>NC_080683.1:854418-1549844 GCF_030445035.2 Dasypus novemcinctus
AACTGTCCAGGACAGCATAGCAGAGCTTCTCTCCTAGCCCAGTCCCCACCCAGCAGGCTCCGCCCACGTCGGCGACCCCTTCCGTCGCGTCCCCGTGGCCTCCTGCTGGCATTCGGTGTATACATTTTGGAACCCCGCTTCCCCCAGCGCTGGAGGTTTTCCTGGCAGTGGACGCGCTCCCCGAAGTGCATCGGGTGGGTTTCGGCAGGATGCCTATTGGCCGCATCTGTCCCGGCACTGCCACTGGGGACAACTCCCGAGTGCAGAAAACGCCACCCCTCCCCCACCCCAATCCATCACAACTGTCTTCCCACTCCCGGGCTTGGGCACCTCCCGCCAGTGGCCACCGTCTCCAGAGCAACCAGGAGGGGTGGGGTCGGGGCGAGTCTGCCGGGGGCGGGGTGAGTGTGCGCCTGCGCGCCAGGGCGGCGCTGGGCGTGGCCGGCACGGCGGGCCGGGGCGCCTGCGCTTTGGTCCCGGCTTTGCCGCCGTCAGAGTGCGGTCTACGGCGGCGCGGGAGGCCTAGCGCTTGCCCCTCCCCCTCCCGCACCCCCACCCCGGGAGCCGTCTGGCCGCCCCGAAAGGAGGGGGTCAGGGGGAGGCAGCGGACGGAGCGAGAGGGGGCTTAGATCCCACAGGGCTGTTGGATGCGGCTCTCCCGCTGGCAGGTGTCGGCACTTTTGCTTCCCTCCGCGGTGAGGACCACGTTGTCCTCCCTCTCAGCTGACCTGGGCCGGTCCAACGAACCTGAGCGCAGGCGGTGCACCTGCGCTGGGGCTCAGGTCCCAGCCGGCACGGGGCCTGTCCAGAGACATGCAGAAGCCTGTCTCCTGAGCATGCACGCACCCAGTGCCAGGCTCAGCCGCAGCCAAAGTGACAGAAGAAGAGGCATGTGTAGGGAGGCCCCCCTGCAAGCGACTCCCCCCACACACACACACACCCCGTGCAAGAGCACGGATTCCCAAGTAGAGCCCACTGGCAGGCCACTGAGGCCCGGAGCCACCTGCCATCAGCAGCGCAGTCCTGGGTGTCCCCGCAGCCCTCAGGAGCACCAGGGCCTGGGGCTCGATCGACCAGGCAGCTGCGCCTCGGCGAGAAGGCCTCTCTGCTTTGGTTTGGAAATCTGGACAGTATCCCTGCGGCATCGCCCGCTATGGCAGCTTGGAACGGCAATCAATAGGAAAATCACCTGGTGGCGTGGCGTGGCGTGCTGTGGCAGAGGGAAATGTGCTGAAGATGATGGGTTCTCCCTTTTTTTCCCCCACAAACGGATGGGTACGACTCGAGTCACTGCCCAGACCACCCATACGTCCGCTTTGGACGGTCACGATGGCCGCTTAGAATATACCCGGTCCATGGAACACCTGGACCTGTAAGCCCACTTGACCGCAGCGCCTGCCTCAAGTGAGCAGAAATGATTTCCAAGCAAGTGTCTCACCACCCAATAGGTAAGCAGTTTCGTTTTGCGTCCCGCGGCCCCAGAGCCGAGAGAAACGCTCGTTGGTTGGTACGGTCCCAAAAAGGAGGGCGAGAGGAGAAAGGGCAGGCTCCTTGCTCAGAGTCGTCGGGGTGCTCTGGGGCCCCTCTCGTCCCAGAAAAGAAACGCAGAGAAAGAGAGGTCATTGACAAGGGAGAGGGAAGACTCTGGGCCTGTCCTCTCCGGGAGACAGACCTCTGCAGGCCTGGCCGGGAGCCCAGGCCGGAGCCCGCAGGCCACCGGTGGGAAAGGCCGGGGTTCCCCTGACATAAGCTGGAGGTGACGGCGATGGGAGACAGCATGTCTGTGACCATTGCCGTGGGAGAGAGCTGCAGGGCAACGCCGGCCGGCCCTAGCTAGGCCCCCACTTGAGGAGGCCTCGGGGACTTTGGTTGGCCAGGAAACCCCCGTCTTCAGACGGGTCTGGCAGCCTGGCCCAACCCAGACCCTTGGCCTGGGCCAGGTGAGCTATGGCATGGAGAGGGGGCTCTCCCAGCAGCCCCAGATCTGGCCCAGGGGTCCCTTCCCCCACAGCCCCTTCTGCAAGGGGCCGTGCCCCTCCCCCTGCCTTAGAACTCAGCCCTCTGCCCCCCAGCAAGTGTCAGGAAGGAACTCTTCCTATCCAACAGTGGCCCCTAGCGGTGGAAGCTTTGCCTCTGACTTTGGGCACCGGAGCCGCTCTCTTGTTCCTGGAGCTTCTTCTGTCTCTTGGCTTTTCACCAGACAGACAGGAGGGAACAACTGTCCAGGACAGCATAGCAGAGCTTCTCTCCTAGCCCAGTCCCCACCCAGCAGGCTCCGCCCACGTCGGCGACCCCTTCCGTCGCGTCCCCGTGGCCTCCTGCTGGCATTCGGTGTATACATTTTGGAACCCCGCTTCCCCCAGCGCTGGAGGTTTTCCTGGCAGTGGACGCGCTCCCCGAAGTGCATCGGGTGGGTTTCGGCAGGATGCCTATTGGCCGCATCTGTCCCGGCACTGCCACTGGGGACAACTCCCGAGTGCAGAAAACGCCACCCCTCCCCCACCCCAATCCATCACAACTGTCTTCCCACTCCCGGGCTTGGGCACCTCCCGCCAGTGGCCACCGTCTCCAGAGCAACCAGGAGGGGTGGGGTCGGGGCGAGTCTGCCGGGGGCGGGGTGAGTGTGCGCCTGCGCGCCAGGGCGGCGCTGGGCGTGGCCGGCACGGCGGGCCGGGGCGCCTGCGCTTTGGTCCCGGCTTTGCCGCCGTCAGAGAGCGGTCTACGGCGGCGCGGGAGGCCTAGCGCTTGCCCCTCCCCCTCCCGCACCCCCACCCCGGGAGCCGTCTGGCCGCCCCGAAAGGAGGGGGTCAGGGGGAGGCAGCGGACGGAGCGAGAGGGGGCTTAGATCCCACAGGGCTGTTGGATGCGGCTCTCCCGCTGGCAGGTGTCGGCACTTTTGCTTCCCTCCGCGGTGAGGACCACGTTGTCCTCCCTCTCAGCTGACCTGGGCCGGTCCAACGAACCTGAGCGCAGGCGGTGCACCTGCGCTGGGGCTCAGGTCCCAGCCGGCACGGGGCCTGTCCAGAGACATGCAGAAGCCTGTCTCCTGAGCATGCACGCACCCAGTGCCAGGCTCAGCCGCAGCCAAAGTGACAGAAGAAGAGGCATGTGTAGGGAGGCCCCCCTGCAAGCGACTCCCCCCACACACACACACACCCCGTGCAAGAGCACGGATTCCCAAGTAGAGCCCACTGGCAGGCCACTGAGGCCCGGAGCCACCTGCCATCAGCAGCGCAGTCCTGGGTGTCCCCGCAGCCCTCAGGAGCACCAGGGCCTGGGGCTCGATCGACCAGGCAGCTGCGCCTCGGCGAGAAGGCCTCTCTGCTTTGGTTTGGAAATCTGGACAGTATCCCTGCGGCATCGCCCGCTATGGCAGCTTGGAACGGCAATCAATAGGAAAATCACCTGGTGGCGTGGCGTGGCGTGCTGTGGCAGAGGGAAATGTGCTGAAGATGATGGGTTCTCCCTTTTTTTCCCCCACAAACGGATGGGTACGACTCGAGTCACTGCCCAGACCACCCATACGTCCGCTTTGGACGGTCACGATGGCCGCTTAGAATATACCCGGTCCATGGAACACCTGGACCTGTAAGCCCACTTGACCGCAGCGCCTGCCTCAAGTGAGCAGAAATGATTTCCACGCAAGTGTCTCACCACCCAATAGGTAAGCAGTTTCGTTTTGCGTCCCGCGGCCCCAGAGCCGAGAGAAACGCTCGTTGGTTGGTACGGTCCCAAAAAGGAGGGCGAGAGGAGAAAGGGCAGGCTCCTTGCTCAGAGTCGTCGGGGTGCTCTGGGGCCCCTCTCGTCCCAGAAAAGAAACGCAGAGAAAGAGAGGTCATTGACAAGGGAGAGGGAAGACTCTGGGCCTGTCCTCTCCGGGAGACAGGCCTCTGCAGGCCTGGCCGGGAGCCCAGGCCGGAGCCCGCAGGCCACCGGTGGGAAAGGCCGGGGTTCCCCTGACATAAGCTGGAGGTGACGGCGATGGGAGACAGCATGTCTGTGACCATTGCCGTGGGAGAGAGCTGCAGGGCAACGCCGGCCGGCCCTAGCTAGGCCCCCGCTTGAGGAGGCCTCGGGGACTTTGGTTGGCCAGGAAACCCCCGTCTTCAGACGGGTCTGGCAGCCTGGCCCAACCCAGACCCTTGGCCTGGGCCAGGTGAGCTATGGCATGGAGAGGGGGCTCTCCCAGCAGCCCCAGATCTGGCCCAGGGGTCCCTTCCCCCACAGCCCCTTCTGCAAGGGGCCGTGCCCCTCCCCCTGCCTTAGAACTCAGCCCTCTGCCCCCCAGCAAGTGTCAGGAAGGAACTCTTCCTATCCAACAGTGGCCCCTAGCGGTGGAAGCTTTGCCTCTGACTTTGGGCACCGGAGCCGCTCTCTTGTTCCTGGAGCTTCTTCTGTCTCTTGGCTTTTCACCAGACAGACAGGAGGGAACAACTGTCCAGGACAGCATAGCAGAGCTTCTCTCCTAGCCCAGTCCCCACCCAGCAGGCTCCGCCCACGTCGGCGACCCCTTCCGTCGCGTCCCCGTGGCCTCCTGCTGGCATTCGGTGTATACATTTTGGAACCCCGCTTCCCCCAGCGCTGGAGGTTTTCCTGGCAGTGGACGCGCTCCCCGAAGTGCATCGTGTGGGTTTCGGCAGGATGCCTATTGGCCGCATCTGTCCCGGCACTGCCACTGGGGACAACTCCCGAGTGCAGAAAACGCCACCCCTCCCCCACCCCAATCCATCACAACTGTCTTCCCACTCCCGGGCTTGGGCACCTCCCGCCAGTGGCCACCGTCTCCAGAGCAACCAGGAGGGGTGGGGTCGGGGCGAGTCTGCCGGGGGCGGGGTGAGTGTGCGCCTGCGCGCCAGGGCGGCGCTGGGCGTGGCCGGCACGGCGGGCCGGGGCGCCTGCGCTTTGGTCCCGGCTTTGCCGCCGTCAGAGAGCGGTCTACGGCGGCGCGGGAGGCCTAGCGCTTGCCCCTCCCCCTCCCGCACCCCCACCCCGGGAGCCGTCTGGCCGCCCCGAAAGGAGGGGGTCAGGGGGAGGCAGCGGACGGAGCGAGAGGGGGCTTAGATCCCACAGGGCTGTTGGATGCGGCTCTCCCGCTGGCAGGTGTCGGCACTTTTGCTTCCCTCCGCGGTGAGGACCACGTTGTCCTCCCTCTCAGCTGACCTGGGCCGGTCCAACGAACCTGAGCGCAGGCGGTGCACCTGCGCTGGGGCTCAGGTCCCAGCCGGCACGGGGCCTGTCCAGAGACATGCAGAAGCCTGTCTCCTGAGCATGCACGCACCCAGTGCCAGGCTCAGCCGCAGCCAAAGTGACAGAAGAAGAGGCATGTGTAGGGAGGCCCCCCTGCAAGCGACTCCCCCCCCACACACACACACCCCGTGCAAGAGCACGGATTCCCAAGTAGAGCCCACTGGCAGGCCACTGAGGCCCGGAGCCACCTGCCATCAGCAGCGCAGTCCTGGGTGTCCCCGCAGCCCTCAGGAGCACCAGGGCCTGGGGCTCGATCGACCAGGCAGCTGCGCCTCGGCGAGAAGGCCTCTCTGCTTTGGTTTGGAAATCTGGACAGTATCCCTGCGGCATCGCCCGCTATGGCAGCTTGGAACGGCAATCAATAGGAAAATCACCTGGTGGCGTGGCGTGGCGTGCTGTGGCAGAGGGAAATGTGCTGAAGATGATGGGTTCTCCCTTTTTTTCCCCCACAAACGGATGGGTACGACTCGAGTCACTGCCCAGACCACCCATACGTCCGCTTTGGACGGTCACGATGGCCGCTTAGAATATACCCGGTCCATGGAACACCTGGACCTGTAAGCCCACTTGACCGCAGCGCCTGCCTCAAGTGAGCAGAAATGATTTCCACGCAAGTGTCTCACCACCCAATAGGTAAGCAGTTTCGTTTTGCGTCCCGCGGCCCCAGAGCCGAGAGAAACGCTCGTTGGTTGGTACGGTCCCAAAAAGGAGGGCGAGAGGAGAAAGGGCAGGCTCCTTGCTCAGAGTCGTCGGGGTGCTCTGGGGCCCCTCTCGTCCCAGAAAAGAAACGCAGAGAAAGAGAGGTCATTGACAAGGGAGAGGGAAGACTCTGGGCCTGTCCTCTCCGGGAGACAGGCCTCTGCAGGCCTGGCCGGGAGCCCAGGCCGGAGCCCGCAGGCCACCGGTGGGAAAGGCCGGGGTTCCCCTGACATAAGCTGGAGGTGACGGCGATGGGAGACAGCATGTCTGTGACCATTGCCGTGGGAGAGAGCTGCAGGGCAACGCCGGCCGGCCCTAGCTAGGCCCCCGCTTGAGGAGGCCTCGGGGACTTTGGTTGGCCAGGAAACCCCCGTCTTCAGACGGGTCTGGCAGCCTGGCCCAACCCAGACCCTTGGCCTGGGCCAGGTGAGCTATGGCATGGAGAGGGGGCTCTCCCAGCAGCCCCAGATCTGGCCCAGGGGTCCCTTCCCCCACAGCCCCTTCTGCAAGGGGCCGTGCCCCTCCCCCTGCCTTAGAACTCAGCCCTCTGCCCCCCAGCAAGTGTCAGGAAGGAACTCTTCCTATCCAACAGTGGCCCCTAGCGGTGGAAGCTTTGCCTCTGACTTTGGGCACCGGAGCCGCTCTCTTGTTCCTGGAGCTTCTTCTGTCTCTTGGCTTTTCACCAGACAGACAGGAGGGAACAACTGTCCAGGACAGCATAGCAGAGCTTCTCTCCTAGCCCAGTCCCCACCCAGCAGGCTCCGCCCACGTCGGCGACCCCTTCCGTCGCGTCCCCGTGGCCTCCTGCTGGCATTCGGTGTATACATTTTGGAACCCCGCTTCCCCCAGCGCTGGAGGTTTTCCTGGCAGTGGACGCGCTCCCCGAAGTGCATCGGGTGGGTTTCGGCAGGATGCCTATTGGCCGCATCTGTCCCGGCACTGCCACTGGGGACAACTCCCGAGTGCAGAAAACGCCACCCCTCCCCCACCCCAATCCATCACAACTGTCTTCCCACTCCCGGGCTTGGGCACCTCCCGCCAGTGGCCACCGTCTCCAGAGCAACCAGGAGGGGTGGGGTCGGGGCGAGTCTGCCGGGGGCGGGGTGAGTGTGCGCCTGCGCGCCAGGGCGGCGCTGGGCGTGGCCGGCACGGCGGGCCAGGGCG
Organism: Dasypus novemcinctus; assembly: GCF_030445035.2. Lineage (NCBI taxonomy): Eukaryota > Metazoa > Chordata > Mammalia > Cingulata > Dasypodidae > Dasypus > Dasypus novemcinctus. The sequence continues at coordinate 861,529 of NC_080683.1, forward strand.
CCTGCGCTTTGGTCCCGGCTTTGCCGCCGTCAGAGAGCGGTCTACGGCGGCGCGGGAGGCCTAGCGCTTGCCCCTCCCCCTCCCGCACCCCCACCCCGGGAGCCGTCTGGCCGCCCCGAAAGGAGGGGGTCAGGGGGAGGCAGCGGACGGAGCGAGAGGGGGCTTAGATCCCACAGGGCTGTTGGATGCGGCTCTCCCGCTGGCAGGTGTCGGCACTTTTGCTTCCCTCCGCGGTGAGGACCACGTTGTCCTCCCTCTCAGCTGACCTGGGCCGGTCCAACGAACCTGAGCGCAGGCGGTGCACCTGCGCTGGGGCTCAGGTCCCAGCCGGCACGGGGCCTGTCCAGAGACATGCAGAAGCCTGTCTCCTGAGCATGCACGCACCCAGTGCCAGGCTCAGCCGCAGCCAAAGTGACAGAAGAAGAGGCATGTGTAGGGAGGCCCCCCTGCAAGCGACTCCCCCCACACACACACACACCCCGTGCAAGAGCACGGATTCCCAAGTAGAGCCCACTGGCAGGCCACTGAGGCCCGGAGCCACCTGCCATCAGCAGCGCAGTCCTGGGTGTCCCCGCAGCCCTCAGGAGCACCAGGGCCTGGGGCTCGATCGACCAGGCAGCTGCGCCTCGGCGAGAAGGCCTCTCTGCTTTGGTTTGGAAATCTGGACAGTATCCCTGCGGCATCGCCCGCTATGGCAGCTTGGAACGGCAATCAATAGGAAAATCACCTGGTGGCGTGGCGTGGCGTGCTGTGGCAGAGGGAAATGTGCTGAAGATGATGGGTTCTCCCTTTTTTTCCCCCACAAACGGATGGGTACGACTCGAGTCACTGCCCAGACCACCCATACGTCCGCTTTGGACGGTCACGATGGCCGCTTAGAATATACCCGGTCCATGGAACACCTGGACCTGTAAGCCCACTTGACCGCAGCGCCTGCCTCAAGTGAGCAGAAATGATTTCCACGCAAGTGTCTCACCACCCAATAGGTAAGCAGTTTCGTTTTGCGTCCCGCGGCCCCAGAGCCGAGAGAAACGCTCGTTGGTTGGTACGGTCCCAAAAAGGAGGGCGAGAGGAGAAAGGGCAGGCTCCTTGCTCAGAGTCGTCGGGGTGCTCTGGGGCCCCTCTCGTCCCAGAAAAGAAACGCAGAGAAAGAGAGGTCATTGACAAGGGAGAGGGAAGACTCTGGGCCTGTCCTCTCCGGGAGACAGGCCTCTGCAGGCCTGGCCGGGAGCCCAGGCCGGAGCCCGCAGGCCACCGGTGGGAAAGGCCGGGGTTCCCCTGACATAAGCTGGAGGTGACGGCGATGGGAGACAGCATGTCTGTGACCATTGCCGTGGGAGAGAGCTGCAGGGCAACGCCGGCCGGCCCTAGCTAGGCCCCCGCTTGAGGAGGCCTCGGGGACTTTGGTTGGCCAGGAAACCCCCGTCTTCAGACGGGTCTGGCAGCCTGGCCCAACCCAGACCCTTGGCCTGGGCCAGGTGAGCTATGGCATGGAGAGGGGGCTCTCCCAGCAGCCCCAGATCTGGCCCAGGGGTCCCTTCCCCCACAGCCCCTTCTGCAAGGGGCCGTGCCCCTCCCCCTGCCTTAGAACTCAGCCCTCTGCCCCCCAGCAAGTGTCAGGAAGGAACTCTTCCTATCCAACAGTGGCCCCTAGCGGTGGAAGCTTTGCCTCTGACTTTGGGCACCGGAGCCGCTCTCTTGTTCCTGGAGCTTCTTCTGTCTCTTGGCTTTTCACCAGACAGACAGGAGGGAACAACTGTCCAGGACAGCATAGCAGAGCTTCTCTCCTAGCCCAGTCCCCACCCAGCAGGCTCCGCCCACGTCGGCGACCCCTTCCGTCGCGTCCCCGTGGCCTCCTGCTGGCATTCGGTGTATACATTTTGGAACCCCGCTTCCCCCAGCGCTGGAGGTTTTCCTGGCAGTGGACGCGCTCCCCGAAGTGCATCGGGTGGGTTTCGGCAGGATGCCTATTGGCCGCATCTGTCCCGGCACTGCCACTGGGGACAACTCCCGAGTGCAGAAAACGCCACCCCTCCCCCACCCCAATCCATCACAACTGTCTTCCCACTCCCGGGCTTGGGCACCTCCCGCCAGTGGCCACCGTCTCCAGAGCAACCAGGAGGGGTGGGGTCGGGGCGAGTCTGCCGGGGGCGGGGTGAGTGTGCGCCTGCGCGCCAGGGCGGCGCTGGGCGTGGCCGGCACGGCGGGCCGGGGCGCCTGCGCTTTGGTCCCGGCTTTGCCGCCGTCAGAGAGCGGTCTACGGCGGCGCGGGAGGCCTAGCGCTTGCCCCTCCCCCTCCCGCACCCCCACCCCGGGAGCCGTCTGGCCGCCCCGAAAGGAGGGGGTCAGGGGGAGGCAGCGGACGGAGCGAGAGGGGGCTTAGATCCCACAGGGCTGTTGGATGCGGCTCTCCCGCTGGCAGGTGTCGGCACTTTTGCTTCCCTCCGCGGTGAGGACCACGTTGTCCTCCCTCTCAGCTGACCTGGGCCGGTCCAACGAACCTGAGCGCAGGCGGTGCACCTGCGCTGGGGCTCAGGTCCCAGCCGGCACGGGGCCTGTCCAGAGACATGCAGAAGCCTGTCTCCTGAGCATGCACGCACCCAGTGCCAGGCTCAGCCGCAGCCAAAGTGACAGAAGAAGAGGCATGTGTAGGGAGGCCCCCCTGCAAGCGACTCCCCCCCCCACACACACACACCCCGTGCAAGAGCACGGATTCCCAAGTAGAGCCCACTGGCAGGCCACTGAGGCCCGGAGCCACCTGCCATCAGCAGCGCAGTCCTGGGTGTCCCCGCAGCCCTCAGGAGCACCAGGGCCTGGGGCTCGATCGACCAGGCAGCTGCGCCTCGGCGAGAAGGCCTCTCTGCTTTGGTTTGGAAATCTGGACAGTATCCCTGCGGCATCGCCCGCTATGGCAGCTTGGAACGGCAATCAATAGGAAAATCACCTGGTGGCGTGGCGTGGCGTGCTGTGGCAGAGGGAAATGTGCTGAAGATGATGGGTTCTCCCTTTTTTTCCCCCACAAACGGATGGGTACGACTCGAGTCACTGCCCAGACCACCCATACGTCCGCTTTGGACGGTCACGATGGCCGCTTAGAATATACCCGGTCCATGGAACACCTGGACCTGTAAGCCCACTTGACCGCAGCGCCTGCCTCAAGTGAGCAGAAATGATTTCCACGCAAGTGTCTCACCACCCAATAGGTAAGCAGTTTCGTTTTGCGTCCCGCGGCCCCAGAGCCGAGAGAAACGCTCGTTGGTTGGTACGGTCCCAAAAAGGAGGGCGAGAGGAGAAAGGGCAGGCTCCTTGCTCAGAGTCGTCGGGGTGCTCTGGGGCCCCTCTCGTCCCAGAAAAGAAACGCAGAGAAAGAGAGGTCATTGACAAGGGAGAGGGAAGACTCTGGGCCTGTCCTCTCCGGGAGACAGGCCTCTGCAGGCCTGGCCGGGAGCCCAGGCCGGAGCCCGCAGGCCACCGGTGGGAAAGGCCGGGGTTCCCCTGACATAAGCTGGAGGTGACGGCGATGGGAGACAGCATGTCTGTGACCATTGCCGTGGGAGAGAGCTGCAGGGCAACGCCGGCCGGCCCTAGCTAGGCCCCCGCTTGAGGAGGCCTCGGGGACTTTGGTTGGCCAGGAAACCCCCGTCTTCAGACGGGTCTGGCAGCCTGGCCCAACCCAGACCCTTGGCCTGGGCCAGGTGAGCTATGGCATGGAGAGGGGGCTCTCCCAGCAGCCCCAGATCTGGCCCAGGGGTCCCTTCCCCCACAGCCCCTTCTGCAAGGGGCCGTGCCCCTCCCCCTGCCTTAGAACTCAGCCCTCTGCCCCCCAGCAAGTGTCAGGAAGGAACTCTTCCTATCCAACAGTGGCCCCTAGCGGTGGAAGCTTTGCCTCTGACTTTGGGCACCGGAGCCGCTCTCTTGTTCCTGGAGCTTCTTCTGTCTCTTGGCTTTTCACCAGACAGACAGGAGGGAACAACTGTCCAGGACAGCATAGCAGAGCTTCTCTCCTAGCCCAGTCCCCACCCAGCAGGCTCCGCCCACGTCGGCGACCCCTTCCGTCGCGTCCCCGTGGCCTCCTGCTGGCATTCGGTGTATACATTTTGGAACCCCGCTTCCCCCAGCGCTGGAGGTTTTCCTGGCAGTGGACGCGCTCCCCGAAGTGCATCGGGTGGGTTTCGGCAGGATGCCTATTGGCCGCATCTGTCCCGGCACTGCCACTGGGGACAACTCCCGAGTGCAGAAAACGCCACCCCTCCCCCACCCCAATCCATCACAACTGTCTTCCCACTCCCGGGCTTGGGCACCTCCCGCCAGTGGCCACCGTCTCCAGAGCAACCAGGAGGGGTGGGGTCGGGGCGAGTCTGCCGGGGGCGGGGTGAGTGTGCGCCTGCGCGCCAGGGCGGCGCTGGGCGTGGCCGGCACGGCGGGCCGGGGCGCCTGCGCTTTGGTCCCGGCTTTGCCGCCGTCAGAGAGCGGTCTACGGCGGCGCGGGAGGCCTAGCGCTTGCCCCTCCCCCTCCCGCACCCCCACCCCGGGAGCCGTCTGGCCGCCCCGAAAGGAGGGGGTCAGGGGGAGGCAGCGGACGGAGCGAGAGGGGGCTTAGATCCCACAGGGCTGTTGGATGCGGCTCTCCCGCTGGCAGGTGTCGGCACTTTTGCTTCCCTCCGCGGTGAGGACCACGTTGTCCTCCCTCTCAGCTGACCTGGGCCGGTCCAACGAACCTGAGCGCAGGCGGTGCACCTGCGCTGGGGCTCAGGTCCCAGCCGGCACGGGGCCTGTCCAGAGACATGCAGAAGCCTGTCTCCTGAGCATGCACGCACCCAGTGCCAGGCTCAGCCGCAGCCAAAGTGACAGAAGAAGAGGCATGTGTAGGGAGGCCCCCCTGCAAGCGACTCCCCCCCCACACACACACACCCCGTGCAAGAGCACGGATTCCCAAGTAGAGCCCACTGGCAGGCCACTGAGGCCCGGAGCCACCTGCCATCAGCAGCGCAGTCCTGGGTGTCCCCGCAGCCCTCAGGAGCACCAGGGCCTGGGGCTCGATCGACCAGGCAGCTGCGCCTCGGCGAGAAGGCCTCTCTGCTTTGGTTTGGAAATCTGGACAGTATCCCTGCGGCATCGCCCGCTATGGCAGCTTGGAACGGCAATCAATAGGAAAATCACCTGGTGGCGTGGCGTGGCGTGCTGTGGCAGAGGGAAATGTGCTGAAGATGATGGGTTCTCCCTTTTTTTCCCCCACAAACGGATGGGTACGACTCGAGTCACTGCCCAGACCACCCATACGTCCGCTTTGGACGGTCACGATGGCCGCTTAGAATATACCCGGTCCATGGAACACCTGGACCTGTAAGCCCACTTGACCGCAGCGCCTGCCTCAAGTGAGCAGAAATGATTTCCACGCAAGTGTCTCACCACCCAATAGGTAAGCAGTTTCGTTTTGCGTCCCGCGGCCCCAGAGCCGAGAGAAACGCTCGTTGGTTGGTACGGTCCCAAAAAGGAGGGCGAGAGGAGAAAGGGCAGGCTCCTTGCTCAGAGTCGTCGGGGTGCTCTGGGGCCCCTCTCGTCCCAGAAAAGAAACGCAGAGAAAGAGAGGTCATTGACAAGGGAGAGGGAAGACTCTGGGCCTGTCCTCTCCGGGAGACAGGCCTCTGCAGGCCTGGCCGGGAGCCCAGGCCGGAGCCCGCAGGCCACCGGTGGGAAAGGCCGGGGTTCCCCTGACATAAGCTGGAGGTGACGGCGATGGGAGACAGCATGTCTGTGACCATTGCCGTGGGAGAGAGCTGCAGGGCAACGCCGGCCGGCCCTAGCTAGGCCCCCGCTTGAGGAGGCCTCGGGGACTTTGGTTGGCCAGGAAACCCCCGTCTTCAGACGGGTCTGGCAGCCTGGCCCAACCCAGACCCTTGGCCTGGGCCAGGTGAGCTATGGCATGGAGAGGGGGCTCTCCCAGCAGCCCCAGATCTGGCCCAGGGGTCCCTTCCCCCACAGCCCCTTCTGCAAGGGGCCGTGCCCCTCCCCCTGCCTTAGAACTCAGCCCTCTGCCCCCCAGCAAGTGTCAGGAAGGAACTCTTCCTATCCAACAGTGGCCCCTAGCGGTGGAAGCTTTGCCTCTGACTTTGGGCACCGGAGCCGCTCTCTTGTTCCTGGAGCTTCTTCTGTCTCTTGGCTTTTCACCAGACAGACAGGAGGGAACAACTGTCCAGGACAGCATAGCAGAGCTTCTCTCCTAGCCCAGTCCCCACCCAGCAGGCTCCGCCCACGTCGGCGACCCCTTCCGTCGCGTCCCCGTGGCCTCCTGCTGGCATTCGGTGTATACATTTTGGAACCCCGCTTCCCCCAGCGCTGGAGGTTTTCCTGGCAGTGGACGCGCTCCCCGAAGTGCATCGGGTGGGTTTCGGCAGGATGCCTATTGGCCGCATCTGTCCCGGCACTGCCACTGGGGACAACTCCCGAGTGCAGAAAACGCCACCCCTCCCCCACCCCAATCCATCACAACTGTCTTCCCACTCCCGGGCTTGGGCACCTCCCGCCAGTGGCCACCGTCTCCAGAGCAACCAGGAGGGGTGGGGTCGGGGCGAGTCTGCCGGGGGCGGGGTGAGTGTGCGCCTGCGCGCCAGGGCGGCGCTGGGCGTGGCCGGCACGGCGGGCCGGGGCGCCTGCGCTTTGGTCCCGGCTTTGCCGCCGTCAGAGAGCGGTCTACGGCGGCGCGGGAGGCCTAGCGCTTGCCCCTCCCCCTCCCGCACCCCCACCCCGGGAGCCGTCTGGCCGCCCCGAAAGGAGGGGGTCAGGGGGAGGCAGCGGACGGAGCGAGAGGGGGCTTAGATCCCACAGGGCTGTTGGATGCGGCTCTCCCGCTGGCAGGTGTCGGCACTTTTGCTTCCCTCCGCGGTGAGGACCACGTTGTCCTCCCTCTCAGCTGACCTGGGCCGGTCCAACGAACCTGAGCGCAGGCGGTGCACCTGCGCTGGGGCTCAGGTCCCAGCCGGCACGGGGCCTGTCCAGAGACATGCAGAAGCCTGTCTCCTGAGCATGCACGCACCCAGTGCCAGGCTCAGCCGCAGCCAAAGTGACAGAAGAAGAGGCATGTGTAGGGAGGCCCCCCTGCAAGCGACTCCCCCCCCACACACACACACCCCGTGCAAGAGCACGGATTCCCAAGTAGAGCCCACTGGCAGGCCACTGAGGCCCGGAGCCACCTGCCATCAGCAGCGCAGTCCTGGGTGTCCCCGCAGCCCTCAGGAGCACCAGGGCCTGGGGCTCGATCGACCAGGCAGCTGCGCCTCGGCGAGAAGGCCTCTCTGCTTTGGTTTGGAAATCTGGACAGTATCCCTGCGGCATCGCCCGCTATGGCAGCTTGGAACGGCAATCAATAGGAAAATCACCTGGTGGCGTGGCGTGGCGTGCTGTGGCAGAGGGAAATGTGCTGAAGATGATGGGTTCTCCCTTTTTTTCCCCCACAAACGGATGGGTACGACTCGAGTCACTGCCCAGACCACCCATACGTCCGCTTTGGACGGTCACGATGGCCGCTTAGAATATACCCGGTCCATGGAACACCTGGACCTGTAAGCCCACTTGACCGCAGCGCCTGCCTCAAGTGAGCAGAAATGATTTCCACGCAAGTGTCTCACCACCCAATAGGTAAGCAGTTTCGTTTTGCGTCCCGCGGCCCCAGAGCCGAGAGAAACGCTCGTTGGTTGGTACGGTCCCAAAAAGGAGGGCGAGAGGAGAAAGGGCAGGCTCCTTGCTCAGAGTCGTCGGGGTGCTCTGGGGCCCCTCTCGTCCCAGAAAAGAAACGCAGAGAAAGAGAGGTCATTGACAAGGGAGAGGGAAGACTCTGGGCCTGTCCTCTCCGGGAGACAGGCCTCTGCAGGCCTGGCCGGGAGCCCAGGCCGGAGCCCGCAGGCCACCGGTGGGAAAGGCCGGGGTTCCCCTGACATAAGCTGGAGGTGACGGCGATGGGAGACAGCATGTCTGTGACCATTGCCGTGGGAGAGAGCTGCAGGGCAACGCCGGCCGGCCCTAGCTAGGCCCCCGCTTGAGGAGGCCTCGGGGACTTTGGTTGGCCAGGAAACCCCCGTCTTCAGACGGGTCTGGCAGCCTGGCCCAACCCAGACCCTTGGCCTGGGCCAGGTGAGCTATGGCATGGAGAGGGGGCTCTCCCAGCAGCCCCAGATCTGGCCCAGGGGTCCCTTCCCCCACAGCCCCTTCTGCAAGGGGCCGTGCCCCTCCCCCTGCCTTAGAACTCAGCCCTCTGCCCCCCAGCAAGTGTCAGGAAGGAACTCTTCCTATCCAACAGTGGCCCCTAGCGGTGGAAGCTTTGCCTCTGACTTTGGGCACCGGAGCCGCTCTCTTGTTCCTGGAGCTTCTTCTGTCTCTTGGCTTTTCACCAGACAGACAGGAGGGAACAACTGTCCAGGACAGCATAGCAGAGCTTCTCTCCTAGCCCAGTCCCCACCCAGCAGGCTCCGCCCACGTCGGCGACCCCTTCCGTCGCGTCCCCGTGGCCTCCTGCTGGCATTCGGTGTATACATTTTGGAACCCCGCTTCCCCCAGCGCTGGAGGTTTTCCTGGCAGTGGACGCGCTCCCCGAAGTGCATCGGGTGGGTTTCGGCAGGATGCCTATTGGCCGCATCTGTCCCGGCACTGCCACTGGGGACAACTCCCGAGTGCAGAAAACGCCACCCCTCCCCCACCCCAATCCATCACAACTGTCTTCCCACTCCCGGGCTTGGGCACCTCCCGCCAGTGGCCACCGTCTCCAGAGCAACCAGGAGGGGTGGGGTCGGGGCGAGTCTGCCGGGGGCGGGGTGAGTGTGCGCCTGCGCGCCAGGGCGGCGCTGGGCGTGGCCGGCACGGCGGGCCAGGGCGCCTGCGCTTTGGTCCCGGCTTTGCCGCCGTCAGAGAGCGGTCTACGGCGGCGCGGGAGGCCTAGCGCTTGCCCCTCCCCCTCCCGCACCCCCACCCCGGGAGCCGTCTGGCCGCCCCGAAAGGAGGGGGTCAGGGGGAGGCAGCGGACGGAGCGAGAGGGGGCTTAGATCCCACAGGGCTGTTGGATGCGGCTCTCCCGCTGGCAGGTGTCGGCACTTTTGCTTCCCTCCGCGGTGAGGACCACGTTGTCCTCCCTCTCAGCTGACCTGGGCCGGTCCAACGAACCTGAGCGCAGGCGGTGCACCTGCGCTGGGGCTCAGGTCCCAGCCGGCACGGGGCCTGTCCAGAGACATGCAGAAGCCTGTCTCCTGAGCATGCACGCACCCAGTGCCAGGCTCAGCCGCAGCCAAAGTGACAGAAGAAGAGGCATGTGTAGGGAGGCCCCCCTGCAAGCGACTCCCCCCACACACACACACACCCCGTGCAAGAGCACGGATTCCCAAGTAGAGCCCACTGGCAGGCCACTGAGGCCCGGAGCCACCTGCCATCAGCAGCGCAGTCCTGGGTGTCCCCGCAGCCCTCAGGAGCACCAGGGCCTGGGGCTCGATCGACCAGGCAGCTGCGCCTCGGCGAGAAGGCCTCTCTGCTTTGGTTTGGAAATCTGGACAGTATCCCTGCGGCATCGCCCGCTATGGCAGCTTGGAACGGCAATCAATAGGAAAATCACCTGGTGGCGTGGCGTGGCGTGCTGTGGCAGAGGGAAATGTGCTGAAGATGATGGGTTCTCCCTTTTTTTCCCCCACAAACGGATGGGTACGACTCGAGTCACTGCCCAGACCACCCATACGTCCGCTTTGGACGGTCACGATGGCCGCTTAGAATATACCCGGTCCATGGAACACCTGGACCTGTAAGCCCACTTGACCGCAGCGCCTGCCTCAAGTGAGCAGAAATGATTTCCACGCAAGTGTCTCACCACCCAATAGGTAAGCAGTTTCGTTTTGCGTCCCGCGGCCCCAGAGCCGAGAGAAACGCTCGTTGGTTGGTACGGTCCCAAAAAGGAGGGCGAGAGGAGAAAGGGCAGGCTCCTTGCTCAGAGTCGTCGGGGTGCTCTGGGGCCCCTCTCGTCCCAGAAAAGAAACGCAGAGAAAGAGAGGTCATTGACAAGGGAGAGGGAAGACTCTGGGCCTGTCCTCTCCGGGAGACAGGCCTCTGCAGGCCTGGCCGGGAGCCCAGGCCGGAGCCCGCAGGCCACCGGTGGGAAAGGCCGGGGTTCCCCTGACATAAGCTGGAGGTGACGGCGATGGGAGACAGCATGTCTGTGACCATTGCCGTGGGAGAGAGCTGCAGGGCAACGCCGGCCGGCCCTAGCTAGGCCCCCGCTTGAGGAGGCCTCGGGGACTTTGGTTGGCCAGGAAACCCCCGTCTTCAGACGGGTCTGGCAGCCTGGCCCAACCCAGACCCTTGGCCTGGGCCAGGTGAGCTATGGCATGGAGAGGGGGCTCTCCCAGCAGCCCCAGATCTGGCCCAGGGGTCCCTTCCCCCACAGCCCCTTCTGCAAGGGGCCGTGCCCCTCCCCCTGCCTTAGAACTCAGCCCTCTGCCCCCCAGCAAGTGTCAGGAAGGAACTCTTCCTATCCAACAGTGGCCCCTAGCGGTGGAAGCTTTGCCTCTGACTTTGGGCACCGGAGCCGCTCTCTTGTTCCTGGAGCTTCTTCTGTCTCTTGGCTTTTCACCAGACAGACAGGAGGGAACAACTGTCCAGGACAGCATAGCAGAGCTTCTCTCCTAGCCCAGTCCCCACCCAGCAGGCTCCGCCCACGTCGGCGACCCCTTCCGTCGCGTCCCCGTGGCCTCCTGCTGGCATTCGGTGTATACATTTTGGAACCCCGCTTCCCCCAGCGCTGGAGGTTTTCCTGGCAGTGGACGCGCTCCCCGAAGTGCATCGGGTGGGTTTCGGCAGGATGCCTATTGGCCGCATCTGTCCCGGCACTGCCACTGGGGACAACTCCCGAGTGCAGAAAACGCCACCCCTCCCCCACCCCAATCCATCACAACTGTCTTCCCACTCCCGGGCTTGGGCACCTCCCGCCAGTGGCCACCGTCTCCAGAGCAACCAGGAGGGGTGGGGTCGGGGCGAGTCTGCCGGGGGCGGGGTGAGTGTGCGCCTGCGCGCCAGGGCGGCGCTGGGCGTGGCCGGCACGGCGGGCCGGGGCGCCTGCGCTTTGGTCCCGGCTTTGCCGCCGTCAGAGAGCGGTCTACGGCGGCGCGGGAGGCCTAGCGCTTGCCCCTCCCCCTCCCGCACCCCCACCCCGGGAGCCGTCTGGCCGCCCCGAAAGGAGGGGGTCAGGGGGAGGCAGCGGACGGAGCGAGAGGGGGCTTAGATCCCACAGGGCTGTTGGATGCGGCTCTCCCGCTGGCAGGTGTCGGCACTTTTGCTTCCCTCCGCGGTGAGGACCACGTTGTCCTCCCTCTCAGCTGACCTGGGCCGGTCCAACGAACCTGAGCGCAGGCGGTGCACCTGCGCTGGGGCTCAGGTCCCAGCCGGCACGGGGCCTGTCCAGAGACATGCAGAAGCCTGTCTCCTGAGCATGCACGCACCCAGTGCCAGGCTCAGCCGCAGCCAAAGTGACAGAAGAAGAGGCATGTGTAGGGAGGCCCCCCTGCAAGCGACTCCCCCCACACACACACACACCCCGTGCAAGAGCACGGATTCCCAAGTAGAGCCCACTGGCAGGCCACTGAGGCCCGGAGCCACCTGCCATCAGCAGCGCAGTCCTGGGTGTCCCCGCAGCCCTCAGGAGCACCAGGGCCTGGGGCTCGATCGACCAGGCAGCTGCGCCTCGGCGAGAAGGCCTCTCTGCTTTGGTTTGGAAATCTGGACAGTATCCCTGCGGCATCGCCCGCTATGGCAGCTTGGAACGGCAATCAATAGGAAAATCACCTGGTGGCGTGGCGTGGCGTGCTGTGGCAGAGGGAAATGTGCTGAAGATGATGGGTTCTCCCTTTTTTTCCCCCACAAACGGATGGGTACGACTCGAGTCACTGCCCAGACCACCCATACGTCCGCTTTGGACGGTCACGATGGCCGCTTAGAATATACCCGGTCCATGGAACACCTGGACCTGTAAGCCCACTTGACCGCAGCGCCTGCCTCAAGTGAGCAGAAATGATTTCCACGCAAGTGTCTCACCACCCAATAGGTAAGCAGTTTCGTTTTGCGTCCCGCGGCCCCAGAGCCGAGAGAAACGCTCGTTGGTTGGTACGGTCCCAAAAAGGAGGGCGAGAGGAGAAAGGGCAGGCTCCTTGCTCAGAGTCGTCGGGGTGCTCTGGGGCCCCTCTCGTCCCAGAAAAGAAACGCAGAGAAAGAGAGGTCATTGACAAGGGAGAGGGAAGACTCTGGCCCTGTCCTCTCCGGGAGACAGGCCTCTGCAGGCCTGGCCGGGAGCCCAGGCCGGAGCCCGCAGGCCACCGGTGGGAAAGGCCGGGGTTCCCCTGACATAAGCTGGAGGTGACGGCGATGGGAGACAGCATGTCTGTGACCATTGCCGTGGGAGAGAGCTGCAGGGCAACGCCGGCCGGCCCTAGCTAGGCCCCCGCTTGAGGAGGCCTCGGGGACTTTGGTTGGCCAGGAAACCCCCGTCTTCAGACGGGTCTGGCAGCCTGGCCCAACCCAGACCCTTGGCCTGGGCCAGGTGAGCCATGGCATGGAGAGGGGGCTCTCCCAGCAGCCCCAGATCTGGCCCAGGGGTCCCTTCCCCCACAGCCCCTTCTGCAAGGGGCCGTGCCCCTCCCCCTGCCTTAGAACTCAGCCCTCTGCCCCCCAGCAAGTGTCAGGAAGGAACTCTTCCTATCCAACAGTGGCCCCTAGCGGTGGAAGCTTTGCCTCTGACTTTGGGCACCGGAGCCGCTCTCTTGTTCCTGGAGCTTCTTCTGTCTCTTGGCTTTTCACCAGACAGACAGGAGGGAACAACTGTCCAGGACAGCATAGCAGAGCTTCTCTCCTAGCCCAGTCCCCACCCAGCAGGCTCCGCCCACGTCGGCGACCCCTTCCGTCGCGTCCCCGTGGCCTCCTGCTGGCATTCGGTGTATACATTTTGGAACCCCGCTTCCCCCAGCGCTGGAGGTTTTCCTGGCAGTGGACGCGCTCCCCGAAGTGCATCGGGTGGGTTTCGGCAGGATGCCTATTGGCCGCATCTGTCCCGGCACTGCCACTGGGGACAACTCCCGAGTGCAGAAAACGCCACCCCTCCCCCACCCCAATCCATCACAACTGTCTTCCCACTCCCGGGCTTGGGCACCTCCCGCCAGTGGCCACCGTCTCCAGAGCAACCAGGAGGGGTGGGGTCGGGGCGAGTCTGCCGGGGGCGGGGTGAGTGTGCGCCTGCGCGCCAGGGCGGCGCTGGGCGTGGCCGGCACGGCGGGCCGGGGCGCCTGCGCTTTGGTCCCGGCTTTGCCGCCGTCAGAGAGCGGTCTACGGCGGCGCGGGAGGCCTAGCGCTTGCCCCTCCCCCTCCCGCACCCCCACCCCGGGAGCCGTCTGGCCGCCCCGAAAGGAGGGGGTCAGGGGGAGGCAGCGGACGGAGCGAGAGGGGGCTTAGATCCCACAGGGCTGTTGGATGCGGCTCTCCCGCTGGCAGGTGTCGGCACTTTTGCTTCCCTCCGCGGTGAGGACCACGTTGTCCTCCCTCTCAGCTGACCTGGGCCGGTCCAACGAACCTGAGCGCAGGCGGTGCACCTGCGCTGGGGCTCAGGTCCCAGCCGGCACGGGGCCTGTCCAGAGACATGCAGAAGCCTGTCTCCTGAGCATGCACGCACCCAGTGCCAGGCTCAGCCGCAGCCAAAGTGACAGAAGAAGAGGCATGTGTAGGGAGGCCCCCCTGCAAGCGACTCCCCCCACACACACACACACCCCGTGCAAGAGCATGGATTCCCAAGTAGAGCCCACTGGCAGGCCACTGAGGCCCGGAGCCACCTGCCATCAGCAGCGCAGTCCTGGGTGTCCCCGCAGCCCTCAGGAGCACCAGGGCCTGGGGCTCGATCGACCAGGCAGCTGCGCCTCGGCGAGAAGGCCTCTCTGCTTTGGTTTGGAAATCTGGACAGTATCCCTGCGGCATCGCCCGCTATGGCAGCTTGGAACGGCAATCAATAGGAAAATCACCTGGTGGCGTGGCGTGGCGTGCTGTGGCAGAGGGAAATGTGCTGAAGATGATGGGTTCTCCCTTTTTTTCCCCCACAAACGGATGGGTACGACTCGAGTCACTGCCCAGACCACCCATACGTCCGCTTTGGACGGTCACGATGGCCGCTTAGAATATACCCGGTCCATGGAACACCTGGACCTGTAAGCCCACTTGACCGCAGCGCCTGCCTCAAGTGAGCAGAAATGATTTCCAAGCAAGTGTCTCACCACCCAATAGGTAAGCAGTTTCGTTTTGCGTCCCGCGGCCCCAGAGCCGAGAGAAACGCTCGTTGGTTGGTACGGTCCCAAAAAGGAGGGCGAGAGGAGAAAGGGCAGGCTCCTTGCTCAGAGTCGTCGGGGTGCTCTGGGGCCCCTCTCGTCCCAGAAAAGAAACGCAGAGAAAGAGAGGTCATTGACAAGGGAGAGGGAAGACTCTGGGCCTGTCCTCTCCGGGAGACAGGCCTCTGCAGGCCTGGCCGGGAGCCCAGGCCGGAGCCCGCAGGCCACCGGTGGGAAAGGCCGGGGTTCCCCTGACATAAGCTGGAGGTGACGGCGATGGGAGACAGCATGTCTGTGACCATTGCCGTGGGAGAGAGCTGCAGGGCAACGCCGGCCGGCCCTAGCTAGGCCCCCGCTTGAGGAGGCCTCGGGGACTTTGGTTGGCCAGGAAACCCCCGTCTTCAGACGGGTCTGGCAGCCTGGCCCAACCCAGACCCTTGGCCTGGGCCAGGTGAGCTATGGCATGGAGAGGGGGCTCTCCCAGCAGCCCCAGATCTGGCCCAGGGGTCCCTTCCCCCACAGCCCCTTCTGCAAGGGGCCGTGCCCCTCCCCCTGCCTTAGAACTCAGCCCTCTGCCCCCCAGCAAGTGTCAGGAAGGAACTCTTCCTATCCAACAGTGGCCCCTAGCGGTGGAAGCTTTGCCTCTGACTTTGGGCACCGGAGCCGCTCTCTTGTTCCTGGAGCTTCTTCTGTCTCTTGGCTTTTCACCAGACAGACAGGAGGGAACAACTGTCCAGGACAGCATAGCAGAGCTTCTCTCCTAGCCCAGTCCCCACCCAGCAGGCTCCGCCCACGTCGGCGACCCCTTCCGTCGCGTCCCCGTGGCCTCCTGCTGGCATTCGGTGTATACATTTTGGAACCCCGCTTCCCCCAGCGCTGGAGGTTTTCCTGGCAGTGGACGCGCTCCCCGAAGTGCATCGGGTGGGTTTCGGCAGGATGCCTATTGGCCGCATCTGTCCCGGCACTGCCACTGGGGACAACTCCCGAGTGCAGAAAACGCCACCCCTCCCCCACCCCAATCCATCACAACTGTCTTCCCACTCCCGGGCTTGGGCACCTCCCGCCAGTGGCCACCGTCTCCAGAGCAACCAGGAGGGGTGGGGTCGGGGCGAGTCTGCCGGGGGCGGGGTGAGTGTGCGCCTGCGCGCCAGGGCGGCGCTGGGCGTGGCCGGCACGGCGGGCCGGGGCGCCTGCGCTTTGGTCCCGGCTTTGCCGCCGTCAGAGAGCGGTCTACGGCGGCGCGGGAGGCCTAGCGCTTGCCCCTCCCCCTCCCGCACCCCCACCCCGGGAGCCGTCTGGCCGCCCCGAAAGGAGGGGGTCAGGGGGAGGCAGCGGACGGAGCGAGAGGGGGCTTAGATCCCACAGGGCTGTTGGATGCGGCTCTCCCGCTGGCAGGTGTCGGCACTTTTGCTTCCCTCCGCGGTGAGGACCACGTTGTCCTCCCTCTCAGCTGACCTGGGCCGGTCCAACGAACCTGAGCGCAGGCGGTGCACCTGCGCTGGGGCTCAGGTCCCAGCCGGCACGGGGCCTGTCCAGAGACATGCAGAAGCCTGTCTCCTGAGCATGCACGCACCCAGTGCCAGGCTCAGCCGCAGCCAAAGTGACAGAAGAAGAGGCATGTGTAGGGAGGCCCCCCTGCAAGCGACTCCCCCCCCACACACACACACCCCGTGCAAGAGCACGGATTCCCAAGTAGAGCCCACTGGCAGGCCACTGAGGCCCGGAGCCACCTGCCATCAGCAGCGCAGTCCTGGGTGTCCCCGCAGCCCTCAGGAGCACCAGGGCCTGGGGCTCGATCGACCAGGCAGCTGCGCCTCGGCGAGAAGGCCTCTCTGCTTTGGTTTGGAAATCTGGACAGTATCCCTGCGGCATCGCCCGCTATGGCAGCTTGGAACGGCAATCAATAGGAAAATCACCTGGTGGCGTGGCGTGGCGTGCTGTGGCAGAGGGAAATGTGCTGAAGATGATGGGTTCTCCCTTTTTTTCCCCCACAAACGGATGGGTACGACTCGAGTCACTGCCCAGACCACCCATACGTCCGCTTTGGACGGTCACGATGGCCGCTTAGAATATACCCGGTCCATGGAACACCTGGACCTGTAAGCCCACTTGACCGCAGCGCCTGCCTCAAGTGAGCAGAAATGATTTCCACGCAAGTGTCTCACCACCCAATAGGTAAGCAGTTTCGTTTTGCGTCCCGCGGCCCCAGAGCCGAGAGAAACGCTCGTTGGTTGGTACGGTCCCAAAAAGGAGGGCGAGAGGAGAAAGGGCAGGCTCCTTGCTCAGAGTCGTCGGGG
This sequence comes from Dasypus novemcinctus, assembly GCF_030445035.2. NCBI lineage: Eukaryota > Metazoa > Chordata > Mammalia > Cingulata > Dasypodidae > Dasypus > Dasypus novemcinctus. The sequence goes on from NC_080683.1 coordinate 878,150, forward strand.
TGCTCTGGGGCCCCTCTCGTCCCAGAAAAGAAACGCAGAGAAAGAGAGGTCATTGACAAGGGAGAGGGAAGACTCTGGGCCTGTCCTCTCCGGGAGACAGGCCTCTGCAGGCCTGGCCGGGAGCCCAGGCCGGAGCCCGCAGGCCACCGGTGGGAAAGGCCGGGGTTCCCCTGACATAAGCTGGAGGTGACGGCGATGGGAGACAGCATGTCTGTGACCATTGCCGTGGGAGAGAGCTGCAGGGCAACGCCGGCCGGCCCTAGCTAGGCCCCCGCTTGAGGAGGCCTCGGGGACTTTGGTTGGCCAGGAAACCCCCGTCTTCAGACGGGTCTGGCAGCCTGGCCCAACCCAGACCCTTGGCCTGGGCCAGGTGAGCTATGGCATGGAGAGGGGGCTCTCCCAGCAGCCCCAGATCTGGCCCAGGGGTCCCTTCCCCCACAGCCCCTTCTGCAAGGGGCCGTGCCCCTCCCCCTGCCTTAGAACTCAGCCCTCTGCCCCCCAGCAAGTGTCAGGAAGGAACTCTTCCTATCCAACAGTGGCCCCTAGCGGTGGAAGCTTTGCCTCTGACTTTGGGCACCGGAGCCGCTCTCTTGTTCCTGGAGCTTCTTCTGTCTCTTGGCTTTTCACCAGACAGACAGGAGGGAACAACTGTCCAGGACAGCATAGCAGAGCTTCTCTCCTAGCCCAGTCCCCACCCAGCAGGCTCCGCCCACGTCGGCGACCCCTTCCGTCGCGTCCCCGTGGCCTCCTGCTGGCATTCGGTGTATACATTTTGGAACCCCGCTTCCCCCAGCGCTGGAGGTTTTCCTGGCAGTGGACGCGCTCCCCGAAGTGCATCGGGTGGGTTTCGGCAGGATGCCTATTGGCCGCATCTGTCCCGGCACTGCCACTGGGGACAACTCCCGAGTGCAGAAAACGCCACCCCTCCCCCACCCCAATCCATCACAACTGTCTTCCCACTCCCGGGCTTGGGCACCTCCCGCCAGTGGCCACCGTCTCCAGAGCAACCAGGAGGGGTGGGGTCGGGGCGAGTCTGCCGGGGGCGGGGTGAGTGTGCGCCTGCGCGCCAGGGCGGCGCTGGGCGTGGCCGGCACGGCGGGCCGGGGCGCCTGCGCTTTGGTCCCGGCTTTGCCGCCGTCAGAGAGCGGTCTACGGCGGCGCGGGAGGCCTAGCGCTTGCCCCTCCCCCTCCCGCACCCCCACCCCGGGAGCCGTCTGGCCGCCCCGAAAGGAGGGGGTCAGGGGGAGGCAGCGGACGGAGCGAGAGGGGGCTTAGATCCCACAGGGCTGTTGGATGCGGCTCTCCCGCTGGCAGGTGTCGGCACTTTTGCTTCCCTCCGCGGTGAGGACCACGTTGTCCTCCCTCTCAGCTGACCTGGGCCGGTCCAACGAACCTGAGCGCAGGCGGTGCACCTGCGCTGGGGCTCAGGTCCCAGCCGGCACGGGGCCTGTCCAGAGACATGCAGAAGCCTGTCTCCTGAGCATGCACGCACCCAGTGCCAGGCTCAGCCGCAGCCAAAGTGACAGAAGAAGAGGCATGTGTAGGGAGGCCCCCCTGCAAGCGACTCCCCCCCCACACACACACACCCCGTGCAAGAGCACGGATTCCCAAGTAGAGCCCACTGGCAGGCCACTGAGGCCCGGAGCCACCTGCCATCAGCAGCGCAGTCCTGGGTGTCCCCGCAGCCCTCAGGAGCACCAGGGCCTGGGGCTCGATCGACCAGGCAGCTGCGCCTCGGCGAGAAGGCCTCTCTGCTTTGGTTTGGAAATCTGGACAGTATCCCTGCGGCATCGCCCGCTATGGCAGCTTGGAACGGCAATCAATAGGAAAATCACCTGGTGGCGTGGCGTGGCGTGCTGTGGCAGAGGGAAATGTGCTGAAGATGATGGGTTCTCCCTTTTTTTCCCCCACAAACGGATGGGTACGACTCGAGTCACTGCCCAGACCACCCATACGTCCGCTTTGGACGGTCACGATGGCCGCTTAGAATATACCCGGTCCATGGAACACCTGGACCTGTAAGCCCACTTGACCGCAGCGCCTGCCTCAAGTGAGCAGAAATGATTTCCACGCAAGTGTCTCACCACCCAATAGGTAAGCAGTTTCGTTTTGCGTCCCGCGGCCCCAGAGCCGAGAGAAACGCTCGTTGGTTGGTACGGTCCCAAAAAGGAGGGCGAGAGGAGAAAGGGCAGGCTCCTTGCTCAGAGTCGTCGGGGTGCTCTGGGGCCCCTCTCGTCCCAGAAAAGAAACGCAGAGAAAGAGAGGTCATTGACAAGGGAGAGGGAAGACTCTGGGCCTGTCCTCTCCGGGAGACAGGCCTCTGCAGGCCTGGCCGGGAGCCCAGGCCGGAGCCCGCAGGCCACCGGTGGGAAAGGCCGGGGTTCCCCTGACATAAGCTGGAGGTGACGGCGATGGGAGACAGCATGTCTGTGACCATTGCCGTGGGAGAGAGCTGCAGGGCAACGCCGGCCGGCCCTAGCTAGGCCCCCGCTTGAGGAGGCCTCGGGGACTTTGGTTGGCCAGGAAACCCCCGTCTTCAGACGGGTCTGGCAGCCTGGCCCAACCCAGACCCTTGGCCTGGGCCAGGTGAGCTATGGCATGGAGAGGGGGCTCTCCCAGCAGCCCCAGATCTGGCCCAGGGGTCCCTTCCCCCACAGCCCCTTCTGCAAGGGGCCGTGCCCCTCCCCCTGCCTTAGAACTCAGCCCTCTGCCCCCCAGCAAGTGTCAGGAAGGAACTCTTCCTATCCAACAGTGGCCCCTAGCGGTGGAAGCTTTGCCTCTGACTTTGGGCACCGGAGCCGCTCTCTTGTTCCTGGAGCTTCTTCTGTCTCTTGGCTTTTCACCAGACAGACAGGAGGGAACAACTGTCCAGGACAGCATAGCAGAGCTTCTCTCCTAGCCCAGTCCCCACCCAGCAGGCTCCGCCCACGTCGGCGACCCCTTCCGTCGCGTCCCCGTGGCCTCCTGCTGGCATTCGGTGTATACATTTTGGAACCCCGCTTCCCCCAGCGCTGGAGGTTTTCCTGGCAGTGGACGCGCTCCCCGAAGTGCATCGGGTGGGTTTCGGCAGGATGCCTATTGGCCGCATCTGTCCCGGCACTGCCACTGGGGACAACTCCCGAGTGCAGAAAACGCCACCCCTCCCCCACCCCAATCCATCACAACTGTCTTCCCACTCCCGGGCTTGGGCACCTCCCGCCAGTGGCCACCGTCTCCAGAGCAACCAGGAGGGGTGGGGTCGGGGCGAGTCTGCCGGGGGCGGGGTGAGTGTGCGCCTGCGCGCCAGGGCGGCGCTGGGCGTGGCCGGCACGGCGGGCCGGGGCGCCTGCGCTTTGGTCCCGGCTTTGCCGCCGTCAGAGAGCGGTCTACGGCGGCGCGGGAGGCCTAGCGCTTGCCCCTCCCCCTCCCGCACCCCCACCCCGGGAGCCGTCTGGCCGCCCCGAAAGGAGGGGGTCAGGGGGAGGCAGCGGACGGAGCGAGAGGGGGCTTAGATCCCACAGGGCTGTTGGATGCGGCTCTCCCGCTGGCAGGTGTCGGCACTTTTGCTTCCCTCCGCGGTGAGGACCACGTTGTCCTCCCTCTCAGCTGACCTGGGCCGGTCCAACGAACCTGAGCGCAGGCGGTGCACCTGCGCTGGGGCTCAGGTCCCAGCCGGCACGGGGCCTGTCCAGAGACATGCAGAAGCCTGTCTCCTGAGCATGCACGCACCCAGTGCCAGGCTCAGCCGCAGCCAAAGTGACAGAAGAAGAGGCATGTGTAGGGAGGCCCCCCTGCAAGCGACTCCCCCCCCACACACACACACCCCGTGCAAGAGCACGGATTCCCAAGTAGAGCCCACTGGCAGGCCACTGAGGCCCGGAGCCACCTGCCATCAGCAGCGCAGTCCTGGGTGTCCCCGCAGCCCTCAGGAGCACCAGGGCCTGGGGCTCGATCGACCAGGCAGCTGCGCCTCGGCGAGAAGGCCTCTCTGCTTTGGTTTGGAAATCTGGACAGTATCCCTGCGGCATCGCCCGCTATGGCAGCTTGGAACGGCAATCAATAGGAAAATCACCTGGTGGCGTGGCGTGGCGTGCTGTGGCAGAGGGAAATGTGCTGAAGATGATGGGTTCTCCCTTTTTTTCCCCCACAAACGGATGGGTACGACTCGAGTCACTGCCCAGACCACCCATACGTCCGCTTTGGACGGTCACGATGGCCGCTTAGAATATACCCGGTCCATGGAACACCTGGACCTGTAAGCCCACTTGACCGCAGCGCCTGCCTCAAGTGAGCAGAAATGATTTCCACGCAAGTGTCTCACCACCCAATAGGTAAGCAGTTTCGTTTTGCGTCCCGCGGCCCCAGAGCCGAGAGAAACGCTCGTTGGTTGGTACGGTCCCAAAAAGGAGGGCGAGAGGAGAAAGGGCAGGCTCCTTGCTCAGAGTCGTCGGGGTGCTCTGGGGCCCCTCTCGTCCCAGAAAAGAAACGCAGAGAAAGAGAGGTCATTGACAAGGGAGAGGGAAGACTCTGGGCCTGTCCTCTCCGGGAGACAGGCCTCTGCAGGCCTGGCCGGGAGCCCAGGCCGGAGCCCGCAGGCCACCGGTGGGAAAGGCCGGGGTTCCCCTGACATAAGCTGGAGGTGACGGCGATGGGAGACAGCATGTCTGTGACCATTGCCGTGGGAGAGAGCTGCAGGGCAACGCCGGCCGGCCCTAGCTAGGCCCCCGCTTGAGGAGGCCTCGGGGACTTTGGTTGGCCAGGAAACCCCCGTCTTCAGACGGGTCTGGCAGCCTGGCCCAACCCAGACCCTTGGCCTGGGCCAGGTGAGCTATGGCATGGAGAGGGGGCTCTCCCAGCAGCCCCAGATCTGGCCCAGGGGTCCCTTCCCCCACAGCCCCTTCTGCAAGGGGCCGTGCCCCTCCCCCTGCCTTAGAACTCAGCCCTCTGCCCCCCAGCAAGTGTCAGGAAGGAACTCTTCCTATCCAACAGTGGCCCCTAGCGGTGGAAGCTTTGCCTCTGACTTTGGGCACCGGAGCCGCTCTCTTGTTCCTGGAGCTTCTTCTGTCTCTTGGCTTTTCACCAGACAGACAGGAGGGAACAACTGTCCAGGACAGCATAGCAGAGCTTCTCTCCTAGCCCAGTCCCCACCCAGCAGGCTCCGCCCACGTCGGCGACCCCTTCCGTCGCGTCCCCGTGGCCTCCTGCTGGCATTCGGTGTATACATTTTGGAACCCCGCTTCCCCCAGCGCTGGAGGTTTTCCTGGCAGTGGACGCGCTCCCCGAAGTGCATCGGGTGGGTTTCGGCAGGATGCCTATTGGCCGCATCTGTCCCGGCACTGCCACTGGGGACAACTCCCGAGTGCAGAAAACGCCACCCCTCCCCCACCCCAATCCATCACAACTGTCTTCCCACTCCCGGGCTTGGGCACCTCCCGCCAGTGGCCACCGTCTCCAGAGCAACCAGGAGGGGTGGGGTCGGGGCGAGTCTGCCGGGGGCGGGGTGAGTGTGCGCCTGCGCGCCAGGGCGGCGCTGGGCGTGGCCGGCACGGCGGGCCAGGGCGCCTGCGCTTTGGTCCCGGCTTTGCCGCCGTCAGAGAGCGGTCTACGGCGGCGCGGGAGGCCTAGCGCTTGCCCCTCCCCCTCCCGCACCCCCACCCCGGGAGCCGTCTGGCCGCCCCGAAAGGAGGGGGTCAGGGGGAGGCAGCGGACGGAGCGAGAGGGGGCTTAGATCCCACAGGGCTGTTGGATGCGGCTCTCCCGCTGGCAGGTGTCGGCACTTTTGCTTCCCTCCGCGGTGAGGACCACGTTGTCCTCCCTCTCAGCTGACCTGGGCCGGTCCAACGAACCTGAGCGCAGGCGGTGCACCTGCGCTGGGGCTCAGGTCCCAGCCGGCACGGGGCCTGTCCAGAGACATGCAGAAGCCTGTCTCCTGAGCATGCACGCACCCAGTGCCAGGCTCAGCCGCAGCCAAAGTGACAGAAGAAGAGGCATGTGTAGGGAGGCCCCCCTGCAAGCGACTCCCCCCACACACACACACACCCCGTGCAAGAGCACGGATTCCCAAGTAGAGCCCACTGGCAGGCCACTGAGGCCCGGAGCCACCTGCCATCAGCAGCGCAGTCCTGGGTGTCCCCGCAGCCCTCAGGAGCACCAGGGCCTGGGGCTCGATCGACCAGGCAGCTGCGCCTCGGCGAGAAGGCCTCTCTGCTTTGGTTTGGAAATCTGGACAGTATCCCTGCGGCATCGCCCGCTATGGCAGCTTGGAACGGCAATCAATAGGAAAATCACCTGGTGGCGTGGCGTGGCGTGCTGTGGCAGAGGGAAATGTGCTGAAGATGATGGGTTCTCCCTTTTTTTCCCCCACAAATGGATGGGTACGACTCGAGTCACTGCCCAGACCACCCATACGTCCGCTTTGGACGGTCACGATGGCCGCTTAGAATATACCCGGTCCATGGAACACCTGGACCTGTAAGCCCACTTGACCGCAGCGCCTGCCTCAAGTGAGCAGAAATGATTTCCACGCAAGTGTCTCACCACCCAATAGGTAAGCAGTTTCGTTTTGCGTCCCGCGGCCCCAGAGCCGAGAGAAACGCTCGTTGGTTGGTACGGTCCCAAAAAGGAGGGCGAGAGGAGAAAGGGCAGGCTCCTTGCTCAGAGTCGTCGGGGTGCTCTGGGGCCCCTCTCGTCCCAGAAAAGAAACGCAGAGAAAGAGAGGTCATTGACAAGGGAGAGGGAAGACTCTGGGCCTGTCCTCTCCGGGAGACAGGCCTCTGCAGGCCTGGCCGGGAGCCCAGGCCGGAGCCCGCAGGCCACCGGTGGGAAAGGCCGGGGTTCCCCTGACATAAGCTGGAGGTGACGGCGATGGGAGACAGCATGTCTGTGACCATTGCCGTGGGAGAGAGCTGCAGGGCAACGCCGGCCGGCCCTAGCTAGGCCCCCGCTTGAGGAGGCCTCGGGGACTTTGGTTGGCCAGGAAACCCCCGTCTTCAGACGGGTCTGGCAGCCTGGCCCAACCCAGACCCTTGGCCTGGGCCAGGTGAGCTATGGCATGGAGAGGGGGCTCTCCCAGCAGCCCCAGATCTGGCCCAGGGGTCCCTTCCCCCACAGCCCCTTCTGCAAGGGGCCGTGCCCCTCCCCCTGCCTTAGAACTCAGCCCTCTGCCCCCCAGCAAGTGTCAGGAAGGAACTCTTCCTATCTAACAGTGGCCCCTAGCGGTGGAAGCTTTGCCTCTGACTTTGGGCACCGGAGCCGCTCTCTTGTTCCTGGAGCTTCTTCTGTCTCTTGGCTTTTCACCAGACAGACAGGAGGGAACAACTGTCCAGGACAGCATAGCAGAGCTTCTCTCCTAGCCCAGTCCCCACCCAGCAGGCTCCGCCCACGTCGGCGACCCCTTCCGTCGCGTCCCCGTGGCCTCCTGCTGGCATTCGGTGTATACATTTTGGAACCCCGCTTCCCCCAGCGCTGGAGGTTTTCCTGGCAGTGGACGCGCTCCCCGAAGTGCATCGGGTGGGTTTCGGCAGGATGCCTATTGGCCGCATCTGTCCCGGCACTGCCACTGGGGACAACTCCCGAGTGCAGAAAACGCCACCCCTCCCCCACCCCAATCCATCACAACTGTCTTCCCACTCCCGGGCTTGGGCACCTCCCGCCAGTGGCCACCGTCTCCAGAGCAACCAGGAGGGGTGGGGTCGGGGCGAGTCTGCCGGGGGCGGGGTGAGTGTGCGCCTGCGTGCCAGGGCGGCGCTGGGCGTGGCCGGCACGGCGGGCCGGGGCGCCTGCGCTTTGGTCCCGGCTTTGCCGCCGTCAGAGAGCGGTCTACGGCGGCGCGGGAGGCCTAGCGCTTGCCCCTCCCCCTCCCGCACCCCCACCCCGGGAGCCGTCTGGCCGCCCCGAAAGGAGGGGGTCAGGGGGAGGCAGCGGACGGAGCGAGAGGGGGCTTAGATCCCACAGGGCTGTTGGATGCGGCTCTCCCGCTGGCAGGTGTCGGCACTTTTGCTTCCCTCCGCGGTGAGGACCACGTTGTCCTCCCTCTCAGCTGACCTGGGCCGGTCCAACGAACCTGAGCGCAGGCGGTGCACCTGCGCTGGGGCTCAGGTCCCAGCCGGCACGGGGCCTGTCCAGAGACATGCAGAAGCCTGTCTCCTGAGCATGCACGCACCCAGTGCCAGGCTCAGCCGCAGCCAAAGTGACAGAAGAAGAGGCATGTGTAGGGAGGCCCCCCTGCAAGCGACTCCCCCCCCACACACACACACCCCGTGCAAGAGCACGGATTCCCAAGTAGAGCCCACTGGCAGGCCACTGAGGCCCGGAGCCACCTGCCATCAGCAGCGCAGTCCTGGGTGTCCCCGCAGCCCTCAGGAGCACCAGGGCCTGGGGCTCGATCGACCAGGCAGCTGCGCCTCGGCGAGAAGGCCTCTCTGCTTTGGTTTGGAAATCTGGACAGTATCCCTGCGGCATCGCCCGCTATGGCAGCTTGGAACGGCAATCAATAGGAAAATCACCTGGTGGCGTGGCGTGGCGTGCTGTGGCAGAGGGAAATGTGCTGAAGATGATGGGTTCTCCCTTTTTTTCCCCCACAAACGGATGGGTACGACTCGAGTCACTGCCCAGACCACCCATACGTCCGCTTTGGACGGTCACGATGGCCGCTTAGAATATACCCGGTCCATGGAACACCTGGACCTGTAAGCCCACTTGACCGCAGCGCCTGCCTCAAGTGAGCAGAAATGATTTCCACGCAAGTGTCTCACCACCCAATAGGTAAGCAGTTTCGTTTTGCGTCCCGCGGCCCCAGAGCCGAGAGAAACGCTCGTTGGTTGGTACGGTCCCAAAAAGGAGGGCGAGAGGAGAAAGGGCAGGCTCCTTGCTCAGAGTCGTCGGGGTGCTCTGGGGCCCCTCTCGTCCCAGAAAAGAAACGCAGAGAAAGAGAGGTCATTGACAAGGGAGAGGGAAGACTCTGGGCCTGTCCTCTCCGGGAGACAGGCCTCTGCAGGCCTGGCCGGGAGCCCAGGCCGGAGCCCGCAGGCCACCGGTGGGAAAGGCCGGGGTTCCCCTGACATAAGCTGGAGGTGACGGCGATGGGAGACAGCATGTCTGTGACCATTGCCGTGGGAGAGAGCTGCAGGGCAACGCCGGCCGGCCCTAGCTAGGCCCCCGCTTGAGGAGGCCTCGGGGACTTTGGTTGGCCAGGAAACCCCCGTCTTCAGACGGGTCTGGCAGCCTGGCCCAACCCAGACCCTTGGCCTGGGCCAGGTGAGCTATGGCATGGAGAGGGGGCTCTCCCAGCAGCCCCAGATCTGGCCCAGGGGTCCCTTCCCCCACAGCCCCTTCTGCAAGGGGCCGTGCCCCTCCCCCTGCCTTAGAACTCAGCCCTCTGCCCCCCAGCAAGTGTCAGGAAGGAACTCTTCCTATCCAACAGTGGCCCCTAGCGGTGGTAGCTTTGCCTCTGACTTTGGGCACCGGAGCCGCTCTCTTGTTCCTGGAGCTTCTTCTGTCTCTTGGCTTTTCACCAGACAGACAGGAGGGAACAACTGTCCAGGACAGCATAGCAGAGCTTCTCTCCTAGCCCAGTCCCCACCCAGCAGGCTCCGCCCACGTCGGCGACCCCTTCCGTCGCGTCCCCGTGGCCTCCTGCTGGCATTCGGTGTATACATTTTGGAACCCCGCTTCCCCCAGCGCTGGAGGTTTTCCTGGCAGTGGACGCGCTCCCCGAAGTGCATCGGGTGGGTTTCGGCAGGATGCCTATTGGCCGCATCTGTCCCGGCACTGCCACTGGGGACAACTCCCGAGTGCAGAAAACGCCACCCCTCCCCCACCCCAATCCATCACAACTGTCTTCCCACTCCCGGGCTTGGGCACCTCCCGCCAGTGGCCACCGTCTCCAGAGCAACCAGGAGGGGTGGGGTCGGGGCGAGTCTGCCGGGGGCGGGGTGAGTGTGCGCCTGCGCGCCAGGGCGGCGCTGGGCGTGGCCGGCACGGCGGGCCGGGGCGCCTGCGCTTTGGTCCCGGCTTTGCCGCCGTCAGAGAGCGGTCTACGGCGGCGCGGGAGGCCTAGCGCTTGCCCCTCCCCCTCCCGCACCCCCACCCCGGGAGCCGTCTGGCCGCCCCGAAAGGAGGGGGTCAGGGGGAGGCAGCGGACGGAGCGAGAGGGGGCTTAGATCCCACAGGGCTGTTGGATGCGGCTCTCCCGCTGGCAGGTGTCGGCACTTTTGCTTCCCTCCGCGGTGAGGACCACGTTGTCCTCCCTCTCAGCTGACCTGGGCCGGTCCAACGAACCTGAGCGCAGGCGGTGCACCTGCGCTGGGGCTCAGGTCCCAGCCGGCACGGGGCCTGTCCAGAGACATGCAGAAGCCTGTCTCCTGAGCATGCACGCACCCAGTGCCAGGCTCAGCCGCAGCCAAAGTGACAGAAGAAGAGGCATGTGTAGGGAGGCCCCCCTGCAAGCGACTCCCCCCACACACACACACACCCCGTGCAAGAGCACGGATTCCCAAGTAGAGCCCACTGGCAGGCCACTGAGGCCCGGAGCCACCTGCCATCAGCAGCGCAGTCCTGGGTGTCCCCGCAGCCCTCAGGAGCACCAGGGCCTGGGGCTCGATCGACCAGGCAGCTGCGCCTCGGCGAGAAGGCCTCTCTGCTTTGGTTTGGAAATCTGGACAGTATCCCTGCGGCATCGCCCGCTATGGCAGCTTGGAACGGCAATCAATAGGAAAATCACCTGGTGGCGTGGCGTGGCGTGCTGTGGCAGAGGGAAATGTGCTGAAGATGATGGGTTCTCCCTTTTTTTCCCCCACAAACGGATGGGTACGACTCGAGTCACTGCCCAGACCACCCATACGTCCGCTTTGGACGGTCACGATGGCCGCTTAGAATATACCCGGTCCATGGAACACCTGGACCTGTAAGCCCACTTGACCGCAGCGCCTGCCTCAAGTGAGCAGAAATGATTTCCACGCAAGTGTCTCACCACCCAATAGGTAAGCAGTTTCGTTTTGCGTCCCGCGGCCCCAGAGCCGAGAGAAACGCTCGTTGGTTGGTACGGTCCCAAAAAGGAGGGCGAGAGGAGAAAGGGCAGGCTCCTTGCTCAGAGTCGTCGGGGTGCTCTGGGGCCCCTCTCGTCCCAGAAAAGAAACGCAGAGAAAGAGAGGTCATTGACAAGGGAGAGGGAAGACTCTGGCCCTGTCCTCTCCGGGAGACAGGCCTCTGCAGGCCTGGCCGGGAGCCCAGGCCGGAGCCCGCAGGCCACCGGTGGGAAAGGCCGGGGTTCCCCTGACATAAGCTGGAGGTGACGGCGATGGGAGACAGCATGTCTGTGACCATTGCCGTGGGAGAGAGCTGCAGGGCAACGCCGGCCGGCCCTAGCTAGGCCCCCGCTTGAGGAGGCCTCGGGGACTTTGGTTGGCCAGGAAACCCCCGTCTTCAGACGGGTCTGGCAGCCTGGCCCAACCCAGACCCTTGGCCTGGGCCAGGTGAGCCATGGCATGGAGAGGGGGCTCTCCCAGCAGCCCCAGATCTGGCCCAGGGGTCCCTTCCCCCACAGCCCCTTCTGCAAGGGGCCGTGCCCCTCCCCCTGCCTTAGAACTCAGCCCTCTGCCCCCCAGCAAGTGTCAGGAAGGAACTCTTCCTATCCAACAGTGGCCCCTAGCGGTGGAAGCTTTGCCTCTGACTTTGGGCACCGGAGCCGCTCTCTTGTTCCTGGAGCTTCTTCTGTCTCTTGGCTTTTCACCAGACAGACAGGAGGGAACAACTGTCCAGGACAGCATAGCAGAGCTTCTCTCCTAGCCCAGTCCCCACCCAGCAGGCTCCGCCCACGTCGGCGACCCCTTCCGTCGCGTCCCCGTGGCCTCCTGCTGGCATTCGGTGTATACATTTTGGAACCCCGCTTCCCCCAGCGCTGGAGGTTTTCCTGGCAGTGGACGCGCTCCCCGAAGTGCATCGGGTGGGTTTCGGCAGGATGCCTATTGGCCGCATCTGTCCCGGCACTGCCACTGGGGACAACTCCCGAGTGCAGAAAACGCCACCCCTCCCACGCCCCAATCCATCACAACTGTCTTCCCACTCCCGGGCTTGGGCACCTCCCGCCAGTGGCCACCGTCTCCAGAGCAACCAGGAGGGGTGGGGTCGGGGCGAGTCTGCCGGGGGCGGGGTGAGTGTGCGCCTGCGCGCCAGGGCGGCGCTGGGCGTGGCCGGCACGGCGGGCCGGGGCGCCTGCGCTTTGGTCCCGGCTTTGCCGCCGTCAGAGAGCGGTCTACGGCGGCGCGGGAGGCCTAGCGCTTGCCCCTCCCCCTCCCGCACCCCCACCCCGGGAGCCGTCTGGCCGCCCCGAAAGGAGGGGGTCAGGGGGAGGCAGCGGACGGAGCGAGAGGGGGCTTAGATCCCACAGGGCTGTTGGATGCGGCTCTCCCGCTGGCAGGTGTCGGCACTTTTGCTTCCCTCCGCGGTGAGGACCACGTTGTCCTCCCTCTCAGCTGACCTGGGCCGGTCCAACGAACCTGAGCGCAGGCGGTGCACCTGCGCTGGGGCTCAGGTCCCAGCCGGCACGGGGCCTGTCCAGAGACATGCAGAAGCCTGTCTCCTGAGCATGCACGCACCCAGTGCCAGGCTCAGCCGCAGCCAAAGTGACAGAAGAAGAGGCATGTGTAGGGAGGCCCCCCTGCAAGCGACTCCCCCCCCACACACACACACCCCGTGCAAGAGCACGGATTCCCAAGTAGAGCCCACTGGCAGGCCACTGAGGCCCGGAGCCACCTGCCATCAGCAGCGCAGTCCTGGGTGTCCCCGCAGCCCTCAGGAGCACCAGGGCCTGGGGCTCGATCGACCAGGCAGCTGCGCCTCGGCGAGAAGGCCTCTCTGCTTTGGTTTGGAAATCTGGACAGTATCCCTGCGGCATCGCCCGCTATGGCAGCTTGGAACGGCAATCAATAGGAAAATCACCTGGTGGCGTGGCGTGGCGTGCTGTGGCAGAGGGAAATGTGCTGAAGATGATGGGTTCTCCCTTTTTTTCCCCCACAAACGGATGGGTACGACTCGAGTCACTGCCCAGACCACCCATACGTCCGCTTTGGACGGTCACGATGGCCGCTTAGAATATACCCGGTCCATGGAACACCTGGACCTGTAAGCCCACTTGACCGCAGCGCCTGCCTCAAGTGAGCAGAAATGATTTCCACGCAAGTGTCTCACCACCCAATAGGTAAGCAGTTTCGTTTTGCGTCCCGCGGCCCCAGAGCCGAGAGAAACGCTCGTTGGTTGGTACGGTCCCAAAAAGGAGGGCGAGAGGAGAAAGGGCAGGCTCCTTGCTCAGAGTCGTCGGGGTGCTCTGGGGCCCCTCTCGTCCCAGAAAAGAAACGCAGAGAAAGAGAGGTCATTGACAAGGGAGAGGGAAGACTCTGGGCCTGTCCTCTCCGGGAGACAGGCCTCTGCAGGCCTGGCCGGGAGCCCAGGCCGGAGCCCGCAGGCCACCGGTGGGAAAGGCCGGGGTTCCCCTGACATAAGCTGGAGGTGACGGCGATGGGAGACAGCATGTCTGTGACCATTGCCGTGGGAGAGAGCTGCAGGGCAACGCCGGCCGGCCCTAGCTAGGCCCCCGCTTGAGGAGGCCTCGGGGACTTTGGTTGGCCAGGAAACCCCCGTCTTCAGACGGGTCTGGCAGCCTGGCCCAACCCAGACCCTTGGCCTGGGCCAGGTGAGCTATGGCATGGAGAGGGGGCTCTCCCAGCAGCCCCAGATCTGGCCCAGGGGTCCCTTCCCCCACAGCCCCTTCTGCAAGGGGCCGTGCCCCTCCCCCTGCCTTAGAACTCAGCCCTCTGCCCCCCAGCAAGTGTCAGGAAGGAACTCTTCCTATCCAACAGTGGCCCCTAGCGGTGGAAGCTTTGCCTCTGACTTTGGGCACCGGAGCCGCTCTCTTGTTCCTGGAGCTTCTTCTGTCTCTTGGCTTTTCACCAGACAGACAGGAGGGAACAACTGTCCAGGACAGCATAGCAGAGCTTCTCTCCTAGCCCAGTCCCCACCCAGCAGGCTCCGCCCACGTCGGCGACCCCTTCCGTCGCGTCCCCGTGGCCTCCTGCTGGCATTCGGTGTATACATTTTGGAACCCCGCTTCCCCCAGCGCTGGAGGTTTTCCTGGCAGTGGACGCGCTCCCCGAAGTGCATCGGGTGGGTTTCGGCAGGATGCCTATTGGCCGCATCTGTCCCGGCACTGCCACTGGGGACAACTCCCGAGTGCAGAAAACGCCACCCCTCCCCCACCCCAATCCATCACAACTGTCTTCCCACTCCCGGGCTTGGGCACCTCCCGCCAGTGGCCACCGTCTCCAGAGCAACCAGGAGGGGTGGGGTCGGGGCGAGTCTGCCGGGGGCGGGGTGAGTGTGCGCCTGCGCGCCAGGGCGGCGCTGGGCGTGGCCGGCACGGCGGGCCGGGGCGCCTGCGCTTTGGTCCCGGCTTTGCCGCCGTCAGAGAGCGGTCTACGGCGGCGCGGGAGGCCTAGCGCTTGCCCCTCCCCCTCCCGCACCCCCACCCCGGGAGCCGTCTGGCCGCCCCGAAAGGAGGGGGTCAGGGGGAGGCAGCGGACGGAGCGAGAGGGGGCTTAGATCCCACAGGGCTGTTGGATGCGGCTCTCCCGCTGGCAGGTGTCGGCACTTTTGCTTCCCTCCGCGGTGAGGACCACGTTGTCCTCCCTCTCAACTGACCTGGGCCGGTCCAACGAACCTGAGCGCAGGCGGTGCACCTGCGCTGGGGCTCAGGTCCCAGCCGGCACGGGGCCTGTCCAGAGACATGCAGAAGCCTGTCTCCTGAGCATGCACGCACCCAGTGCCAGGCTCAGCCGCAGCCAAAGTGACAGAAGAAGAGGCATGTGTAGGGAGGCCCCCCTGCAAGCGACTCCCCCCCCACACACACACACCCCGTGCAAGAGCACGGATTCCCAAGTAGAGCCCACTGGCAGGCCACTGAGGCCCGGAGCCACCTGCCATCAGCAGCGCAGTCCTGGGTGTCCCCGCAGCCCTCAGGAGCACCAGGGCCTGGGGCTCGATCGACCAGGCAGCTGCGCCTCGGCGAGAAGGCCTCTCTGCTTTGGTTTGGAAATCTGGACAGTATCCCTGCGGCATCGCCCGCTATGGCAGCTTGGAACGGCAATCAATAGGAAAATCACCTGGTGGCGTGGCGTGGCGTGCTGTGGCAGAGGGAAATGTGCTGAAGATGATGGGTTCTCCCTTTTTTTCCCCCACAAACGGATGGGTACGACTCGAGTCACTGCCCAGACCACCCATACGTCCGCTTTGGACGGTCACGATGGCCGCTTAGAATATACCCGGTCCATGGAACACCTGGACCTGTAAGCCCACTTGACCGCAGCGCCTGCCTCAAGTGAGCAGAAATGATTTCCACGCAAGTGTCTCACCACCCAATAGGTAAGCAGTTTCGTTTTGCGTCCCGCGGCCCCAGAGCCGAGAGAAACGCTCGTTGGTTGGTACGGTCCCAAAAAGGAGGGCGAGAGGAGAAAGGGCAGGCTCCTTGCTCAGAGTCGTCGGGGTGCTCTGGGGCCCCTCTCGTCCCAGAAAAGAAACGCAGAGAAAGAGAGGTCATTGACAAGGGAGAGGGAAGACTCTGGGCCTGTCCTCTCCGGGAGACAGGCCTCTGCAGGCCTGGCCGGGAGCCCAGGCCGGAGCCCGCAGGCCACCGGTGGGAAAGGCCGGGGTTCCCCTGACATAAGCTGGAGGTGACGGCGATGGGAGACAGCATGTCTGTGACCATTGCCGTGGGAGAGAGCTGCAGGGCAACGCCGGCCGGCCCTAGCTAGGCCCCCGCTTGAGGAGGCCTCGGGGACTTTGGTTGGCCAGGAAACCCCCGTCTTCAGACGGGTCTGGCAGCCTGGCCCAACCCAGACCCTTGGCCTGGGCCAGGTGAGCTATGGCATGGAGAGGGGGCTCTCCCAGCAGCCCCAGATCTGGCCCAGGGGTCCCTTCCCCCACAGCCCCTTCTGCAAGGGGCCGTGCCCCTCCCCCTGCCTTAGAACTCAGCCCTCTGCCCCCCAGCAAGTGTCAGGAAGGAACTCTTCCTATCCAACAGTGGCCCCTAGCGGTGGAAGCTTTGCCTCTGACTTTGGGCACCGGAGCCGCTCTCTTGTTCCTGGAGCTTCTTCTGTCTCTTGGCTTTTCACCAGACAGACAGGAGGGAACAACTGTCCAGGACAGCATAGCAGAGCTTCTCTCCTAGCCCAGTCCCCACCCAGCAGGCTCCGCCCACGTCGGCGACCCCTTCCGTCGCGTCCCCGTGGCCTCCTGCTGGCATTCGGTGTATACATTTTGGAACCCCGCTTCCCCCAGCGCTGGAGGTTTTCCTGGCAGTGGACGCGCTCCCCGAAGTGCATCGGGTGGGTTTCGGCAGGATGCCTATTGGCCGCATCTGTCCCGGCACTGCCACTGGGGACAACTCCCGAGTGCAGAAAACGCCACCCCTCCCCCACCCCAATCCATCACAACTGTCTTCCCACTCCCGGGCTTGGGCACCTCCCGCCAGTGGCCACCGTCTCCAGAGCAACCAGGAGGGGTGGGGTCGGGGCGAGTCTGCCGGGGGCGGGGTGAGTGTGCGCCTGCGCGCCAGGGCGGCGCTGGGCGTGGCCGGCACGGCGGGCCGGGGCGCCTGCGCTTTGGTCCCGGCTTTGCCGCCGTCAGAGAGCGGTCTACGGCGGCGCGGGAGGCCTAGCGCTTGCCCCTCCCCCTCCCGCACCCCCACCCCGGGAGCCGTCTGGCCGCCCCGAAAGGAGGGGGTCAGGGGGAGGCAGCGGACGGAGCGAGAGGGGGCTTAGATCCCACAGGGCTGTTGGATGCGGCTCTCCCGCTGGCAGGTGTCGGCACTTTTGCTTCCCTCCGCGGTGAGGACCACGTTGTCCTCCCTCTCAGCTGACCTGGGCCGGTCCAACGAACCTGAGCGCAGGCGGTGCACCTGCGCTGGGGCTCAGGTCCCAGCCGGCACGGGGCCTGTCCAGAGACATGCAGAAGCCTGTCTCCTGAGCATGCACGCACCCAGTGCCAGGCTCAGCCGCAGCCAAAGTGACAGAAGAAGAGGCATGTGTAGGGAGGCCCCCCTGCAAGCGACTCCCCCCACACACACACACACCCCGTGCAAGAGCACGGATTCCCAAGTAGAGCCCACTGGCAGGCCACTGAGGCCCGGAGCCACCTGCCATCAGCAGCGCAGTCCTGGGTGTCCCCGCAGCCCTCAGGAGCACCAGGGCCTGGGGCTCGATCGACCAGGCAGCTGCGCCTCGGCGAGAAGGCCTCTCTGCTTTGGTTTGGAAATCTGGACAGTATCCCTGCGGCATCGCCCGCTATGGCAGCTTGGAACGGCAATCAATAGGAAAATCACCTGGTGGCGTGGCGTGGCGTGCTGTGGCAGAGGGAAATGTGCTGAAGATGATGGGTTCTCCCTTTTTTTCCCCCACAAACGGATGGGTACGACTCGAGTCACTGCCCAGACCACCCATACGTCCGCTTTGGACGGTCACGATGGCCGCTTAGAATATACCCGGTCCATGGAACACCTGGACCTGTAAGCCCACTTGACCGCAGCGCCTGCCTCAAGTGAGCAGAAATGATTTCCACGCAAGTGTCTCACCACCCAATAGGTAAGCAGTTTCGTTTTGCGTCCCGCGGCCCCAGAGCCGAGAGAAACGCTCGTTGGTTGGTACGGTCCCAAAAAGGAGGGCGAGAGGAGAAAGGGCAGGCTCCTTGCTCAGAGTCGTCGGGGTGCTCTGGGGCCCCTCTCGTCCCAGAAAAGAAACGCAGAGAAAGAGAGGTCATTGACAAGGGAGAGGGAAGACTCTGGGCCTGTCCTCTCCGGGAGACAGGCCTCTGCAGGCCTGGCCGGGAGCCCAGGCCGGAGCCCGCAGGCCACCGGTGGGAAAGGCCGGGGTTCCCCTGACATAAGCTGGAGGTGACGGCGATGGGAGACAGCATGTCTGTGACCATTGCCGTGGGAGAGAGCTGCAGGGCAACGCCGGCCGGCCCTAGCTAGGCCCCCGCTTGAGGAGGCCTCGGGGACTTTGGTTGGCCAGGAAACCCCCGTCTTCAGACGGGTCTGGCAGCCTGGCCCAACCCAGACCCTTGGCCTGGGCCAGGTGAGCTATGGCATGGAGAGGGGGCTCTCCCAGCAGCCCCAGATCTGGCCCAGGGGTCCCTTCCCCCACAGCCCCTTCTGCAAGGGGCCGTGCCCCTCCCCCTGCCTTAGAACTCAGCCCTCTGCCCCCCAGCAAGTGTCAGGAAGGAACTCTTCCTATCCAACAGTGGCCCCTAGCGGTGGTAGCTTTGCCTCTGACTTTGGGCACCGGAGCCGCTCTCTTGTTCCTGGAGCTTCTTCTGTCTCTTGGCTTTTCACCAGACAGACAGGAGGGAACAACTGTCCAGGACAGCATAGCAGAGCTTCTCTCCTAGCCCAGTCCCCACCCAGCAGGCTCCGCCCACGTCGGCGACCCCTTCCGTCGCGTCCCCGTGGCCTCCTGCTGGCATTCGGTGTATACATTTTGGAACCCCGCTTCCCCCAGCGCTGGAGGTTTTCCTGGCAGTGGACGCGCTCCCCGAAGTGCATCGGGTGGGTTTCGGCAGGATGCCTATTGGCCGCATCTGTCCCGGCACTGCCACTGGGGACAACTCCCGAGTGCAGAAAACGCCACCCCTCCCCCACCCCAATCCATCACAACTGTCTTCCCACTCCCGGGCTTGGGCACCTCCCGCCAGTGGCCACCGTCTCCAGAGCAACCAGGAGGGGTGGGGTCGGGGCGAGTCTGCCGGGGGCGGGGTGAGTGTGCGCCTGCGCGCCAGGGCGGCGCTGGGCGTGGCCGGCACGGCGGGCCGGGGCGCCTGCGCTTTGGTCCCGGCTTTGCCGCCGTCAGAGAGCGGTCTACGGCGGCGCGGGAGGCCTAGCGCTTGCCCCTCCCCCTCCCGCACCCCCACCCCGGGAGCCGTCTGGCCGCCCCGAAAGGAGGGGGTCAGGGGGAGGCAGCGGACGGAGCGAGAGGGGGCTTAGATCCCACAGGGCTGTTGGATGCGGCTCTCCCGCTGGCAGGTGTCGGCACTTTTGCTTCCCTCCGCGGTGAGGACCACGTTGTCCTCCCTCTCAGCTGACCTGGGCCGGTCCAACGAACCTGAGCGCAGGCGGTGCACCTGCGCTGGGGCTCAGGTCCCAGCCGGCACGGGGCCTGTCCAGAGACATGCAGAAGCCTGTCTCCTGAGCATGCACGCACCCAGTGCCAGGCTCAGCCGCAGCCAAAGTGACAGAAGAAGAGGCATGTGTAGGGAGGCCCCCCTGCAAGCGACTCCCCCCACACACACACACACCCCGTGCAAGAGCACGGATTCCCAAGTAGAGCCCACTGGCAGGCCACTGAGGCCCGGAGCCACCTGCCATCAGCAGCGCAGTCCTGGGTGTCCCCGCAGCCCTCAGGAGCACCAGGGCCTGGGGCTCGATCGACCAGGCAGCTGCGCCTCGGCGAGAAGGCCTCTCTGCTTTGGTTTGGAAATCTGGACAGTATCCCTGCGGCATCGCCCGCTATGGCAGCTTGGAACGGCAATCAATAGGAAAATCACCTGGTGGCGTGGCGTGGCGTGCTGTGGCAGAGGGAAATGTGCTGAAGATGATGGGTTCTCCCTTTTTTTCCCCCACAAACGGATGGGTACGACTCGAGTCACTGCCCAGACCACCCATACGTCCGCTTTGGACGGTCACGATGGCCGCTTAGAATATACCCGGTCCATGGAACACCTGGACCTGTAAGCCCACTTGACCGCAGCGCCTGCCTCAAGTGAGCAGAAATGATTTCCACGCAAGTGTCTCACCACCCAATAGGTAAGCAGTTTCGTTTTGCGTCCCGCGGCCCCAGAGCCGAGAGAAACGCTCGTTGGTTGGTACGGTCCCAAAAAGGAGGGCGAGAGGAGAAAGGGCAGGCTCCTTGCTCAGAGTCGTCGGGGTGCTCTGGGGCCCCTCTCGTCCCAGAAAAGAAACGCAGAGAAAGAGAGGTCATTGACAAGGGAGAGGGAAGACTCTGGCCCTGTCCTCTCCGGGAGACAGGCCTCTGCAGGCCTGGCCGGGAGCCCAGGCCGGAGCCCGCAGGCCACCGGTGGGAAAGGCCGGGGTTCCCCTGACATAAGCTGGAGGTGACGGCGATGGGAGACAGCATGTCTGTGACCATTGCCGTGGGAGAGAGCTGCAGGGCAACGCCGGCCGGCCCTAGCTAGGCCCCCGCTTGAGGAGGCCTCGGGGACTTTGGTTGGCCAGGAAACCCCCGTCTTCAGACGGGTCTGGCAGCCTGGCCCAACCCAGACCCTTGGCCTGGGCCAGGTGAGCCATGGCATGGAGAGGGGGCTCTCCCAGCAGCCCCAGATCTGGCCCAGGGGTCCCTTCCCCCACAGCCCCTTCTGCAAGGGGCCGTGCCCCTCCCCCTGCCTTAGAACTCAGCCCTCTGCCCCCCAGCAAGTGTCAGGAAGGAACTCTTCCTATCCAACAGTGGCCCCTAGCGGTGGAAGCTTTGCCTCTGACTTTGGGCACCGGAGCCGCTCTCTTGTTCCTGGAGCTTCTTCTGTCTCTTGGCTTTTCACCAGACAGACAGGAGGGAACAACTGTCCAGGACAGCATAGCAGAGCTTCTCTCCTAGCCCAGTCCCCACCCAGCAGGCTCCGCCCACGTCGGCGACCCCTTCCGTCGCGTCCCCGTGGCCTCCTGCTGGCATTCGGTGTATACATTTTGGAACCCCGCTTCCCCCAGCGCTGGAGGTTTTCCTGGCAGTGGACGCGCTCCCCGAAGTGCATCGGGTGGGTTTCGGCAGGATGCCTATTGGCCGCATCTGTCCCGGCACTGCCACTGGGGACAACTCCCGAGTGCAGAAAACGCCACCCCTCCCACGCCCCAATCCATCACAACTGTCTTCCCACTCCCGGGCTTGGGCACCTCCCGCCAGTGGCCACCGTCTCCAGAGCAACCAGGAGGGGTGGGGTCGGGGCGAGTCTGCCGGGGGCGGGGTGAGTGTGCGCCTGCGCGCCAGGGCGGCGCTGGGCGTGGCCGGCACGGCGGGCCGGGGCGCCTGCGCTTTGGTCCCGGCTTTGCCGCCGTCAGAGAGCGGTCTACGGCGGCGCGGGAGGCCTAGCGCTTGCCCCTCCCCCTCCCGCACCCCCACCCCGGGAGCCGTCTGGCCGCCCCGAAAGGAGGGGGTCAGGGGGAGGCAGCGGACGGAGCGAGAGGGGGCTTAGATCCCACAGGGCTGTTGGATGCGGCTCTCCCGCTGGCAGGTGTCGGCACTTTTGCTTCCCTCCGCGGTGAGGACCACGTTGTCCTCCCTCTCAGCTGACCTGGGCCGGTCCAACGAACCTGAGCGCAGGCGGTGCACCTGCGCTGGGGCTCAGGTCCCAGCCGGCACGGGGCCTGTCCAGAGACATGCAGAAGCCTGTCTCCTGAGCATGCACGCACCCAGTGCCAGGCTCAGCCGCAGCCAAAGTGACAGAAGAAGAGGCATGTGTAGGGAGGCCCCCCTGCAAGCGACTCCCCCCCCACACACACACACCCCGTGCAAGAGCACGGATTCCCAAGTAGAGCCCACTGGCAGGCCACTGAGGCCCGGAGCCACCTGCCATCAGCAGCGCAGTCCTGGGTGTCCCCGCAGCCCTCAGGAGCACCAGGGCCTGGGGCTCGATCGACCAGGCAGCTGCGCCTCGGCGAGAAGGCCTCTCTGCTTTGGTTTGGAAATCTGGACAGTATCCCTGCGGCATCGCCCGCTATGGCAGCTTGGAACGGCAATCAATAGGAAAATCACCTGGTGGCGTGGCGTGGCGTGCTGTGGCAGAGGGAAATGTGCTGAAGATGATGGGTTCTCCCTTTTTTTCCCCCACAAACGGATGGGTACGACTCGAGTCACTGCCCAGACCACCCATACGTCCGCTTTGGACGGTCACGATGGCCGCTTAGAATATACCCGGTCCATGGAACACCTGGACCTGTAAGCCCACTTGACCGCAGCGCCTGCCTCAAGTGAGCAGAAATGATTTCCACGCAAGTGTCTCACCACCCAATAGGTAAGCAGTTTCGTTTTGCGTCCCGCGGCCCCAGAGCCGAGAGAAACGCTCGTTGGTTGGTACGGTCCCAAAAAGGAGGGCGAGAGGAGAAAGGGCAGGCTCCTTGCTCAGAGTCGTCGGGGTGCTCTGGGGCCCCTCTCGTCCCAGAAAAGAAACGCAGAGAAAGAGAGGTCATTGACAAGGGAGAGGGAAGACTCTGGGCCTGTCCTCTCCGGGAGACAGGCCTCTGCAGGCCTGGCCGGGAGCCCAGGCCGGAGCCCGCAGGCCACCGGTGGGAAAGGCCGGGGTTCCCCTGACATAAGCTGGAGGTGACGGCGATGGGAGACAGCATGTCTGTGACCATTGCCGTGGGAGAGAGCTGCAGGGCAACGCCGGCCGGCCCTAGCTAGGCCCCCGCTTGAGGAGGCCTCGGGGACTTTGGTTGGCCAGGAAACCCCCGTCTTCAGACGGGTCTGGCAGCCTGGCCCAACCCAGACCCTTGGCCTGGGCCAGGTGAGCTATGGCATGGAGAGGGGGCTCTCCCAGCAGCCCCAGATCTGGCCCAGGGGTCCCTTCCCCCACAGCCCCTTCTGCAAGGGGCCGTGCCCCTCCCCCTGCCTTAGAACTCAGCCCTCTGCCCCCCAGCAAGTGTCAGGAAGGAACTCTTCCTATCCAACAGTGGCCCCTAGCGGTGGAAGCTTTGCCTCTGACTTTGGGCACCGGAGCCGCTCTCTTGTTCCTGGAGCTTCTTCTGTCTCTTGGCTTTTCACCAGACAGACAGGAGGGAACAACTGTCCAGGACAGCATAGCAGAGCTTCTCTCCTAGCCCAGTCCCCACCCAGCAGGCTCCGCCCACGTCGGCGACCCCTTCCGTCGCGTCCCCGTGGCCTCCTGCTGGCATTCGGTGTATACATTTTGGAACCCCGCTTCCCCCAGCGCTGGAGGTTTTCCTGGCAGTGGACGCGCTCCCCGAAGTGCATCGGGTGGGTTTCGGCAGGATGCCTATTGGCCGCATCTGTCCCGGCACTGCCACTGGGGACAACTCCCGAGTGCAGAAAACGCCACCCCTCCCCCACCCCAATCCATCACAACTGTCTTCCCACTCCCGGGCTTGGGCACCTCCCGCCAGTGGCCACCGTCTCCAGAGCAACCAGGAGGGGTGGGGTCGGGGCGAGTCTGCCGGGGGCGGGGTGAGTGTGCGCCTGCGCGCCAGGGCGGCGCTGGGCGTGGCCGGCACGGCGGGCCGGGGCGCCTGCGCTTTGGTCCCGGCTTTGCCGCCGTCAGAGAGCGGTCTACGGCGGCGCGGGAGGCCTAGCGCTTGCCCCTCCCCCTCCCGCACCCCCACCCCGGGAGCCGTCTGGCCGCCCCGAAAGGAGGGGGTCAGGGGGAGGCAGCGGACGGAGCGAGAGGGGGCTTAGATCCCACAGGGCTGTTGGATGCGGCTCTCCCGCTGGCAGGTGTCGGCACTTTTGCTTCCCTCCGCGGTGAGGACCACGTTGTCCTCCCTCTCAACTGACCTGGGCCGGTCCAACGAACCTGAGCGCAGGCGGTGCACCTGCGCTGGGGCTCAGGTCCCAGCCGGCACGGGGCCTGTCCAGAGACATGCAGAAGCCTGTCTCCTGAGCATGCACGCACCCAGTGCCAGGCTCAGCCGCAGCCAAAGTGACAGAAGAAGAGGCATGTGTAGGGAGGCCCCCCTGCAAGCGACTCCCCCCCCACACACACACACCCCGTGCAAGAGCACGGATTCCCAAGTAGAGCCCACTGGCAGGCCACTGAGGCCCGGAGCCACCTGCCATCAGCAGCGCAGTCCTGGGTGTCCCCGCAGCCCTCAGGAGCACCAGGGCCTGGGGCTCGATCGACCAGGCAGCTGCGCCTCGGCGAGAAGGCCTCTCTGCTTTGGTTTGGAAATCTGGACAGTATCCCTGCGGCATCGCCCGCTATGGCAGCTTGGAACGGCAATCAATAGGAAAATCACCTGGTGGCGTGGCGTGGCGTGCTGTGGCAGAGGGAAATGTGCTGAAGATGATGGGTTCTCCCTTTTTTTCCCCCACAAACGGATGGGTACGACTCGAGTCACTGCCCAGACCACCCATACGTCCGCTTTGGACGGTCACGATGGCCGCTTAGAATATACCCGGTCCATGGAACACCTGGACCTGTAAGCCCACTTGACCGCAGCGCCTGCCTCAAGTGAGCAGAAATGATTTCCACGCAAGTGTCTCACCACCCAATAGGTAAGCAGTTTCGTTTTGCGTCCCGCGGCCCCAGAGCCGAGAGAAACGCTCGTTGGTTGGTACGGTCCCAAAAAGGAGGGCGAGAGGAGAAAGGGCAGGCTCCTTGCTCAGAGTCGTCGGGGTGCTCTGGGGCCCCTCTCGTCCCAGAAAAGAAACGCAGAGAAAGAGAGGTCATTGACAAGGGAGAGGGAAGACTCTGGGCCTGTCCTCTCCGGGAGACAGGCCTCTGCAGGCCTGGCCGGGAGCCCAGGCCGGAGCCCGCAGGCCACCGGTGGGAAAGGCCGGGGTTCCCCTGACATAAGCTGGAGGTGACGGCGATGGGAGACAGCATGTCTGTGACCATTGCCGTGGGAGAGAGCTGCAGGGCAACGCCGGCCGGCCCTAGCTAGGCCCCCGCTTGAGGAGGCCTCGGGGACTTTGGTTGGCCAGGAAACCCCCGTCTTCAGACGGGTCTGGCAGCCTGGCCCAACCCAGACCCTTGGCCTGGGCCAGGTGAGCTATGGCATGGAGAGGGGGCTCTCCCAGCAGCCCCAGATCTGGCCCAGGGGTCCCTTCCCCCACAGCCCCTTCTGCAAGGGGCCGTGCCCCTCCCCCTGCCTTAGAACTCAGCCCTCTGCCCCCCAGCAAGTGTCAGGAAGGAACTCTTCCTATCCAACAGTGGCCCCTAGCGGTGGAAGCTTTGCCTCTGACTTTGGGCACCGGAGCCGCTCTCTTGTTCCTGGAGCTTCTTCTGTCTCTTGGCTTTTCACCAGACAGACAGGAGGGAACAACTGTCCAGGACAGCATAGCAGAGCTTCTCTCCTAGCCCAGTCCCCACCCAGCAGGCTCCGCCCACGTCGGCGACCCCTTCCGTCGCGTCCCCGTGGCCTCCTGCTGGCATTCGGTGTATACATTTTGGAACCCCGCTTCCCCCAGCGCTGGAGGTTTTCCTGGCAGTGGACGCGCTCCCCGAAGTGCATCGGGTGGGTTTCGGCAGGATGCCTATTGGCCGCATCTGTCCCGGCACTGCCACTGGGGACAACTCCCGAGTGCAGAAAACGCCACCCCTCCCCCACCCCAATCCATCACAACTGTCTTCCCACTCCCGGGCTTGGGCACCTCCCGCCAGTGGCCACCGTCTCCAGAGCAACCAGGAGGGGTGGGGTCGGGGCGAGTCTGCCGGGGGCGGGGTGAGTGTGCGCCTGCGCGCCAGGGCGGCGCTGGGCGTGGCCGGCACGGCGGGCCGGGGCGCCTGCGCTTTGGTCCCGGCTTTGCCGCCGTCAGAGAGCGGTCTACGGCGGCGCGGGAGGCCTAGCGCTTGCCCCTCCCCCTCCCGCACCCCCACCCCGGGAGCCGTCTGGCCGCCCCGAAAGGAGGGGGTCAGGGGGAGGCAGCGGACGGAGCGAGAGGGGGCTTAGATCCCACAGGGCTGTTGGATGCGGCTCTCCCGCTGGCAGGTGTCGGCACTTTTGCTTCCCTCCGCGGTGAGGACCACGTTGTCCTCCCTCTCAGCTGACCTGGGCCGGTCCAACGAACCTGAGCGCAGGCGGTGCACCTGCGCTGGGGCTCAGGTCCCAGCCGGCACGGGGCCTGTCCAGAGACATGCAGAAGCCTGTCTCCTGAGCATGCACGCACCCAGTGCCAGGCTCAGCCGCAGCCAAAGTGACAGAAGAAGAGGCATGTGTAGGGAGGCCCCCCTGCAAGCGACTCCCCCCACACACACACACACCCCGTGCAAGAGCACGGATTCCCAAGTAGAGCCCACTGGCAGGCCACTGAGGCCCGGAGCCACCTGCCATCAGCAGCGCAGTCCTGGGTGTCCCCGCAGCCCTCAGGAGCACCAGGGCCTGGGGCTCGATCGACCAGGCAGCTGCGCCTCGGCGAGAAGGCCTCTCTGCTTTGGTTTGGAAATCTGGACAGTATCCCTGCGGCATCGCCCGCTATGGCAGCTTGGAACGGCAATCAATAGGAAAATCACCTGGTGGCGTGGCGTGGCGTGCTGTGGCAGAGGGAAATGTGCTGAAGATGATGGGTTCTCCCTTTTTTTCCCCCACAAACGGATGGGTACGACTCGAGTCACTGCCCAGACCACCCATACGTCCGCTTTGGACGGTCACGATGGCCGCTTAGAATATACCCGGTCCATGGAACACCTGGACCTGTAAGCCCACTTGACCGCAGCGCCTGCCTCAAGTGAGCAGAAATGATTTCCACGCAAGTGTCTCACCACCCAATAGGTAAGCAGTTTCGTTTTGCGTCCCGCGGCCCCAGAGCCGAGAGAAACGCTCGTTGGTTGGTACGGTCCCAAAAAGGAGGGCGAGAGGAGAAAGGGCAGGCTCCTTGCTCAGAGTCGTCGGGGTGCTCTGGGGCCCCTCTCGTCCCAGAAAAGAAACGCAGAGAAAGAGAGGTCATTGACAAGGGAGAGGGAAGACTCTGGGCCTGTCCTCTCCGGGAGACAGGCCTCTGCAGGCCTGGCCGGGAGCCCAGGCCGGAGCCCGCAGGCCACCGGTGGGAAAGGCCGGGGTTCCCCTGACATAAGCTGGAGGTGACGGCGATGGGAGACAGCATGTCTGTGACCATTGCCGTGGGAGAGAGCTGCAGGGCAACGCCGGCCGGCCCTAGCTAGGCCCCCGCTTGAGGAGGCCTCGGGGACTTTGGTTGGCCAGGAAACCCCCGTCTTCAGACGGGTCTGGCAGCCTGGCCCAACCCAGACCCTTGGCCTGGGCCAGGTGAGCTATGGCATGGAGAGGGGGCTCTCCCAGCAGCCCCAGATCTGGCCCAGGGGTCCCTTCCCCCACAGCCCCTTCTGCAAGGGGCCGTGCCCCTCCCCCTGCCTTAGAACTCAGCCCTCTGCCCCCCAGCAAGTGTCAGGAAGGAACTCTTCCTATCCAACAGTGGCCCCTAGCGGTGGAAGCTTTGCCTCTGACTTTGGGCACCGGAGCCGCTCTCTTGTTCCTGGAGCTTCTTCTGTCTCTTGGCTTTTCACCAGACAGACAGGAGGGAACAACTGTCCAGGACAGCATAGCAGAGCTTCTCTCCTAGCCCAGTCCCCACCCAGCAGGCTCCGCCCACGTCGGCGACCCCTTCCGTCGCGTCCCCGTGGCCTCCTGCTGGCATTCGGTGTATACATTTTGGAACCCCGCTTCCCCCAGCGCTGGAGGTTTTCCTGGCAGTGGACGCGCTCCCCGAAGTGCATCGGGTGGGTTTCGGCAGGATGCCTATTGGCCGCATCTGTCCCGGCACTGCCACTGGGGACAACTCCCGAGTGCAGAAAACGCCACCCCTCCCCCACCCCAATCCATCACAACTGTCTTCCCACTCCCGGGCTTGGGCACCTCCCGCCAGTGGCCACCGTCTCCAGAGCAACCAGGAGGGGTGGGGTCGGGGCGAGTCTGCCGGGGGCGGGGTGAGTGTGCGCCTGCGCGCCAGGGCGGCGCTGGGCGTGGCCGGCACGGCGGGCCGGGGCGCCTGCGCTTTGGTCCCGGCTTTGCCGCCGTCAGAGTGCGGTCTACGGCGGCGCGGGAGGCCTAGCGCTTGCCCCTCCCCCTCCCGCACCCCCACCCCGGGAGCCGTCTGGCCGCCCCGAAAGGAGGGGGTCAGGGGGAGGCAGCGGACGGAGCGAGAGGGGGCTTAGATCCCACAGGGCTGTTGGATGCGGCTCTCCCGCTGGCAGGTGTCGGCACTTTTGCTTCCCTCCGCGGTGAGGACCACGTTGTCCTCCCTCTCAGCTGACCTGGGCCGGTCCAACGAACCTGAGCGCAGGCGGTGCACCTGCGCTGGGGCTCAGGTCCCAGCCGGCACGGGGCCTGTCCAGAGACATGCAGAAGCCTGTCTCCTGAGCATGCACGCACCCAGTGCCAGGCTCAGCCGCAGCCAAAGTGACAGAAGAAGAGGCATGTGTAGGGAGGCCCCCCTGCAAGCGACTCCCCCCACACACACACACACCCCGTGCAAGAGCACGGATTCCCAAGTAGAGCCCACTGGCAGGCCACTGAGGCCCGGAGCCACCTGCCATCAGCAGCGCAGTCCTGGGTGTCCCCGCAGCCCTCAGGAGCACCAGGGCCTGGGGCTCGATCGACCAGGCAGCTGCGCCTCGGCGAGAAGGCCTCTCTGCTTTGGTTTGGAAATCTGGACAGTATCCCTGCGGCATCGCCCGCTATGGCAGCTTGGAACGGCAATCAATAGGAAAATCACCTGGTGGCGTGGCGTGGCGTGCTGTGGCAGAGGGAAATGTGCTGAAGATGATGGGTTCTCCCTTTTTTTCCCCCACAAACGGATGGGTACGACTCGAGTCACTGCCCAGACCACCCATACGTCCGCTTTGGACGGTCACGATGGCCGCTTAGAATATACCCGGTCCATGGAACACCTGGACCTGTAAGCCCACTTGACCGCAGCGCCTGCCTCAAGTGAGCAGAAATGATTTCCAAGCAAGTGTCTCACCACCCAATAGGTAAGCAGTTTCGTTTTGCGTCCCGCGGCCCCAGAGCCGAGAGAAACGCTCGTTGGTTGGTACGGTCCCAAAAAGGAGGGCGAGAGGAGAAAGGGCAGGCTCCTTGCTCAGAGTCGTCGGGGTGCTCTGGGGCCCCTCTCGTCCCAGAAAAGAAACGCAGAGAAAGAGAGGTCATTGACAAGGGAGAGGGAAGACTCTGGGCCTGTCCTCTCCGGGAGACAGACCTCTGCAGGCCTGGCCGGGAGCCCAGGCCGGAGCCCGCAGGCCACCGGTGGGAAAGGCCGGGGTTCCCCTGACATAAGCTGGAGGTGACGGCGATGGGAGACAGCATGTCTGTGACCATTGCCGTGGGAGAGAGCTGCAGGGCAACGCCGGCCGGCCCTAGCTAGGCCCCCACTTGAGGAGGCCTCGGGGACTTTGGTTGGCCAGGAAACCCCCGTCTTCAGACGGGTCTGGCAGCCTGGCCCAACCCAGACCCTTGGCCTGGGCCAGGTGAGCTATGGCATGGAGAGGGGGCTCTCCCAGCAGCCCCAGATCTGGCCCAGGGGTCCCTTCCCCCACAGCCCCTTCTGCAAGGGGCCGTGCCCCTCCCCCTGCCTTAGAACTCAGCCCTCTGCCCCCCAGCAAGTGTCAGGAAGGAACTCTTCCTATCCAACAGTGGCCCCTAGCGGTGGAAGCTTTGCCTCTGACTTTGGGCACCGGAGCCGCTCTCTTGTTCCTGGAGCTTCTTCTGTCTCTTGGCTTTTCACCAGACAGACAGGAGGGAACAACTGTCCAGGACAGCATAGCAGAGCTTCTCTCCTAGCCCAGTCCCCACCCAGCAGGCTCCGCCCACGTCGGCGACCCCTTCCGTCGCGTCCCCGTGGCCTCCTGCTGGCATTCGGTGTATACATTTTGGAACCCCGCTTCCCCCAGCGCTGGAGGTTTTCCTGGCAGTGGACGCGCTCCCCGAAGTGCATCGGGTGGGTTTCGGCAGGATGCCTATTGGCCGCATCTGTCCCGGCACTGCCACTGGGGACAACTCCCGAGTGCAGAAAACGCCACCCCTCCCCCACCCCAATCCATCACAACTGTCTTCCCACTCCCGGGCTTGGGCACCTCCCGCCAGTGGCCACCGTCTCCAGAGCAACCAGGAGGGGTGGGGTCGGGGCGAGTCTGCCGGGGGCGGGGTGAGTGTGCGCCTGCGCGCCAGGGCGGCGCTGGGCGTGGCCGGCACGGCGGGCCGGGGCGCCTGCGCTTTGGTCCCGGCTTTGCCGCCGTCAGAGAGCGGTCTACGGCGGCGCGGGAGGCCTAGCGCTTGCCCCTCCCCCTCCCGCACCCCCACCCCGGGAGCCGTCTGGCCGCCCCGAAAGGAGGGGGTCAGGGGGAGGCAGCGGACGGAGCGAGAGGGGGCTTAGATCCCACAGGGCTGTTGGATGCGGCTCTCCCGCTGGCAGGTGTCGGCACTTTTGCTTCCCTCCGCGGTGAGGACCACGTTGTCCTCCCTCTCAGCTGACCTGGGCCGGTCCAACGAACCTGAGCGCAGGCGGTGCACCTGCGCTGGGGCTCAGGTCCCAGCCGGCACGGGGCCTGTCCAGAGACATGCAGAAGCCTGTCTCCTGAGCATGCACGCACCCAGTGCCAGGCTCAGCCGCAGCCAAAGTGACAGAAGAAGAGGCATGTGTAGGGAGGCCCCCCTGCAAGCGACTCCCCCCACACACACACACACCCCGTGCAAGAGCACGGATTCCCAAGTAGAGCCCACTGGCAGGCCACTGAGGCCCGGAGCCACCTGCCATCAGCAGCGCAGTCCTGGGTGTCCCCGCAGCCCTCAGGAGCACCAGGGCCTGGGGCTCGATCGACCAGGCAGCTGCGCCTCGGCGAGAAGGCCTCTCTGCTTTGGTTTGGAAATCTGGACAGTATCCCTGCGGCATCGCCCGCTATGGCAGCTTGGAACGGCAATCAATAGGAAAATCACCTGGTGGCGTGGCGTGGCGTGCTGTGGCAGAGGGAAATGTGCTGAAGATGATGGGTTCTCCCTTTTTTTCCCCCACAAACGGATGGGTACGACTCGAGTCACTGCCCAGACCACCCATACGTCCGCTTTGGACGGTCACGATGGCCGCTTAGAATATACCCGGTCCATGGAACACCTGGACCTGTAAGCCCACTTGACCGCAGCGCCTGCCTCAAGTGAGCAGAAATGATTTCCACGCAAGTGTCTCACCACCCAATAGGTAAGCAGTTTCGTTTTGCGTCCCGCGGCCCCAGAGCCGAGAGAAACGCTCGTTGGTTGGTACGGTCCCAAAAAGGAGGGCGAGAGGAGAAAGGGCAGGCTCCTTGCTCAGAGTCGTCGGGGTGCTCTGGGGCCCCTCTCGTCCCAGAAAAGAAACGCAGAGAAAGAGAGGTCATTGACAAGGGAGAGGGAAGACTCTGGGCCTGTCCTCTCCGGGAGACAGGCCTCTGCAGGCCTGGCCGGGAGCCCAGGCCGGAGCCCGCAGGCCACCGGTGGGAAAGGCCGGGGTTCCCCTGACATAAGCTGGAGGTGACGGCGATGGGAGACAGCATGTCTGTGACCATTGCCGTGGGAGAGAGCTGCAGGGCAACGCCGGCCGGCCCTAGCTAGGCCCCCGCTTGAGGAGGCCTCGGGGACTTTGGTTGGCCAGGAAACCCCCGTCTTCAGACGGGTCTGGCAGCCTGGCCCAACCCAGACCCTTGGCCTGGGCCAGGTGAGCTATGGCATGGAGAGGGGGCTCTCCCAGCAGCCCCAGATCTGGCCCAGGGGTCCCTTCCCCCACAGCCCCTTCTGCAAGGGGCCGTGCCCCTCCCCCTGCCTTAGAACTCAGCCCTCTGCCCCCCAGCAAGTGTCAGGAAGGAACTCTTCCTATCCAACAGTGGCCCCTAGCGGTGGAAGCTTTGCCTCTGACTTTGGGCACCGGAGCCGCTCTCTTGTTCCTGGAGCTTCTTCTGTCTCTTGGCTTTTCACCAGACAGACAGGAGGGAACAACTGTCCAGGACAGCATAGCAGAGCTTCTCTCCTAGCCCAGTCCCCACCCAGCAGGCTCCGCCCACGTCGGCGACCCCTTCCGTCGCGTCCCCGTGGCCTCCTGCTGGCATTCGGTGTATACATTTTGGAACCCCGCTTCCCCCAGCGCTGGAGGTTTTCCTGGCAGTGGACGCGCTCCCCGAAGTGCATCGTGTGGGTTTCGGCAGGATGCCTATTGGCCGCATCTGTCCCGGCACTGCCACTGGGGACAACTCCCGAGTGCAGAAAACGCCACCCCTCCCCCACCCCAATCCATCACAACTGTCTTCCCACTCCCGGGCTTGGGCACCTCCCGCCAGTGGCCACCGTCTCCAGAGCAACCAGGAGGGGTGGGGTCGGGGCGAGTCTGCCGGGGGCGGGGTGAGTGTGCGCCTGCGCGCCAGGGCGGCGCTGGGCGTGGCCGGCACGGCGGGCCGGGGCGCCTGCGCTTTGGTCCCGGCTTTGCCGCCGTCAGAGAGCGGTCTACGGCGGCGCGGGAGGCCTAGCGCTTGCCCCTCCCCCTCCCGCACCCCCACCCCGGGAGCCGTCTGGCCGCCCCGAAAGGAGGGGGTCAGGGGGAGGCAGCGGACGGAGCGAGAGGGGGCTTAGATCCCACAGGGCTGTTGGATGCGGCTCTCCCGCTGGCAGGTGTCGGCACTTTTGCTTCCCTCCGCGGTGAGGACCACGTTGTCCTCCCTCTCAGCTGACCTGGGCCGGTCCAACGAACCTGAGCGCAGGCGGTGCACCTGCGCTGGGGCTCAGGTCCCAGCCGGCACGGGGCCTGTCCAGAGACATGCAGAAGCCTGTCTCCTGAGCATGCACGCACCCAGTGCCAGGCTCAGCCGCAGCCAAAGTGACAGAAGAAGAGGCATGTGTAGGGAGGCCCCCCTGCAAGCGACTCCCCCCCCACACACACACACCCCGTGCAAGAGCACGGATTCCCAAGTAGAGCCCACTGGCAGGCCACTGAGGCCCGGAGCCACCTGCCATCAGCAGCGCAGTCCTGGGTGTCCCCGCAGCCCTCAGGAGCACCAGGGCCTGGGGCTCGATCGACCAGGCAGCTGCGCCTCGGCGAGAAGGCCTCTCTGCTTTGGTTTGGAAATCTGGACAGTATCCCTGCGGCATCGCCCGCTATGGCAGCTTGGAACGGCAATCAATAGGAAAATCACCTGGTGGCGTGGCGTGGCGTGCTGTGGCAGAGGGAAATGTGCTGAAGATGATGGGTTCTCCCTTTTTTTCCCCCACAAACGGATGGGTACGACTCGAGTCACTGCCCAGACCACCCATACGTCCGCTTTGGACGGTCACGATGGCCGCTTAGAATATACCCGGTCCATGGAACACCTGGACCTGTAAGCCCACTTGACCGCAGCGCCTGCCTCAAGTGAGCAGAAATGATTTCCACGCAAGTGTCTCACCACCCAATAGGTAAGCAGTTTCGTTTTGCGTCCCGCGGCCCCAGAGCCGAGAGAAACGCTCGTTGGTTGGTACGGTCCCAAAAAGGAGGGCGAGAGGAGAAAGGGCAGGCTCCTTGCTCAGAGTCGTCGGGGTGCTCTGGGGCCCCTCTCGTCCCAGAAAAGAAACGCAGAGAAAGAGAGGTCATTGACAAGGGAGAGGGAAGACTCTGGGCCTGTCCTCTCCGGGAGACAGGCCTCTGCAGGCCTGGCCGGGAGCCCAGGCCGGAGCCCGCAGGCCACCGGTGGGAAAGGCCGGGGTTCCCCTGACATAAGCTGGAGGTGACGGCGATGGGAGACAGCATGTCTGTGACCATTGCCGTGGGAGAGAGCTGCAGGGCAACGCCGGCCGGCCCTAGCTAGGCCCCCGCTTGAGGAGGCCTCGGGGACTTTGGTTGGCCAGGAAACCCCCGTCTTCAGACGGGTCTGGCAGCCTGGCCCAACCCAGACCCTTGGCCTGGGCCAGGTGAGCTATGGCATGGAGAGGGGGCTCTCCCAGCAGCCCCAGATCTGGCCCAGGGGTCCCTTCCCCCACAGCCCCTTCTGCAAGGGGCCGTGCCCCTCCCCCTGCCTTAGAACTCAGCCCTCTGCCCCCCAGCAAGTGTCAGGAAGGAACTCTTCCTATCCAACAGTGGCCCCTAGCGGTGGAAGCTTTGCCTCTGACTTTGGGCACCGGAGCCGCTCTCTTGTTCCTGGAGCTTCTTCTGTCTCTTGGCTTTTCACCAGACAGACAGGAGGGAACAACTGTCCAGGACAGCATAGCAGAGCTTCTCTCCTAGCCCAGTCCCCACCCAGCAGGCTCCGCCCACGTCGGCGACCCCTTCCGTCGCGTCCCCGTGGCCTCCTGCTGGCATTCGGTGTATACATTTTGGAACCCCGCTTCCCCCAGCGCTGGAGGTTTTCCTGGCAGTGGACGCGCTCCCCGAAGTGCATCGGGTGGGTTTCGGCAGGATGCCTATTGGCCGCATCTGTCCCGGCACTGCCACTGGGGACAACTCCCGAGTGCAGAAAACGCCACCCCTCCCCCACCCCAATCCATCACAACTGTCTTCCCACTCCCGGGCTTGGGCACCTCCCGCCAGTGGCCACCGTCTCCAGAGCAACCAGGAGGGGTGGGGTCGGGGCGAGTCTGCCGGGGGCGGGGTGAGTGTGCGCCTGCGCGCCAGGGCGGCGCTGGGCGTGGCCGGCACGGCGGGCCAGGGCGCCTGCGCTTTGGTCCCGGCTTTGCCGCCGTCAGAGAGCGGTCTACGGCGGCGCGGGAGGCCTAGCGCTTGCCCCTCCCCCTCCCGCACCCCCACCCCGGGAGCCGTCTGGCCGCCCCGAAAGGAGGGGGTCAGGGGGAGGCAGCGGACGGAGCGAGAGGGGGCTTAGATCCCACAGGGCTGTTGGATGCGGCTCTCCCGCTGGCAGGTGTCGGCACTTTTGCTTCCCTCCGCGGTGAGGACCACGTTGTCCTCCCTCTCAGCTGACCTGGGCCGGTCCAACGAACCTGAGCGCAGGCGGTGCACCTGCGCTGGGGCTCAGGTCCCAGCCGGCACGGGGCCTGTCCAGAGACATGCAGAAGCCTGTCTCCTGAGCATGCACGCACCCAGTGCCAGGCTCAGCCGCAGCCAAAGTGACAGAAGAAGAGGCATGTGTAGGGAGGCCCCCCTGCAAGCGACTCCCCCCACACACACACACACCCCGTGCAAGAGCACGGATTCCCAAGTAGAGCCCACTGGCAGGCCACTGAGGCCCGGAGCCACCTGCCATCAGCAGCGCAGTCCTGGGTGTCCCCGCAGCCCTCAGGAGCACCAGGGCCTGGGGCTCGATCGACCAGGCAGCTGCGCCTCGGCGAGAAGGCCTCTCTGCTTTGGTTTGGAAATCTGGACAGTATCCCTGCGGCATCGCCCGCTATGGCAGCTTGGAACGGCAATCAATAGGAAAATCACCTGGTGGCGTGGCGTGGCGTGCTGTGGCAGAGGGAAATGTGCTGAAGATGATGGGTTCTCCCTTTTTTTCCCCCACAAACGGATGGGTACGACTCGAGTCACTGCCCAGACCACCCATACGTCCGCTTTGGACGGTCACGATGGCCGCTTAGAATATACCCGGTCCATGGAACACCTGGACCTGTAAGCCCACTTGACCGCAGCGCCTGCCTCAAGTGAGCAGAAATGATTTCCACGCAAGTGTCTCACCACCCAATAGGTAAGCAGTTTCGTTTTGCGTCCCGCGGCCCCAGAGCCGAGAGAAACGCTCGTTGGTTGGTACGGTCCCAAAAAGGAGGGCGAGAGGAGAAAGGGCAGGCTCCTTGCTCAGAGTCGTCGGGGTGCTCTGGGGCCCCTCTCGTCCCAGAAAAGAAACGCAGAGAAAGAGAGGTCATTGACAAGGGAGAGGGAAGACTCTGGGCCTGTCCTCTCCGGGAGACAGGCCTCTGCAGGCCTGGCCGGGAGCCCAGGCCGGAGCCCGCAGGCCACCGGTGGGAAAGGCCGGGGTTCCCCTGACATAAGCTGGAGGTGACGGCGATGGGAGACAGCATGTCTGTGACCATTGCCGTGGGAGAGAGCTGCAGGGCAACGCCGGCCGGCCCTAGCTAGGCCCCCGCTTGAGGAGGCCTCGGGGACTTTGGTTGGCCAGGAAACCCCCGTCTTCAGACGGGTCTGGCAGCCTGGCCCAACCCAGACCCTTGGCCTGGGCCAGGTGAGCTATGGCATGGAGAGGGGGCTCTCCCAGCAGCCCCAGATCTGGCCCAGGGGTCCCTTCCCCCACAGCCCCTTCTGCAAGGGGCCGTGCCCCTCCCCCTGCCTTAGAACTCAGCCCTCTGCCCCCCAGCAAGTGTCAGGAAGGAACTCTTCCTATCCAACAGTGGCCCCTAGCGGTGGAAGCTTTGCCTCTGACTTTGGGCACCGGAGCCGCTCTCTTGTTCCTGGAGCTTCTTCTGTCTCTTGGCTTTTCACCAGACAGACAGGAGGGAACAACTGTCCAGGACAGCATAGCAGAGCTTCTCTCCTAGCCCAGTCCCCACCCAGCAGGCTCCGCCCACGTCGGCGACCCCTTCCGTCGCGTCCCCGTGGCCTCCTGCTGGCATTCGGTGTATACATTTTGGAACCCCGCTTCCCCCAGCGCTGGAGGTTTTCCTGGCAGTGGACGCGCTCCCCGAAGTGCATCGGGTGGGTTTCGGCAGGATGCCTATTGGCCGCATCTGTCCCGGCACTGCCACTGGGGACAACTCCCGAGTGCAGAAAACGCCACCCCTCCCCCACCCCAATCCATCACAACTGTCTTCCCACTCCCGGGCTTGGGCACCTCCCGCCAGTGGCCACCGTCTCCAGAGCAACCAGGAGGGGTGGGGTCGGGGCGAGTCTGCCGGGGGCGGGGTGAGTGTGCGCCTGCGCGCCAGGGCGGCGCTGGGCGTGGCCGGCACGGCGGGCCGGGGCGCCTGCGCTTTGGTCCCGGCTTTGCCGCCGTCAGAGAGCGGTCTACGGCGGCGCGGGAGGCCTAGCGCTTGCCCCTCCCCCTCCCGCACCCCCACCCCGGGAGCCGTCTGGCCGCCCCGAAAGGAGGGGGTCAGGGGGAGGCAGCGGACGGAGCGAGAGGGGGCTTAGATCCCACAGGGCTGTTGGATGCGGCTCTCCCGCTGGCAGGTGTCGGCACTTTTGCTTCCCTCCGCGGTGAGGACCACGTTGTCCTCCCTCTCAGCTGACCTGGGCCGGTCCAACGAACCTGAGCGCAGGCGGTGCACCTGCGCTGGGGCTCAGGTCCCAGCCGGCACGGGGCCTGTCCAGAGACATGCAGAAGCCTGTCTCCTGAGCATGCACGCACCCAGTGCCAGGCTCAGCCGCAGCCAAAGTGACAGAAGAAGAGGCATGTGTAGGGAGGCCCCCCTGCAAGCGACTCCCCCCCCCACACACACACACCCCGTGCAAGAGCACGGATTCCCAAGTAGAGCCCACTGGCAGGCCACTGAGGCCCGGAGCCACCTGCCATCAGCAGCGCAGTCCTGGGTGTCCCCGCAGCCCTCAGGAGCACCAGGGCCTGGG
The DNA here is from genome assembly GCF_030445035.2 of Dasypus novemcinctus. NCBI lineage: Eukaryota > Metazoa > Chordata > Mammalia > Cingulata > Dasypodidae > Dasypus > Dasypus novemcinctus. Next base: position 915,316 of record NC_080683.1, read on the forward strand.
GCTCGATCGACCAGGCAGCTGCGCCTCGGCGAGAAGGCCTCTCTGCTTTGGTTTGGAAATCTGGACAGTATCCCTGCGGCATCGCCCGCTATGGCAGCTTGGAACGGCAATCAATAGGAAAATCACCTGGTGGCGTGGCGTGGCGTGCTGTGGCAGAGGGAAATGTGCTGAAGATGATGGGTTCTCCCTTTTTTTCCCCCACAAACGGATGGGTACGACTCGAGTCACTGCCCAGACCACCCATACGTCCGCTTTGGACGGTCACGATGGCCGCTTAGAATATACCCGGTCCATGGAACACCTGGACCTGTAAGCCCACTTGACCGCAGCGCCTGCCTCAAGTGAGCAGAAATGATTTCCACGCAAGTGTCTCACCACCCAATAGGTAAGCAGTTTCGTTTTGCGTCCCGCGGCCCCAGAGCCGAGAGAAACGCTCGTTGGTTGGTACGGTCCCAAAAAGGAGGGCGAGAGGAGAAAGGGCAGGCTCCTTGCTCAGAGTCGTCGGGGTGCTCTGGGGCCCCTCTCGTCCCAGAAAAGAAACGCAGAGAAAGAGAGGTCATTGACAAGGGAGAGGGAAGACTCTGGGCCTGTCCTCTCCGGGAGACAGGCCTCTGCAGGCCTGGCCGGGAGCCCAGGCCGGAGCCCGCAGGCCACCGGTGGGAAAGGCCGGGGTTCCCCTGACATAAGCTGGAGGTGACGGCGATGGGAGACAGCATGTCTGTGACCATTGCCGTGGGAGAGAGCTGCAGGGCAACGCCGGCCGGCCCTAGCTAGGCCCCCGCTTGAGGAGGCCTCGGGGACTTTGGTTGGCCAGGAAACCCCCGTCTTCAGACGGGTCTGGCAGCCTGGCCCAACCCAGACCCTTGGCCTGGGCCAGGTGAGCTATGGCATGGAGAGGGGGCTCTCCCAGCAGCCCCAGATCTGGCCCAGGGGTCCCTTCCCCCACAGCCCCTTCTGCAAGGGGCCGTGCCCCTCCCCCTGCCTTAGAACTCAGCCCTCTGCCCCCCAGCAAGTGTCAGGAAGGAACTCTTCCTATCCAACAGTGGCCCCTAGCGGTGGAAGCTTTGCCTCTGACTTTGGGCACCGGAGCCGCTCTCTTGTTCCTGGAGCTTCTTCTGTCTCTTGGCTTTTCACCAGACAGACAGGAGGGAACAACTGTCCAGGACAGCATAGCAGAGCTTCTCTCCTAGCCCAGTCCCCACCCAGCAGGCTCCGCCCACGTCGGCGACCCCTTCCGTCGCGTCCCCGTGGCCTCCTGCTGGCATTCGGTGTATACATTTTGGAACCCCGCTTCCCCCAGCGCTGGAGGTTTTCCTGGCAGTGGACGCGCTCCCCGAAGTGCATCGGGTGGGTTTCGGCAGGATGCCTATTGGCCGCATCTGTCCCGGCACTGCCACTGGGGACAACTCCCGAGTGCAGAAAACGCCACCCCTCCCCCACCCCAATCCATCACAACTGTCTTCCCACTCCCGGGCTTGGGCACCTCCCGCCAGTGGCCACCGTCTCCAGAGCAACCAGGAGGGGTGGGGTCGGGGCGAGTCTGCCGGGGGCGGGGTGAGTGTGCGCCTGCGCGCCAGGGCGGCGCTGGGCGTGGCCGGCACGGCGGGCCGGGGCGCCTGCGCTTTGGTCCCGGCTTTGCCGCCGTCAGAGAGCGGTCTACGGCGGCGCGGGAGGCCTAGCGCTTGCCCCTCCCCCTCCCGCACCCCCACCCCGGGAGCCGTCTGGCCGCCCCGAAAGGAGGGGGTCAGGGGGAGGCAGCGGACGGAGCGAGAGGGGGCTTAGATCCCACAGGGCTGTTGGATGCGGCTCTCCCGCTGGCAGGTGTCGGCACTTTTGCTTCCCTCCGCGGTGAGGACCACGTTGTCCTCCCTCTCAGCTGACCTGGGCCGGTCCAACGAACCTGAGCGCAGGCGGTGCACCTGCGCTGGGGCTCAGGTCCCAGCCGGCACGGGGCCTGTCCAGAGACATGCAGAAGCCTGTCTCCTGAGCATGCACGCACCCAGTGCCAGGCTCAGCCGCAGCCAAAGTGACAGAAGAAGAGGCATGTGTAGGGAGGCCCCCCTGCAAGCGACTCCCCCCCCCACACACACACACCCCGTGCAAGAGCACGGATTCCCAAGTAGAGCCCACTGGCAGGCCACTGAGGCCCGGAGCCACCTGCCATCAGCAGCGCAGTCCTGGGTGTCCCCGCAGCCCTCAGGAGCACCAGGGCCTGGGGCTCGATCGACCAGGCAGCTGCGCCTCGGCGAGAAGGCCTCTCTGCTTTGGTTTGGAAATCTGGACAGTATCCCTGCGGCATCGCCCGCTATGGCAGCTTGGAACGGCAATCAATAGGAAAATCACCTGGTGGCGTGGCGTGGCGTGCTGTGGCAGAGGGAAATGTGCTGAAGATGATGGGTTCTCCCTTTTTTTCCCCCACAAACGGATGGGTACGACTCGAGTCACTGCCCAGACCACCCATACGTCCGCTTTGGACGGTCACGATGGCCGCTTAGAATATACCCGGTCCATGGAACACCTGGACCTGTAAGCCCACTTGACCGCAGCGCCTGCCTCAAGTGAGCAGAAATGATTTCCACGCAAGTGTCTCACCACCCAATAGGTAAGCAGTTTCGTTTTGCGTCCCGCGGCCCCAGAGCCGAGAGAAACGCTCGTTGGTTGGTACGGTCCCAAAAAGGAGGGCGAGAGGAGAAAGGGCAGGCTCCTTGCTCAGAGTCGTCGGGGTGCTCTGGGGCCCCTCTCGTCCCAGAAAAGAAACGCAGAGAAAGAGAGGTCATTGACAAGGGAGAGGGAAGACTCTGGGCCTGTCCTCTCCGGGAGACAGGCCTCTGCAGGCCTGGCCGGGAGCCCAGGCCGGAGCCCGCAGGCCACCGGTGGGAAAGGCCGGGGTTCCCCTGACATAAGCTGGAGGTGACGGCGATGGGAGACAGCATGTCTGTGACCATTGCCGTGGGAGAGAGCTGCAGGGCAACGCCGGCCGGCCCTAGCTAGGCCCCCGCTTGAGGAGGCCTCGGGGACTTTGGTTGGCCAGGAAACCCCCGTCTTCAGACGGGTCTGGCAGCCTGGCCCAACCCAGACCCTTGGCCTGGGCCAGGTGAGCTATGGCATGGAGAGGGGGCTCTCCCAGCAGCCCCAGATCTGGCCCAGGGGTCCCTTCCCCCACAGCCCCTTCTGCAAGGGGCCGTGCCCCTCCCCCTGCCTTAGAACTCAGCCCTCTGCCCCCCAGCAAGTGTCAGGAAGGAACTCTTCCTATCCAACAGTGGCCCCTAGCGGTGGAAGCTTTGCCTCTGACTTTGGGCACCGGAGCCGCTCTCTTGTTCCTGGAGCTTCTTCTGTCTCTTGGCTTTTCACCAGACAGACAGGAGGGAACAACTGTCCAGGACAGCATAGCAGAGCTTCTCTCCTAGCCCAGTCCCCACCCAGCAGGCTCCGCCCACGTCGGCGACCCCTTCCGTCGCGTCCCCGTGGCCTCCTGCTGGCATTCGGTGTATACATTTTGGAACCCCGCTTCCCCCAGCGCTGGAGGTTTTCCTGGCAGTGGACGCGCTCCCCGAAGTGCATCGGGTGGGTTTCGGCAGGATGCCTATTGGCCGCATCTGTCCCGGCACTGCCACTGGGGACAACTCCCGAGTGCAGAAAACGCCACCCCTCCCCCACCCCAATCCATCACAACTGTCTTCCCACTCCCGGGCTTGGGCACCTCCCGCCAGTGGCCACCGTCTCCAGAGCAACCAGGAGGGGTGGGGTCGGGGCGAGTCTGCCGGGGGCGGGGTGAGTGTGCGCCTGCGCGCCAGGGCGGCGCTGGGCGTGGCCGGCACGGCGGGCCGGGGCGCCTGCGCTTTGGTCCCGGCTTTGCCGCCGTCAGAGAGCGGTCTACGGCGGCGCGGGAGGCCTAGCGCTTGCCCCTCCCCCTCCCGCACCCCCACCCCGGGAGCCGTCTGGCCGCCCCGAAAGGAGGGGGTCAGGGGGAGGCAGCGGACGGAGCGAGAGGGGGCTTAGATCCCACAGGGCTGTTGGATGCGGCTCTCCCGCTGGCAGGTGTCGGCACTTTTGCTTCCCTCCGCGGTGAGGACCACGTTGTCCTCCCTCTCAGCTGACCTGGGCCGGTCCAACGAACCTGAGCGCAGGCGGTGCACCTGCGCTGGGGCTCAGGTCCCAGCCGGCACGGGGCCTGTCCAGAGACATGCAGAAGCCTGTCTCCTGAGCATGCACGCACCCAGTGCCAGGCTCAGCCGCAGCCAAAGTGACAGAAGAAGAGGCATGTGTAGGGAGGCCCCCCTGCAAGCGACTCCCCCCCCACACACACACACCCCGTGCAAGAGCACGGATTCCCAAGTAGAGCCCACTGGCAGGCCACTGAGGCCCGGAGCCACCTGCCATCAGCAGCGCAGTCCTGGGTGTCCCCGCAGCCCTCAGGAGCACCAGGGCCTGGGGCTCGATCGACCAGGCAGCTGCGCCTCGGCGAGAAGGCCTCTCTGCTTTGGTTTGGAAATCTGGACAGTATCCCTGCGGCATCGCCCGCTATGGCAGCTTGGAACGGCAATCAATAGGAAAATCACCTGGTGGCGTGGCGTGGCGTGCTGTGGCAGAGGGAAATGTGCTGAAGATGATGGGTTCTCCCTTTTTTTCCCCCACAAACGGATGGGTACGACTCGAGTCACTGCCCAGACCACCCATACGTCCGCTTTGGACGGTCACGATGGCCGCTTAGAATATACCCGGTCCATGGAACACCTGGACCTGTAAGCCCACTTGACCGCAGCGCCTGCCTCAAGTGAGCAGAAATGATTTCCACGCAAGTGTCTCACCACCCAATAGGTAAGCAGTTTCGTTTTGCGTCCCGCGGCCCCAGAGCCGAGAGAAACGCTCGTTGGTTGGTACGGTCCCAAAAAGGAGGGCGAGAGGAGAAAGGGCAGGCTCCTTGCTCAGAGTCGTCGGGGTGCTCTGGGGCCCCTCTCGTCCCAGAAAAGAAACGCAGAGAAAGAGAGGTCATTGACAAGGGAGAGGGAAGACTCTGGGCCTGTCCTCTCCGGGAGACAGGCCTCTGCAGGCCTGGCCGGGAGCCCAGGCCGGAGCCCGCAGGCCACCGGTGGGAAAGGCCGGGGTTCCCCTGACATAAGCTGGAGGTGACGGCGATGGGAGACAGCATGTCTGTGACCATTGCCGTGGGAGAGAGCTGCAGGGCAACGCCGGCCGGCCCTAGCTAGGCCCCCGCTTGAGGAGGCCTCGGGGACTTTGGTTGGCCAGGAAACCCCCGTCTTCAGACGGGTCTGGCAGCCTGGCCCAACCCAGACCCTTGGCCTGGGCCAGGTGAGCTATGGCATGGAGAGGGGGCTCTCCCAGCAGCCCCAGATCTGGCCCAGGGGTCCCTTCCCCCACAGCCCCTTCTGCAAGGGGCCGTGCCCCTCCCCCTGCCTTAGAACTCAGCCCTCTGCCCCCCAGCAAGTGTCAGGAAGGAACTCTTCCTATCCAACAGTGGCCCCTAGCGGTGGAAGCTTTGCCTCTGACTTTGGGCACCGGAGCCGCTCTCTTGTTCCTGGAGCTTCTTCTGTCTCTTGGCTTTTCACCAGACAGACAGGAGGGAACAACTGTCCAGGACAGCATAGCAGAGCTTCTCTCCTAGCCCAGTCCCCACCCAGCAGGCTCCGCCCACGTCGGCGACCCCTTCCGTCGCGTCCCCGTGGCCTCCTGCTGGCATTCGGTGTATACATTTTGGAACCCCGCTTCCCCCAGCGCTGGAGGTTTTCCTGGCAGTGGACGCGCTCCCCGAAGTGCATCGGGTGGGTTTCGGCAGGATGCCTATTGGCCGCATCTGTCCCGGCACTGCCACTGGGGACAACTCCCGAGTGCAGAAAACGCCACCCCTCCCCCACCCCAATCCATCACAACTGTCTTCCCACTCCCGGGCTTGGGCACCTCCCGCCAGTGGCCACCGTCTCCAGAGCAACCAGGAGGGGTGGGGTCGGGGCGAGTCTGCCGGGGGCGGGGTGAGTGTGCGCCTGCGCGCCAGGGCGGCGCTGGGCGTGGCCGGCACGGCGGGCCAGGGCGCCTGCGCTTTGGTCCCGGCTTTGCCGCCGTCAGAGAGCGGTCTACGGCGGCGCGGGAGGCCTAGCGCTTGCCCCTCCCCCTCCCGCACCCCCACCCCGGGAGCCGTCTGGCCGCCCCGAAAGGAGGGGGTCAGGGGGAGGCAGCGGACGGAGCGAGAGGGGGCTTAGATCCCACAGGGCTGTTGGATGCGGCTCTCCCGCTGGCAGGTGTCGGCACTTTTGCTTCCCTCCGCGGTGAGGACCACGTTGTCCTCCCTCTCAGCTGACCTGGGCCGGTCCAACGAACCTGAGCGCAGGCGGTGCACCTGCGCTGGGGCTCAGGTCCCAGCCGGCACGGGGCCTGTCCAGAGACATGCAGAAGCCTGTCTCCTGAGCATGCACGCACCCAGTGCCAGGCTCAGCCGCAGCCAAAGTGACAGAAGAAGAGGCATGTGTAGGGAGGCCCCCCTGCAAGCGACTCCCCCCCCACACACACACACCCCGTGCAAGAGCACGGATTCCCAAGTAGAGCCCACTGGCAGGCCACTGAGGCCCGGAGCCACCTGCCATCAGCAGCGCAGTCCTGGGTGTCCCCGCAGCCCTCAGGAGCACCAGGGCCTGGGGCTCGATCGACCAGGCAGCTGCGCCTCGGCGAGAAGGCCTCTCTGCTTTGGTTTGGAAATCTGGACAGTATCCCTGCGGCATCGCCCGCTATGGCAGCTTGGAACGGCAATCAATAGGAAAATCACCTGGTGGCGTGGCGTGGCGTGCTGTGGCAGAGGGAAATGTGCTGAAGATGATGGGTTCTCCCTTTTTTTCCCCCACAAACGGATGGGTACGACTCGAGTCACTGCCCAGACCACCCATACGTCCGCTTTGGACGGTCACGATGGCCGCTTAGAATATACCCGGTCCATGGAACACCTGGACCTGTAAGCCCACTTGACCGCAGCGCCTGCCTCAAGTGAGCAGAAATGATTTCCACGCAAGTGTCTCACCACCCAATAGGTAAGCAGTTTCGTTTTGCGTCCCGCGGCCCCAGAGCCGAGAGAAACGCTCGTTGGTTGGTACGGTCCCAAAAAGGAGGGCGAGAGGAGAAAGGGCAGGCTCCTTGCTCAGAGTCGTCGGGGTGCTCTGGGGCCCCTCTCGTCCCAGAAAAGAAACGCAGAGAAAGAGAGGTCATTGACAAGGGAGAGGGAAGACTCTGGGCCTGTCCTCTCCGGGAGACAGGCCTCTGCAGGCCTGGCCGGGAGCCCAGGCCGGAGCCCGCAGGCCACCGGTGGGAAAGGCCGGGGTTCCCCTGACATAAGCTGGAGGTGACGGCGATGGGAGACAGCATGTCTGTGACCATTGCCGTGGGAGAGAGCTGCAGGGCAACGCCGGCCGGCCCTAGCTAGGCCCCCGCTTGAGGAGGCCTCGGGGACTTTGGTTGGCCAGGAAACCCCCGTCTTCAGACGGGTCTGGCAGCCTGGCCCAACCCAGACCCTTGGCCTGGGCCAGGTGAGCTATGGCATGGAGAGGGGGCTCTCCCAGCAGCCCCAGATCTGGCCCAGGGGTCCCTTCCCCCACAGCCCCTTCTGCAAGGGGCCGTGCCCCTCCCCCTGCCTTAGAACTCAGCCCTCTGCCCCCCAGCAAGTGTCAGGAAGGAACTCTTCCTATCCAACAGTGGCCCCTAGCGGTGGAAGCTTTGCCTCTGACTTTGGGCACCGGAGCCGCTCTCTTGTTCCTGGAGCTTCTTCTGTCTCTTGGCTTTTCACCAGACAGACAGGAGGGAACAACTGTCCAGGACAGCATAGCAGAGCTTCTCTCCTAGCCCAGTCCCCACCCAGCAGGCTCCGCCCACGTCGGCGACCCCTTCCGTCGCGTCCCCGTGGCCTCCTGCTGGCATTCGGTGTATACATTTTGGAACCCCGCTTCCCCCAGCGCTGGAGGTTTTCCTGGCAGTGGACGCGCTCCCCGAAGTGCATCGGGTGGGTTTCGGCAGGATGCCTATTGGCCGCATCTGTCCCGGCACTGCCACTGGGGACAACTCCCGAGTGCAGAAAACGCCACCCCTCCCCCACCCCAATCCATCACAACTGTCTTCCCACTCCCGGGCTTGGGCACCTCCCGCCAGTGGCCACCGTCTCCAGAGCAACCAGGAGGGGTGGGGTCGGGGCGAGTCTGCCGGGGGCGGGGTGAGTGTGCGCCTGCGCGCCAGGGCGGCGCTGGGCGTGGCCGGCACGGCGGGCCGGGACGCCTGCGCTTTGGTCCCGGCTTTGCCGCCGTCAGAGAGCGGTCTACGGCGGCGCGGGAGGCCTAGCGCTTGCCCCTCCCCCTCCCGCACCCCCACCCCGGGAGCCGTCTGGCCGCCCCGAAAGGAGGGGGTCAGGGGGAGGCAGCGGACGGAGCGAGAGGGGGCTTAGATCCCACAGGGCTGTTGGATGCGGCTCTCCCGCTGGCAGGTGTCGGCACTTTTGCTTCCCTCCGCGGTGAGGACCACGTTGTCCTCCCTCTCAGCTGACCTGGGCCGGTCCAACGAACCTGAGCGCAGGCGGTGCACCTGCGCTGGGGCTCAGGTCCCAGCCGGCACGGGGCCTGTCCAGAGACATGCAGAAGCCTGTCTCCTGAGCATGCACGCACCCAGTGCCAGGCTCAGCCGCAGCCAAAGTGACAGAAGAAGAGGCATGTGTAGGGAGGCCCCCCTGCAAGCGACTCCCCCCCCCACACACACACACCCCGTGCAAGAGCACGGATTCCCAAGTAGAGCCCACTGGCAGGCCACTGAGGCCCGGAGCCACCTGCCATCAGCAGCGCAGTCCTGGGTGTCCCCGCAGCCCTCAGGAGCACCAGGGCCTGGGGCTCGATCGACCAGGCAGCTGCGCCTCGGCGAGAAGGCCTCTCTGCTTTGGTTTGGAAATCTGGACAGTATCCCTGCGGCATCGCCCGCTATGGCAGCTTGGAACGGCAATCAATAGGAAAATCACCTGGTGGCGTGGCGTGGCGTGCTGTGGCAGAGGGAAATGTGCTGAAGATGATGGGTTCTCCCTTTTTTTCCCCCACAAACGGATGGGTACGACTCGAGTCACTGCCCAGACCACCCATACGTCCGCTTTGGACGGTCACGATGGCCGCTTAGAATATACCCGGTCCATGGAACACCTGGACCTGTAAGCCCACTTGACCGCAGCGCCTGCCTCAAGTGAGCAGAAATGATTTCCACGCAAGTGTCTCACCACCCAATAGGTAAGCAGTTTCGTTTTGCGTCCCGCGGCCCCAGAGCCGAGAGAAACGCTCGTTGGTTGGTACGGTCCCAAAAAGGAGGGCGAGAGGAGAAAGGGCAGGCTCCTTGCTCAGAGTCGTCGGGGTGCTCTGGGGCCCCTCTCGTCCCAGAAAAGAAACGCAGAGAAAGAGAGGTCATTGACAAGGGAGAGGGAAGACTCTGGGCCTGTCCTCTCCGGGAGACAGGCCTCTGCAGGCCTGGCCGGGAGCCCAGGCCGGAGCCCGCAGGCCACCGGTGGGAAAGGCCGGGGTTCCCCTGACATAAGCTGGAGGTGACGGCGATGGGAGACAGCATGTCTGTGACCATTGCCGTGGGAGAGAGCTGCAGGGCAACGCCGGCCGGCCCTAGCTAGGCCCCCGCTTGAGGAGGCCTCGGGGACTTTGGTTGGCCAGGAAACCCCCGTCTTCAGACGGGTCTGGCAGCCTGGCCCAACCCAGACCCTTGGCCTGGGCCAGGTGAGCTATGGCATGGAGAGGGGGCTCTCCCAGCAGCCCCAGATCTGGCCCAGGGGTCCCTTCCCCCACAGCCCCTTCTGCAAGGGGCCGTGCCCCTCCCCCTGCCTTAGAACTCAGCCCTCTGCCCCCCAGCAAGTGTCAGGAAGGAACTCTTCCTATCCAACAGTGGCCCCTAGCGGTGGAAGCTTTGCCTCTGACTTTGGGCACCGGAGCCGCTCTCTTGTTCCTGGAGCTTCTTCTGTCTCTTGGCTTTTCACCAGACAGACAGGAGGGAACAACTGTCCAGGACAGCATAGCAGAGCTTCTCTCCTAGCCCAGTCCCCACCCAGCAGGCTCCGCCCACGTCGGCGACCCCTTCCGTCGCGTCCCCGTGGCCTCCTGCTGGCATTCGGTGTATACATTTTGGAACCCCGCTTCCCCCAGCGCTGGAGGTTTTCCTGGCAGTGGACGCGCTCCCCGAAGTGCATCGGGTGGGTTTCGGCAGGATGCCTATTGGCCGCATCTGTCCCGGCACTGCCACTGGGGACAACTCCCGAGTGCAGAAAACGCCACCCCTCCCCCACCCCAATCCATCACAACTGTCTTCCCACTCCCGGGCTTGGGCACCTCCCGCCAGTGGCCACCGTCTCCAGAGCAACCAGGAGGGGTGGGGTCGGGGCGAGTCTGCCGGGGGCGGGGTGAGTGTGCGCCTGCGCGCCAGGGCGGCGCTGGGCGTGGCCGGCACGGCGGGCCGGGGCGCCTGCGCTTTGGTCCCGGCTTTGCCGCCGTCAGAGAGCGGTCTACGGCGGCGCGGGAGGCCTAGCGCTTGCCCCTCCCCCTCCCGCACCCCCACCCCGGGAGCCGTCTGGCCGCCCCGAAAGGAGGGGGTCAGGGGGAGGCAGCGGACGGAGCGAGAGGGGGCTTAGATCCCACAGGGCTGTTGGATGCGGCTCTCCCGCTGGCAGGTGTCGGCACTTTTGCTTCCCTCCGCGGTGAGGACCACGTTGTCCTCCCTCTCAGCTGACCTGGGCCGGTCCAACGAACCTGAGCGCAGGCGGTGCACCTGCGCTGGGGCTCAGGTCCCAGCCGGCACGGGGCCTGTCCAGAGACATGCAGAAGCCTGTCTCCTGAGCATGCACGCACCCAGTGCCAGGCTCAGCCGCAGCCAAAGTGACAGAAGAAGAGGCATGTGTAGGGAGGCCCCCCTGCAAGCGACTCCCCCCCCACACACACACACCCCGTGCAAGAGCACGGATTCCCAAGTAGAGCCCACTGGCAGGCCACTGAGGCCCGGAGCCACCTGCCATCAGCAGCGCAGTCCTGGGTGTCCCCGCAGCCCTCAGGAGCACCAGGGCCTGGGGCTCGATCGACCAGGCAGCTGCGCCTCGGCGAGAAGGCCTCTCTGCTTTGGTTTGGAAATCTGGACAGTATCCCTGCGGCATCGCCCGCTATGGCAGCTTGGAACGGCAATCAATAGGAAAATCACCTGGTGGCGTGGCGTGGCGTGCTGTGGCAGAGGGAAATGTGCTGAAGATGATGGGTTCTCCCTTTTTTTCCCCCACAAACGGATGGGTACGACTCGAGTCACTGCCCAGACCACCCATACGTCCGCTTTGGACGGTCACGATGGCCGCTTAGAATATACCCGGTCCATGGAACACCTGGACCTGTAAGCCCACTTGACCGCAGCGCCTGCCTCAAGTGAGCAGAAATGATTTCCACGCAAGTGTCTCACCACCCAATAGGTAAGCAGTTTCGTTTTGCGTCCCGCGGCCCCAGAGCCGAGAGAAACGCTCGTTGGTTGGTACGGTCCCAAAAAGGAGGGCGAGAGGAGAAAGGGCAGGCTCCTTGCTCAGAGTCGTCGGGGTGCTCTGGGGCCCCTCTCGTCCCAGAAAAGAAACGCAGAGAAAGAGAGGTCATTGACAAGGGAGAGGGAAGACTCTGGGCCTGTCCTCTCCGGGAGACAGGCCTCTGCAGGCCTGGCCGGGAGCCCAGGCCGGAGCCCGCAGGCCACCGGTGGGAAAGGCCGGGGTTCCCCTGACATAAGCTGGAGGTGACGGCGATGGGAGACAGCATGTCTGTGACCATTGCCGTGGGAGAGAGCTGCAGGGCAACGCCGGCCGGCCCTAGCTAGGCCCCCGCTTGAGGAGGCCTCGGGGACTTTGGTTGGCCAGGAAACCCCCGTCTTCAGACGGGTCTGGCAGCCTGGCCCAACCCAGACCCTTGGCCTGGGCCAGGTGAGCTATGGCATGGAGAGGGGGCTCTCCCAGCAGCCCCAGATCTGGCCCAGGGGTCCCTTCCCCCACAGCCCCTTCTGCAAGGGGCCGTGCCCCTCCCCCTGCCTTAGAACTCAGCCCTCTGCCCCCCAGCAAGTGTCAGGAAGGAACTCTTCCTATCCAACAGTGGCCCCTAGCGGTGGAAGCTTTGCCTCTGACTTTGGGCACCGGAGCCGCTCTCTTGTTCCTGGAGCTTCTTCTGTCTCTTGGCTTTTCACCAGACAGACAGGAGGGAACAACTGTCCAGGACAGCATAGCAGAGCTTCTCTCCTAGCCCAGTCCCCACCCAGCAGGCTCCGCCCACGTCGGCGACCCCTTCCGTCGCGTCCCCGTGGCCTCCTGCTGGCATTCGGTGTATACATTTTGGAACCCCGCTTCCCCCAGCGCTGGAGGTTTTCCTGGCAGTGGACGCGCTCCCCGAAGTGCATCGGGTGGGTTTCGGCAGGATGCCTATTGGCCGCATCTGTCCCGGCACTGCCACTGGGGACAACTCCCGAGTGCAGAAAACGCCACCCCTCCCCCACCCCAATCCATCACAACTGTCTTCCCACTCCCGGGCTTGGGCACCTCCCGCCAGTGGCCACCGTCTCCAGAGCAACCAGGAGGGGTGGGGTCGGGGCGAGTCTGCCGGGGGCGGGGTGAGTGTGCGCCTGCGCGCCAGGGCGGCGCTGGGCGTGGCCGGCACGGCGGGCCGGGGCGCCTGCGCTTTGGTCCCGGCTTTGCCGCCGTCAGAGAGCGGTCTACGGCGGCGCGGGAGGCCTAGCGCTTGCCCCTCCCCCTCCCGCACCCCCACCCCGGGAGCCGTCTGGCCGCCCCGAAAGGAGGGGGTCAGGGGGAGGCAGCGGACGGAGCGAGAGGGGGCTTAGATCCCACAGGGCTGTTGGATGCGGCTCTCCCGCTGGCAGGTGTCGGCACTTTTGCTTCCCTCCGCGGTGAGGACCACGTTGTCCTCCCTCTCAGCTGACCTGGGCCGGTCCAACGAACCTGAGCGCAGGCGGTGCACCTGCGCTGGGGCTCAGGTCCCAGCCGGCACGGGGCCTGTCCAGAGACATGCAGAAGCCTGTCTCCTGAGCATGCACGCACCCAGTGCCAGGCTCAGCCGCAGCCAAAGTGACAGAAGAAGAGGCATGTGTAGGGAGGCCCCCCTGCAAGCGACTCCCCCCCCACACACACACACCCCGTGCAAGAGCACGGATTCCCAAGTAGAGCCCACTGGCAGGCCACTGAGGCCCGGAGCCACCTGCCATCAGCAGCGCAGTCCTGGGTGTCCCCGCAGCCCTCAGGAGCACCAGGGCCTGGGGCTCGATCGACCAGGCAGCTGCGCCTCGGCGAGAAGGCCTCTCTGCTTTGGTTTGGAAATCTGGACAGTATCCCTGCGGCATCGCCCGCTATGGCAGCTTGGAACGGCAATCAATAGGAAAATCACCTGGTGGCGTGGCGTGGCGTGCTGTGGCAGAGGGAAATGTGCTGAAGATGATGGGTTCTCCCTTTTTTTCCCCCACAAACGGATGGGTACGACTCGAGTCACTGCCCAGACCACCCATACGTCCGCTTTGGACGGTCACGATGGCCGCTTAGAATATACCCGGTCCATGGAACACCTGGACCTGTAAGCCCACTTGACCGCAGCGCCTGCCTCAAGTGAGCAGAAATGATTTCCACGCAAGTGTCTCACCACCCAATAGGTAAGCAGTTTCGTTTTGCGTCCCGCGGCCCCAGAGCCGAGAGAAACGCTCGTTGGTTGGTACGGTCCCAAAAAGGAGGGCGAGAGGAGAAAGGGCAGGCTCCTTGCTCAGAGTCGTCGGGGTGCTCTGGGGCCCCTCTCGTCCCAGAAAAGAAACGCAGAGAAAGAGAGGTCATTGACAAGGGAGAGGGAAGACTCTGGGCCTGTCCTCTCCGGGAGACAGGCCTCTGCAGGCCTGGCCGGGAGCCCAGGCCGGAGCCCGCAGGCCACCGGTGGGAAAGGCCGGGGTTCCCCTGACATAAGCTGGAGGTGACGGCGATGGGAGACAGCATGTCTGTGACCATTGCCGTGGGAGAGAGCTGCAGGGCAACGCCGGCCGGCCCTAGCTAGGCCCCCGCTTGAGGAGGCCTCGGGGACTTTGGTTGGCCAGGAAACCCCCGTCTTCAGACGGGTCTGGCAGCCTGGCCCAACCCAGACCCTTGGCCTGGGCCAGGTGAGCTATGGCATGGAGAGGGGGCTCTCCCAGCAGCCCCAGATCTGGCCCAGGGGTCCCTTCCCCCACAGCCCCTTCTGCAAGGGGCCGTGCCCCTCCCCCTGCCTTAGAACTCAGCCCTCTGCCCCCCAGCAAGTGTCAGGAAGGAACTCTTCCTATCCAACAGTGGCCCCTAGCGGTGGAAGCTTTGCCTCTGACTTTGGGCACCGGAGCCGCTCTCTTGTTCCTGGAGCTTCTTCTGTCTCTTGGCTTTTCACCAGACAGACAGGAGGGAACAACTGTCCAGGAAAGCATAGCAGAGCTTCTCTCCTAGCCCAGTCCCCACCCAGCAGGCTCCGCCCACGTCGGCGACCCCTTCCGTCGCGTCCCCGTGGCCTCCTGCTGGCATTCGGTGTATACATTTTGGAACCCCGCTTCCCCCAGCGCTGGAGGTTTTCCTGGCAGTGGACGCGCTCCCCGAAGTGCATCGGGTGGGTTTCGGCAGGATGCCTATTGGCCGCATCTGTCCCGGCACTGCCACTGGGGACAACTCCCGAGTGCAGAAAACGCCACCCCTCCCCCACCCCAATCCATCACAACTGTCTTCCCACTCCCGGGCTTGGGCACCTCCCGCCAGTGGCCACCGTCTCCAGAGCAACCAGGAGGGGTGGGGTCGGGGCGAGTCTGCCGGGGGCGGGGTGAGTGTGCGCCTGCGCGCCAGGGCGGCGCTGGGCGTGGCCGGCACGGCGGGCCGGGGCGCCTGCGCTTTGGTCCCGGCTTTGCCGCCGTCAGAGAGCGGTCTACGGCGGCGCGGGAGGCCTAGCGCTTGCCCCTCCCCCTCCCGCACCCCCACCCCGGGAGCCGTCTGGCCGCCCCGAAAGGAGGGGGTCAGGGGGAGGCAGCGGACGGAGCGAGAGGGGGCTTAGATCCCACAGGGCTGTTGGATGCGGCTCTCCCGCTGGCAGGTGTCGGCACTTTTGCTTCCCTCCGCGGTGAGGACCACGTTGTCCTCCCTCTCAGCTGACCTGGGCCGGTCCAACGAACCTGAGCGCAGGCGGTGCACCTGCGCTGGGGCTCAGGTCCCAGCCGGCACGGGGCCTGTCCAGAGACATGCAGAAGCCTGTCTCCTGAGCATGCACGCACCCAGTGCCAGGCTCAGCCGCAGCCAAAGTGACAGAAGAAGAGGCATGTGTAGGGAGGCCCCCCTGCAAGCGACTCCCCCCCCACACACACACACCCCGTGCAAGAGCACGGATTCCCAAGTAGAGCCCACTGGCAGGCCACTGAGGCCCGGAGCCACCTGCCATCAGCAGCGCAGTCCTGGGTGTCCCCGCAGCCCTCAGGAGCACCAGGGCCTGGGGCTCGATCGACCAGGCAGCTGCGCCTCGGCGAGAAGGCCTCTCTGCTTTGGTTTGGAAATCTGGACAGTATCCCTGCGGCATCGCCCGCTATGGCAGCTTGGAACGGCAATCAATAGGAAAATCACCTGGTGGCGTGGCGTGGCGTGCTGTGGCAGAGGGAAATGTGCTGAAGATGATGGGTTCTCCCTTTTTTTCCCCCACAAACGGATGGGTACGACTCGAGTCACTGCCCAGACCACCCATACGTCCGCTTTGGACGGTCACGATGGCCGCTTAGAATATACCCGGTCCATGGAACACCTGGACCTGTAAGCCCACTTGACCGCAGCGCCTGCCTCAAGTGAGCAGAAATGATTTCCACGCAAGTGTCTCACCACCCAATAGGTAAGCAGTTTCGTTTTGCGTCCCGCGGCCCCAGAGCCGAGAGAAACGCTCGTTGGTTGGTACGGTCCCAAAAAGGAGGGCGAGAGGAGAAAGGGCAGGCTCCTTGCTCAGAGTCGTCGGGGTGCTCTGGGGCCCCTCTCGTCCCAGAAAAGAAACGCAGAGAAAGAGAGGTCATTGACAAGGGAGAGGGAAGACTCTGGGCCTGTCCTCTCCGGGAGACAGGCCTCTGCAGGCCTGGCCGGGAGCCCAGGCCGGAGCCCGCAGGCCACCGGTGGGAAAGGCCGGGGTTCCCCTGACATAAGCTGGAGGTGACGGCGATGGGAGACAGCATGTCTGTGACCATTGCCGTGGGAGAGAGCTGCAGGGCAACGCCGGCCGGCCCTAGCTAGGCCCCCGCTTGAGGAGGCCTCGGGGACTTTGGTTGGCCAGGAAACCCCCGTCTTCAGACGGGTCTGGCAGCCTGGCCCAACCCAGACCCTTGGCCTGGGCCAGGTGAGCTATGGCATGGAGAGGGGGCTCTCCCAGCAGCCCCAGATCTGGCCCAGGGGTCCCTTCCCCCACAGCCCCTTCTGCAAGGGGCCGTGCCCCTCCCCCTGCCTTAGAACTCAGCCCTCTGCCCCCCAGCAAGTGTCAGGAAGGAACTCTTCCTATCCAACAGTGGCCCCTAGCGGTGGAAGCTTTGCCTCTGACTTTGGGCACCGGAGCCGCTCTCTTGTTCCTGGAGCTTCTTCTGTCTCTTGGCTTTTCACCAGACAGACAGGAGGGAACAACTGTCCAGGACAGCATAGCAGAGCTTCTCTCCTAGCCCAGTCCCCACCCAGCAGGCTCCGCCCACGTCGGCGACCCCTTCCGTCGCGTCCCCGTGGCCTCCTGCTGGCATTCGGTGTATACATTTTGGAACCCCGCTTCCCCCAGCGCTGGAGGTTTTCCTGGCAGTGGACGCGCTCCCCGAAGTGCATCGGGTGGGTTTCGGCAGGATGCCTATTGGCCGCATCTGTCCCGGCACTGCCACTGGGGACAACTCCCGAGTGCAGAAAACGCCACCCCTCCCCCACCCCAATCCATCACAACTGTCTTCCCACTCCCGGGCTTGGGCACCTCCCGCCAGTGGCCACCGTCTCCAGAGCAACCAGGAGGGGTGGGGTCGGGGCGAGTCTGCCGGGGGCGGGGTGAGTGTGCGCCTGCGCGCCAGGGCGGCGCTGGGCGTGGCCGGCACGGCGGGCCGGGGCGCCTGCGCTTTGGTCCCGGCTTTGCCGCCGTCAGAGAGCGGTCTACGGCGGCGCGGGAGGCCTAGCGCTTGCCCCTCCCCCTCCCGCACCCCCACCCCGGGAGCCGTCTGGCCGCCCCGAAAGGAGGGGGTCAGGGGGAGGCAGCGGACGGAGCGAGAGGGGGCTTAGATCCCACAGGGCTGTTGGATGCGGCTCTCCCGCTGGCAGGTGTCGGCACTTTTGCTTCCCTCCGCGGTGAGGACCACGTTGTCCTCCCTCTCAGCTGACCTGGGCCGGTCCAACGAACCTGAGCGCAGGCGGTGCACCTGCGCTGGGGCTCAGGTCCCAGCCGGCACGGGGCCTGTCCAGAGACATGCAGAAGCCTGTCTCCTGAGCATGCACGCACCCAGTGCCAGGCTCAGCCGCAGCCAAAGTGACAGAAGAAGAGGCATGTGTAGGGAGGCCCCCCTGCAAGCGACTCCCCCCCCACACACACACACCCCGTGCAAGAGCACGGATTCCCAAGTAGAGCCCACTGGCAGGCCACTGAGGCCCGGAGCCACCTGCCATCAGCAGCGCAGTCCTGGGTGTCCCCGCAGCCCTCAGGAGCACCAGGGCCTGGGGCTCGATCGACCAGGCAGCTGCGCCTCGGCGAGAAGGCCTCTCTGCTTTGGTTTGGAAATCTGGACAGTATCCCTGCGGCATCGCCCGCTATGGCAGCTTGGAACGGCAATCAATAGGAAAATCACCTGGTGGCGTGGCGTGGCGTGCTGTGGCAGAGGGAAATGTGCTGAAGATGATGGGTTCTCCCTTTTTTTCCCCCACAAACGGATGGGTACGACTCGAGTCACTGCCCAGACCACCCATACGTCCGCTTTGGACGGTCACGATGGCCGCTTAGAATATACCCGGTCCATGGAACACCTGGACCTGTAAGCCCACTTGACCGCAGCGCCTGCCTCAAGTGAGCAGAAATGATTTCCACGCAAGTGTCTCACCACCCAATAGGTAAGCAGTTTCGTTTTGCGTCCCGCGGCCCCAGAGCCGAGAGAAACGCTCGTTGGTTGGTACGGTCCCAAAAAGGAGGGCGAGAGGAGAAAGGGCAGGCTCCTTGCTCAGAGTCGTCGGGGTGCTCTGGGGCCCCTCTCGTCCCAGAAAAGAAACGCAGAGAAAGAGAGGTCATTGACAAGGGAGAGGGAAGACTCTGGGCCTGTCCTCTCCGGGAGACAGGCCTCTGCAGGCCTGGCCGGGAGCCCAGGCCGGAGCCCGCAGGCCACCGGTGGGAAAGGCCGGGGTTCCCCTGACATAAGCTGGAGGTGACGGCGATGGGAGACAGCATGTCTGTGACCATTGCCGTGGGAGAGAGCTGCAGGGCAACGCCGGCCGGCCCTAGCTAGGCCCCCGCTTGAGGAGGCCTCGGGGACTTTGGTTGGCCAGGAAACCCCCGTCTTCAGACGGGTCTGGCAGCCTGGCCCAACCCAGACCCTTGGCCTGGGCCAGGTGAGCTATGGCATGGAGAGGGGGCTCTCCCAGCAGCCCCAGATCTGGCCCAGGGGTCCCTTCCCCCACAGCCCCTTCTGCAAGGGGCCGTGCCCCTCCCCCTGCCTTAGAACTCAGCCCTCTGCCCCCCAGCAAGTGTCAGGAAGGAACTCTTCCTATCCAACAGTGGCCCCTAGCGGTGGAAGCTTTGCCTCTGACTTTGGGCACCGGAGCCGCTCTCTTGTTCCTGGAGCTTCTTCTGTCTCTTGGCTTTTCACCAGACAGACAGGAGGGAACAACTGTCCAGGACAGCATAGCAGAGCTTCTCTCCTAGCCCAGTCCCCACCCAGCAGGCTCCGCCCACGTCGGCGACCCCTTCCGTCGCGTCCCCGTGGCCTCCTGCTGGCATTCGGTGTATACATTTTGGAACCCCGCTTCCCCCAGCGCTGGAGGTTTTCCTGGCAGTGGACGCGCTCCCCGAAGTGCATCGGGTGGGTTTCGGCAGGATGCCTATTGGCCGCATCTGTCCCGGCACTGCCACTGGGGACAACTCCCGAGTGCAGAAAACGCCACCCCTCCCCCACCCCAATCCATCACAACTGTCTTCCCACTCCCGGGCTTGGGCACCTCCCGCCAGTGGCCACCGTCTCCAGAGCAACCAGGAGGGGTGGGGTCGGGGCGAGTCTGCCGGGGGCGGGGTGAGTGTGCGCCTGCGCGCCAGGGCGGCGCTGGGCGTGGCCGGCACGGCGGGCCGGGGCGCCTGCGCTTTGGTCCCGGCTTTGCCGCCGTCAGAGAGCGGTCTACGGCGGCGCGGGAGGCCTAGCGCTTGCCCCTCCCCCTCCCGCACCCCCACCCCGGGAGCCGTCTGGCCGCCCCGAAAGGAGGGGGTCAGGGGGAGGCAGCGGACGGAGCGAGAGGGGGCTTAGATCCCACAGGGCTGTTGGATGCGGCTCTCCCGCTGGCAGGTGTCGGCACTTTTGCTTCCCTCCGCGGTGAGGACCACGTTGTCCTCCCTCTCAGCTGACCTGGGCCGGTCCAACGAACCTGAGCGCAGGCGGTGCACCTGCGCTGGGGCTCAGGTCCCAGCCGGCACGGGGCCTGTCCAGAGACATGCAGAAGCCTGTCTCCTGAGCATGCACGCACCCAGTGCCAGGCTCAGCCGCAGCCAAAGTGACAGAAGAAGAGGCATGTGTAGGGAGGCCCCCCTGCAAGCGACTCCCCCCCCACACACACACACCCCGTGCAAGAGCACGGATTCCCAAGTAGAGCCCACTGGCAGGCCACTGAGGCCCGGAGCCACCTGCCATCAGCAGCGCAGTCCTGGGTGTCCCCGCAGCCCTCAGGAGCACCAGGGCCTGGGGCTCGATCGACCAGGCAGCTGCGCCTCGGCGAGAAGGCCTCTCTGCTTTGGTTTGGAAATCTGGACAGTATCCCTGCGGCATCGCCCGCTATGGCAGCTTGGAACGGCAATCAATAGGAAAATCACCTGGTGGCGTGGCGTGGCGTGCTGTGGCAGAGGGAAATGTGCTGAAGATGATGGGTTCTCCCTTTTTTTCCCCCACAAACGGATGGGTACGACTCGAGTCACTGCCCAGACCACCCATACGTCCGCTTTGGACGGTCACGATGGCCGCTTAGAATATACCCGGTCCATGGAACACCTGGACCTGTAAGCCCACTTGACCGCAGCGCCTGCCTCAAGTGAGCAGAAATGATTTCCACGCAAGTGTCTCACCACCCAATAGGTAAGCAGTTTCGTTTTGCGTCCCGCGGCCCCAGAGCCGAGAGAAACGCTCGTTGGTTGGTACGGTCCCAAAAAGGAGGGCGAGAGGAGAAAGGGCAGGCTCCTTGCTCAGAGTCGTCGGGGTGCTCTGGGGCCCCTCTCGTCCCAGAAAAGAAACGCAGAGAAAGAGAGGTCATTGACAAGGGAGAGGGAAGACTCTGGGCCTGTCCTCTCCGGGAGACAGGCCTCTGCAGGCCTGGCCGGGAGCCCAGGCCGGAGCCCGCAGGCCACCGGTGGGAAAGGCCGGGGTTCCCCTGACATAAGCTGGAGGTGACGGCGATGGGAGACAGCATGTCTGTGACCATTGCCGTGGGAGAGAGCTGCAGGGCAACGCCGGCCGGCCCTAGCTAGGCCCCCGCTTGAGGAGGCCTCGGGGACTTTGGTTGGCCAGGAAACCCCCGTCTTCAGACGGGTCTGGCAGCCTGGCCCAACCCAGACCCTTGGCCTGGGCCAGGTGAGCTATGGCATGGAGAGGGGGCTCTCCCAGCAGCCCCAGATCTGGCCCAGGGGTCCCTTCCCCCACAGCCCCTTCTGCAAGGGGCCGTGCCCCTCCCCCTGCCTTAGAACTCAGCCCTCTGCCCCCCAGCAAGTGTCAGGAAGGAACTCTTCCTATCCAACAGTGGCCCCTAGCGGTGGAAGCTTTGCCTCTGACTTTGGGCACCGGAGCCGCTCTCTTGTTCCTGGAGCTTCTTCTGTCTCTTGGCTTTTCACCAGACAGACAGGAGGGAACAACTGTCCAGGACAGCATAGCAGAGCTTCTCTCCTAGCCCAGTCCCCACCCAGCAGGCTCCGCCCACGTCGGCGACCCCTTCCGTCGCGTCCCCGTGGCCTCCTGCTGGCATTCGGTGTATACATTTTGGAACCCCGCTTCCCCCAGCGCTGGAGGTTTTCCTGGCAGTGGACGCGCTCCCCGAAGTGCATCGGGTGGGTTTCGGCAGGATGCCTATTGGCCGCATCTGTCCCGGCACTGCCACTGGGGACAACTCCCGAGTGCAGAAAACGCCACCCCTCCCCCACCCCAATCCATCACAACTGTCTTCCCACTCCCGGGCTTGGGCACCTCCCGCCAGTGGCCACCGTCTCCAGAGCAACCAGGAGGGGTGGGGTCGGGGCGAGTCTGCCGGGGGCGGGGTGAGTGTGCGCCTGCGCGCCAGGGCGGCGCTGGGCGTGGCCGGCACGGCGGGCCGGGGCGCCTGCGCTTTGGTCCCGGCTTTGCCGCCGTCAGAGAGCGGTCTACGGCGGCGCGGGAGGCCTAGCGCTTGCCCCTCCCCCTCCCGCACCCCCACCCCGGGAGCCGTCTGGCCGCCCCGAAAGGAGGGGGTCAGGGGGAGGCAGCGGACGGAGCGAGAGGGGGCTTAGATCCCACAGGGCTGTTGGATGCGGCTCTCCCGCTGGCAGGTGTCGGCACTTTTGCTTCCCTCCGCGGTGAGGACCACGTTGTCCTCCCTCTCAGCTGACCTGGGCCGGTCCAACGAACCTGAGCGCAGGCGGTGCACCTGCGCTGGGGCTCAGGTCCCAGCCGGCACGGGGCCTGTCCAGAGACATGCAGAAGCCTGTCTCCTGAGCATGCACGCACCCAGTGCCAGGCTCAGCCGCAGCCAAAGTGACAGAAGAAGAGGCATGTGTAGGGAGGCCCCCCTGCAAGCGACTCCCCCCCCACACACACACACCCCGTGCAAGAGCACGGATTCCCAAGTAGAGCCCACTGGCAGGCCACTGAGGCCCGGAGCCACCTGCCATCAGCAGCGCAGTCCTGGGTGTCCCCGCAGCCCTCAGG
Organism: Dasypus novemcinctus; assembly: GCF_030445035.2. Lineage (NCBI taxonomy): Eukaryota > Metazoa > Chordata > Mammalia > Cingulata > Dasypodidae > Dasypus > Dasypus novemcinctus. The sequence goes on from NC_080683.1 coordinate 937,462, forward strand.
AGCACCAGGGCCTGGGGCTCGATCGACCAGGCAGCTGCGCCTCGGCGAGAAGGCCTCTCTGCTTTGGTTTGGAAATCTGGACAGTATCCCTGCGGCATCGCCCGCTATGGCAGCTTGGAACGGCAATCAATAGGAAAATCACCTGGTGGCGTGGCGTGGCGTGCTGTGGCAGAGGGAAATGTGCTGAAGATGATGGGTTCTCCCTTTTTTTCCCCCACAAACGGATGGGTACGACTCGAGTCACTGCCCAGACCACCCATACGTCCGCTTTGGACGGTCACGATGGCCGCTTAGAATATACCCGGTCCATGGAACACCTGGACCTGTAAGCCCACTTGACCGCAGCGCCTGCCTCAAGTGAGCAGAAATGATTTCCACGCAAGTGTCTCACCACCCAATAGGTAAGCAGTTTCGTTTTGCGTCCCGCGGCCCCAGAGCCGAGAGAAACGCTCGTTGGTTGGTACGGTCCCAAAAAGGAGGGCGAGAGGAGAAAGGGCAGGCTCCTTGCTCAGAGTCGTCGGGGTGCTCTGGGGCCCCTCTCGTCCCAGAAAAGAAACGCAGAGAAAGAGAGGTCATTGACAAGGGAGAGGGAAGACTCTGGGCCTGTCCTCTCCGGGAGACAGGCCTCTGCAGGCCTGGCCGGGAGCCCAGGCCGGAGCCCGCAGGCCACCGGTGGGAAAGGCCGGGGTTCCCCTGACATAAGCTGGAGGTGACGGCGATGGGAGACAGCATGTCTGTGACCATTGCCGTGGGAGAGAGCTGCAGGGCAACGCCGGCCGGCCCTAGCTAGGCCCCCGCTTGAGGAGGCCTCGGGGACTTTGGTTGGCCAGGAAACCCCCGTCTTCAGACGGGTCTGGCAGCCTGGCCCAACCCAGACCCTTGGCCTGGGCCAGGTGAGCTATGGCATGGAGAGGGGGCTCTCCCAGCAGCCCCAGATCTGGCCCAGGGGTCCCTTCCCCCACAGCCCCTTCTGCAAGGGGCCGTGCCCCTCCCCCTGCCTTAGAACTCAGCCCTCTGCCCCCCAGCAAGTGTCAGGAAGGAACTCTTCCTATCCAACAGTGGCCCCTAGCGGTGGAAGCTTTGCCTCTGACTTTGGGCACCGGAGCCGCTCTCTTGTTCCTGGAGCTTCTTCTGTCTCTTGGCTTTTCACCAGACAGACAGGAGGGAACAACTGTCCAGGAAAGCATAGCAGAGCTTCTCTCCTAGCCCAGTCCCCACCCAGCAGGCTCCGCCCACGTCGGCGACCCCTTCCGTCGCGTCCCCGTGGCCTCCTGCTGGCATTCGGTGTATACATTTTGGAACCCCGCTTCCCCCAGCGCTGGAGGTTTTCCTGGCAGTGGACGCGCTCCCCGAAGTGCATCGGGTGGGTTTCGGCAGGATGCCTATTGGCCGCATCTGTCCCGGCACTGCCACTGGGGACAACTCCCGAGTGCAGAAAACGCCACCCCTCCCCCACCCCAATCCATCACAACTGTCTTCCCACTCCCGGGCTTGGGCACCTCCCGCCAGTGGCCACCGTCTCCAGAGCAACCAGGAGGGGTGGGGTCGGGGCGAGTCTGCCGGGGGCGGGGTGAGTGTGCGCCTGCGCGCCAGGGCGGCGCTGGGCGTGGCCGGCACGGCGGGCCGGGGCGCCTGCGCTTTGGTCCCGGCTTTGCCGCCGTCAGAGAGCGGTCTACGGCGGCGCGGGAGGCCTAGCGCTTGCCCCTCCCCCTCCCGCACCCCCACCCCGGGAGCCGTCTGGCCGCCCCGAAAGGAGGGGGTCAGGGGGAGGCAGCGGACGGAGCGAGAGGGGGCTTAGATCCCACAGGGCTGTTGGATGCGGCTCTCCCGCTGGCAGGTGTCGGCACTTTTGCTTCCCTCCGCGGTGAGGACCACGTTGTCCTCCCTCTCAGCTGACCTGGGCCGGTCCAACGAACCTGAGCGCAGGCGGTGCACCTGCGCTGGGGCTCAGGTCCCAGCCGGCACGGGGCCTGTCCAGAGACATGCAGAAGCCTGTCTCCTGAGCATGCACGCACCCAGTGCCAGGCTCAGCCGCAGCCAAAGTGACAGAAGAAGAGGCATGTGTAGGGAGGCCCCCCTGCAAGCGACTCCCCCCCCACACACACACACCCCGTGCAAGAGCACGGATTCCCAAGTAGAGCCCACTGGCAGGCCACTGAGGCCCGGAGCCACCTGCCATCAGCAGCGCAGTCCTGGGTGTCCCCGCAGCCCTCAGGAGCACCAGGGCCTGGGGCTCGATCGACCAGGCAGCTGCGCCTCGGCGAGAAGGCCTCTCTGCTTTGGTTTGGAAATCTGGACAGTATCCCTGCGGCATCGCCCGCTATGGCAGCTTGGAACGGCAATCAATAGGAAAATCACCTGGTGGCGTGGCGTGGCGTGCTGTGGCAGAGGGAAATGTGCTGAAGATGATGGGTTCTCCCTTTTTTTCCCCCACAAACGGATGGGTACGACTCGAGTCACTGCCCAGACCACCCATACGTCCGCTTTGGACGGTCACGATGGCCGCTTAGAATATACCCGGTCCATGGAACACCTGGACCTGTAAGCCCACTTGACCGCAGCGCCTGCCTCAAGTGAGCAGAAATGATTTCCACGCAAGTGTCTCACCACCCAATAGGTAAGCAGTTTCGTTTTGCGTCCCGCGGCCCCAGAGCCGAGAGAAACGCTCGTTGGTTGGTACGGTCCCAAAAAGGAGGGCGAGAGGAGAAAGGGCAGGCTCCTTGCTCAGAGTCGTCGGGGTGCTCTGGGGCCCCTCTCGTCCCAGAAAAGAAACGCAGAGAAAGAGAGGTCATTGACAAGGGAGAGGGAAGACTCTGGGCCTGTCCTCTCCGGGAGACAGGCCTCTGCAGGCCTGGCCGGGAGCCCAGGCCGGAGCCCGCAGGCCACCGGTGGGAAAGGCCGGGGTTCCCCTGACATAAGCTGGAGGTGACGGCGATGGGAGACAGCATGTCTGTGACCATTGCCGTGGGAGAGAGCTGCAGGGCAACGCCGGCCGGCCCTAGCTAGGCCCCCGCTTGAGGAGGCCTCGGGGACTTTGGTTGGCCAGGAAACCCCCGTCTTCAGACGGGTCTGGCAGCCTGGCCCAACCCAGACCCTTGGCCTGGGCCAGGTGAGCTATGGCATGGAGAGGGGGCTCTCCCAGCAGCCCCAGATCTGGCCCAGGGGTCCCTTCCCCCACAGCCCCTTCTGCAAGGGGCCGTGCCCCTCCCCCTGCCTTAGAACTCAGCCCTCTGCCCCCCAGCAAGTGTCAGGAAGGAACTCTTCCTATCCAACAGTGGCCCCTAGCGGTGGAAGCTTTGCCTCTGACTTTGGGCACCGGAGCCGCTCTCTTGTTCCTGGAGCTTCTTCTGTCTCTTGGCTTTTCACCAGACAGACAGGAGGGAACAACTGTCCAGGACAGCATAGCAGAGCTTCTCTCCTAGCCCAGTCCCCACCCAGCAGGCTCCGCCCACGTCGGCGACCCCTTCCGTCGCGTCCCCGTGGCCTCCTGCTGGCATTCGGTGTATACATTTTGGAACCCCGCTTCCCCCAGCGCTGGAGGTTTTCCTGGCAGTGGACGCGCTCCCCGAAGTGCATCGGGTGGGTTTCGGCAGGATGCCTATTGGCCGCATCTGTCCCGGCACTGCCACTGGGGACAACTCCCGAGTGCAGAAAACGCCACCCCTCCCCCACCCCAATCCATCACAACTGTCTTCCCACTCCCGGGCTTGGGCACCTCCCGCCAGTGGCCACCGTCTCCAGAGCAACCAGGAGGGGTGGGGTCGGGGCGAGTCTGCCGGGGGCGGGGTGAGTGTGCGCCTGCGCGCCAGGGCGGCGCTGGGCGTGGCCGGCACGGCGGGCCGGGGCGCCTGCGCTTTGGTCCCGGCTTTGCCGCTGTCAGAGAGCGGTCTACGGCGGCGCGGGAGGCCTAGCGCTTGCCCCTCCCCCTCCCGCACCCCCACCCCGGGAGCCGTCTGGCCGCCCCGAAAGGAGGGGGTCAGGGGGAGGCAGCGGACGGAGCGAGAGGGGGCTTAGATCCCACAGGGCTGTTGGATGCGGCTCTCCCGCTGGCAGGTGTCGGCACTTTTGCTTCCCTCCGCGGTGAGGACCACGTTGTCCTCCCTCTCAGCTGACCTGGGCCGGTCCAACGAACCTGAGCGCAGGCGGTGCACCTGCGCTGGGGCTCAGGTCCCAGCCGGCACGGGGCCTGTCCAGAGACATGCAGAAGCCTGTCTCCTGAGCATGCACGCACCCAGTGCCAGGCTCAGCCGCAGCCAAAGTGACAGAAGAAGAGGCATGTGTAGGGAGGCCCCCCTGCAAGCGACTCCCCCCCCACACACACACACCCCGTGCAAGAGCACGGATTCCCAAGTAGAGCCCACTGGCAGGCCACTGAGGCCCGGAGCCACCTGCCATCAGCAGCGCAGTCCTGGGTGTCCCCGCAGCCCTCAGGAGCACCAGGGCCTGGGGCTCGATCGACCAGGCAGCTGCGCCTCGGCGAGAAGGCCTCTCTGCTTTGGTTTGGAAATCTGGACAGTATCCCTGCGGCATCGCCCGCTATGGCAGCTTGGAACGGCAATCAATAGGAAAATCACCTGGTGGCGTGGCGTGGCGTGCTGTGGCAGAGGGAAATGTGCTGAAGATGATGGGTTCTCCCTTTTTTTCCCCCACAAACGGATGGGTACGACTCGAGTCACTGCCCAGACCACCCATACGTCCGCTTTGGACGGTCACGATGGCCGCTTAGAATATACCCGGTCCATGGAACACCTGGACCTGTAAGCCCACTTGACCGCAGCGCCTGCCTCAAGTGAGCAGAAATGATTTCCACGCAAGTGTCTCACCACCCAATAGGTAAGCAGTTTCGTTTTGCGTCCCGCGGCCCCAGAGCCGAGAGAAACGCTCGTTGGTTGGTACGGTCCCAAAAAGGAGGGCGAGAGGAGAAAGGGCAGGCTCCTTGCTCAGAGTCGTCGGGGTGCTCTGGGGCCCCTCTCGTCCCAGAAAAGAAACGCAGAGAAAGAGAGGTCATTGACAAGGGAGAGGGAAGACTCTGGGCCTGTCCTCTCCGGGAGACAGGCCTCTGCAGGCCTGGCCGGGAGCCCAGGCCGGAGCCCGCAGGCCACCGGTGGGAAAGGCCGGGGTTCCCCTGACATAAGCTGGAGGTGACGGCGATGGGAGACAGCATGTCTGTGACCATTGCCGTGGGAGAGAGCTGCAGGGCAACGCCGGCCGGCCCTAGCTAGGCCCCCGCTTGAGGAGGCCTCGGGGACTTTGGTTGGCCAGGAAACCCCCGTCTTCAGACGGGTCTGGCAGCCTGGCCCAACCCAGACCCTTGGCCTGGGCCAGGTGAGCTATGGCATGGAGAGGGGGCTCTCCCAGCAGCCCCAGATCTGGCCCAGGGGTCCCTTCCCCCACAGCCCCTTCTGCAAGGGGCCGTGCCCCTCCCCCTGCCTTAGAACTCAGCCCTCTGCCCCCCAGCAAGTGTCAGGAAGGAACTCTTCCTATCCAACAGTGGCCCCTAGCGGTGGAAGCTTTGCCTCTGACTTTGGGCACCGGAGCCGCTCTCTTGTTCCTGGAGCTTCTTCTGTCTCTTGGCTTTTCACCAGACAGACAGGAGGGAACAACTGTCCAGGACAGCATAGCAGAGCTTCTCTCCTAGCCCAGTCCCCACCCAGCAGGCTCCGCCCACGTCGGCGACCCCTTCCGTCGCGTCCCCGTGGCCTCCTGCTGGCATTCGGTGTATACATTTTGGAACCCCGCTTCCCCCAGCGCTGGAGGTTTTCCTGGCAGTGGACGCGCTCCCCGAAGTGCATCGGGTGGGTTTCGGCAGGATGCCTATTGGCCGCATCTGTCCCGGCACTGCCACTGGGGACAACTCCCGAGTGCAGAAAACGCCACCCCTCCCCCACCCCAATCCATCACAACTGTCTTCCCACTCCCGGGCTTGGGCACCTCCCGCCAGTGGCCACCGTCTCCAGAGCAACCAGGAGGGGTGGGGTCGGGGCGAGTCTGCCGGGGGCGGGGTGAGTGTGCGCCTGCGCGCCAGGGCGGCGCTGGGCGTGGCCGGCACGGCGGGCCGGGGCGCCTGCGCTTTGGTCCCGGCTTTGCCGCCGTCAGAGAGCGGTCTACGGCGGCGCGGGAGGCCTAGCGCTTGCCCCTCCCCCTCCCGCACCCCCACCCCGGGAGCCGTCTGGCCGCCCCGAAAGGAGGGGGTCAGGGGGAGGCAGCGGACGGAGCGAGAGGGGGCTTAGATCCCACAGGGCTGTTGGATGCGGCTCTCCCGCTGGCAGGTGTCGGCACTTTTGCTTCCCTCCGCGGTGAGGACCACGTTGTCCTCCCTCTCAGCTGACCTGGGCCGGTCCAACGAACCTGAGCGCAGGCGGTGCACCTGCGCTGGGGCTCAGGTCCCAGCCGGCACGGGGCCTGTCCAGAGACATGCAGAAGCCTGTCTCCTGAGCATGCACGCACCCAGTGCCAGGCTCAGCCGCAGCCAAAGTGACAGAAGAAGAGGCATGTGTAGGGAGGCCCCCCTGCAAGCGACTCCCCCCACACACACACACACCCCGTGCAAGAGCACGGATTCCCAAGTAGAGCCCACTGGCAGGCCACTGAGGCCCGGAGCCACCTGCCATCAGCAGCGCAGTCCTGGGTGTCCCCGCAGCCCTCAGGAGCACCAGGGCCTGGGGCTCGATCGACCAGGCAGCTGCGCCTCGGCGAGAAGGCCTCTCTGCTTTGGTTTGGAAATCTGGACAGTATCCCTGCGGCATCGCCCGCTATGGCAGCTTGGAACGGCAATCAATAGGAAAATCACCTGGTGGCGTGGCGTGGCGTGCTGTGGCAGAGGGAAATGTGCTGAAGATGATGGGTTCTCCCTTTTTTTCCCCCACAAACGGATGGGTACGACTCGAGTCACTGCCCAGACCACCCATACGTCCGCTTTGGACGGTCACGATGGCCGCTTAGAATATACCCGGTCCATGGAACACCTGGACCTGTAAGCCCACTTGACCGCAGCGCCTGCCTCAAGTGAGCAGAAATGATTTCCACGCAAGTGTCTCACCACCCAATAGGTAAGCAGTTTCGTTTTGCGTCCCGTGGCCCCAGAGCCGAGAGAAACGCTCGTTGGTTGGTACGGTCCCAAAAAGGAGGGCGAGAGGAGAAAGGGCAGGCTCCTTGCTCAGAGTCGTCGGGGTGCTCTGGGGCCCCTCTCGTCCCAGAAAAGAAACGCAGAGAAAGAGAGGTCATTGACAAGGGAGAGGGAAGACTCTGGGCCTGTCCTCTCCGGGAGACAGGCCTCTGCAGGCCTGGCCGGGAGCCCAGGCCGGAGCCCGCAGGCCACCGGTGGGAAAGGCCGGGGTTCCCCTGACATAAGCTGGAGGTGACGGCGATGGGAGACAGCATGTCTGTGACCATTGCCGTGGGAGAGAGCTGCAGGGCAACGCCGGCCGGCCCTAGCTAGGCCCCCGCTTGAGGAGGCCTCGGGGACTTTGGTTGGCCAGGAAACCCCCGTCTTCAGACGGGTCTGGCAGCCTGGCCCAACCCAGACCCTTGGCCTGGGCCAGGTGAGCTATGGCATGGAGAGGGGGCTCTCCCAGCAGCCCCAGATCTGGCCCAGGGGTCCCTTCCCCCACAGCCCCTTCTGCAAGGGGCCGTGCCCCTCCCCCTGCCTTAGAACTCAGCCCTCTGCCCCCCAGCAAGTGTCAGGAAGGAACTCTTCCTATCCAACAGTGGCCCCTAGCGGTGGAAGCTTTGCCTCTGACTTTGGGCACCGGAGCCGCTCTCTTGTTCCTGGAGCTTCTTCTGTCTCTTGGCTTTTCACCAGACAGACAGGAGGGAACAACTGTCCAGGACAGCATAGCAGAGCTTCTCTCCTAGCCCAGTCCCCACCCAGCAGGCTCCGCCCACGTCGGCGACCCCTTCCGTCGCGTCCCCGTGGCCTCCTGCTGGCATTCGGTGTATACATTTTGGAACCCCGCTTCCCCCAGCGCTGGAGGTTTTCCTGGCAGTGGACGCGCTCCCCGAAGTGCATCGGGTGGGTTTCGGCAGGATGCCTATTGGCCGCATCTGTCCCGGCACTGCCACTGGGGACAACTCCCGAGTGCAGAAAACGCCACCCCTCCCCCACCCCAATCCATCACAACTGTCTTCCCACTCCCGGGCTTGGGCACCTCCCGCCAGTGGCCACCGTCTCCAGAGCAACCAGGAGGGGTGGGGTCGGGGCGAGTCTGCCGGGGGCGGGGTGAGTGTGCGCCTGCGCGCCAGGGCGGCGCTGGGCGTGGCCGGCACGGCGGGCCGGGGCGCCTGCGCTTTGGTCCCGGCTTTGCCGCCGTCAGAGAGCGGTCTACGGCGGCGCGGGAGGCCTAGCGCTTGCCCCTCCCCCTCCCGCACCCCCACCCCGGGAGCCGTCTGGCCGCCCCGAAAGGAGGGGGTCAGGGGGAGGCAGCGGACGGAGCGAGAGGGGGCTTAGATCCCACAGGGCTGTTGGATGCGGCTCTCCCGCTGGCAGGTGTCGGCACTTTTGCTTCCCTCCGCGGTGAGGACCACGTTGTCCTCCCTCTCAGCTGACCTGGGCCGGTCCAACGAACCTGAGCGCAGGCGGTGCACCTGCGCTGGGGCTCAGGTCCCAGCCGGCACGGGGCCTGTCCAGAGACATGCAGAAGCCTGTCTCCTGAGCATGCACGCACCCAGTGCCAGGCTCAGCCGCAGCCAAAGTGACAGAAGAAGAGGCATGTGTAGGGAGGCCCCCCTGCAAGCGACTCCCCCCCCACACACACACACCCCGTGCAAGAGCACGGATTCCCAAGTAGAGCCCACTGGCAGGCCACTGAGGCCCGGAGCCACCTGCCATCAGCAGCGCAGTCCTGGGTGTCCCCGCAGCCCTCAGGAGCACCAGGGCCTGGGGCTCGATCGACCAGGCAGCTGCGCCTCGGCGAGAAGGCCTCTCTGCTTTGGTTTGGAAATCTGGACAGTATCCCTGCGGCATCGCCCGCTATGGCAGCTTGGAACGGCAATCAATAGGAAAATCACCTGGTGGCGTGGCGTGGCGTGCTGTGGCAGAGGGAAATGTGCTGAAGATGATGGGTTCTCCCTTTTTTTCCCCCACAAACGGATGGGTACGACTCGAGTCACTGCCCAGACCACCCATACGTCCGCTTTGGACGGTCACGATGGCCGCTTAGAATATACCCGGTCCATGGAACACCTGGACCTGTAAGCCCACTTGACCGCAGCGCCTGCCTCAAGTGAGCAGAAATGATTTCCACGCAAGTGTCTCACCACCCAATAGGTAAGCAGTTTCGTTTTGCGTCCCGCGGCCCCAGAGCCGAGAGAAACGCTCGTTGGTTGGTACGGTCCCAAAAAGGAGGGCGAGAGGAGAAAGGGCAGGCTCCTTGCTCAGAGTCGTCGGGGTGCTCTGGGGCCCCTCTCGTCCCAGAAAAGAAACGCAGAGAAAGAGAGGTCATTGACAAGGGAGAGGGAAGACTCTGGGCCTGTCCTCTCCGGGAGACAGGCCTCTGCAGGCCTGGCCGGGAGCCCAGGCCGGAGCCCGCAGGCCACCGGTGGGAAAGGCCGGGGTTCCCCTGACATAAGCTGGAGGTGACGGCGATGGGAGACAGCATGTCTGTGACCATTGCCGTGGGAGAGAGCTGCAGGGCAACGCCGGCCGGCCCTAGCTAGGCCCCCGCTTGAGGAGGCCTCGGGGACTTTGGTTGGCCAGGAAACCCCCGTCTTCAGACGGGTCTGGCAGCCTGGCCCAACCCAGACCCTTGGCCTGGGCCAGGTGAGCTATGGCATGGAGAGGGGGCTCTCCCAGCAGCCCCAGATCTGGCCCAGGGGTCCCTTCCCCCACAGCCCCTTCTGCAAGGGGCCGTGCCCCTCCCCCTGCCTTAGAACTCAGCCCTCTGCCCCCCAGCAAGTGTCAGGAAGGAACTCTTCCTATCCAACAGTGGCCCCTAGCGGTGGAAGCTTTGCCTCTGACTTTGGGCACCGGAGCCGCTCTCTTGTTCCTGGAGCTTCTTCTGTCTCTTGGCTTTTCACCAGACAGACAGGAGGGAACAACTGTCCAGGACAGCATAGCAGAGCTTCTCTCCTAGCCCAGTCCCCACCCAGCAGGCTCCGCCCACGTCGGCGACCCCTTCCGTCGCGTCCCCGTGGCCTCCTGCTGGCATTCGGTGTATACATTTTGGAACCCCGCTTCCCCCAGCGCTGGAGGTTTTCCTGGCAGTGGACGCGCTCCCCGAAGTGCATCGGGTGGGTTTCGGCAGGATGCCTATTGGCCGCATCTGTCCCGGCACTGCCACTGGGGACAACTCCCGAGTGCAGAAAACGCCACCCCTCCCCCACCCCAATCCATCACAACTGTCTTCCCACTCCCGGGCTTGGGCACCTCCCGCCAGTGGCCACCGTCTCCAGAGCAACCAGGAGGGGTGGGGTCGGGGCGAGTCTGCCGGGGGCGGGGTGAGTGTGCGCCTGCGCGCCAGGGCGGCGCTGGGCGTGGCCGGCACGGCGGGCCGGGGCGCCTGCGCTTTGGTCCCGGCTTTGCCGCCGTCAGAGAGCGGTCTACGGCGGCGCGGGAGGCCTAGCGCTTGCCCCTCCCCCTCCCGCACCCCCACCCCGGGAGCCGTCTGGCCGCCCCGAAAGGAGGGGGTCAGGGGGAGGCAGCGGACGGAGCGAGAGGGGGCTTAGATCCCACAGGGCTGTTGGATGCGGCTCTCCCGCTGGCAGGTGTCGGCACTTTTGCTTCCCTCCGCGGTGAGGACCACGTTGTCCTCCCTCTCAGCTGACCTGGGCCGGTCCAACGAACCTGAGCGCAGGCGGTGCACCTGCGCTGGGGCTCAGGTCCCAGCCGGCACGGGGCCTGTCCAGAGACATGCAGAAGCCTGTCTCCTGAGCATGCACGCACCCAGTGCCAGGCTCAGCCGCAGCCAAAGTGACAGAAGAAGAGGCATGTGTAGGGAGGCCCCCCTGCAAGCGACTCCCCCCACACACACACACACCCCGTGCAAGAGCACGGATTCCCAAGTAGAGCCCACTGGCAGGCCACTGAGGCCCGGAGCCACCTGCCATCAGCAGCGCAGTCCTGGGTGTCCCCGCAGCCCTCAGGAGCACCAGGGCCTGGGGCTCGATCGACCAGGCAGCTGCGCCTCGGCGAGAAGGCCTCTCTGCTTTGGTTTGGAAATCTGGACAGTATCCCTGCGGCATCGCCCGCTATGGCAGCTTGGAACGGCAATCAATAGGAAAATCACCTGGTGGCGTGGCGTGGCGTGCTGTGGCAGAGGGAAATGTGCTGAAGATGATGGGTTCTCCCTTTTTTTCCCCCACAAACGGATGGGTACGACTCGAGTCACTGCCCAGACCACCCATACGTCCGCTTTGGACGGTCACGATGGCCGCTTAGAATATACCCGGTCCATGGAACACCTGGACCTGTAAGCCCACTTGACCGCAGCGCCTGCCTCAAGTGAGCAGAAATGATTTCCACGCAAGTGTCTCACCACCCAATAGGTAAGCAGTTTCGTTTTGCGTCCCGCGGCCCCAGAGCCGAGAGAAACGCTCGTTGGTTGGTACGGTCCCAAAAAGGAGGGCGAGAGGAGAAAGGGCAGGCTCCTTGCTCAGAGTCGTCGGGGTGCTCTGGGGCCCCTCTCGTCCCAGAAAAGAAACGCAGAGAAAGAGAGGTCATTGACAAGGGAGAGGGAAGACTCTGGGCCTGTCCTCTCCGGGAGACAGGCCTCTGCAGGCCTGGCCGGGAGCCCAGGCCGGAGCCCGCAGGCCACCGGTGGGAAAGGCCGGGGTTCCCCTGACATAAGCTGGAGGTGACGGCGATGGGAGACAGCATGTCTGTGACCATTGCCGTGGGAGAGAGCTGCAGGGCAACGCCGGCCGGCCCTAGCTAGGCCCCCGCTTGAGGAGGCCTCGGGGACTTTGGTTGGCCAGGAAACCCCCGTCTTCAGACGGGTCTGGCAGCCTGGCCCAACCCAGACCCTTGGCCTGGGCCAGGTGAGCTATGGCATGGAGAGGGGGCTCTCCCAGCAGCCCCAGATCTGGCCCAGGGGTCCCTTCCCCCACAGCCCCTTCTGCAAGGGGCCGTGCCCCTCCCCCTGCCTTAGAACTCAGCCCTCTGCCCCCCAGCAAGTGTCAGGAAGGAACTCTTCCTATCCAACAGTGGCCCCTAGCGGTGGAAGCTTTGCCTCTGACTTTGGGCACCGGAGCCGCTCTCTTGTTCCTGGAGCTTCTTCTGTCTCTTGGCTTTTCACCAGACAGACAGGAGGGAACAACTGTCCAGGACAGCATAGCAGAGCTTCTCTCCTAGCCCAGTCCCCACCCAGCAGGCTCCGCCCACGTCGGCGACCCCTTCCGTCGCGTCCCCGTGGCCTCCTGCTGGCATTCGGTGTATACATTTTGGAACCCCGCTTCCCCCAGCGCTGGAGGTTTTCCTGGCAGTGGACGCGCTCCCCGAAGTGCATCGGGTGGGTTTCGGCAGGATGCCTATTGGCCGTATCTGTCCCGGCACTGCCACTGGGGACAACTCCCGAGTGCAGAAAACGCCACCCCTCCCCCACCCCAATCCATCACAACTGTCTTCCCACTCCCGGGCTTGGGCACCTCCCGCCAGTGGCCACCGTCTCCAGAGCAACCAGGAGGGGTGGGGTCGGGGCGAGTCTGCCGGGGGCGGGGTGAGTGTGCGCCTGCGCGCCAGGGCGGCGCTGGGCGTGGCCGGCACGGCGGGCCGGGGCGCCTGCGCTTTGGTCCCGGCTTTGCCGCCGTCAGAGAGCGGTCTACGGCGGCGCGGGAGGCCTAGCGCCTTGCCCCTCCCCCTCCCGCACCCCCACCCCGGGAGCCGTCTGGCCGCCCCGAAAGGAGGGGGTCAGGGGGAGGCAGCGGACGGAGCGAGAGGGGGCTTAGATCCCACAGGGCTGTTGGATGCGGCTCTCCCGCTGGCAGGTGTCGGCACTTTTGCTTCCCCTCCGCGGTGAGGACCACGTTGTCCTCCCTCTCAGCTGACCTGGGCCGGTCCAACGAACCTGAGCGCAGGCGGTGCACCTGCGCTGGGGCTCAGGTCCCAGCCGGCACGGGGCCTGTCCAGAGACATGCAGAAGCCTGTCTCCTGAGCATGCACGCACCCAGTGCCAGGCTCAGCCGCAGCCAAAGTGACAGAAGAAGAGGCATGTGTAGGAGGCCCCCCTGCAAGCGACTCCCCCCACACACACACACACCCCGTGCAAGAGCACGGATTCCCAAGTAGAGCCCACTGGCAGGCCACTGAGGCCCGGAGCCACCTGCCATCAGCAGCGCAGTCCTGGGTGTCCCCGCAGCCCTCAGGAGCACCAGGGCCTGGGGCTCGATCGACCAGGCAGCTGCGCCTCGGCGAGAAGGCCTCTCTGCTTTGGTTTGGAAATCTGGACAGTATCCCTGCGGCATCGCCCGCTATGGCAGCTTGGAACGGCAATCAATAGGAAAATCACCTGGTGGCGTGGCGTGGCGTGCTGTGGCAGAGGGAAATGTGCTGAAGATGATGGGTTCTCCCTTTTTTTCCCCCACAAACGGATGGGTACGACTCGAGTCACTGCCCAGACCACCCATACGTCCGCTTTGGACGGTCACGATGGCCGCTTAGAATATACCCGGTCCATGGAACACCTGGACCTGTAAGCCCACTTGACCGCAGCGCCTGCCTCAAGTGAGCAGAAATGATTTCCACGCAAGTGTCTCACCACCCAATAGGTAAGCAGTTTCGTTTTGCGTCCCGCGGCCCCAGAGCCGAGAGAAACGCTCGTTGGTTGGTACGGTCCCAAAAAGGAGGGCGAGAGGAGAAAGGGCAGGCTCCTTGCTCAGAGTCGTCGGGGTGCTCTGGGGCCCCTCTCGTCCCAGAAAAGAAACGCAGAGAAAGAGAGGTCATTGACAAGGGAGAGGGAAGACTCTGGGCCTGTCCTCTCCGGGAGACAGGCCTCTGCAGGCCTGGCCGGGAGCCCAGGCCGGAGCCCGCAGGCCACCGGTGGGAAAGGCCGGGGTTCCCCTGACATAAGCTGGAGGTGACGGCGATGGGAGACAGCATGTCTGTGACCATTGCCGTGGGAGAGAGCTGCAGGGCAACGCCGGCCGGCCCTAGCTAGGCCCCCGCTTGAGGAGGCCTCGGGGACTTTGGTTGGCCAGGAAACCCCCGTCTTCAGACGGGTCTGGCAGCCTGGCCCAACCCAGACCCTTGGCCTGGGCCAGGTGAGCTATGGCATGGAGAGGGGGCTCTCCCAGCAGCCCCAGATCTGGCCCAGGGGTCCCTTCCCCCACAGCCCCTTCTGCAAGGGGCCGTGCCCCTCCCCCTGCCTTAGAACTCAGCCCTCTGCCCCCCAGCAAGTGTCAGGAAGGAACTCTTCCTATCCAACAGTGGCCCCTAGCGGTGGAAGCTTTGCCTCTGACTTTGGGCACCGGAGCCGCTCTCTTGTTCCTGGAGCTTCTTCTGTCTCTTGGCTTTTCACCAGACAGACAGGAGGGAACAACTGTCCAGGACAGCATAGCAGAGCTTCTCTCCTAGCCCAGTCCCCACCCAGCAGGCTCCGCCCACGTCGGCGACCCCTTCCGTCGCGTCCCCGTGGCCTCCTGCTGGCATTCGGTGTATACATTTTGGAACCCCGCTTCCCCCAGCGCTGGAGGTTTTCCTGGCAGTGGACGCGCTCCCCGAAGTGCATCGGGTGGGTTTCGGCAGGATGCCTATTGGCCGCATCTGTCCCGGCACTGCCACTGGGGACAACTCCCGAGTGCAGAAAACGCCACCCCTCCCCCACCCCAATCCATCACAACTGTCTTCCCACTCCCGGGCTTGGGCACCTCCCGCCAGTGGCCACCGTCTCCAGAGCAACCAGGAGGGGTGGGGTCGGGGCGAGTCTGCCGGGGGCGGGGTGAGTGTGCGCCTGCGCGCCAGGGCGGCGCTGGGCGTGGCCGGCACGGCGGGCCGGGGCGCCTGCGCTTTGGTCCCGGCTTTGCCGCCGTCAGAGAGCGGTCTACGGCGGCGCGGGAGGCCTAGCGCTTGCCCCTCCCCCTCCCGCACCCCCACCCCGGGAGCCGTCTGGCCGCCCCGAAAGGAGGGGGTCAGGGGGAGGCAGCGGACGGAGCGAGAGGGGGCTTAGATCCCACAGGGCTGTTGGATGCGGCTCTCCCGCTGGCAGGTGTCGGCACTTTTGCTTCCCTCCGCGGTGAGGACCACGTTGTCCTCCCTCTCAGCTGACCTGGGCCGGTCCAACGAACCTGAGCGCAGGCGGTGCACCTGCGCTGGGGCTCAGGTCCCAGCCGGCACGGGGCCTGTCCAGAGACATGCAGAAGCCTGTCTCCTGAGCATGCACGCACCCAGTGCCAGGCTCAGCCGCAGCCAAAGTGACAGAAGAAGAGGCATGTGTAGGGAGGCCCCCCTGCAAGCGACTCCCCCCACACACACACACACCCCGTGCAAGAGCACGGATTCCCAAGTAGAGCCCACTGGCAGGCCACTGAGGCCCGGAGCCACCTGCCATCAGCAGCGCAGTCCTGGGTGTCCCCGCAGCCCTCAGGAGCACCAGGGCCTGGGGCTCGATCGACCAGGCAGCTGCGCCTCGGCGAGAAGGCCTCTCTGCTTTGGTTTGGAAATCTGGACAGTATCCCTGCGGCATCGCCCGCTATGGCAGCTTGGAACGGCAATCAATAGGAAAATCACCTGGTGGCGTGGCGTGGCGTGCTGTGGCAGAGGGAAATGTGCTGAAGATGATGGGTTCTCCCTTTTTTTCCCCCACAAACGGATGGGTACGACTCGAGTCACTGCCCAGACCACCCATACGTCCGCTTTGGACGGTCACGATGGCCGCTTAGAATATACCCGGTCCATGGAACACCTGGACCTGTAAGCCCACTTGACCGCAGCGCCTGCCTCAAGTGAGCAGAAATGATTTCCACGCAAGTGTCTCACCACCCAATAGGTAAGCAGTTTCGTTTTGCGTCCCGCGGCCCCAGAGCCGAGAGAAACGCTCGTTGGTTGGTACGGTCCCAAAAAGGAGGGCGAGAGGAGAAAGGGCAGGCTCCTTGCTCAGAGTCGTCGGGGTGCTCTGGGGCCCCTCTCGTCCCAGAAAAGAAACGCAGAGAAAGAGAGGTCATTGACAAGGGAGAGGGAAGACTCTGGGCCTGTCCTCTCCGGGAGACAGGCCTCTGCAGGCCTGGCCGGGAGCCCAGGCCGGAGCCCGCAGGCCACCGGTGGGAAAGGCCGGGGTTCCCCTGACATAAGCTGGAGGTGACGGCGATGGGAGACAGCATGTCTGTGACCATTGCCGTGGGAGAGAGCTGCAGGGCAACGCCGGCCGGCCCTAGCTAGGCCCCCGCTTGAGGAGGCCTCGGGGACTTTGGTTGGCCAGGAAACCCCCGTCTTCAGACGGGTCTGGCAGCCTGGCCCAACCCAGACCCTTGGCCTGGGCCAGGTGAGCTATGGCATGGAGAGGGGGCTCTCCCAGCAGCCCCAGATCTGGCCCAGGGGTCCCTTCCCCCACAGCCCCTTCTGCAAGGGGCCGTGCCCCTCCCCCTGCCTTAGAACTCAGCCCTCTGCCCCCCAGCAAGTGTCAGGAAGGAACTCTTCCTATCCAACAGTGGCCCCTAGCGGTGGAAGCTTTGCCTCTGACTTTGGGCACCGGAGCCGCTCTCTTGTTCCTGGAGCTTCTTCTGTCTCTTGGCTTTTCACCAGACAGACAGGAGGGAACAACTGTCCAGGACAGCATAGCAGAGCTTCTCTCCTAGCCCAGTCCCCACCCAGCAGGCTCCGCCCACGTCGGCGACCCCTTCCGTCGCGTCCCCGTGGCCTCCTGCTGGCATTCGGTGTATACATTTTGGAACCCCGCTTCCCCCAGCGCTGGAGGTTTTCCTGGCAGTGGACGCGCTCCCCGAAGTGCATCGGGTGGGTTTCGGCAGGATGCCTATTGGCCGCATCTGTCCCGGCACTGCCACTGGGGACAACTCCCGAGTGCAGAAAACGCCACCCCTCCCCCACCCCAATCCATCACAACTGTCTTCCCACTCCCGGGCTTGGGCACCTCCCGCCAGTGGCCACCGTCTCCAGAGCAACCAGGAGGGGTGGGGTCGGGGCGAGTCTGCCGGGGGCGGGGTGAGTGTGCGCCTGCGCGCCAGGGCGGCGCTGGGCGTGGCCGGCACGGCGGGCCGGGGCGCCTGCGCTTTGGTCCCGGCTTTGCCGCCGTCAGAGAGCGGTCTACGGCGGCGCGGGAGGCCTAGCGCTTGCCCCTCCCCCTCCCGCACCCCCACCCCGGGAGCCGTCTGGCCGCCCCGAAAGGAGGGGGTCAGGGGGAGGCAGCGGACGGAGCGAGAGGGGGCTTAGATCCCACAGGGCTGTTGGATGCGGCTCTCCCGCTGGCAGGTGTCGGCACTTTTGCTTCCCTCCGCGGTGAGGACCACGTTGTCCTCCCTCTCAGCTGACCTGGGCCGGTCCAACGAACCTGAGCGCAGGCGGTGCACCTGCGCTGGGGCTCAGGTCCCAGCCGGCACGGGGCCTGTCCAGAGACATGCAGAAGCCTGTCTCCTGAGCATGCACGCACCCAGTGCCAGGCTCAGCCGCAGCCAAAGTGACAGAAGAAGAGGCATGTGTAGGGAGGCCCCCCTGCAAGCGACTCCCCCCCCACACACACACACCCCGTGCAAGAGCACGGATTCCCAAGTAGAGCCCACTGGCAGGCCACTGAGGCCCGGAGCCACCTGCCATCAGCAGCGCAGTCCTGGGTGTCCCCGCAGCCCTCAGGAGCACCAGGGCCTGGGGCTCGATCGACCAGGCAGCTGCGCCTCGGCGAGAAGGCCTCTCTGCTTTGGTTTGGAAATCTGGACAGTATCCCTGCGGCATCGCCCGCTATGGCAGCTTGGAACGGCAATCAATAGGAAAATCACCTGGTGGCGTGGCGTGGCGTGCTGTGGCAGAGGGAAATGTGCTGAAGATGATGGGTTCTCCCTTTTTTTCCCCCACAAACGGATGGGTACGACTCGAGTCACTGCCCAGACCACCCATACGTCCGCTTTGGACGGTCACGATGGCCGCTTAGAATATACCCGGTCCATGGAACACCTGGACCTGTAAGCCCACTTGACCGCAGCGCCTGCCTCAAGTGAGCAGAAATGATTTCCACGCAAGTGTCTCACCACCCAATAGGTAAGCAGTTTCGTTTTGCGTCCCGCGGCCCCAGAGCCGAGAGAAACGCTCGTTGGTTGGTACGGTCCCAAAAAGGAGGGCGAGAGGAGAAAGGGCAGGCTCCTTGCTCAGAGTCGTCGGGGTGCTCTGGGGCCCCTCTCGTCCCAGAAAAGAAACGCAGAGAAAGAGAGGTCATTGACAAGGGAGAGGGAAGACTCTGGGCCTGTCCTCTCCGGGAGACAGGCCTCTGCAGGCCTGGCCGGGAGCCCAGGCCGGAGCCCGCAGGCCACCGGTGGGAAAGGCCGGGGTTCCCCTGACATAAGCTGGAGGTGACGGCGATGGGAGACAGCATGTCTGTGACCATTGCCGTGGGAGAGAGCTGCAGGGCAACGCCGGCCGGCCCTAGCTAGGCCCCCGCTTGAGGAGGCCTCGGGGACTTTGGTTGGCCAGGAAACCCCCGTCTTCAGACGGGTCTGGCAGCCTGGCCCAACCCAGACCCTTGGCCTGGGCCAGGTGAGCTATGGCATGGAGAGGGGGCTCTCCCAGCAGCCCCAGATCTGGCCCAGGGGTCCCTTCCCCCACAGCCCCTTCTGCAAGGGGCCGTGCCCCTCCCCCTGCCTTAGAACTCAGCCCTCTGCCCCCCAGCAAGTGTCAGGAAGGAACTCTTCCTATCCAACAGTGGCCCCTAGCGGTGGAAGCTTTGCCTCTGACTTTGGGCACCGGAGCCGCTCTCTTGTTCCTGGAGCTTCTTCTGTCTCTTGGCTTTTCACCAGACAGACAGGAGGGAACAACTGTCCAGGACAGCATAGCAGAGCTTCTCTCCTAGCCCAGTCCCCACCCAGCAGGCTCCGCCCACGTCGGCGACCCCTTCCGTCGCGTCCCCGTGGCCTCCTGCTGGCATTCGGTGTATACATTTTGGAACCCCGCTTCCCCCAGCGCTGGAGGTTTTCCTGGCAGTGGACGCGCTCCCCGAAGTGCATCGGGTGGGTTTCGGCAGGATGCCTATTGGCCGCATCTGTCCCGGCACTGCCACTGGGGACAACTCCCGAGTGCAGAAAACGCCACCCCTCCCCCACCCCAATCCATCACAACTGTCTTCCCACTCCCGGGCTTGGGCACCTCCCGCCAGTGGCCACCGTCTCCAGAGCAACCAGGAGGGGTGGGGTCGGGGCGAGTCTGCCGGGGGCGGGGTGAGTGTGCGCCTGCGCGCCAGGGCGGCGCTGGGCGTGGCCGGCACGGCGGGCCGGGGCGCCTGCGCTTTGGTCCCGGCTTTGCCGCCGTCAGAGAGCGGTCTACGGCGGCGCGGGAGGCCTAGAGCTTGCCCCTCCCCCTCCCGCACCCCCACCCCGGGAGCCGTCTGGCCGCCCCGAAAGGAGGGGGTCAGGGGGAGGCAGCGGACGGAGCGAGAGGGGGCTTAGATCCCACAGGGCTGTTGGATGCGGCTCTCCCGCTGGCAGGTGTCGGCACTTTTGCTTCCCTCCGCGGTGAGGACCACGTTGTCCTCCCTCTCAGCTGACCTGGGCCGGTCCAACGAACCTGAGCGCAGGCGGTGCACCTGCGCTGGGGCTCAGGTCCCAGCCGGCACGGGGCCTGTCCAGAGACATGCAGAAGCCTGTCTCCTGAGCATGCACGCACCCAGTGCCAGGCTCAGCCGCAGCCAAAGTGACAGAAGAAGAGGCATGTGTAGGGAGGCCCCCCTGCAAGCGACTCCCCCCACACACACACACACCCCGTGCAAGAGCACGGATTCCCAAGTAGAGCCCACTGGCAGGCCACTGAGGCCCGGAGCCACCTGCCATCAGCAGCGCAGTCCTGGGTGTCCCCGCAGCCCTCAGGAGCACCAGGGCCTGGGGCTCGATCGACCAGGCAGCTGCGCCTCGGCGAGAAGGCCTCTCTGCTTTGGTTTGGAAATCTGGACAGTATCCCTGCGGCATCGCCCGCTATGGCAGCTTGGAACGGCAATCAATAGGAAAATCACCTGGTGGCGTGGCGTGGCGTGCTGTGGCAGAGGGAAATGTGCTGAAGATGATGGGTTCTCCCTTTTTTTCCCCCACAAACGGATGGGTACGACTCGAGTCACTGCCCAGACCACCCATACGTCCGCTTTGGACGGTCACGATGGCCGCTTAGAATATACCCGGTCCATGGAACACCTGGACCTGTAAGCCCACTTGACCGCAGCGCCTGCCTCAAGTGAGCAGAAATGATTTCCACGCAAGTGTCTCACCACCCAATAGGTAAGCAGTTTCGTTTTGCGTCCCGCGGCCCCAGAGCCGAGAGAAACGCTCGTTGGTTGGTACGGTCCCAAAAAGGAGGGCGAGAGGAGAAAGGGCAGGCTCCTTGCTCAGAGTCGTCGGGGTGCTCTGGGGCCCCTCTCGTCCCAGAAAAGAAACGCAGAGAAAGAGAGGTCATTGACAAGGGAGAGGGAAGACTCTGGGCCTGTCCTCTCCGGGAGACAGGCCTCTGCAGGCCTGGCCGGGAGCCCAGGCCGGAGCCCGCAGGCCACCGGTGGGAAAGGCCGGGGTTCCCCTGACATAAGCTGGAGGTGACGGCGATGGGAGACAGCATGTCTGTGACCATTGCCGTGGGAGAGAGCTGCAGGGCAACGCCGGCCGGCCCTAGCTAGGCCCCCGCTTGAGGAGGCCTCGGGGACTTTGGTTGGCCAGGAAACCCCCGTCTTCAGACGGGTCTGGCAGCCTGGCCCAACCCAGACCCTTGGCCTGGGCCAGGTGAGCTATGGCATGGAGAGGGGGCTCTCCCAGCAGCCCCAGATCTGGCCCAGGGGTCCCTTCCCCCACAGCCCCTTCTGCAAGGGGCCGTGCCCCTCCCCCTGCCTTAGAACTCAGCCCTCTGCCCCCCAGCAAGTGTCAGGAAGGAACTCTTCCTATCCAACAGTGGCCCCTAGCGGTGGAAGCTTTGCCTCTGACTTTGGGCACCGGAGCCGCTCTCTTGTTCCTGGAGCTTCTTCTGTCTCTTGGCTTTTCACCAGACAGACAGGAGGGAACAACTGTCCAGGACAGCATAGCAGAGCTTCTCTCCTAGCCCAGTCCCCACCCAGCAGGCTCCGCCCACGTCGGCGACCCCTTCCGTCGCGTCCCCGTGGCCTCCTGCTGGCATTCGGTGTATACATTTTGGAACCCCGCTTCCCCCAGCGCTGGAGGTTTTCCTGGCAGTGGACGCGCTCCCCGAAGTGCATCGGGTGGGTTTCGGCAGGATGCCTATTGGCCGCATCTGTCCCGGCACTGCCACTGGGGACAACTCCCGAGTGCAGAAAACGCCACCCCTCCCCCACCCCAATCCATCACAACTGTCTTCCCACTCCCGGGCTTGGGCACCTCCCGCCAGTGGCCACCGTCTCCAGAGCAACCAGGAGGGGTGGGGTCGGGGCGAGTCTGCCGGGGGCGGGGTGAGTGTGCGCCTGCGCGCCAGGGCGGCGCTGGGCGTGGCCGGCACGGCGGGCCGGGGCGCCTGCGCTTTGGTCCCGGCTTTGCCGCCGTCAGAGAGCGGTCTACGGCGGCGCGGGAGGCCTAGCGCTTGCCCCTCCCCCTCCCGCACCCCCACCCCGGGAGCCGTCTGGCCGCCCCGAAAGGAGGGGGTCAGGGGGAGGCAGCGGACGGAGCGAGAGGGGGCTTAGATCCCACAGGGCTGTTGGATGCGGCTCTCCCGCTGGCAGGTGTCGGCACTTTTGCTTCCCTCCGCGGTGAGGACCACGTTGTCCTCCCTCTCAGCTGACCTGGGCCGGTCCAACGAACCTGAGCGCAGGCGGTGCACCTGCGCTGGGGCTCAGGTCCCAGCCGGCACGGGGCCTGTCCAGAGACATGCAGAAGCCTGTCTCCTGAGCATGCACGCACCCAGTGCCAGGCTCAGCCGCAGCCAAAGTGACAGAAGAAGAGGCATGTGTAGGGAGGCCCCCCTGCAAGCGACTCCCCCCACACACACACACACCCCGTGCAAGAGCACGGATTCCCAAGTAGAGCCCACTGGCAGGCCACTGAGGCCCGGAGCCACCTGCCATCAGCAGCGCAGTCCTGGGTGTCCCCGCAGCCCTCAGGAGCACCAGGGCCTGGGGCTCGATCGACCAGGCAGCTGCGCCTCGGCGAGAAGGCCTCTCTGCTTTGGTTTGGAAATCTGGACAGTATCCCTGCGGCATCGCCCGCTATGGCAGCTTGGAACGGCAATCAATAGGAAAATCACCTGGTGGCGTGGCGTGGCGTGCTGTGGCAGAGGGAAATGTGCTGAAGATGATGGGTTCTCCCTTTTTTTCCCCCACAAACGGATGGGTACGACTCGAGTCACTGCCCAGACCACCCATACGTCCGCTTTGGACGGTCACGATGGCCGCTTAGAATATACCCGGTCCATGGAACACCTGGACCTGTAAGCCCACTTGACCGCAGCGCCTGCCTCAAGTGAGCAGAAATGATTTCCACGCAAGTGTCTCACCACCCAATAGGTAAGCAGTTTCGTTTTGCGTCCCGCGGCCCCAGAGCCGAGAGAAACGCTCGTTGGTTGGTACGGTCCCAAAAAGGAGGGCGAGAGGAGAAAGGGCAGGCTCCTTGCTCAGAGTCGTCGGGGTGCTCTGGGGCCCCTCTCGTCCCAGAAAAGAAACGCAGAGAAAGAGAGGTCATTGACAAGGGAGAGGGAAGACTCTGGGCCTGTCCTCTCCGGGAGACAGGCCTCTGCAGGCCTGGCTGGGAGCCCAGGCCGGAGCCCGCAGGCCACCGGTGGGAAAGGCCGGGGTTCCCCTGACATAAGCTGGAGGTGACGGCGATGGGAGACAGCATGTCTGTGACCATTGCCGTGGGAGAGAGCTGCAGGGCAACGCCGGCCGGCCCTAGCTAGGCCCCCGCTTGAGGAGGCCTCGGGGACTTTGGTTGGCCAGGAAACCCCCGTCTTCAGACGGGTCTGGCAGCCTGGCCCAACCCAGACCCTTGGCCTGGGCCAGGTGAGCTATGGCATGGAGAGGGGGCTCTCCCAGCAGCCCCAGATCTGGCCCAGGGGTCCCCTTCCCCCACAGCCCCTTCTGCAAGGGGCCGTGCCCCTCCCCCTGCCTTAGAACTCAGCCCTCTGCCCCCCAGCAAGTGTCAGGAAGGAACTCTTCCTATCCAACAGTGGCCCCTAGCGGTGGAAGCTTTGCCTCTGACTTTGGGCACCGGAGCCGCTCTCTTGTTCCTGGAGCTTCTTCTGTCTCTTGGCTTTTCACCAGACAGACAGGAGGGAACAACTGTCCAGGACAGCATAGCAGAGCTTCTCTCCTAGCCCAGTCCCCACCCAGCAGGCTCCGCCCACGTCGGCGACCCCTTCCGTCGCGTCCCCGTGGCCTCCTGCTGGCATTCGGTGTATACATTTTGGAACCCCGCTTCCCCCAGCGCTGGAGGTTTTCCTGGCAGTGGACGCGCTCCCCGAAGTGCATCGGGTGGGTTTCGGCAGGATGCCTATTGGCCGCATCTGTCCCGGCACTGCCACTGGGGACAACTCCCGAGTGCAGAAAACGCCACCCCTCCCCCACCCCAATCCATCACAACTGTCTTCCCACTCCCGGGCTTGGGCACCTCCCGCCAGTGGCCACCGTCTCCAGAGCAACCAGGAGGGGTGGGGTCGGGGCGAGTCTGCCGGGGGCGGGGTGAGTGTGCGCCTGCGCGCCAGGGCGGCGCTGGGCGTGGCCGGCACGGCGGGCCGGGGCGCCTGCGCTTTGGTCCCGGCTTTGCCGCCGTCAGAGTGCGGTCTACGGCGGCGCGGGAGGCCTAGCGCTTGCCCCTCCCCCTCCCGCACCCCCACCCCGGGAGCCGTCTGGCCGCCCCGAAAGGAGGGGGTCAGGGGGAGGCAGCGGACGGAGCGAGAGGGGGCTTAGATCCCACAGGGCTGTTGGATGCGGCTCTCCCGCTGGCAGGTGTCGGCACTTTTGCTTCCCTCCGCGGTGAGGACCACGTTGTCCTCCCTCTCAGCTGACCTGGGCCGGTCCAACGAACCTGAGCGCAGGCGGTGCACCTGCGCTGGGGCTCAGGTCCCAGCCGGCACGGGGCCTGTCCAGAGACATGCAGAAGCCTGTCTCCTGAGCATGCACGCACCCAGTGCCAGGCTCAGCCGCAGCCAAAGTGACAGAAGAAGAGGCATGTGTAGGGAGGCCCCCCTGCAAGCGACTCCCCCCACACACACACACACCCCGTGCAAGAGCATGGATTCCCAAG
Source organism: Dasypus novemcinctus (assembly GCF_030445035.2). NCBI lineage: Eukaryota > Metazoa > Chordata > Mammalia > Cingulata > Dasypodidae > Dasypus > Dasypus novemcinctus. Next base: position 961,759 of record NC_080683.1, read on the forward strand.
TAGAGCCCACTGGCAGGCCACTGAGGCCCGGAGCCACCTGCCATCAGCAGCGCAGTCCTGGGTGTCCCCGCAGCCCTCAGGAGCACCAGGGCCTGGGGCTCGATCGACCAGGCAGCTGCGCCTCGGCGAGAAGGCCTCTCTGCTTTGGTTTGGAAATCTGGACAGTATCCCTGCGGCATCGCCCGCTATGGCAGCTTGGAACGGCAATCAATAGGAAAATCACCTGGTGGCGTGGCGTGGCGTGCTGTGGCAGAGGGAAATGTGCTGAAGATGATGGGTTCTCCCTTTTTTTCCCCCACAAACGGATGGGTACGACTCGAGTCACTGCCCAGACCACCCATACGTCCGCTTTGGACGGTCACGATGGCCGCTTAGAATATACCCGGTCCATGGAACACCTGGACCTGTAAGCCCACTTGACCGCAGCGCCTGCCTCAAGTGAGCAGAAATGATTTCCAAGCAAGTGTCTCACCACCCAATAGGTAAGCAGTTTCGTTTTGCGTCCCGCGGCCCCAGAGCCGAGAGAAACGCTCGTTGGTTGGTACGGTCCCAAAAAGGAGGGCGAGAGGAGAAAGGGCAGGCTCCTTGCTCAGAGTCGTCGGGGTGCTCTGGGGCCCCTCTCGTCCCAGAAAAGAAACGCAGAGAAAGAGAGGTCATTGACAAGGGAGAGGGAAGACTCTGGGCCTGTCCTCTCCGGGAGACAGGCCTCTGCAGGCCTGGCCGGGAGCCCAGGCCGGAGCCCGCAGGCCACCGGTGGGAAAGGCCGGGGTTCCCCTGACATAAGCTGGAGGTGACGGCGATGGGAGACAGCATGTCTGTGACCATTGCCGTGGGAGAGAGCTGCAGGGCAACGCCGGCCGGCCCTAGCTAGGCCCCCGCTTGAGGAGGCCTCGGGGACTTTGGTTGGCCAGGAAACCCCCGTCTTCAGACGGGTCTGGCAGCCTGGCCCAACCCAGACCCTTGGCCTGGGCCAGGTGAGCTATGGCATGGAGAGGGGGCTCTCCCAGCAGCCCCAGATCTGGCCCAGGGGTCCCTTCCCCCACAGCCCCTTCTGCAAGGGGCCGTGCCCCTCCCCCTGCCTTAGAACTCAGCCCTCTGCCCCCCAGCAAGTGTCAGGAAGGAACTCTTCCTATCCAACAGTGGCCCCTAGCGGTGGAAGCTTTGCCTCTGACTTTGGGCACCGGAGCCGCTCTCTTGTTCCTGGAGCTTCTTCTGTCTCTTGGCTTTTCACCAGACAGACAGGAGGGAACAACTGTCCAGGACAGCATAGCAGAGCTTCTCTCCTAGCCCAGTCCCCACCCAGCAGGCTCCGCCCACGTCGGCGACCCCTTCCGTCGCGTCCCCGTGGCCTCCTGCTGGCATTCGGTGTATACATTTTGGAACCCCGCTTCCCCCAGCGCTGGAGGTTTTCCTGGCAGTGGACGCGCTCCCCGAAGTGCATCGGGTGGGTTTCGGCAGGATGCCTATTGGCCGCATCTGTCCCGGCACTGCCACTGGGGACAACTCCCGAGTGCAGAAAACGCCACCCCTCCCCCACCCCAATCCATCACAACTGTCTTCCCACTCCCGGGCTTGGGCACCTCCCGCCAGTGGCCACCGTCTCCAGAGCAACCAGGAGGGGTGGGGTCGGGGCGAGTCTGCCGGGGGCGGGGTGAGTGTGCGCCTGCGCGCCAGGGCGGCGCTGGGCGTGGCCGGCACGGCGGGCCGGGGCGCCTGCGCTTTGGTCCCGGCTTTGCCGCCGTCAGAGAGCGGTCTACGGCGGCGCGGGAGGCCTAGCGCTTGCCCCTCCCCCTCCCGCACCCCCACCCCGGGAGCCGTCTGGCCGCCCCGAAAGGAGGGGGTCAGGGGGAGGCAGCGGACGGAGCGAGAGGGGGCTTAGATCCCACAGGGCTGTTGGATGCGGCTCTCCCGCTGGCAGGTGTCGGCACTTTTGCTTCCCTCCGCGGTGAGGACCACGTTGTCCTCCCTCTCAGCTGACCTGGGCCGGTCCAACGAACCTGAGCGCAGGCGGTGCACCTGCGCTGGGGCTCAGGTCCCAGCCGGCACGGGGCCTGTCCAGAGACATGCAGAAGCCTGTCTCCTGAGCATGCACGCACCCAGTGCCAGGCTCAGCCGCAGCCAAAGTGACAGAAGAAGAGGCATGTGTAGGGAGGCCCCCCTGCAAGCGACTCCCCCCCCACACACACACACCCCGTGCAAGAGCACGGATTCCCAAGTAGAGCCCACTGGCAGGCCACTGAGGCCCGGAGCCACCTGCCATCAGCAGCGCAGTCCTGGGTGTCCCCGCAGCCCTCAGGAGCACCAGGGCCTGGGGCTCGATCGACCAGGCAGCTGCGCCTCGGCGAGAAGGCCTCTCTGCTTTGGTTTGGAAATCTGGACAGTATCCCTGCGGCATCGCCCGCTATGGCAGCTTGGAACGGCAATCAATAGGAAAATCACCTGGTGGCGTGGCGTGGCGTGCTGTGGCAGAGGGAAATGTGCTGAAGATGATGGGTTCTCCCTTTTTTTCCCCCACAAACGGATGGGTACGACTCGAGTCACTGCCCAGACCACCCATACGTCCGCTTTGGACGGTCACGATGGCCGCTTAGAATATACCCGGTCCATGGAACACCTGGACCTGTAAGCCCACTTGACCGCAGCGCCTGCCTCAAGTGAGCAGAAATGATTTCCACGCAAGTGTCTCACCACCCAATAGGTAAGCAGTTTCGTTTTGCGTCCCGCGGCCCCAGAGCCGAGAGAAACGCTCGTTGGTTGGTACGGTCCCAAAAAGGAGGGCGAGAGGAGAAAGGGCAGGCTCCTTGCTCAGAGTCGTCGGGGTGCTCTGGGGCCCCTCTCGTCCCAGAAAAGAAACGCAGAGAAAGAGAGGTCATTGACAAGGGAGAGGGAAGACTCTGGGCCTGTCCTCTCCGGGAGACAGGCCTCTGCAGGCCTGGCCGGGAGCCCAGGCCGGAGCCCGCAGGCCACCGGTGGGAAAGGCCGGGGTTCCCCTGACATAAGCTGGAGGTGACGGCGATGGGAGACAGCATGTCTGTGACCATTGCCGTGGGAGAGAGCTGCAGGGCAACGCCGGCCGGCCCTAGCTAGGCCCCCGCTTGAGGAGGCCTCGGGGACTTTGGTTGGCCAGGAAACCCCCGTCTTCAGACGGGTCTGGCAGCCTGGCCCAACCCAGACCCTTGGCCTGGGCCAGGTGAGCTATGGCATGGAGAGGGGGCTCTCCCAGCAGCCCCAGATCTGGCCCAGGGGTCCCTTCCCCCACAGCCCCTTCTGCAAGGGGCCGTGCCCCTCCCCCTGCCTTAGAACTCAGCCCTCTGCCCCCCAGCAAGTGTCAGGAAGGAACTCTTCCTATCCAACAGTGGCCCCTAGCGGTGGAAGCTTTGCCTCTGACTTTGGGCACCGGAGCCGCTCTCTTGTTCCTGGAGCTTCTTCTGTCTCTTGGCTTTTCACCAGACAGACAGGAGGGAACAACTGTCCAGGACAGCATAGCAGAGCTTCTCTCCTAGCCCAGTCCCCACCCAGCAGGCTCCGCCCACGTCGGCGACCCCTTCCGTCGCGTCCCCGTGGCCTCCTGCTGGCATTCGGTGTATACATTTTGGAACCCCGCTTCCCCCAGCGCTGGAGGTTTTCCTGGCAGTGGACGCGCTCCCCGAAGTGCATCGGGTGGGTTTCGGCAGGATGCCTATTGGCCGCATCTGTCCCGGCACTGCCACTGGGGACAACTCCCGAGTGCAGAAAACGCCACCCCTCCCCCACCCCAATCCATCACAACTGTCTTCCCACTCCCGGGCTTGGGCACCTCCCGCCAGTGGCCACCGTCTCCAGAGCAACCAGGAGGGGTGGGGTCGGGGCGAGTCTGCCGGGGGCGGGGTGAGTGTGCGCCTGCGCGCCAGGGCGGCGCTGGGCGTGGCCGGCACGGCGGGCCGGGGCGCCTGCGCTTTGGTCCCGGCTTTGCCGCCGTCAGAGAGCGGTCTACGGCGGCGCGGGAGGCCTAGCGCTTGCCCCTCCCCCTCCCGCACCCCCACCCCGGGAGCCGTCTGGCCGCCCCGAAAGGAGGGGGTCAGGGGGAGGCAGCGGACGGAGCGAGAGGGGGCTTAGATCCCACAGGGCTGTTGGATGCGGCTCTCCCGCTGGCAGGTGTCGGCACTTTTGCTTCCCTCCGCGGTGAGGACCACGTTGTCCTCCCTCTCAGCTGACCTGGGCCGGTCCAACGAACCTGAGCGCAGGCGGTGCACCTGCGCTGGGGCTCAGGTCCCAGCCGGCACGGGGCCTGTCCAGAGACATGCAGAAGCCTGTCTCCTGAGCATGCACGCACCCAGTGCCAGGCTCAGCCGCAGCCAAAGTGACAGAAGAAGAGGCATGTGTAGGGAGGCCCCCCTGCAAGCGACTCCCCCCACACACACACACACCCCGTGCAAGAGCACGGATTCCCAAGTAGAGCCCACTGGCAGGCCACTGAGGCCCGGAGCCACCTGCCATCAGCAGCGCAGTCCTGGGTGTCCCCGCAGCCCTCAGGAGCACCAGGGCCTGGGGCTCGATCGACCAGGCAGCTGCGCCTCGGCGAGAAGGCCTCTCTGCTTTGGTTTGGAAATCTGGACAGTATCCCTGCGGCATCGCCCGCTATGGCAGCTTGGAACGGCAATCAATAGGAAAATCACCTGGTGGCGTGGCGTGGCGTGCTGTGGCAGAGGGAAATGTGCTGAAGATGATGGGTTCTCCCTTTTTTTCCCCCACAAACGGATGGGTACGACTCGAGTCACTGCCCAGACCACCCATACGTCCGCTTTGGACGGTCACGATGGCCGCTTAGAATATACCCGGTCCATGGAACACCTGGACCTGTAAGCCCACTTGACCGCAGCGCCTGCCTCAAGTGAGCAGAAATGATTTCCACGCAAGTGTCTCACCACCCAATAGGTAAGCAGTTTCGTTTTGCGTCCCGCGGCCCCAGAGCCGAGAGAAACGCTCGTTGGTTGGTACGGTCCCAAAAAGGAGGGCGAGAGGAGAAAGGGCAGGCTCCTTGCTCAGAGTCGTCGGGGTGCTCTGGGGCCCCTCTCGTCCCAGAAAAGAAACGCAGAGAAAGAGAGGTCATTGACAAGGGAGAGGGAAGACTCTGGGCCTGTCCTCTCCGGGAGACAGGCCTCTGCAGGCCTGGCCGGGAGCCCAGGCCGGAGCCCGCAGGCCACCGGTGGGAAAGGCCGGGGTTCCCCTGACATAAGCTGGAGGTGACGGCGATGGGAGACAGCATGTCTGTGACCATTGCCGTGGGAGAGAGCTGCAGGGCAACGCCGGCCGGCCCTAGCTAGGCCCCCGCTTGAGGAGGCCTCGGGGACTTTGGTTGGCCAGGAAACCCCCGTCTTCAGACGGGTCTGGCAGCCTGGCCCAACCCAGACCCTTGGCCTGGGCCAGGTGAGCTATGGCATGGAGAGGGGGCTCTCCCAGCAGCCCCAGATCTGGCCCAGGGGTCCCTTCCCCCACAGCCCCTTCTGCAAGGGGCCGTGCCCCTCCCCCTGCCTTAGAACTCAGCCCTCTGCCCCCCAGCAAGTGTCAGGAAGGAACTCTTCCTATCCAACAGTGGCCCCTAGCGGTGGAAGCTTTGCCTCTGACTTTGGGCACCGGAGCCGCTCTCTTGTTCCTGGAGCTTCTTCTGTCTCTTGGCTTTTCACCAGACAGACAGGAGGGAACAACTGTCCAGGACAGCATAGCAGAGCTTCTCTCCTAGCCCAGTCCCCACCCAGCAGGCTCCGCCCACGTCGGCGACCCCTTCCGTCGCGTCCCCGTGGCCTCCTGCTGGCATTCGGTGTATACATTTTGGAACCCCGCTTCCCCCAGCGCTGGAGGTTTTCCTGGCAGTGGACGCGCTCCCCGAAGTGCATCGGGTGGGTTTCGGCAGGATGCCTATTGGCCGCATCTGTCCCGGCACTGCCACTGGGGACAACTCCCGAGTGCAGAAAACGCCACCCCTCCCCCACCCCAATCCATCACAACTGTCTTCCCACTCCCGGGCTTGGGCACCTCCCGCCAGTGGCCACCGTCTCCAGAGCAACCAGGAGGGGTGGGGTCGGGGCGAGTCTGCCGGGGGCGGGGTGAGTGTGCGCCTGCGCGCCAGGGCGGCGCTGGGCGTGGCCGGCACGGCGGGCCAGGGCGCCTGCGCTTTGGTCCCGGCTTTGCCGCCGTCAGAGAGCGGTCTACGGCGGCGCGGGAGGCCTAGCGCTTGCCCCTCCCCCTCCCGCACCCCCACCCCGGGAGCCGTCTGGCCGCCCCGAAAGGAGGGGGTCAGGGGGAGGCAGCGGACGGAGCGAGAGGGGGCTTAGATCCCACAGGGCTGTTGGATGCGGCTCTCCCGCTGGCAGGTGTCGGCACTTTTGCTTCCCTCCGCGGTGAGGACCACGTTGTCCTCCCTCTCAGCTGACCTGGGCCGGTCCAACGAACCTGAGCGCAGGCGGTGCACCTGCGCTGGGGCTCAGGTCCCAGCCGGCACGGGGCCTGTCCAGAGACATGCAGAAGCCTGTCTCCTGAGCATGCACGCACCCAGTGCCAGGCTCAGCCGCAGCCAAAGTGACAGAAGAAGAGGCATGTGTAGGGAGGCCCCCCTGCAAGCGACTCCCCCCCCACACACACACACCCCGTGCAAGAGCACGGATTCCCAAGTAGAGCCCACTGGCAGGCCACTGAGGCCCGGAGCCACCTGCCATCAGCAGCGCAGTCCTGGGTGTCCCCGCAGCCCTCAGGAGCACCAGGGCCTGGGGCTCGATCGACCAGGCAGCTGCGCCTCGGCGAGAAGGCCTCTCTGCTTTGGTTTGGAAATCTGGACAGTATCCCTGCGGCATCGCCCGCTATGGCAGCTTGGAACGGCAATCAATAGGAAAATCACCTGGTGGCGTGGCGTGGCGTGCTGTGGCAGAGGGAAATGTGCTGAAGATGATGGGTTCTCCCTTTTTTTCCCCCACAAACGGATGGGTACGACTCGAGTCACTGCCCAGACCACCCATACGTCCGCTTTGGACGGTCACGATGGCCGCTTAGAATATACCCGGTCCATGGAACACCTGGACCTGTAAGCCCACTTGACCGCAGCGCCTGCCTCAAGTGAGCAGAAATGATTTCCACGCAAGTGTCTCACCACCCAATAGGTAAGCAGTTTCGTTTTGCGTCCCGCGGCCCCAGAGCCGAGAGAAACGCTCGTTGGTTGGTACGGTCCCAAAAAGGAGGGCGAGAGGAGAAAGGGCAGGCTCCTTGCTCAGAGTCGTCGGGGTGCTCTGGGGCCCCTCTCGTCCCAGAAAAGAAACGCAGAGAAAGAGAGGTCATTGACAAGGGAGAGGGAAGACTCTGGGCCTGTCCTCTCCGGGAGACAGGCCTCTGCAGGCCTGGCCGGGAGCCCAGGCCGGAGCCCACAGGCCACCGGTGGGAAAGGCCGGGGTTCCCCTGACATAAGCTGGAGGTGACGGCGATGGGAGACAGCATGTCTGTGACCATTGCCGTGGGAGAGAGCTGCAGGGCAACGCCGGCCGGCCCTAGCTAGGCCCCCGCTTGAGGAGGCCTCGGGGACTTTGGTTGGCCAGGAAACCCCCGTCTTCAGACGGGTCTGGCAGCCTGGCCCAACCCAGACCCTTGGCCTGGGCCAGGTGAGCTATGGCATGGAGAGGGGGCTCTCCCAGCAGCCCCAGATCTGGCCCAGGGGTCCCTTCCCCCACAGCCCCTTCTGCAAGGGGCCGTGCCCCTCCCCCTGCCTTAGAACTCAGCCCTCTGCCCCCCAGCAAGTGTCAGGAAGGAACTCTTCCTATCCAACAGTGGCCCCTAGCGGTGGAAGCTTTGCCTCTGACTTTGGGCACCGGAGCCGCTCTCTTGTTCCTGGAGCTTCTTCTGTCTCTTGGCTTTTCACCAGACAGACAGGAGGGAACAACTGTCCAGGACAGCATAGCAGAGCTTCTCTCCTAGCCCAGTCCCCACCCAGCAGGCTCCGCCCACGTCGGCGACCCCTTCCGTCGCGTCCCCGTGGCCTCCTGCTGGCATTCGGTGTATACATTTTGGAACCCCGCTTCCCCCAGCGCTGGAGGTTTTCCTGGCAGTGGACGCGCTCCCCGAAGTGCATCGGGTGGGTTTCGGCAGGATGCCTATTGGCCGCATCTGTCCCGGCACTGCCACTGGGGACAACTCCCGAGTGCAGAAAACGCCACCCCTCCCCCACCCCAATCCATCACAACTGTCTTCCCACTCCCGGGCTTGGGCACCTCCCGCCAGTGGCCACCGTCTCCAGAGCAACCAGGAGGGGTGGGGTCGGGGCGAGTCTGCCGGGGGCGGGGTGAGTGTGCGCCTGCGCGCCAGGGCGGCGCTGGGCGTGGCCGGCACGGCGGGCCGGGGCGCCTGCGCTTTGGTCCCGGCTTTGCCGCCGTCAGAGAGCGGTCTACGGCGGCGCGGGAGGCCTAGCGCTTGCCCCTCCCCCTCCCGCACCCCCACCCCGGGAGCCGTCTGGCCGCCCCGAAAGGAGGGGGTCAGGGGGAGGCAGCGGACGGAGCGAGAGGGGGCTTAGATCCCACAGGGCTGTTGGATGCGGCTCTCCCGCTGGCAGGTGTCGGCACTTTTGCTTCCCTCCGCGGTGAGGACCACGTTGTCCTCCCTCTCAGCTGACCTGGGCCGGTCCAACGAACCTGAGCGCAGGCGGTGCACCTGCGCTGGGGCTCAGGTCCCAGCCGGCACGGGGCCTGTCCAGAGACATGCAGAAGCCTGTCTCCTGAGCATGCACGCACCCAGTGCCAGGCTCAGCCGCAGCCAAAGTGACAGAAGAAGAGGCATGTGTAGGGAGGCCCCCCTGCAAGCGACTCCCCCCACACACACACACACCCCGTGCAAGAGCACGGATTCCCAAGTAGAGCCCACTGGCAGGCCACTGAGGCCCGGAGCCACCTGCCATCAGCAGCGCAGTCCTGGGTGTCCCCGCAGCCCTCAGGAGCACCAGGGCCTGGGGCTCGATCGACCAGGCAGCTGCGCCTCGGCGAGAAGGCCTCTCTGCTTTGGTTTGGAAATCTGGACAGTATCCCTGCGGCATCGCCCGCTATGGCAGCTTGGAACGGCAATCAATAGGAAAATCACCTGGTGGCGTGGCGTGGCGTGCTGTGGCAGAGGGAAATGTGCTGAAGATGATGGGTTCTCCCTTTTTTTCCCCCACAAACGGATGGGTACGACTCGAGTCACTGCCCAGACCACCCATACGTCCGCTTTGGACGGTCACGATGGCCGCTTAGAATATACCCGGTCCATGGAACACCTGGACCTGTAAGCCCACTTGACCGCAGCGCCTGCCTCAAGTGAGCAGAAATGATTTCCACGCAAGTGTCTCACCACCCAATAGGTAAGCAGTTTCGTTTTGCGTCCCGCGGCCCCAGAGCCGAGAGAAACGCTCGTTGGTTGGTACGGTCCCAAAAAGGAGGGCGAGAGGAGAAAGGGCAGGCTCCTTGCTCAGAGTCGTCGGGGTGCTCTGGGGCCCCTCTCGTCCCAGAAAAGAAACGCAGAGAAAGAGAGGTCATTGACAAGGGAGAGGGAAGACTCTGGGCCTGTCCTCTCCGGGAGACAGGCCTCTGCAGGCCTGGCCGGGAGCCCAGGCCGGAGCCCGCAGGCCACCGGTGGGAAAGGCCGGGGTTCCCCTGACATAAGCTGGAGGTGACGGCGATGGGAGACAGCATGTCTGTGACCATTGCCGTGGGAGAGAGCTGCAGGGCAACGCCGGCCGGCCCTAGCTAGGCCCCCGCTTGAGGAGGCCTCGGGGACTTTGGTTGGCCAGGAAACCCCCGTCTTCAGACGGGTCTGGCAGCCTGGCCCAACCCAGACCCTTGGCCTGGGCCAGGTGAGCTATGGCATGGAGAGGGGGCTCTCCCAGCAGCCCCAGATCTGGCCCAGGGGTCCCTTCCCCCACAGCCCCTTCTGCAAGGGGCCGTGCCCCTCCCCCTGCCTTAGAACTCAGCCCTCTGCCCCCCAGCAAGTGTCAGGAAGGAACTCTTCCTATCTAACAGTGGCCCCTAGCGGTGGAAGCTTTGCCTCTGACTTTGGGCACCGGAGCCGCTCTCTTGTTCCTGGAGCTTCTTCTGTCTCTTGGCTTTTCACCAGACAGACAGGAGGGAACAACTGTCCAGGACAGCATAGCAGAGCTTCTCTCCTAGCCCAGTCCCCACCCAGCAGGCTCCGCCCACGTCGGCGACCCCTTCCGTCGCGTCCCCGTGGCCTCCTGCTGGCATTCGGTGTATACATTTTGGAACCCCGCTTCCCCCAGCGCTGGAGGTTTTCCTGGCAGTGGACGCGCTCCCCGAAGTGCATCGGGTGGGTTTCGGCAGGATGCCTATTGGCCGCATCTGTCCCGGCACTGCCACTGGGGACAACTCCCGAGTGCAGAAAACGCCACCCCTCCCCCACCCCAATCCATCACAACTGTCTTCCCACTCCCGGGCTTGGGCACCTCCCGCCAGTGGCCACCGTCTCCAGAGCAACCAGGAGGGGTGGGGTCGGGGCGAGTCTGCCGGGGGCGGGGTGAGTGTGCGCCTGTGTGCCAGGGCGGCGCTGGGCGTGGCCGGCACGGCGGGCCGGGGCGCCTGCGCTTTGGTCCCGGCTTTGCCGCCGTCAGAGAGCGGTCTACGGCGGCGCGGGAGGCCTAGCGCTTGCCCCTCCCCCTCCCGCACCCCCACCCCGGGAGCCGTCTGGCCGCCCCGAAAGGAGGGGGTCAGGGGGAGGCAGCGGACGGAGCGAGAGGGGGCTTAGATCCCACAGGGCTGTTGGATGCGGCTCTCCCGCTGGCAGGTGTCGGCACTTTTGCTTCCCTCCGCGGTGAGGACCACGTTGTCCTCCCTCTCAGCTGACCTGGGCCGGTCCAACGAACCTGAGCGCAGGCGGTGCACCTGCGCTGGGGCTCAGGTCCCAGCCGGCACGGGGCCTGTCCAGAGACATGCAGAAGCCTGTCTCCTGAGCATGCACGCACCCAGTGCCAGGCTCAGCCGCAGCCAAAGTGACAGAAGAAGAGGCATGTGTAGGGAGGCCCCCCTGCAAGCGACTCCCCCCACACACACACACACCCCGTGCAAGAGCACGGATTCCCAAGTAGAGCCCACTGGCAGGCCACTGAGGCCCGGAGCCACCTGCCATCAGCAGCGCAGTCCTGGGTGTCCCCGCAGCCCTCAGGAGCACCAGGGCCTGGGGCTCGATCGACCAGGCAGCTGCGCCTCGGCGAGAAGGCCTCTCTGCTTTGGTTTGGAAATCTGGACAGTATCCCTGCGGCATCGCCCGCTATGGCAGCTTGGAACGGCAATCAATAGGAAAATCACCTGGTGGCGTGGCGTGGCGTGCTGTGGCAGAGGGAAATGTGCTGAAGATGATGGGTTCTCCCTTTTTTTCCCCCACAAACGGATGGGTACGACTCGAGTCACTGCCCAGACCACCCATACGTCCGCTTTGGACGGTCACGATGGCCGCTTAGAATATACCCGGTCCATGGAACACCTGGACCTGTAAGCCCACTTGACCGCAGCGCCTGCCTCAAGTGAGCAGAAATGATTTCCACGCAAGTGTCTCACCACCCAATAGGTAAGCAGTTTCGTTTTGCGTCCCGCGGCCCCAGAGCCGAGAGAAACGCTCGTTGGTTGGTACGGTCCCAAAAAGGAGGGCGAGAGGAGAAAGGGCAGGCTCCTTGCTCAGAGTCGTCGGGGTGCTCTGGGGCCCCTCTCGTCCCAGAAAAGAAACGCAGAGAAAGAGAGGTCATTGACAAGGGAGAGGGAAGACTCTGGGCCTGTCCTCTCCGGGAGACAGGCCTCTGCAGGCCTGGCCGGGAGCCCAGGCCGGAGCCCGCAGGCCACCGGTGGGAAAGGCCGGGGTTCCCCTGACATAAGCTGGAGGTGACGGCGATGGGAGACAGCATGTCTGTGACCATTGCCGTGGGAGAGAGCTGCAGGGCAACGCCGGCCGGCCCTAGCTAGGCCCCCGCTTGAGGAGGCCTCGGGGACTTTGGTTGGCCAGGAAACCCCCGTCTTCAGACGGGTCTGGCAGCCTGGCCCAACCCAGACCCTTGGCCTGGGCCAGGTGAGCTATGGCATGGAGAGGGGGCTCTCCCAGCAGCCCCAGATCTGGCCCAGGGGTCCCTTCCCCCACAGCCCCTTCTGCAAGGGGCCGTGCCCCTCCCCCTGCCTTAGAACTCAGCCCTCTGCCCCCCAGCAAGTGTCAGGAAGGAACTCTTCCTATCCAACAGTGGCCCCTAGCGGTGGAAGCTTTGCCTCTGACTTTGGGCACCGGAGCCGCTCTCTTGTTCCTGGAGCTTCTTCTGTCTCTTGGCTTTTCACCAGACAGACAGGAGGGAACAACTGTCCAGGACAGCATAGCAGAGCTTCTCTCCTAGCCCAGTCCCCACCCAGCAGGCTCCGCCCACGTCGGCGACCCCTTCCGTCGCGTCCCCGTGGCCTCCTGCTGGCATTCGGTGTATACATTTTGGAACCCCGCTTCCCCCAGCGCTGGAGGTTTTCCTGGCAGTGGACGCGCTCCCCGAAGTGCATCGGGTGGGTTTCGGCAGGATGCCTATTGGCCGCATCTGTCCCGGCACTGCCACTGGGGACAACTCCCGAGTGCAGAAAACGCCACCCCTCCCCCACCCCAATCCATCACAACTGTCTTCCCACTCCCGGGCTTGGGCACCTCCCGCCAGTGGCCACCGTCTCCAGAGCAACCAGGAGGGGTGGGGTCGGGGCGAGTCTGCCGGGGGCGGGGTGAGTGTGCGCCTGCGCGCCAGGGCGGCGCTGGGCGTGGCCGGCACGGCGGGCCGGGGCGCCTGCGCTTTGGTCCCGGCTTTGCCGCCGTCAGAGAGCGGTCTACGGCGGCGCGGGAGGCCTAGCGCTTGCCCCTCCCCCTCCCGCACCCCCACCCCGGGAGCCGTCTGGCCGCCCCGAAAGGAGGGGGTCAGGGGGAGGCAGCGGACGGAGCGAGAGGGGGCTTAGATCCCACAGGGCTGTTGGATGCGGCTCTCCCGCTGGCAGGTGTCGGCACTTTTGCTTCCCTCCGCGGTGAGGACCACGTTGTCCTCCCTCTCAGCTGACCTGGGCCGGTCCAACGAACCTGAGCGCAGGCGGTGCACCTGCGCTGGGGCTCAGGTCCCAGCCGGCACGGGGCCTGTCCAGAGACATGCAGAAGCCTGTCTCCTGAGCATGCACGCACCCAGTGCCAGGCTCAGCCGCAGCCAAAGTGACAGAAGAAGAGGCATGTGTAGGGAGGCCCCCCTGCAAGCGACTCCCCCCACACACACACACACCCCGTGCAAGAGCACGGATTCCCAAGTAGAGCCCACTGGCAGGCCACTGAGGCCCGGAGCCACCTGCCATCAGCAGCGCAGTCCTGGGTGTCCCCGCAGCCCTCAGGAGCACCAGGGCCTGGGGCTCGATCGACCAGGCAGCTGCGCCTCGGCGAGAAGGCCTCTCTGCTTTGGTTTGGAAATCTGGACAGTATCCCTGCGGCATCGCCCGCTATGGCAGCTTGGAACGGCAATCAATAGGAAAATCACCTGGTGGCGTGGCGTGGCGTGCTGTGGCAGAGGGAAATGTGCTGAAGATGATGGGTTCTCCCTTTTTTTCCCCCACAAACGGATGGGTACGACTCGAGTCACTGCCCAGACCACCCATACGTCCGCTTTGGACGGTCACGATGGCCGCTTAGAATATACCCGGTCCATGGAACACCTGGACCTGTAAGCCCACTTGACCGCAGCGCCTGCCTCAAGTGAGCAGAAATGATTTCCACGCAAGTGTCTCACCACCCAATAGGTAAGCAGTTTCGTTTTGCGTCCCGCGGCCCCAGAGCCGAGAGAAACGCTCGTTGGTTGGTACGGTCCCAAAAAGGAGGGCGAGAGGAGAAAGGGCAGGCTCCTTGCTCAGAGTCGTCGGGGTGCTCTGGGGCCCCTCTCGTCCCAGAAAAGAAACGCAGAGAAAGAGAGGTCATTGACAAGGGAGAGGGAAGACTCTGGGCCTGTCCTCTCCGGGAGACAGGCCTCTGCAGGCCTGGCCGGGAGCCCAGGCCGGAGCCCGCAGGCCACCGGTGGGAAAGGCCGGGGTTCCCCTGACATAAGCTGGAGGTGACGGCGATGGGAGACAGCATGTCTGTGACCATTGCCGTGGGAGAGAGCTGCAGGGCAACGCCGGCCGGCCCTAGCTAGGCCCCCGCTTGAGGAGGCCTCGGGGACTTTGGTTGGCCAGGAAACCCCCGTCTTCAGACGGGTCTGGCAGCCTGGCCCAACCCAGACCCTTGGCCTGGGCCAGGTGAGCCATGGCATGGAGAGGGGGCTCTCCCAGCAGCCCCAGATCTGGCCCAGGGGTCCCTTCCCCCACAGCCCCTTCTGCAAGGGGCCGTGCCCCTCCCCCTGCCTTAGAACTCAGCCCTCTGCCCCCCAGCAAGTGTCAGGAAGGAACTCTTCCTATCCAACAGTGGCCCCTAGCGGTGGAAGCTTTGCCTCTGACTTTGGGCACCGGAGCCGCTCTCTTGTTCCTGGAGCTTCTTCTGTCTCTTGGCTTTTCACCAGACAGACAGGAGGGAACAACTGTCCAGGACAGCATAGCAGAGCTTCTCTCCTAGCCCAGTCCCCACCCAGCAGGCTCCGCCCACGTCGGCGACCCCTTCCGTCGCGTCCCCGTGGCCTCCTGCTGGCATTCGGTGTATACATTTTGGAACCCCGCTTCCCCCAGCGCTGGAGGTTTTCCTGGCAGTGGACGCGCTCCCCGAAGTGCATCGGGTGGGTTTCGGCAGGATGCCTATTGGCCGCATCTGTCCCGGCACTGCCACTGGGGACAACTCCCGAGTGCAGAAAACGCCACCCCTCCCCCACCCCAATCCATCACAACTGTCTTCCCACTCCCGGGCTTGGGCACCTCCCGCCAGTGGCCACCGTCTCCAGAGCAACCAGGAGGGGTGGGGTCGGGGCGAGTCTGCCGGGGGCGGGGTGAGTGTGCGCCTGCGCGCCAGGGCGGCGCTGGGCGTGGCCGGCACGGCGGGCCGGGGCGCCTGCGCTTTGGTCCCGGCTTTGCCGCCGTCAGAGAGCGGTCTACGGCGGCGCGGGAGGCCTAGCGCTTGCCCCTCCCCCTCCCGCACCCCCACCCCGGGAGCCGTCTGGCCGCCCCGAAAGGAGGGGGTCAGGGGGAGGCAGCGGACGGAGCGAGAGGGGGCTTAGATCCCACAGGGCTGTTGGATGCGGCTCTCCCGCTGGCAGGTGTCGGCACTTTTGCTTCCCTCCGCGGTGAGGACCACGTTGTCCTCCCTCTCAGCTGACCTGGGCCGGTCCAACGAACCTGAGCGCAGGCGGTGCACCTGCGCTGGGGCTCAGGTCCCAGCCGGCACGGGGCCTGTCCAGAGACATGCAGAAGCCTGTCTCCTGAGCATGCACGCACCCAGTGCCAGGCTCAGCCGCAGCCAAAGTGACAGAAGAAGAGGCATGTGTAGGGAGGCCCCCCTGCAAGCGACTCCCCCCCCACACACACACACCCCGTGCAAGAGCACGGATTCCCAAGTAGAGCCCACTGGCAGGCCACTGAGGCCCGGAGCCACCTGCCATCAGCAGCGCAGTCCTGGGTGTCCCCGCAGCCCTCAGGAGCACCAGGGCCTGGGGCTCGATCGACCAGGCAGCTGCGCCTCGGCGAGAAGGCCTCTCTGCTTTGGTTTGGAAATCTGGACAGTATCCCTGCGGCATCGCCCGCTATGGCAGCTTGGAACGGCAATCAATAGGAAAATCACCTGGTGGCGTGGCGTGGCGTGCTGTGGCAGAGGGAAATGTGCTGAAGATGATGGGTTCTCCCTTTTTTTCCCCCACAAACGGATGGGTACGACTCGAGTCACTGCCCAGACCACCCATACGTCCGCTTTGGACGGTCACGATGGCCGCTTAGAATATACCCGGTCCATGGAACACCTGGACCTGTAAGCCCACTTGACCGCAGCGCCTGCCTCAAGTGAGCAGAAATGATTTCCACGCAAGTGTCTCACCACCCAATAGGTAAGCAGTTTCGTTTTGCGTCCCGCGGCCCCAGAGCCGAGAGAAACGCTCGTTGGTTGGTACGGTCCCAAAAAGGAGGGCGAGAGGAGAAAGGGCAGGCTCCTTGCTCAGAGTCGTCGGGGTGCTCTGGGGCCCCTCTCGTCCCAGAAAAGAAACGCAGAGAAAGAGAGGTCATTGACAAGGGAGAGGGAAGACTCTGGGCCTGTCCTCTCCGGGAGACAGGCCTCTGCAGGCCTGGCCGGGAGCCCAGGCCGGAGCCCGCAGGCCACCGGTGGGAAAGGCCGGGGTTCCCCTGACATAAGCTGGAGGTGACGGCGATGGGAGACAGCATGTCTGTGACCATTGCCGTGGGAGAGAGCTGCAGGGCAACGCCGGCCGGCCCTAGCTAGGCCCCCGCTTGAGGAGGCCTCGGGGACTTTGGTTGGCCAGGAAACCCCCGTCTTCAGACGGGTCTGGCAGCCTGGCCCAACCCAGACCCTTGGCCTGGGCCAGGTGAGCTATGGCATGGAGAGGGGGCTCTCCCAGCAGCCCCAGATCTGGCCCAGGGGTCCCTTCCCCCACAGCCCCTTCTGCAAGGGGCTGTGCCCCTCCCCCTGCCTTAGAACTCAGCCCTCTGCCCCCCAGCAAGTGTCAGGAAGGAACTCTTCCTATCCAACAGTGGCCCCTAGCGGTGGAAGCTTTGCCTCTGACTTTGGGCACCGGAGCCGCTCTCTTGTTCCTGGAGCTTCTTCTGTCTCTTGGCTTTTCACCAGACAGACAGGAGGGAACAACTGTCCAGGACAGCATAGCAGAGCTTCTCTCCTAGCCCAGTCCCCACCCAGCAGGCTCCGCCCACGTCGGCGACCCCTTCCGTCGCGTCCCCGTGGCCTCCTGCTGGCATTCGGTGTATACATTTTGGAACCCCGCTTCCCCCAGCGCTGGAGGTTTTCCTGGCAGTGGACGCGCTCCCCGAAGTGCATCGGGTGGGTTTCGGCAGGATGCCTATTGGCCGCATCTGTCCCGGCACTGCCACTGGGGACAACTCCCGAGTGCAGAAAACGCCACCCCTCCCCCACCCCAATCCATCACAACTGTCTTCCCACTCCCGGGCTTGGGCACCTCCCGCCAGTGGCCACCGTCTCCAGAGCAACCAGGAGGGGTGGGGTCGGGGCGAGTCTGCCGGGGGCGGGGTGAGTGTGCGCCTGCGCGCCAGGGCGGCGCTGGGCGTGGCCGGCACGGCGGGCCGGGGCGCCTGCGCTTTGGTCCCGGCTTTGCCGCCGTCAGAGTGCGGTCTACGGCGGCGCGGGAGGCCTAGCGCTTGCCCCTCCCCCTCCCGCACCCCCACCCCGGGAGCCGTCTGGCCGCCCCGAAAGGAGGGGGTCAGGGGGAGGCAGCGGACGGAGCGAGAGGGGGCTTAGATCCCACAGGGCTGTTGGATGCGGCTCTCCCGCTGGCAGGTGTCGGCACTTTTGCTTCCCTCCGCGGTGAGGACCACGTTGTCCTCCCTCTCAGCTGACCTGGGCCGGTCCAACGAACCTGAGCGCAGGCGGTGCACCTGCGCTGGGGCTCAGGTCCCAGCCGGCACGGGGCCTGTCCAGAGACATGCAGAAGCCTGTCTCCTGAGCATGCACGCACCCAGTGCCAGGCTCAGCCGCAGCCAAAGTGACAGAAGAAGAGGCATGTGTAGGGAGGCCCCCCTGCAAGCGACTCCCCCCACACACACACACACCCCGTGCAAGAGCATGGATTCCCAAGTAGAGCCCACTGGCAGGCCACTGAGGCCCGGAGCCACCTGCCATCAGCAGCGCAGTCCTGGGTGTCCCCGCAGCCCTCAGGAGCACCAGGGCCTGGGGCTCGATCGACCAGGCAGCTGCGCCTCGGCGAGAAGGCCTCTCTGCTTTGGTTTGGAAATCTGGACAGTATCCCTGCGGCATCGCCCGCTATGGCAGCTTGGAACGGCAATCAATAGGAAAATCACCTGGTGGCGTGGCGTGGCGTGCTGTGGCAGAGGGAAATGTGCTGAAGATGATGGGTTCTCCCTTTTTTTCCCCCACAAACGGATGGGTACGACTCGAGTCACTGCCCAGACCACCCATACGTCCGCTTTGGACGGTCACGATGGCCGCTTAGAATATACCCGGTCCATGGAACACCTGGACCTGTAAGCCCACTTGACCGCAGCGCCTGCCTCAAGTGAGCAGAAATGATTTCCAAGCAAGTGTCTCACCACCCAATAGGTAAGCAGTTTCGTTTTGCGTCCCGCGGCCCCAGAGCCGAGAGAAACGCTCGTTGGTTGGTACGGTCCCAAAAAGGAGGGCGAGAGGAGAAAGGGCAGGCTCCTTGCTCAGAGTCGTCGGGGTGCTCTGGGGCCCCTCTCGTCCCAGAAAAGAAACGCAGAGAAAGAGAGGTCATTGACAAGGGAGAGGGAAGACTCTGGGCCTGTCCTCTCCGGGAGACAGGCCTCTGCAGGCCTGGCCGGGAGCCCAGGCCGGAGCCCGCAGGCCACCGGTGGGAAAGGCCGGGGTTCCCCTGACATAAGCTGGAGGTGACGGCGATGGGAGACAGCATGTCTGTGACCATTGCCGTGGGAGAGAGCTGCAGGGCAACGCCGGCCGGCCCTAGCTAGGCCCCCGCTTGAGGAGGCCTCGGGGACTTTGGTTGGCCAGGAAACCCCCGTCTTCAGACGGGTCTGGCAGCCTGGCCCAACCCAGACCCTTGGCCTGGGCCAGGTGAGCTATGGCATGGAGAGGGGGCTCTCCCAGCAGCCCCAGATCTGGCCCAGGGGTCCCTTCCCCCACAGCCCCTTCTGCAAGGGGCCGTGCCCCTCCCCCTGCCTTAGAACTCAGCCCTCTGCCCCCCAGCAAGTGTCAGGAAGGAACTCTTCCTATCCAACAGTGGCCCCTAGCGGTGGAAGCTTTGCCTCTGACTTTGGGCACCGGAGCCGCTCTCTTGTTCCTGGAGCTTCTTCTGTCTCTTGGCTTTTCACCAGACAGACAGGAGGGAACAACTGTCCAGGACAGCATAGCAGAGCTTCTCTCCTAGCCCAGTCCCCACCCAGCAGGCTCCGCCCACGTCGGCGACCCCTTCCGTCGCGTCCCCGTGGCCTCCTGCTGGCATTCGGTGTATACATTTTGGAACCCCGCTTCCCCCAGCGCTGGAGGTTTTCCTGGCAGTGGACGCGCTCCCCGAAGTGCATCGGGTGGGTTTCGGCAGGATGCCTATTGGCCGCATCTGTCCCGGCACTGCCACTGGGGACAACTCCCGAGTGCAGAAAACGCCACCCCTCCCCCACCCCAATCCATCACAACTGTCTTCCCACTCCCGGGCTTGGGCACCTCCCGCCAGTGGCCACCGTCTCCAGAGCAACCAGGAGGGGTGGGGTCGGGGCGAGTCTGCCGGGGGCGGGGTGAGTGTGCGCCTGCGCGCCAGGGCGGCGCTGGGCGTGGCCGGCACGGCGGGCCGGGGCGCCTGCGCTTTGGTCCCGGCTTTGCCGCCGTCAGAGAGCGGTCTACGGCGGCGCGGGAGGCCTAGCGCTTGCCCCTCCCCCTCCCGCACCCCCACCCCGGGAGCCGTCTGGCCGCCCCGAAAGGAGGGGGTCAGGGGGAGGCAGCGGACGGAGCGAGAGGGGGCTTAGATCCCACAGGGCTGTTGGATGCGGCTCTCCCGCTGGCAGGTGTCGGCACTTTTGCTTCCCTCCGCGGTGAGGACCACGTTGTCCTCCCTCTCAGCTGACCTGGGCCGGTCCAACGAACCTGAGCGCAGGCGGTGCACCTGCGCTGGGGCTCAGGTCCCAGCCGGCACGGGGCCTGTCCAGAGACATGCAGAAGCCTGTCTCCTGAGCATGCACGCACCCAGTGCCAGGCTCAGCCGCAGCCAAAGTGACAGAAGAAGAGGCATGTGTAGGGAGGCCCCCCTGCAAGCGACTCCCCCCCCACACACACACACCCCGTGCAAGAGCACGGATTCCCAAGTAGAGCCCACTGGCAGGCCACTGAGGCCCGGAGCCACCTGCCATCAGCAGCGCAGTCCTGGGTGTCCCCGCAGCCCTCAGGAGCACCAGGGCCTGGGGCTCGATCGACCAGGCAGCTGCGCCTCGGCGAGAAGGCCTCTCTGCTTTGGTTTGGAAATCTGGACAGTATCCCTGCGGCATCGCCCGCTATGGCAGCTTGGAACGGCAATCAATAGGAAAATCACCTGGTGGCGTGGCGTGGCGTGCTGTGGCAGAGGGAAATGTGCTGAAGATGATGGGTTCTCCCTTTTTTTCCCCCACAAACGGATGGGTACGACTCGAGTCACTGCCCAGACCACCCATACGTCCGCTTTGGACGGTCACGATGGCCGCTTAGAATATACCCGGTCCATGGAACACCTGGACCTGTAAGCCCACTTGACCGCAGCGCCTGCCTCAAGTGAGCAGAAATGATTTCCACGCAAGTGTCTCACCACCCAATAGGTAAGCAGTTTCGTTTTGCGTCCCGCGGCCCCAGAGCCGAGAGAAACGCTCGTTGGTTGGTACGGTCCCAAAAAGGAGGGCGAGAGGAGAAAGGGCAGGCTCCTTGCTCAGAGTCGTCGGGGTGCTCTGGGGCCCCTCTCGTCCCAGAAAAGAAACGCAGAGAAAGAGAGGTCATTGACAAGGGAGAGGGAAGACTCTGGGCCTGTCCTCTCCGGGAGACAGGCCTCTGCAGGCCTGGCCGGGAGCCCAGGCCGGAGCCCGCAGGCCACCGGTGGGAAAGGCCGGGGTTCCCCTGACATAAGCTGGAGGTGACGGCGATGGGAGACAGCATGTCTGTGACCATTGCCGTGGGAGAGAGCTGCAGGGCAACGCCGGCCGGCCCTAGCTAGGCCCCCGCTTGAGGAGGCCTCGGGGACTTTGGTTGGCCAGGAAACCCCCGTCTTCAGACGGGTCTGGCAGCCTGGCCCAACCCAGACCCTTGGCCTGGGCCAGGTGAGCTATGGCATGGAGAGGGGGCTCTCCCAGCAGCCCCAGATCTGGCCCAGGGGTCCCTTCCCCCACAGCCCCTTCTGCAAGGGGCCGTGCCCCTCCCCCTGCCTTAGAACTCAGCCCTCTGCCCCCCAGCAAGTGTCAGGAAGGAACTCTTCCTATCCAACAGTGGCCCCTAGCGGTGGAAGCTTTGCCTCTGACTTTGGGCACCGGAGCCGCTCTCTTGTTCCTGGAGCTTCTTCTGTCTCTTGGCTTTTCACCAGACAGACAGGAGGGAACAACTGTCCAGGACAGCATAGCAGAGCTTCTCTCCTAGCCCAGTCCCCACCCAGCAGGCTCCGCCCACGTCGGCGACCCCTTCCGTCGCGTCCCCGTGGCCTCCTGCTGGCATTCGGTGTATACATTTTGGAACCCCGCTTCCCCCAGCGCTGGAGGTTTTCCTGGCAGTGGACGCGCTCCCCGAAGTGCATCGGGTGGGTTTCGGCAGGATGCCTATTGGCCGCATCTGTCCCGGCACTGCCACTGGGGACAACTCCCGAGTGCAGAAAACGCCACCCCTCCCCCACCCCAATCCATCACAACTGTCTTCCCACTCCCGGGCTTGGGCACCTCCCGCCAGTGGCCACCGTCTCCAGAGCAACCAGGAGGGGTGGGGTCGGGGCGAGTCTGCCGGGGGCG
This sequence comes from Dasypus novemcinctus, assembly GCF_030445035.2. Classification (NCBI taxonomy): domain Eukaryota; kingdom Metazoa; phylum Chordata; class Mammalia; order Cingulata; family Dasypodidae; genus Dasypus; species Dasypus novemcinctus. The sequence goes on from NC_080683.1 coordinate 983,352, forward strand.
GGGTGAGTGTGCGCCTGCGCGCCAGGGCGGCGCTGGGCGTGGCCGGCACGGCGGGCCGGGGCGCCTGCGCTTTGGTCCCGGCTTTGCCGCCGTCAGAGAGCGGTCTACGGCGGCGCGGGAGGCCTAGCGCTTGCCCCTCCCCCTCCCGCACCCCCACCCCGGGAGCCGTCTGGCCGCCCCGAAAGGAGGGGGTCAGGGGGAGGCAGCGGACGGAGCGAGAGGGGGCTTAGATCCCACAGGGCTGTTGGATGCGGCTCTCCCGCTGGCAGGTGTCGGCACTTTTGCTTCCCTCCGCGGTGAGGACCACGTTGTCCTCCCTCTCAGCTGACCTGGGCCGGTCCAACGAACCTGAGCGCAGGCGGTGCACCTGCGCTGGGGCTCAGGTCCCAGCCGGCACGGGGCCTGTCCAGAGACATGCAGAAGCCTGTCTCCTGAGCATGCACGCACCCAGTGCCAGGCTCAGCCGCAGCCAAAGTGACAGAAGAAGAGGCATGTGTAGGGAGGCCCCCCTGCAAGCGACTCCCCCCACACACACACACACCCCGTGCAAGAGCACGGATTCCCAAGTAGAGCCCACTGGCAGGCCACTGAGGCCCGGAGCCACCTGCCATCAGCAGCGCAGTCCTGGGTGTCCCCGCAGCCCTCAGGAGCACCAGGGCCTGGGGCTCGATCGACCAGGCAGCTGCGCCTCGGCGAGAAGGCCTCTCTGCTTTGGTTTGGAAATCTGGACAGTATCCCTGCGGCATCGCCCGCTATGGCAGCTTGGAACGGCAATCAATAGGAAAATCACCTGGTGGCGTGGCGTGGCGTGCTGTGGCAGAGGGAAATGTGCTGAAGATGATGGGTTCTCCCTTTTTTTCCCCCACAAACGGATGGGTACGACTCGAGTCACTGCCCAGACCACCCATACGTCCGCTTTGGACGGTCACGATGGCCGCTTAGAATATACCCGGTCCATGGAACACCTGGACCTGTAAGCCCACTTGACCGCAGCGCCTGCCTCAAGTGAGCAGAAATGATTTCCACGCAAGTGTCTCACCACCCAATAGGTAAGCAGTTTCGTTTTGCGTCCCGCGGCCCCAGAGCCGAGAGAAACGCTCGTTGGTTGGTACGGTCCCAAAAAGGAGGGCGAGAGGAGAAAGGGCAGGCTCCTTGCTCAGAGTCGTCGGGGTGCTCTGGGGCCCCTCTCGTCCCAGAAAAGAAACGCAGAGAAAGAGAGGTCATTGACAAGGGAGAGGGAAGACTCTGGGCCTGTCCTCTCCAGGAGACAGGCCTCTGCAGGCCTGGCCGGGAGCCCAGGCCGGAGCCCACAGGCCACCGGTGGGAAAGGCCGGGGTTCCCCTGACATAAGCTGGAGGTGACGGCGATGGGAGACAGCATGTCTGTGACCATTGCCGTGGGAGAGAGCTGCAGGGCAACGCCGGCCGGCCCTAGCTAGGCCCCCGCTTGAGGAGGCCTCGGGGACTTTGGTTGGCCAGGAAACCCCCGTCTTCAGACGGGTCTGGCAGCCTGGCCCAACCCAGACCCTTGGCCTGGGCCAGGTGAGCTATGGCATGGAGAGGGGGCTCTCCCAGCAGCCCCAGATCTGGCCCAGGGGTCCCTTCCCCCACAGCCCCTTCTGCAAGGGGCCGTGCCCCTCCCCCTGCCTTAGAACTCAGCCCTCTGCCCCCCAGCAAGTGTCAGGAAGGAACTCTTCCTATCCAACAGTGGCCCCTAGCGGTGGAAGCTTTGCCTCTGACTTTGGGCACCGGAGCCGCTCTCTTGTTCCTGGAGCTTCTTCTGTCTCTTGGCTTTTCACCAGACAGACAGGAGGGAACAACTGTCCAGGACAGCATAGCAGAGCTTCTCTCCTAGCCCAGTCCCCACCCAGCAGGCTCCGCCCACGTCGGCGACCCCTTCCGTCGCGTCCCCGTGGCCTCCTGCTGGCATTCGGTGTATACATTTTGGAACCCCGCTTCCCCCAGCGCTGGAGGTTTTCCTGGCAGTGGACGCGCTCCCCGAAGTGCATCGGGTGGGTTTCGGCAGGATGCCTATTGGCCGCATCTGTCCCGGCACTGCCACTGGGGACAACTCCCGAGTGCAGAAAACGCCACCCCTCCCCCACCCCAATCCATCACAACTGTCTTCCCACTCCCGGGCTTGGGCACCTCCCGCCAGTGGCCACCGTCTCCAGAGCAACCAGGAGGGGTGGGGTCGGGGCGAGTCTGCCGGGGGCGGGGTGAGTGTGCGCCTGCGCGCCAGGGCGGCGCTGGGCGTGGCCGGCACGGCGGGCCGGGGCGCCTGCGCTTTGGTCCCGGCTTTGCCGCCGTCAGAGAGCGGTCTACGGCGGCGCGGGAGGCCTAGCGCTTGCCCCTCCCCCTCCCGCACCCCCACCCCGGGAGCCGTCTGGCCGCCCCGAAAGGAGGGGGTCAGGGGGAGGCAGCGGACGGAGCGAGAGGGGGCTTAGATCCCACAGGGCTGTTGGATGCGGCTCTCCCGCTGGCAGGTGTCGGCACTTTTGCTTCCCTCCGCGGTGAGGACCACGTTGTCCTCCCTCTCAGCTGACCTGGGCCGGTCCAACGAACCTGAGCGCAGGCGGTGCACCTGCGCTGGGGCTCAGGTCCCAGCCGGCACGGGGCCTGTCCAGAGACATGCAGAAGCCTGTCTCCTGAGCATGCACGCACCCAGTGCCAGGCTCAGCCGCAGCCAAAGTGACAGAAGAAGAGGCATGTGTAGGGAGGCCCCCCTGCAAGCGACTCCCCCCACACACACACACACCCCGTGCAAGAGCACGGATTCCCAAGTAGAGCCCACTGGCAGGCCACTGAGGCCCGGAGCCACCTGCCATCAGCAGCGCAGTCCTGGGTGTCCCCGCAGCCCTCAGGAGCACCAGGGCCTGGGGCTCGATCGACCAGGCAGCTGCGCCTCGGCGAGAAGGCCTCTCTGCTTTGGTTTGGAAATCTGGACAGTATCCCTGCGGCATCGCCCGCTATGGCAGCTTGGAACGGCAATCAATAGGAAAATCACCTGGTGGCGTGGCGTGGCGTGCTGTGGCAGAGGGAAATGTGCTGAAGATGATGGGTTCTCCCTTTTTTTCCCCCACAAACGGATGGGTACGACTCGAGTCACTGCCCAGACCACCCATACGTCCGCTTTGGACGGTCACGATGGCCGCTTAGAATATACCCGGTCCATGGAACACCTGGACCTGTAAGCCCACTTGACCGCAGCGCCTGCCTCAAGTGAGCAGAAATGATTTCCACGCAAGTGTCTCACCACCCAATAGGTAAGCAGTTTCGTTTTGCGTCCCGCGGCCCCAGAGCCGAGAGAAACGCTCGTTGGTTGGTACGGTCCCAAAAAGGAGGGCGAGAGGAGAAAGGGCAGGCTCCTTGCTCAGAGTCGTCGGGGTGCTCTGGGGCCCCTCTCGTCCCAGAAAAGAAACGCAGAGAAAGAGAGGTCATTGACAAGGGAGAGGGAAGACTCTGGGCCTGTCCTCTCCGGGAGACAGGCCTCTGCAGGCCTGGCCGGGAGCCCAGGCCGGAGCCCGCAGGCCACCGGTGGGAAAGGCCGGGGTTCCCCTGACATAAGCTGGAGGTGACGGCGATGGGAGACAGCATGTCTGTGACCATTGCCGTGGGAGAGAGCTGCAGGGCAACGCCGGCCGGCCCTAGCTAGGCCCCCGCTTGAGGAGGCCTCGGGGACTTTGGTTGGCCAGGAAACCCCCGTCTTCAGACGGGTCTGGCAGCCTGGCCCAACCCAGACCCTTGGCCTGGGCCAGGTGAGCTATGGCATGGAGAGGGGGCTCTCCCAGCAGCCCCAGATCTGGCCCAGGGGTCCCTTCCCCCACAGCCCCTTCTGCAAGGGGCCGTGCCCCTCCCCCTGCCTTAGAACTCAGCCCTCTGCCCCCCAGCAAGTGTCAGGAAGGAACTCTTCCTATCTAACAGTGGCCCCTAGCGGTGGAAGCTTTGCCTCTGACTTTGGGCACCGGAGCCGCTCTCTTGTTCCTGGAGCTTCTTCTGTCTCTTGGCTTTTCACCAGACAGACAGGAGGGAACAACTGTCCAGGACAGCATAGCAGAGCTTCTCTCCTAGCCCAGTCCCCACCCAGCAGGCTCCGCCCACGTCGGCGACCCCTTCCGTCGCGTCCCCGTGGCCTCCTGCTGGCATTCGGTGTATACATTTTGGAACCCCGCTTCCCCCAGCGCTGGAGGTTTTCCTGGCAGTGGACGCGCTCCCCGAAGTGCATCGGGTGGGTTTCGGCAGGATGCCTATTGGCCGCATCTGTCCCGGCACTGCCACTGGGGACAACTCCCGAGTGCAGAAAACGCCACCCCTCCCCCACCCCAATCCATCACAACTGTCTTCCCACTCCCGGGCTTGGGCACCTCCCGCCAGTGGCCACCGTCTCCAGAGCAACCAGGAGGGGTGGGGTCGGGGCGAGTCTGCCGGGGGCGGGGTGAGTGTGCGCCTGCGCGCCAGGGCGGCGCTGGGCGTGGCCGGCACGGCGGGCCGGGGCGCCTGCGCTTTGGTCCCGGCTTTGCCGCCGTCAGAGAGCGGTCTACGGCGGCGCGGGAGGCCTAGCGCTTGCCCCTCCCCCTCCCGCACCCCCACCCCGGGAGCCGTCTGGCCGCCCCGAAAGGAGGGGGTCAGGGGGAGGCAGCGGACGGAGCGAGAGGGGGCTTAGATCCCACAGGGCTGTTGGATGCGGCTCTCCCGCTGGCAGGTGTCGGCACTTTTGCTTCCCTCCGCGGTGAGGACCACGTTGTCCTCCCTCTCAGCTGACCTGGGCCGGTCCAACGAACCTGAGCGCAGGCGGTGCACCTGCGCTGGGGCTCAGGTCCCAGCCGGCACGGGGCCTGTCCAGAGACATGCAGAAGCCTGTCTCCTGAGCATGCACGCACCCAGTGCCAGGCTCAGCCGCAGCCAAAGTGACAGAAGAAGAGGCATGTGTAGGGAGGCCCCCCTGCAAGCGACTCCCCCCACACACACACACACCCCGTGCAAGAGCACGGATTCCCAAGTAGAGCCCACTGGCAGGCCACTGAGGCCCGGAGCCACCTGCCATCAGCAGCGCAGTCCTGGGTGTCCCCGCAGCCCTCAGGAGCACCAGGGCCTGGGGCTCGATCGACCAGGCAGCTGCGCCTCGGCGAGAAGGCCTCTCTGCTTTGGTTTGGAAATCTGGACAGTATCCCTGCGGCATCGCCCGCTATGGCAGCTTGGAACGGCAATCAATAGGAAAATCACCTGGTGGCGTGGCGTGGCGTGCTGTGGCAGAGGGAAATGTGCTGAAGATGATGGGTTCTCCCTTTTTTTCCCCCACAAACGGATGGGTACGACTCGAGTCACTGCCCAGACCACCCATACGTCCGCTTTGGACGGTCACGATGGCCGCTTAGAATATACCCGGTCCATGGAACACCTGGACCTGTAAGCCCACTTGACCGCAGCGCCTGCCTCAAGTGAGCAGAAATGATTTCCACGCAAGTGTCTCACCACCCAATAGGTAAGCAGTTTCGTTTTGCGTCCCGCGGCCCCAGAGCCGAGAGAAACGCTCGTTGGTTGGTACGGTCCCAAAAAGGAGGGCGAGAGGAGAAAGGGCAGGCTCCTTGCTCAGAGTCGTCGGGGTGCTCTGGGGCCCCTCTCGTCCCAGAAAAGAAACGCAGAGAAAGAGAGGTCATTGACAAGGGAGAGGGAAGACTCTGGGCCTGTCCTCTCCGGGAGACAGGCCTCTGCAGGCCTGGCCGGGAGCCCAGGCCGGAGCCCGCAGGCCACCGGTGGGAAAGGCCGGGGTTCCCCTGACATAAGCTGGAGGTGACGGCGATGGGAGACAGCATGTCTGTGACCATTGCCGTGGGAGAGAGCTGCAGGGCAACGCCGGCCGGCCCTAGCTAGGCCCCCGCTTGAGGAGGCCTCGGGGACTTTGGTTGGCCAGGAAACCCCCGTCTTCAGACGGGTCTGGCAGCCTGGCCCAACCCAGACCCTTGGCCTGGGCCAGGTGAGCTATGGCATGGAGAGGGGGCTCTCCCAGCAGCCCCAGATCTGGCCCAGGGGTCCCTTCCCCCACAGCCCCTTCTGCAAGGGGCCGTGCCCCTCCCCCTGCCTTAGAACTCAGCCCTCTGCCCCCCAGCAAGTGTCAGGAAGGAACTCTTCCTATCTAACAGTGGCCCCTAGCGGTGGAAGCTTTGCCTCTGACTTTGGGCACCGGAGCCGCTCTCTTGTTCCTGGAGCTTCTTCTGTCTCTTGGCTTTTCACCAGACAGACAGGAGGGAACAACTGTCCAGGACAGCATAGCAGAGCTTCTCTCCTAGCCCAGTCCCCACCCAGCAGGCTCCGCCCACGTCGGCGACCCCTTCCGTCGCGTCCCCGTGGCCTCCTGCTGGCATTCGGTGTATACATTTTGGAACCCCGCTTCCCCCAGCGCTGGAGGTTTTCCTGGCAGTGGACGCGCTCCCCGAAGTGCATCGGGTGGGTTTCGGCAGGATGCCTATTGGCCGCATCTGTCCCGGCACTGCCACTGGGGACAACTCCCGAGTGCAGAAAACGCCACCCCTCCCCCACCCCAATCCATCACAACTGTCTTCCCACTCCCGGGCTTGGGCACCTCCCGCCAGTGGCCACCGTCTCCAGAGCAACCAGGAGGGGTGGGGTCGGGGCGAGTCTGCCGGGGGCGGGGTGAGTGTGCGCCTGTGTGCCAGGGCGGCGCTGGGCGTGGCCGGCACGGCGGGCCGGGGCGCCTGCGCTTTGGTCCCGGCTTTGCCGCCGTCAGAGAGCGGTCTACGGCGGCGCGGGAGGCCTAGCGCTTGCCCCTCCCCCTCCCGCACCCCCACCCCGGGAGCCGTCTGGCCGCCCCGAAAGGAGGGGGTCAGGGGGAGGCAGCGGACGGAGCGAGAGGGGGCTTAGATCCCACAGGGCTGTTGGATGCGGCTCTCCCGCTGGCAGGTGTCGGCACTTTTGCTTCCCTCCGCGGTGAGGACCACGTTGTCCTCCCTCTCAGCTGACCTGGGCCGGTCCAACGAACCTGAGCGCAGGCGGTGCACCTGCGCTGGGGCTCAGGTCCCAGCCGGCACGGGGCCTGTCCAGAGACATGCAGAAGCCTGTCTCCTGAGCATGCACGCACCCAGTGCCAGGCTCAGCCGCAGCCAAAGTGACAGAAGAAGAGGCATGTGTAGGGAGGCCCCCCTGCAAGCGACTCCCCCCCCACACACACACACCCCGTGCAAGAGCACGGATTCCCAAGTAGAGCCCACTGGCAGGCCACTGAGGCCCGGAGCCACCTGCCATCAGCAGCGCAGTCCTGGGTGTCCCCGCAGCCCTCAGGAGCACCAGGGCCTGGGGCTCGATCGACCAGGCAGCTGCGCCTCGGCGAGAAGGCCTCTCTGCTTTGGTTTGGAAATCTGGACAGTATCCCTGCGGCATCGCCCGCTATGGCAGCTTGGAACGGCAATCAATAGGAAAATCACCTGGTGGCGTGGCGTGGCGTGCTGTGGCAGAGGGAAATGTGCTGAAGATGATGGGTTCTCCCTTTTTTTCCCCCACAAACGGATGGGTACGACTCGAGTCACTGCCCAGACCACCCATACGTCCGCTTTGGACGGTCACGATGGCCGCTTAGAATATACCCGGTCCATGGAACACCTGGACCTGTAAGCCCACTTGACCGCAGCGCCTGCCTCAAGTGAGCAGAAATGATTTCCACGCAAGTGTCTCACCACCCAATAGGTAAGCAGTTTCGTTTTGCGTCCCGCGGCCCCAGAGCCGAGAGAAACGCTCGTTGGTTGGTACGGTCCCAAAAAGGAGGGCGAGAGGAGAAAGGGCAGGCTCCTTGCTCAGAGTCGTCGGGGTGCTCTGGGGCCCCTCTCGTCCCAGAAAAGAAACGCAGAGAAAGAGAGGTCATTGACAAGGGAGAGGGAAGACTCTGGGCCTGTCCTCTCCGGGAGACAGGCCTCTGCAGGCCTGGCCGGGAGCCCAGGCCGGAGCCCGCAGGCCACCGGTGGGAAAGGCCGGGGTTCCCCTGACATAAGCTGGAGGTGACGGCGATGGGAGACAGCATGTCTGTGACCATTGCCGTGGGAGAGAGCTGCAGGGCAACGCCGGCCGGCCCTAGCTAGGCCCCCGCTTGAGGAGGCCTCGGGGACTTTGGTTGGCCAGGAAACCCCCGTCTTCAGACGGGTCTGGCAGCCTGGCCCAACCCAGACCCTTGGCCTGGGCCAGGTGAGCTATGGCATGGAGAGGGGGCTCTCCCAGCAGCCCCAGATCTGGCCCAGGGGTCCCTTCCCCCACAGCCCCTTCTGCAAGGGGCCGTGCCCCTCCCCCTGCCTTAGAACTCAGCCCTCTGCCCCCCAGCAAGTGTCAGGAAGGAACTCTTCCTATCCAACAGTGGCCCCTAGCGGTGGAAGCTTTGCCTCTGACTTTGGGCACCGGAGCCGCTCTCTTGTTCCTGGAGCTTCTTCTGTCTCTTGGCTTTTCACCAGACAGACAGGAGGGAACAACTGTCCAGGACAGCATAGCAGAGCTTCTCTCCTAGCCCAGTCCCCACCCAGCAGGCTCCGCCCACGTCGGCGACCCCTTCCGTCGCGTCCCCGTGGCCTCCTGCTGGCATTCGGTGTATACATTTTGGAACCCCGCTTCCCCCAGCGCTGGAGGTTTTCCTGGCAGTGGACGCGCTCCCCGAAGTGCATCGGGTGGGTTTCGGCAGGATGCCTATTGGCCGCATCTGTCCCGGCACTGCCACTGGGGACAACTCCCGAGTGCAGAAAACGCCACCCCTCCCCCACCCCAATCCATCACAACTGTCTTCCCACTCCCGGGCTTGGGCACCTCCCGCCAGTGGCCACCGTCTCCAGAGCAACCAGGAGGGGTGGGGTCGGGGCGAGTCTGCCGGGGGCGGGGTGAGTGTGCGCCTGCGCGCCAGGGCGGCGCTGGGCGTGGCCGGCACGGCGGGCCGGGGCGCCTGCGCTTTGGTCCCGGCTTTGCCGCCGTCAGAGAGCGGTCTACGGCGGCGCGGGAGGCCTAGCGCTTGCCCCTCCCCCTCCCGCACCCCCACCCCGGGAGCCGTCTGGCCGCCCCGAAAGGAGGGGGTCAGGGGGAGGCAGCGGACGGAGCGAGAGGGGGCTTAGATCCCACAGGGCTGTTGGATGCGGCTCTCCCGCTGGCAGGTGTCGGCACTTTTGCTTCCCTCCGCGGTGAGGACCACGTTGTCCTCCCTCTCAGCTGACCTGGGCCGGTCCAACGAACCTGAGCGCAGGCGGTGCACCTGCGCTGGGGCTCAGGTCCCAGCCGGCACGGGGCCTGTCCAGAGACATGCAGAAGCCTGTCTCCTGAGCATGCACGCACCCAGTGCCAGGCTCAGCCGCAGCCAAAGTGACAGAAGAAGAGGCATGTGTAGGGAGGCCCCCCTGCAAGCGACTCCCCCCACACACACACACACCCCGTGCAAGAGCACGGATTCCCAAGTAGAGCCCACTGGCAGGCCACTGAGGCCCGGAGCCACCTGCCATCAGCAGCGCAGTCCTGGGTGTCCCCGCAGCCCTCAGGAGCACCAGGGCCTGGGGCTCGATCGACCAGGCAGCTGCGCCTCGGCGAGAAGGCCTCTCTGCTTTGGTTTGGAAATCTGGACAGTATCCCTGCGGCATCGCCCGCTATGGCAGCTTGGAACGGCAATCAATAGGAAAATCACCTGGTGGCGTGGCGTGGCGTGCTGTGGCAGAGGGAAATGTGCTGAAGATGATGGGTTCTCCCTTTTTTTCCCCCACAAACGGATGGGTACGACTCGAGTCACTGCCCAGACCACCCATACGTCCGCTTTGGACGGTCACGATGGCCGCTTAGAATATACCCGGTCCATGGAACACCTGGACCTGTAAGCCCACTTGACCGCAGCGCCTGCCTCAAGTGAGCAGAAATGATTTCCACGCAAGTGTCTCACCACCCAATAGGTAAGCAGTTTCGTTTTGCGTCCCGCGGCCCCAGAGCCGAGAGAAACGCTCGTTGGTTGGTACGGTCCCAAAAAGGAGGGCGAGAGGAGAAAGGGCAGGCTCCTTGCTCAGAGTCGTCGGGGTGCTCTGGGGCCCCTCTCGTCCCAGAAAAGAAACGCAGAGAAAGAGAGGTCATTGACAAGGGAGAGGGAAGACTCTGGGCCTGTCCTCTCCGGGAGACAGGCCTCTGCAGGCCTGGCCGGGAGCCCAGGCCGGAGCCCGCAGGCCACCGGTGGGAAAGGCCGGGGTTCCCCTGACATAAGCTGGAGGTGACGGCGATGGGAGACAGCATGTCTGTGACCATTGCCGTGGGAGAGAGCTGCAGGGCAACGCCGGCCGGCCCTAGCTAGGCCCCCGCTTGAGGAGGCCTCGGGGACTTTGGTTGGCCAGGAAACCCCCGTCTTCAGACGGGTCTGGCAGCCTGGCCCAACCCAGACCCTTGGCCTGGGCCAGGTGAGCCATGGCATGGAGAGGGGGCTCTCCCAGCAGCCCCAGATCTGGCCCAGGGGTCCCTTCCCCCACAGCCCCTTCTGCAAGGGGCCGTGCCCCTCCCCCTGCCTTAGAACTCAGCCCTCTGCCCCCCAGCAAGTGTCAGGAAGGAACTCTTCCTATCCAACAGTGGCCCCTAGCGGTGGAAGCTTTGCCTCTGACTTTGGGCACCGGAGCCGCTCTCTTGTTCCTGGAGCTTCTTCTGTCTCTTGGCTTTTCACCAGACAGACAGGAGGGAACAACTGTCCAGGACAGCATAGCAGAGCTTCTCTCCTAGCCCAGTCCCCACCCAGCAGGCTCCGCCCACGTCGGCGACCCCTTCCGTCGCGTCCCCGTGGCCTCCTGCTGGCATTCGGTGTATACATTTTGGAACCCCGCTTCCCCCAGCGCTGGAGGTTTTCCTGGCAGTGGACGCGCTCCCCGAAGTGCATCGGGTGGGTTTCGGCAGGATGCCTATTGGCCGCATCTGTCCCGGCACTGCCACTGGGGACAACTCCCGAGTGCAGAAAACGCCACCCCTCCCCCACCCCAATCCATCACAACTGTCTTCCCACTCCCGGGCTTGGGCACCTCCCGCCAGTGGCCACCGTCTCCAGAGCAACCAGGAGGGGTGGGGTCGGGGCGAGTCTGCCGGGGGCGGGGTGAGTGTGCGCCTGCGCGCCAGGGCGGCGCTGGGCGTGGCCGGCACGGCGGGCCGGGGCGCCTGCGCTTTGGTCCCGGCTTTGCCGCCGTCAGAGAGCGGTCTACGGCGGCGCGGGAGGCCTAGCGCTTGCCCCTCCCCCTCCCGCACCCCCACCCCGGGAGCCGTCTGGCCGCCCCGAAAGGAGGGGGTCAGGGGGAGGCAGCGGACGGAGCGAGAGGGGGCTTAGATCCCACAGGGCTGTTGGATGCGGCTCTCCCGCTGGCAGGTGTCGGCACTTTTGCTTCCCTCCGCGGTGAGGACCACGTTGTCCTCCCTCTCAGCTGACCTGGGCCGGTCCAACGAACCTGAGCGCAGGCGGTGCACCTGCGCTGGGGCTCAGGTCCCAGCCGGCACGGGGCCTGTCCAGAGACATGCAGAAGCCTGTCTCCTGAGCATGCACGCACCCAGTGCCAGGCTCAGCCGCAGCCAAAGTGACAGAAGAAGAGGCATGTGTAGGGAGGCCCCCCTGCAAGCGACTCCCCCCCCACACACACACACCCCGTGCAAGAGCACGGATTCCCAAGTAGAGCCCACTGGCAGGCCACTGAGGCCCGGAGCCACCTGCCATCAGCAGCGCAGTCCTGGGTGTCCCCGCAGCCCTCAGGAGCACCAGGGCCTGGGGCTCGATCGACCAGGCAGCTGCGCCTCGGCGAGAAGGCCTCTCTGCTTTGGTTTGGAAATCTGGACAGTATCCCTGCGGCATCGCCCGCTATGGCAGCTTGGAACGGCAATCAATAGGAAAATCACCTGGTGGCGTGGCGTGGCGTGCTGTGGCAGAGGGAAATGTGCTGAAGATGATGGGTTCTCCCTTTTTTTCCCCCACAAACGGATGGGTACGACTCGAGTCACTGCCCAGACCACCCATACGTCCGCTTTGGACGGTCACGATGGCCGCTTAGAATATACCCGGTCCATGGAACACCTGGACCTGTAAGCCCACTTGACCGCAGCGCCTGCCTCAAGTGAGCAGAAATGATTTCCACGCAAGTGTCTCACCACCCAATAGGTAAGCAGTTTCGTTTTGCGTCCCGCGGCCCCAGAGCCGAGAGAAACGCTCGTTGGTTGGTACGGTCCCAAAAAGGAGGGCGAGAGGAGAAAGGGCAGGCTCCTTGCTCAGAGTCGTCGGGGTGCTCTGGGGCCCCTCTCGTCCCAGAAAAGAAACGCAGAGAAAGAGAGGTCATTGACAAGGGAGAGGGAAGACTCTGGGCCTGTCCTCTCCGGGAGACAGGCCTCTGCAGGCCTGGCCGGGAGCCCAGGCCGGAGCCCGCAGGCCACCGGTGGGAAAGGCCGGGGTTCCCCTGACATAAGCTGGAGGTGACGGCGATGGGAGACAGCATGTCTGTGACCATTGCCGTGGGAGAGAGCTGCAGGGCAACGCCGGCCGGCCCTAGCTAGGCCCCCGCTTGAGGAGGCCTCGGGGACTTTGGTTGGCCAGGAAACCCCCGTCTTCAGACGGGTCTGGCAGCCTGGCCCAACCCAGACCCTTGGCCTGGGCCAGGTGAGCTATGGCATGGAGAGGGGGCTCTCCCAGCAGCCCCAGATCTGGCCCAGGGGTCCCTTCCCCCACAGCCCCTTCTGCAAGGGGCCGTGCCCCTCCCCCTGCCTTAGAACTCAGCCCTCTGCCCCCCAGCAAGTGTCAGGAAGGAACTCTTCCTATCCAACAGTGGCCCCTAGCGGTGGAAGCTTTGCCTCTGACTTTGGGCACCGGAGCCGCTCTCTTGTTCCTGGAGCTTCTTCTGTCTCTTGGCTTTTCACCAGACAGACAGGAGGGAACAACTGTCCAGGACAGCATAGCAGAGCTTCTCTCCTAGCCCAGTCCCCACCCAGCAGGCTCCGCCCACGTCGGCGACCCCTTCCGTCGCGTCCCCGTGGCCTCCTGCTGGCATTCGGTGTATACATTTTGGAACCCCGCTTCCCCCAGCGCTGGAGGTTTTCCTGGCAGTGGACGCGCTCCCCGAAGTGCATCGGGTGGGTTTCGGCAGGATGCCTATTGGCCGCATCTGTCCCGGCACTGCCACTGGGGACAACTCCCGAGTGCAGAAAACGCCACCCCTCCCCCACCCCAATCCATCACAACTGTCTTCCCACTCCCGGGCTTGGGCACCTCCCGCCAGTGGCCACCGTCTCCAGAGCAACCAGGAGGGGTGGGGTCGGGGCGAGTCTGCCGGGGGCGGGGTGAGTGTGCGCCTGCGCGCCAGGGCGGCGCTGGGCGTGGCCGGCACGGCGGGCCGGGGCGCCTGCGCTTTGGTCCCGGCTTTGCCGCCGTCAGAGAGCGGTCTACGGCGGCGCGGGAGGCCTAGCGCTTGCCCCTCCCCCTCCCGCACCCCCACCCCGGGAGCCGTCTGGCCGCCCCGAAAGGAGGGGGTCAGGGGGAGGCAGCGGACGGAGCGAGAGGGGGCTTAGATCCCACAGGGCTGTTGGATGCGGCTCTCCCGCTGGCAGGTGTCGGCACTTTTGCTTCCCTCCGCGGTGAGGACCACGTTGTCCTCCCTCTCAGCTGACCTGGGCCGGTCCAACGAACCTGAGCGCAGGCGGTGCACCTGCGCTGGGGCTCAGGTCCCAGCCGGCACGGGGCCTGTCCAGAGACATGCAGAAGCCTGTCTCCTGAGCATGCACGCACCCAGTGCCAGGCTCAGCCGCAGCCAAAGTGACAGAAGAAGAGGCATGTGTAGGGAGGCCCCCCTGCAAGCGACTCCCCCCCCCCACACACACACCCCGTGCAAGAGCACGGATTCCCAAGTAGAGCCCACTGGCAGGCCACTGAGGCCCGGAGCCACCTGCCATCAGCAGCGCAGTCCTGGGTGTCCCCGCAGCCCTCAGGAGCACCAGGGCCTGGGGCTCGATCGACCAGGCAGCTGCGCCTCGGCGAGAAGGCCTCTCTGCTTTGGTTTGGAAATCTGGACAGTATCCCTGCGGCATCGCCCGCTATGGCAGCTTGGAACGGCAATCAATAGGAAAATCACCTGGTGGCGTGGCGTGGCGTGCTGTGGCAGAGGGAAATGTGCTGAAGATGATGGGTTCTCCCTTTTTTTCCCCCACAAACGGATGGGTACGACTCGAGTCACTGCCCAGACCACCCATACGTCCGCTTTGGACGGTCACGATGGCCGCTTAGAATATACCCGGTCCATGGAACACCTGGACCTGTAAGCCCACTTGACCGCAGCGCCTGCCTCAAGTGAGCAGAAATGATTTCCACGCAAGTGTCTCACCACCCAATAGGTAAGCAGTTTCGTTTTGCGTCCCGCGGCCCCAGAGCCGAGAGAAACGCTCGTTGGTTGGTACGGTCCCAAAAAGGAGGGCGAGAGGAGAAAGGGCAGGCTCCTTGCTCAGAGTCGTCGGGGTGCTCTGGGGCCCCTCTCGTCCCAGAAAAGAAACGCAGAGAAAGAGAGGTCATTGACAAGGGAGAGGGAAGACTCTGGGCCTGTCCTCTCCGGGAGACAGGCCTCTGCAGGCCTGGCCGGGAGCCCAGGCCGGAGCCCGCAGGCCACCGGTGGGAAAGGCCGGGGTTCCCCTGACATAAGCTGGAGGTGACGGCGATGGGAGACAGCATGTCTGTGACCATTGCCGTGGGAGAGAGCTGCAGGGCAACGCCGGCCGGCCCTAGCTAGGCCCCCGCTTGAGGAGGCCTCGGGGACTTTGGTTGGCCAGGAAACCCCCGTCTTCAGACGGGTCTGGCAGCCTGGCCCAACCCAGACCCTTGGCCTGGGCCAGGTGAGCTATGGCATGGAGAGGGGGCTCTCCCAGCAGCCCCAGATCTGGCCCAGGGGTCCCTTCCCCCACAGCCCCTTCTGCAAGGGGCCGTGCCCCTCCCCCTGCCTTAGAACTCAGCCCTCTGCCCCCCAGCAAGTGTCAGGAAGGAACTCTTCCTATCCAACAGTGGCCCCTAGCGGTGGAAGCTTTGCCTCTGACTTTGGGCACCGGAGCCGCTCTCTTGTTCCTGGAGCTTCTTCTGTCTCTTGGCTTTTCACCAGACAGACAGGAGGGAACAACTGTCCAGGACAGCATAGCAGAGCTTCTCTCCTAGCCCAGTCCCCACCCAGCAGGCTCCGCCCACGTCGGCGACCCCTTCCGTCGCGTCCCCGTGGCCTCCTGCTGGCATTCGGTGTATACATTTTGGAACCCCGCTTCCCCCAGCGCTGGAGGTTTTCCTGGCAGTGGACGCGCTCCCCGAAGTGCATCGGGTGGGTTTCGGCAGGATGCCTATTGGCCGCATCTGTCCCGGCACTGCCACTGGGGACAACTCCCGAGTGCAGAAAACGCCACCCCTCCCCCACCCCAATCCATCACAACTGTCTTCCCACTCCCGGGCTTGGGCACCTCCCGCCAGTGGCCACCGTCTCCAGAGCAACCAGGAGGGGTGGGGTCGGGGCGAGTCTGCCGGGGGCGGGGTGAGTGTGCGCCTGCGCGCCAGGGCGGCGCTGGGCGTGGCCGGCACGGCGGGCCGGGGCGCCTGCGCTTTGGTCCCGGCTTTGCCGCCGTCAGAGTGCGGTCTACGGCGGCGCGGGAGGCCTAGCGCTTGCCCCTCCCCCTCCCGCACCCCCACCCCGGGAGCCGTCTGGCCGCCCCGAAAGGAGGGGGTCAGGGGGAGGCAGCGGACGGAGCGAGAGGGGGCTTAGATCCCACAGGGCTGTTGGATGCGGCTCTCCCGCTGGCAGGTGTCGGCACTTTTGCTTCCCTCCGCGGTGAGGACCACGTTGTCCTCCCTCTCAGCTGACCTGGGCCGGTCCAACGAACCTGAGCGCAGGCGGTGCACCTGCGCTGGGGCTCAGGTCCCAGCCGGCACGGGGCCTGTCCAGAGACATGCAGAAGCCTGTCTCCTGAGCATGCACGCACCCAGTGCCAGGCTCAGCCGCAGCCAAAGTGACAGAAGAAGAGGCATGTGTAGGGAGGCCCCCCTGCAAGCGACTCCCCCCACACACACACACACCCCGTGCAAGAGCACGGATTCCCAAGTAGAGCCCACTGGCAGGCCACTGAGGCCCGGAGCCACCTGCCATCAGCAGCGCAGTCCTGGGTGTCCCCGCAGCCCTCAGGAGCACCAGGGCCTGGGGCTCGATCGACCAGGCAGCTGCGCCTCGGCGAGAAGGCCTCTCTGCTTTGGTTTGGAAATCTGGACAGTATCCCTGCGGCATCGCCCGCTATGGCAGCTTGGAACGGCAATCAATAGGAAAATCACCTGGTGGCGTGGCGTGGCGTGCTGTGGCAGAGGGAAATGTGCTGAAGATGATGGGTTCTCCCTTTTTTTCCCCCACAAACGGATGGGTACGACTCGA
This sequence comes from Dasypus novemcinctus, assembly GCF_030445035.2. Taxonomy (NCBI): domain Eukaryota; kingdom Metazoa; phylum Chordata; class Mammalia; order Cingulata; family Dasypodidae; genus Dasypus; species Dasypus novemcinctus. The sequence goes on from NC_080683.1 coordinate 999,751, forward strand.
GTCACTGCCCAGACCACCCATACGTCCGCTTTGGACGGTCACGATGGCCGCTTAGAATATACCCGGTCCATGGAACACCTGGACCTGTAAGCCCACTTGACCGCAGCGCCTGCCTCAAGTGAGCAGAAATGATTTCCACGCAAGTGTCTCACCACCCAATAGGTAAGCAGTTTCGTTTTGCGTCCCGCGGCCCCAGAGCCGAGAGAAACGCTCGTTGGTTGGTACGGTCCCAAAAAGGAGGGCGAGAGGAGAAAGGGCAGGCTCCTTGCTCAGAGTCGTCGGGGTGCTCTGGGGCCCCTCTCGTCCCAGAAAAGAAACGCAGAGAAAGAGAGGTCATTGACAAGGGAGAGGGAAGACTCTGGGCCTGTCCTCTCCGGGAGACAGGCCTCTGCAGGCCTGGCCGGGAGCCCAGGCCGGAGCCCGCAGGCCACCGGTGGGAAAGGCCGGGGTTCCCCTGACATAAGCTGGAGGTGACGGCGATGGGAGACAGCATGTCTGTGACCATTGCCGTGGGAGAGAGCTGCAGGGCAACGCCGGCCGGCCCTAGCTAGGCCCCCGCTTGAGGAGGCCTCGGGGACTTTGGTTGGCCAGGAAACCCCCGTCTTCAGACGGGTCTGGCAGCCTGGCCCAACCCAGACCCTTGGCCTGGGCCAGGTGAGCTATGGCATGGAGAGGGGGCTCTCCCAGCAGCCCCAGATCTGGCCCAGGGGTCCCTTCCCCCACAGCCCCTTCTGCAAGGGGCCGTGCCCCTCCCCCTGCCTTAGAACTCAGCCCTCTGCCCCCCAGCAAGTGTCAGGAAGGAACTCTTCCTATCCAACAGTGGCCCCTAGCGGTGGAAGCTTTGCCTCTGACTTTGGGCACCGGAGCCGCTCTCTTGTTCCTGGAGCTTCTTCTGTCTCTTGGCTTTTCACCAGACAGACAGGAGGGAACAACTGTCCAGGACAGCATAGCAGAGCTTCTCTCCTAGCCCAGTCCCCACCCAGCAGGCTCCGCCCACGTCGGCGACCCCTTCCGTCGCGTCCCCGTGGCCTCCTGCTGGCATTCGGTGTATACATTTTGGAACCCCGCTTCCCCCAGCGCTGGAGGTTTTCCTGGCAGTGGACGCGCTCCCCGAAGTGCATCGGGTGGGTTTCGGCACGATGCCTATTGGCCGCATCTGTCCCGGCACTGCCACTGGGGACAACTCCCGAGTGCAGAAAACGCCACCCCTCCCCCACCCCAATCCATCACAACTGTCTTCCCACTCCCGGGCTTGGGCACCTCCCGCCAGTGGCCACCGTCTCCAGAGCAACCAGGAGGGGTGGGGTCGGGGCGAGTCTGCCGGGGGCGGGGTGAGTGTGCGCCTGCGCGCCAGGGCGGCGCTGGGCGTGGCCGGCACGGCGGGCCGGGGCGCCTGCGCTTTGGTCCCGGCTTTGCCGCCGTCAGAGTGCGGTCTACGGCGGCGCGGGAGGCCTAGCGCTTGCCCCTCCCCCTCCCGCACCCCCACCCCGGGAGCCGTCTGGCCGCCCCGAAAGGAGGGGGTCAGGCGGAGGCAGCGGACGGAGCGAGAGGGGGCTTAGATCCCACAGGGCTGTTGGATGCGGCTCTCCCGCTGGCAGGTGTCGGCACTTTTGCTTCCCTCCGCGGTGAGGACCACGTTGTCCTCCCTCTCAGCTGACCCGGGCCGGTCCAACGAACCTGAGCGCAGGCGGTGCACCTGCGCTGGGGCTCAGGTCCCAGCCGGCACGGGGCCTGTCCAGAGACATGCAGAAGCCTGTCTCCTGAGCATGCACGCACCCAGTGCCAGGCTCAGCCGCAGCCAAAGTGACAGAAGAAGAGGCATGTGTAGGGAGGCCCCCCTGCAAGCGACTCCCCACACACACACACACACTCCGTGCAAGAGCACGGATTCCCAAGTAGAGCCCACTGGCAGGCCACTGAGGCCCGGAGCCACCTGCCATCAGCAGCGCAGTCCTGGGTGTCCCCGCAGTCCTCAGGAGCACCAGGGCCTGGGGCTCGATCGACCAGGCAGCTGTGCCTCGGCGAGAAGGCCTATCGGCTTTGGTTTGGAAATCTGGACAGTATCCCTGCGGCATTGCCCGCTCTGGTAGCTTGGAACGGCAATCGATAGGAAAATCACCTGGTTGCGTGGCGTGCTGTGGCAGAGGGAAATGTGCTGAAGATGATGGGTTCTCCCTTTTTTTCCCCCACAAACGGATGGGTATGACTCGAGTCAATGCCCAGACAACCCATACGTCCGCTTTGGACGGTCACGATGGCCGCTTAGAATATACCCGTTCCTTGGAACACCTGGACCTGTAAGCCCACTTGACCGCAGCGCCTGCCTCAAGTGAGCAGAAATGATTTCCACGCAAGTGTCTCACCACCCAATAGGTAAGCAGTTTCGTTTTGCGTCCCGCGGCCCCAGAGCCGTGAGAAACGCTCGTTGGTTGGTACGGTCCCAAAAAGGAGGGCGAGAGGAGAAAGGGCAGGCTCCTTGCTCAGAGTCGTCGGGGTGCTCTGGGGCCCCTCTCGTCCCAGAAAAGAAACGCAGAGAAAGAGAGGTCATTGACAAGGGAGAGGGAAGACTCTGGGCCTGTCCTCTCCGGGAGACAGGCCTCTGCAGGCCTGGCTGGGAGCCCAGGCCGGAGCCCGCAGGCCACCGGTGGGAAAGGCCGGGGTTCCCCTGACATAAGCTGGAGGTGACGGCGATGGGAGACAGCATGTCTGTGACCATTGCCGTGGGAGAGAGCTGCAGGGCAACGCCGGCCGGCCCTAGCTAGGCCCCCGCTTGAGGAGGCCTCGGGGACTTTGGTTGGCCAGGAAACCCCCGTCTTCAGACGGGTCTGGCAGCCTGGCCCAACCCAGACCCTTGGCCTGGGCCAGGTGAGCTATGGCATGGAGAGGGGGCTCTCCCAGCAGCCCCAGATCTGGCCCAGGGGTCCCTTCCCCCACAGCCCCTTCTGCAAGGGGCCGTGCCCCTCCCCCTGCCTTAGAACTCAGCCCTCTGCCCCCCAGCAAGTGTCAGGAAGGAACTCTTCCTATCCAACAGTGGCCCCTAGCGGTGGAAGCTTTGCCTCTGACTTTGGGCACCGGAGCCGCTCTCTTGTTCCTGGAGCTTCTTCTGTCTCTTGGCTTTTCACCAGACAGACAGGAGGGAACAACTGTCCAGGACAGCATAGCAGAGCTTCTCTCCTAGCCCAGTCCCCACCCAGCAGGCTCCGCCCACGTCGGCGACCCCTTCCGTCGCGTCCCCGTGGCCTCCTGCTGGCATTCGGTGTATACATTTTGGAACCCCGCTTCCCCCAGCGCTGGAGGTTTTCCTGGCAGTGGACGCGCTCCCCGAAGTGCATCGGGTGGGTTTCGGCAGGATGCCTATTGGCCGCATCTGTCCCGGCACTGCCACTGGGGACAACTCCCGAGTGCAGAAAACGCCACCCCTCCCCCACCCCAATCCATCACAACTGTCTTCCCACTCCCGGGCTTGGGCACCTCCCGCCAGTGGCCACCGTCTCCAGAGCAACCAGGAGGGGTGGGGTCGGGGCGAGTCTGCCGGGGGCGGGGTGAGTGTGCGCCTGCGCGCCAGGGCGGCGCTGGGCGTGGCCGGCACGGCGGGCCGGGGCGCCTGCGCTTTGGTCCCGGCTTTGCCGCCGTCAGAGTGTGGTCTACGGCGGCGCGGGAGGCCTAGCGCTTGCCCCTCCCCCTCCCCTACCCCCACGCCGGGAGCCGTCTGGCCGCCCCGAAAGGAGGGGGTCAGGCGGAGGCAGCGGACGGAGCTGGACGGAGCGAGAGGGGGCTTAGATCCCACAGGGCTGTTGGATGCGGCTCTCCCGCTGGCAGGTGTCGGCACTTTTGCTTCCCTCCGCGGTGAGGACCACGTTGTCCTCCCTCTCAGCTGACCTGGGCCGGTCCAACGAACCTGAGCGCAGGCGGTGCACCTGCGCTGGGGCTCAGGTCCCAGCCGGCACGGGGCCTGTCCAGAGACATGCAGAAGCCTGTCTCCTGAGCATGCACGCACCCAGTGCCAGGCTCAGCCGCAGCCAAAGTGACAGAAGAAGAGGCATGTGTAGGGAGGCCCCCCTGCAAGCGATTCCCCCCCCCCACACACACACCCCGTGCAAGAGCACGGATTCCCAAGTAGAGCCCACTGGCAGGCCACTGAGGCCCGGAGCCACCTGCCATCAGCAGCGCAGTCCTGGGTGTCCGCGCAGTCCTCAGGAGCACCAGGGCCTGGGGCTCGATCGACCAGGCAGCTGCGCCTCGGCGAGAAGGCCTCTCTGCTTTGGTTTGGAAATCTGGACAGTATCCCTGCGGCATCGCCCGCTATGGCAGCTTGGAACGGCAATCAATAGGAAAATCACCTGGTGGCGTGGCGTGGCGTGCTGTGGCAGAGGGAAATGTGCTGAAGATGATGGGTTCTCCCTTTTTTTCCCCCACAAACGGATGGGTGCGACTCGAGTCAATGCCCAGACAACCCATACGTCTGCTTTGGACGGTCACGATGGCCGCTTAGAATATACCCGGTCCTTGGAACACCTGGACCTGTAAGCCCACTTGACCGCAGCTCCTGCCTCAAGTGAGCAGAAATGATTTCCACGCAAGTGTCTCACCACCCAATAGGTAAGCAGTTTCGTTTTGCGTCCCGCGGCCCCAGAGCCGAGAGAAACGCTCGTTGGTTGGTACGGTCCCAAAAAGGAGGGCGAGAGGAGAAAGGGCAGGCTCCTTGCTCAGAGTCGTCGGGGTGCTCTGGGGCCCCTCTCGTCCCAGAAAAGAAACGCAGAGAAAGAGAGGTCATTGACAAGGGAGAGGGAAGACTCTGGGCCTGTCCTCTCCGGGAGACAGGCCTCTGCAGGCCTGGCCGGGAGCCCAGGCCGGAGCCCGCAGGCCACCGGTGGGAAAGGCCGGGGTTCCCCTGACATAAGCTGGAGGTGACGGCGATGGGAGACAGCATGTCTGTGACCATTGCCGTGGGAGAGAGCTGCAGGGCAACGCCGGCCGGCCCTAGCTAGGCCCCCGCTTGAGGAGGCCTCGGGGACTTTGGTTGGCCAGGAAACCCCCGTCTTCAGACGGGTCTGGCAGCCTGGCCCAACCCAGACCCTTGGCCTGGGCCAGGTGAGCTATGGCATGGAGAGGGGGCTCTCCCAGCAGCCCCAGATCTGGCCCAGGGGTCCCTTCCCCCACAGCCCCTTCTGCAAGGGGCCGTGCCCCTCCCCCTGCCTTAGAACTCAGCCCTCTGCCCCCCAGCAAGTGTCAGGAAGGAACTCTTCCTATCCAACAGTGGCCCCTAGCGGTGGAAGCTTTGCCTCTGACTTTGGGCACCGGAGCCGCTCTCTTGTTCCTGGAGCTTCTTCTGTCTCTTGGCTTTTCACCAGACAGACAGGAGGGAACAACTGTCCAGGACAGCATAGCAGAGCTTCTCTCCTAGCCCAGTCCCCACCCAGCAGGCTCCGCCCACGTCGGCGACCCCTTCCGTCGCGTCCCCGTGGCCTCCTGCTGGCATTCGGTGTATACATTTTGGAACCCCGCTTCCCCCAGCGCTGGAGGTTTTCCTGGCAGTGGACGCGCTCCCCGAAGTGCATCGGGTGGGTTTCGGCACGATGCCTATTGGCCGCATCTGTCCCGGCACTGCCACTGGGGACAACTCCCGAGTGCAGAAAACGCCACCCCTCCCCCACCCCAATCCATCACAACTGTCTTCCCACTCCCGGGCTTGGGCACCTCCCGCCAGTGGCCACCGTCTCCAGAGCAACCAGGAGGGGTGGGGTCGGGGCGAGTCTGCCGGGGGCGGGGTGAGTGTGCGCCTGCGCGCCAGGTCGGCGCTGGGCGTGGCCGGCACGGCGGGCCGGGGCGCCTGCGCTTTGGTCCCGGCTTTGCCGCCGTCAGAGTGCGGTCTACGGCGGCGCGGGAGGCCTAGCGCTTGCCCCTCCCCCTCCCGCACCCCCACCCCGGGAGCCGTCTGGCCGCCCCGAAAGGAGGGGGTCAGGCGGAGGCAGCGGACGGAGCGAGAGGGGGCTTAGATCCCACAGGGCTGTTGGATGCGGCTCTCCCGCTGGCAGGTGTCGGCACTTTTGCTTCCCTCCGCGGTGAGGACCACGTTGTCCTCCCTCTCAGCTGACCTAGGCCGGTCCAACGAACCTGAGCGCAGGCGGTGCACCTGCGCTGGGGCTCAGGTCCCAGCCGGCACGGGGCCTGTCCAGAGACATGCAGAAGCCTGTCTCCTGAGCATGCACGCACCCAGTGCCAGGCTCAGCCGCAGCCAAAGTGACAGAAGAAGAGGCATGTGTAGGGAGGCCCCCCTGCAAGCGACTCCCCACACACACACACACACTCCGTGCAAGAGCACGTATTCCCAAGTAGAGCCCACTGGCAGGCCACTGAGGCCCGGAGCCACCTGCCATCAGCAGCGCAGTCCTGGGTGTCCCCGCAGTCCTCAGGAGCACCAGGGCCTGGGGCTCGATCGACCAGGCAGCTGCGCCTCGGCGAGAAGGCCTATCGGCTTTGGTTTGGAAATCTGGACAGTATCCCTGCGGCATTGCCCGCTCTGGTAGCTTGGAACGGCAATCGATAGGAAAATCACCTGGTTGCGTGGCGTGCTGTGGCAGAGGGAAATGTGCTGAAGATGATGGGTTCTCCCTTTTTTTCCCCCACAAACGGATGGGTACGACTCGAGTCAATGCCCAGACAACCCATACGTCCGCTTTGGACGGTCACGATGGCCGCTTAGAATATACCCGTTCCTTGGAACACCTGGACCTGTAAGCCCACTTGACCGCAGCGCCTGCCTCAAGTGAGCAGAAATGATTTCCACGCAAGTGTCTCACCACCCAATAGGTAAGCAGTTTCGTTTTCCGTCCCGCGGCCCCAGAGCCGAGAGAAACGCTCGTTGGTTGGTACGGTCCCAAAAAGGAGGGCGAGAGGAGAAAGGGCAGGCTCCTTGCTCAGAGTCGTCGGGGTGCTCTGGGGCCCCTCTCGTCCCAGAAAAGAAACGCAGAGAAAGAGAGGTCATTGACAAGGGAGAGGGAAGACTCTGGGCCTGTCCTCTCCGGGAGACAGGCCTCTGCAGGCCTGGCCGGGAGCCCAGGCCGGAGCCCGCAGGCCACCGGTGGGAAAGGCCGGGGTTCCCCTGACATAAGCTGGAGGTGACGGCGATGGGAGACAGCATGTCTGTGACCATTGCCGTGGGAGAGAGCTGCAGGGCAACGCCGGCCGGCCCTAGCTAGGCCCCCGCTTGAGGAGGCCTCGGGGACTTTGGTTGGCCAGGAAACCCCCGTCTTCAGACGGGTCTGGCAGCCTGGCCCAACCCAGACCCTTGGCCTGGGCCAGGTGAGCTATGGCATGGAGAGGGGGCTCTCCCAGCAGCCCCAGATCTGGCCCAGGGGTCCCTTCCCCCACAGCCCCTTCTGCAAGGGGCCGTGCCCCTCCCCCTGCCTTAGAACTCAGCCCTCTGCCCCCCAGCAAGTGTCAGGAAGGAACTCTTCCTATCCAACAGTGGCCCCTAGCGGTGGAAGCTTTGCCTCTGACTTTGGGCACCGGAGCCGCTCTCTTGTTCCTGGAGCTTCTTCTGTCTCTTGGCTTTTCACCAGACAGACAGGAGGGAACAACTGTCCAGGACAGCATAGCAGAGCTTCTCTCCTAGCCCAGTCCCCACCCAGCAGGCTCCGCCCACGTCGGCGACCCCTTCCGTCGCGTCCCCGTGGCCTCCTGCTGGCATTCGGTGTATACATTTTGGAACCCCGCTTCCCCCAGCGCTGGAGGTTTTCCTGGCAGTGGACGCGCTCCCCGAAGTGCATCGGGTGGGTTTCGGCAGGATGCCTATTGGCCGCATCTGTCCCGGCACTGCCACTGGGGACAACTCCCGAGTGCAGAAAACGCCACCCCTCCCCCACCCCAATCCATCACAACTGTCTTCCCACTCCCGGGCTTGGGCACCTCCCGCCAGTGGCCACCGTCTCCAGAGCAACCAGGAGGGGTGGGGTCGGGGCGAGTCTGCCGGGGGCGGGGTGAGTGTGCGCCTGCGCGCCAGGGCGGCGCTGGGCGTGGCCGGCACGCGGGCCGGGGCGCCTGCGCTTTGGTCCCGGCTTTGCCGCCGTCAGAGTGCGGTCTACGGCGGCGCGGGAGGCCTAGCGCTTGCCCCTCACCCTCCCCCACCCCCACCCCGGGAGCCGTCTGGCAGCCCCGAAAGGAGGGGGTCAGGCGGAGGCAGCGGACGGAGCGAGAGGGGGCTTAGATCCCACAGGGCTGTTGGATGCGGCTCTCCCGCTGGCAGGTGTCGGCACTTTTGCTTCCCTCCGCGGTGAGGACCACGTTGTCCTCCCTCTCAGCTGACCTGGGCCGGTCCAACGAACCTGAGCGCAGGCGGTGCACCTGCGCTGGGGCTCAGGTCCCAGCCGGCACGGGGCCTGTCCAGAGATATGCAGAAGCCTGTCTCCTGAGCATTCACGCACCCAGTGCCAGGCTCAGCCGCAGCCAAAGTGACAGAAGAAGTGGCATGTGTAGGGAGGCCCCCCTGCAAGCGACTCCCCCCACACACACACACACCCCGTGCAAGAGCACGGATTCCCAAGTAGAGCCCACTGGCAGGCCACTGAGGCCCGGAGCCACCTGCCATCAGCAGCGCAGTCCTGGGTGTCCCCGCAGCCCTCAGGAGCACCAGGGCCTGGGGCTCGATCGACCAGGCAGCTGCGCCTCGGCGAGAAGGCCTCTCTGCTTTGGTTTGGAAATCTGGACAGTATCCCTGCGGCATCGCCCGCTATGGCAGCTTGGAACGGCAATCAATAGGAAAATCACCTGGTGGCGTGGCGTGGCGTGCTGTGGCAGAGGGAAATGTGCTGAAGATGATGGGTTCTCCCTTTTTTTCCCCCACAAACGGATGGGTACGACTCGAGTCAATGCCCAGACAACCCATACGTCTGCTTTGGACGGTCATGATGGCCGCTTAGAATATACCCGGTCCTTGGAACACCTGGACCTGTAAGCCCACTTGACCGCAGCGCCTGCCTCAAGTGAGCAGAAATGATTTCCACGCAAGTGTCTCACCACCCAATAGGTAAGCAGTTTCGTTTTGCGTCCCGCGGCCCCAGAGCCGAGAGAAACGCTCGTTGGTTGGTACGGTCCCAAAAAGGAGGGCGAGAGGAGAAAGGGCAGGCTCCTTGCTCAGAGTCGTCGGGGTGCTCTGGGGCCCCTCTCGTCCCAGAAAAGAAACGCAGAGAAAGAGAGGTCATTGACAAGGGAGAGGGAAGACTTTGGGCCTGTCCTCTCCGGGAGACAGGCCTCTGCAGGCCTGGCCGGGAGCCCAGGCCGCAGCCCGCAGGCCACCGGTGGGAAAGGCCGGGGTTCCCCTGACATAAGCTGGAGGTGACGGCGATGGGAGACAGCATGTCTGTGACCATTGCCGTGGGAGAGAGCTGCAGGGCAACGCCGGCCGGCCCTAGCTAGGCCCCCGCTTGAGGAGGCCTCGGGGACTTTGGTTGGCCAGGAAACCCCCGTCTTCAGACGGGTCTGGCAGCCTGGCCCAACCCAGACCCTTGGCCTGGGCCAGGTGAGCTATGGCATGGAGAGGGGGCTCTCCCAGCAGCCCCAGATCTGGCCCAGGGGTCCCTTCCCCCACAGCCCCTTCTGCAAGGGGCCGTGCCCCTCCCCCTGCCTTAGAACTCAGCCCTCTGCCCCCCAGCAAGTGTCAGGAAGGAACTCTTCCTATCCAACTGTGGCCCCTAGCGGTGGAAGCTTTGCCTCTGACTTTGGGCACCGGAGCCGCTCTCTTGTTCCTGGAGCTTCTTCTGTCTCTTGGCTTTTCACCAGACAGACAGGAGGGAACAACTGTCCAGGACAGCATAGCAGAGCTTCTCTCCTAGCCCAGTCCCCACCCAGCAGGCTCCGCCCACGTCGGCGACCCCTTCCGTCGCGTCCCCGTGGCCTCCTGCTGGCATTCGGTGTATACATTTTGGAACCCCGCTTCCCCCAGCGCTGGAGGTTTTCCTGGCAGTGGACGCGCTCCCCGAAGTGCATCGGGTGGGTTTCGGCAGGATGCCTATTGGCCGCATCTGTCCCGGCACTGCCACTGGGGACAACTCCCGAGTGCAGAAAACGCCACCCCTCCCCCACCCCAATCCATCACAACTGTCTTCCCACTCCCGGGCTTGGGCACCTCCCGCCAGTGGCCACCGTCTCCAGAGCAACCAGGAGGGGCGGGGTTGGGGCGAGTCTGCCAGGGGCGGGGTGAGTGTGCGCCTGCGGGCCAGGGCGGCGCTGGGCGTGGCCGGCACGGCGGGCCGGGGTGCCCGCCCTTTGGTCCCGGCTTTGCTGGCATCAGAGAGCGGTCTACGGCAGCGCGGGAGGCCTAGCGCTTGCCCCTCCCCCTCCCCCACTCCTACCCCGTGCGCCGTCTGGGCGCCCCGAAATGAGGGGGTCAGACAGAGGCATCGGATGAAGCGAGAGGGGGCTTAGATCCCAGAGGGCTGTTGGTTGCGGCTCTCCCTCTGGCAGGTGTTGGCACTTTTGCTTCCCTCCGCGGTTTGGACCATGTTCTCCTCCTTCTCAGTTTACCTGGGCTGGTCTAACGAACCTGAGGGCGTGTGGTGCACCTCCGCTGGGGCTCAGGTCCCAGCTGGCACGGGGCCTGTCCAGAGACATGCAGAAGCCTGTCTCCTGAGCATGCACGCACGCAGTACCAGGCTCAGCCGCAGCCAAAGTGACAGAAGAAGAGGCATTTGCAACCGACCCCCCCCTCCCCACCCTGTGAAAGCACACGGATTCCCAAGTAGAGCCCACTGGCCGGGCACTGAGGCCCAGAGTTTCCTGCCATCAGCAGCGTAGTCCTGGGTGTCCCCTGTTACTTTTACCAGAGCTGATGTTGGTGCTGGGGGTTAATGTATACCCAGGGGACCTGAATCTCTGGACTGACCATGTGATAGCCAGGCCCTGAGCCTCAACAGACTTGCAACTTCTACTTGGTTTATTGGACTTACCCCACTCAGCTAACATGGAAGTGAAGAAGGTCCACCACCACACCATGGAGCCAAGAGTGTCTACAACTGAAAGCAGGATCATTGCATCCAGCATCCATGTGAAATGTAAACCCCCTCTTGATATAGATGTGGAGTGTACACAACCATTCTAAGGTCCAGAGGATTGAGGCATAGAGTATGGATTCAAGTGGACTTACTGATAGTCTGTTCATGAACTATTGTGATTAGTAATTGAAGAAAATGTGGCATTGGTGTGGAGAAAGTGGCCATAGTGGAGGCTTGGGGTAGGGAGTGGGAGGAAGAGATGTGATGTGGGGGCATTTTCAGGACTTGGAGTTGTCCTGGGTGGTGCTGCAGGGACAGTTACTCGATATTGTATGTCCTCCCATGGCCCACTGGGTGGACTGTGGGAGAGTGGCTATGATGTGGACCACTGACCATGAGGTGCAGTGATGCTCAGAGATGTATTCACCAAATGCAATGAATGTCTCATGATGATAGAGGAGGTGGTTGTTATAGGGAGAGGAGTTGGGTGAGGGGGTTGGGGGGTATATGGGAACCTCATTTTTTAATGTAACATTAAAAAATAAAGACAAAATAAATAAATAATCCTATCAATGAATTTCAGGAAGCAAATGAAAAGTCCTTGAAAGCTATGGAAGATCTTTTCTAAATTATAATTAAAACAAATTAAACAATTGTAATATATTCCAGAACCTAGCATTCAGTATGCTTTTAAAATTATTCACAGTTTTAGACTTTTATTAAAGAAGGGAAGTTTTAAACCTTATGTAAAGGAAGGCAAAAGGACATTCCTAGAATAAACTATAATGATTTCAATTTTATTTAACTTAGGTGTAATCTCCCTACATTTATAGAATGCCAATTAAATAAATTAATATTATATTAATTCCTTAAGACAATGATATTGTAAATTCATGTTTAATGGAATTAAGTTAAAAGGAGAAAATGTAGATCTGCCCTCTCTTCAATGAATAAAGTAAACTTCATTGGTTGCTAATTGTAATTTTTAAAAAAGATTTATTTATTTCCCCCACTTTTTGGTTTTTGCACTTGCATCTGCTTCCCGTGTCTTTTCTTTCTTTTTTTTTTTTTAGATTTATTTATTTATTTCTCTTCTCTCCCCTGCTCACCCATGCACATCGGTTGTCTGCTCTCTGTCCATTCACTGTGTCATCATCTTTGTCTACTTCTGTTGTCAGCAGCATGGGAATCTTTGTTTCTTTTTTCTTGTTTCAGCTCTCCATGTGTGTGGTGCCATTCTTGGGCAGGCTGCACTTTCTTTCACACTGGGTGGCTCTCCTTACGGGGCACACTCCTTGCGCCTGGGGCTCCCCTACACAGGGGACACCCCTGTGTGGCACGGCACTCCTTGCACACATCAGCACTGCGCATGGGCCAGGTCCACATGGGTCAAGGAGGCCCGGGGTTTGAACCGCGGACCTCCCATATGGTAGATGGATGCCCTAACCACTACACCAAGTCTGCCACCCCCATGTCTTTGGCTCTGGGAACCCATCCCAGGACCTCTGCTGCATCTCTCAGTGTCTCTCCTCTATGTCTCACTTTGTTGTGTCACCTTGCTGCACCAGCTGTGTGTAGCATGGGCTGTCAGCTCTCTGCCATGTGGGCTATCAGCTCTCCATGTCAGTGGACTTTCAGCTCTCTATGGTGCTCAGGCCAGTTTGCCTTTACCAGGAGGCCCTGGGAATTGAAGCTGGGGCCTCCTATATGGTAGATGGGAGCCCGGTCACTTGAGCTACATACACCTCCCTAATTGTAATTTAATAAGCTTTGTTTTAATGTGAAATATCCATTCCATGTGGTTAGGGTAAATTATATGGAGTTTGAAAAAACATCTTCTAAACTGAAGCATTTAAATGACTAATTCCAGGAATGTAGTTGTAAGATAAAGGAATGCCTCTCTTAAGTACTATCTTTATTTTCTTTGCCATGTGCTTATCTTGTTGCCTATACTGTCTCTGTGAGTTTATGTCTAGGGCACACCTCTCCTAGCTGTCCTAAGCATAACCACTGCTGTAGGAACTAAGATTGAAGTTCATACTGAAACCTAGCAGGTCTACTACAGTCTCTCCCTGGAGTTAACCAGCAGCATAAAATAATTCAAGGAAGAATGCTGTTTCCATCAACTTTGGGAGGGAGCAGCCTCTGAAGGTACCTGGCCTTTCTCACTATTGTGGTCTAGTGTGTCATGACTACAACCCTTTTTGGGTCTGTTTGCCACCATCCTCTTTATCTCTTTATTGGGACCATGGATTTTCAAAATTTGAATTGTTTCTTTCTAATGAATCAATGGCTTATTAATCATGTGGGGATTTCATCCAGTTCCAACCAGGATGTGGACCCATCTTCCCTCAAACACAATAGAATAGTGAGAGAGGTCATGCCCTGTCAGGCAGGGACTACTGCCCTAAACAGCAGGAAGCAACTACAGAAGAATGACCTTGACCCCTCAGCACCCCTTTAAGAATAATGGCATGAACTCTTTGAGGGCGAGTTCAGACAGTTTAGTACAGGGAAATGAGATGAGCCACAACATGGCCAACAGACTGTGGCCATGAGACCCTACTGAGTCCTTGACCTTGACTTTCAGGTTCCAGTTGAGTCTCTCTCCTGGGCTGAGGGGAGGCACTGCATATTCCAAAGACTACTCAACTTTGGCCCCCACTATTGGTGGGATAACCCAATAGCAGCTTGGGCCCCACCCATTAGCATTTGTAAGGGGAGGAATAATTAATAGCTTTGAAGGTGACCACACAAGCCAGAACTCACTTTCTCTGCCTAGAGGAGCCGACACCAATATTAGTGCTTATTTCCATCCTGTCCATTTCTCAGCAAGTTCTCTTCTTTCTCCCATTACCAAATAAAATCTTTTTCCTGGCCTGACTGAAAAAGAAAGAAAGAAAGAAGAGAGATTCCACAATAGATGTTACAGATGGAGCTGTGAATAGGGTTTAGTGACTTCCACAAATGACAGCCCATTTAGCAGCAGAATGTCCCCAGGGTACAGGAAGCCTGAATGTGCAATTCTGAAATCCCAGAATGTTACCCCATTAGTAGGAGACCAACATTTTCATGCTTTCAATCCACACAATTCCTAGTAATGTCAATGTTTTCAAGATGCTCAGTAAGAATCAAGGTGTCTTGTGTCTTGTGGCTGGCAGGATTATTATGTGTAGATGGAAAAATTTAAAATATCAGTAAACAAAATTATATCTATTCTTTCTTGCTAGAGGTTATTTCTAAAATAAAGTGTTAAAATATAGTGTGCACAAAAGTTACTGATGAGTTTTTGGACCATGTGATATACATAAATTACTTTGGTAGATCTTTTATATGCCTGATAATAGGAAAACCAATTGTTGGTAAAATTGTAGGTCCTATTAAAATGGCTCTGAACCTATATGATTGGGAATCTATAGCAATAGAAATAAAGTTTTAAAAAATCTAAAAAGAACTGCCACCACTAAAACCAAATTAAAAGACTAAATAAAAAGAAAACTGAAATCAAGTGCCTCATGTGAATGATAAGAATCATTGAAAAGGCAGCACTAAAATATAATGAGAAACTAAAATTTAATTGTAAGAATAAAATACTCATAAATATAAGTTTAAGTTCAGAAATAAAATTCATTTGAAGACATGTAATTGAAAACACCTTTAAAGATAATTGATTCTGAAAATATATATACATTTAAATGTAGTACCTGGACAAGATGGCAGTTGTTCCCTTCCAAAATAAGAGTTTAAATAAGGAGCAATAATCAATGATCAGATTGAGAAACAAACTAGAGAAGGACAGGTACAGTGGAGAAAAGGAGTATGAAGACCCATACTTAAGAGGATATGAAAAGATCTTGCTGGGGAAGAGGGGGAAAGGGTTTGATGTTGAATATATGGGAGTCCCCTATATTGTATATGTGACTTTACTGTGATCTAAATTTTTTGAAGACAAAATTAAAAATTAAAAAAAAAAGGGTATAGGCACCGAGGAAGGAATGTAAGAGATTACCTTGCCACTGTACATACAGGGCAACACGTATTACAGTGATGAAAGGCAAAACATCAAAACCAAAGTTTTATGATTTTTTCATTTTTTAGTACCTGTTTATTTTTTATTTTATCTCAGTTTTTCTCAGTTAGTATTAATTTTGCTTGTAATCTTGAAACCTATTATTACTATTTCATTTTCTTACTAATCAAATTTGGCAATGTATTAGGCTTCATTTTTTTTTTTAGATGCTCCCCAATGGGTTTTTTAAAAATTTATTGAAGTATATCACTCATACGTAAACATACATAAACAATAAGTGTATAGTAATAGCTGTGAACTTACAAAACAAACATATAAAACATCATACAGGACTCTCATACCTCACCATACCACCAATACCTTACATTATTGTTAAACCTTTTTAACTAATGATTAAAGAGCATTGTCAAAATATTACTACTAACCAAAGTATTTTTCCTCCAACCCATCCTATTATTATTACTGTCTCTATATCATTTATATATGAACATACTTAAATAATAGTGTATAGAAAAAGTTGTAAATTTACAAAGCAAACATCCATTACATCAAATTGGGGTCCCATACATCAACCCTCCACCAAAACCTTTCATTGTTATGAGATGTTTGTCACAAAGTATGAAAGAATATTGTCAAAATCTCACTACTAATTATAGTCCTTACTTACATTCGGTGTATTTCCCCCCAACCCACCCTATTATTATTTTTAAATATAATTTTATGACAGAAGTTGTAAACTTATAAAACAATCATACACATGTGCGGAATTCCTAAATAACACCCCTCCATCAAGGCACCACACCATGGCAGAATATTTGTTACAGGTAAGATAATATTATCTGATTGTTACCATGTCCAGAGCATACATTTGGCACACATTTTCCATACTACCCCATTATCAACACAGTACACATCTTTGGCATAGATGCAAGACTATTATATTATTACTATATTATATTATTACTATTAACCACAGTCACTCCAGTTCTATTTTCCCCATTAGGCTTCATTTTTGAAGAAGTTTTGAATCACAGTGAGGTTCAACTATTATAGGGGACGAACAGTGGTGTGGGGTGTCACTGATAGTTGGGAGGGAGTTCTCCAGGGCATGTATATAGGGTATATAAAAATGTTTGGATATTCATTGGGTATTGTCATAGTAGGTAACTCTCCAAACAACTGAGGGAGTATGGAGTTCCTAACTAGGGGAGCTCTGTCACATTCCCCAGTGGAACAGCAACAGTTGCCCTCATGCATGGGCAAAGACCAGTGAAGAAGGATGGTCCAATGATGGGCCCTTGGTACTGATGACTATGCTTATGAGCCTCTGCACTTGAAATTCCAACTAAGCCTAGAGCTGCAGGGTGGGTAAGAATTACCTCCTGAGAGCCTCCATGTTGCTCAGATGTGGCCTCTCCCTAAGCCAAACACAGCATGTAAATGTGTTACCTTCCCCTCAGTGTGGGACATGACTCCCGGGGATGAGCCTTCCTTGCACTGAGGAATTACTCCCAAGCAGCAGCTGGTGATGCAAGTAGAAAAAAACCTTGAATGAAAGGGGGAAATGGTAAAGACAAATGAGTTTATATGGCTAAGAGACTTCAAAATGAGTTGGGAGGTCATCAGAGGGGTCACACTTACACACACCTTAGCAGGATCCCAGAGATAGCTATTCAAGAAACATTCTAATCAATGCTATCCCAATCAATATTTTTTATTTAAGCAAACTATTTTAAAGCTATAATATACTAATTTATGTTAAATCTTATTTTTTAAAGAATTATTTTTGGCATTTCTGTGTTTAGTTTTCATATCTAAGGATGAAACTTTTGAAATGTTTTTGATCTTATCTGCCACAGTGACTTTTGTTCATAGTTCTGTGATTCTTCTTAGATTTAAGTCTTCATGGTCCTACCATAACTATTTTTACCACAATAAAATAGAATGGTAGATCTAGTAACATGTGATCTGACTTCTAATCTTGTAAAAATTGTGAATACTTTTAAGTGGATTTATCTTTTACTGAATTTATTTTGCATACTATAAATAGTCCAATTATTTTTGGTCACAGTTGACACTTTCAAGTATCTATAAGCTATTTGTATGATGATTTTCCATGTTATAGCTTTTACTCATATATAAATATATCTCTGGCTTTGGAGGAAGGTGTGAGTCAGGAGTGTGACCAAAGAAAATGCCTCAAGCAATTTAAATCACTGCTTGGTATCATTTTGAAATGACTTTGTACAAATCTAGCCTGTAGTCTTGGAACACTGACCAGAGTTTCATAGGAAAAAAAGGGATAAATCTTTTGCCTTTAATAAGTTTTAATAAGGAAATTTCCTTGGACACCAAGTACCTTTTAGTATATAATACTTACTGCTATTATAAATATGTATTTTTTTTTTAAAGATTTATTTATTTATTTATTTTCCCCCCCTCCCCGGTTGTCTGTTCTTGGTGTCTATTTGTTGCGTCTTGTTTCTTTGTCTGCTTTTGTTTCTTTGTCCGCTTCTGTTGTCGTCAGCGGCACAGGAAGTGTGGGCGGCACCATTCCTGGGCAGGCTGCACTTTCTTTTCACGCTGGGCGGCTTTCCTCACGGGCGCACTCCTTGCACGTGGGGGCTCCCCCACGCGGGGGACACCCTTGCGTGGCACGGCACTCCTTGCGCGCATCAGCACTGCGCATGGCCAGCTCCACACGGGTCGAGGAGGCCCGGGGTTTGAACCACGGACCTCCCATATGGTAGACGGATGCCCTAACCACTGGGCCAAAGTCCGTCTCCTAAATATGTATTTTTATATCAAACTAACACAACAATTTACTAAGAAATAACTTATTTTCTTTTTTTTTGAGATTTATTTATTTTATTTAATTCCCCCCGCCCCCAGGTGTCTGTTCTCTGTGTCTATTTGCTGCATCTTGTTTCTTTGTCCGCTTCTGTTGTCATCAGCAGCAAGGGAAGTGTGGGTGGCACCATTCCTGGGCAGGCTGCACTTCCTTTCGTGCTGGGCGGTTCTTCTTACGGGGCGCACTCCTTGCGCGTGGGGCTCCCCTATGCAGGGGACACCCCTGCGTGGCAGGGCACTCTGCGCGCATCAGCACTGCGCATGGGCCAGCTCCACACAGGTCAAGGAGGCCTGGGGTTTGAACCACGGACCTCCCATGTGGTAGATGGACGCCCTAACCACTGGGCCAAGTCCATTTCCCCTTATTTTCTAGTAAATGTTTTAAATACTTAGTTGGAAAAAATGGCTAGATATGAGTCTCTTAAAGTTCTGCATGTATCTTTTTATTTTTACCCAATTAATATTGGATTTTTCTATGTAATTCTTTATGTGTATATCTCAAATGTGCCTGGTTCATTTGGTATCATTAGAGGAGTGATGTGCATTTAATTTTTTATATTTTAGTTTTTACTCATGTTAGACATGTAGTGTCAAGGAACCCAAATCCACATACATAGGTCATAAAATATTTAAAAATATATAAATTCCTTCCAGTGAATGATATATAGATCAGTTGTTTATGTTTATTTGTAACTCTTTATACAATATCAGTTGAATATTTCAATTTCTATTTATGATTCTTTGCATTTCTGATTATTCAAGAGCATTCATTTTGGTATATTTTCATCTGAGCTCTGCAAGCACTTACCTCATTCAAAAGCAAGCCTCTCGCTTGTTTTGAGAAGCACTGGAGAGAAACTTAAACAAAAAGGAAGACATGATTGTAAGTTTGGAATGCTGGGGTAGTATTTAGGACCTGGTCCTAAATTTATTGCATGACTGTGAGCAACTCTCAACCTGTAGGAAAGCCAGACATTTTGTTTTTGCTTGTAAAATATTATATATAATTATATAAGTGTGTGAAATGTAACTAGAGCTGAGTGGGGCAATAGGAGATAGGAAGATAAAGCTAGTGGTTTCTCTCCATACATCAAAAGGATATTGGGAAAGAAGGAATCCGGTTAGTTCTTAAATGGTGTGGGATGTAGTGACATCACATGGAATCTATAGTCCATCTCTTGCAGTATCCTTGAAGACACCTCCACTTCTAATAGGAGAAATTGGGTTATAAAGGCAGACAGGATGGGGAGCTTCCCTCCTTCTCTGGCTTCATATTTATCCATGAGGCAAGTGTCACCAGTCTGCTGCAGAACAGGCAGCAGAGTATGCAGCTAGGGCTGGAGAGCAGAGTGAGCACCTATCAGTGTGCAGCCTTCTCAGTAGGGACGGGCTGCTGAGAGTTCAGAAATTCTTTCCAGGATTAGAAATGGATAAAACCAGATACAGGTGTTGTTTTGTCCTGCCACTAAGAAACTTTAAAAAGTTTTAACTTGGGTGATGGAACTTCTACACAGATGACAGTTATCAAATTTGGATC
The DNA here is from genome assembly GCF_030445035.2 of Dasypus novemcinctus. Taxonomy (NCBI): domain Eukaryota; kingdom Metazoa; phylum Chordata; class Mammalia; order Cingulata; family Dasypodidae; genus Dasypus; species Dasypus novemcinctus. The sequence goes on from NC_080683.1 coordinate 1,019,156, forward strand.
TCGGGAAACAGACTTGGCCCAGTGGTTAGGGTGTCTGTCTACCACATGGGAGGTCCGTGGTTCAAACCCTGGGCCTCCTTGACCCATGTGGAGCTGGCCCATGTGCAGTGCTGATGCACGCAAGGAGTGCCGCGCCACGCAGAGGTGTCCCCCACGTAGGGGAGCCCGACGCGCAAGGAGTGTGCCCTGTAAGGAGAGCTGCCCAGTGTGAAATAAAATGCAGCCTGCCCAGGAATGGCACTGCCCACACTTCCTGTGCCACTGACAACAACAGAAGCTGACAAAGAAACAAGATGCAGCAAATAGACACAGAGAACAGACAACGGGGGGGCGGGATTAAATAAATAAATCTTTAAAAAAAAATTTGGTATCTCAAATTTTGGATGGACAACCCCCATCCAAAAAAACCCAAAGAATATATACAACTTCAAGCAAGACAATTCCTTCTCTCTGCCAAATAAGATCTAAGTCTCCTCTCATCCTTAAGCAGAGTGGATGTCATCCCCAATACCTCAAGACTGAGGGATAAACAAATGTAAGTGGGGAGTGCAACCATGGACCACTCTAGATGTATTGCTATTGTAGTTATTAGCATGTGTAACTGAAGAACTTGTAAAATCAATATAAAAAAGTAGTTACCAAAGGTCATGAGAGGAGGAGTAGGGAAGAATAGATGGAACATGAAATTGCTTTAAAGCTGAAGCAGTTTTGTTAGTGTGGGTGCAATGTCTCTAAAGGAGCTCCCAGATAGCCTTTTGACCTGTACCTTGTGGAGTCCGCGCTGTGGTAGCTGCCTCTTTGCCATTTCCTTCCTGGTGGGAAAATGCTTAGCCCTGGTAGGAGGGCATGTGGGTTTGCCAGTCAGCCCCAGGATATGAGTGGGACAGGTTTTGGAATAAGGGCTAGGAAGAGACCTGGGTTAAGCATGCCTTTCATTAACTACTTAGAAAATGAAGCTTACCAGGACCTTTTGACATGTTCCATATCCCTCTGCATATGATCTAGAACAGAAATGTCTCATTATAATTGTTAGGCATATAGGTACTGTACTTAATACTAATTAATGCACCAACTAATGCATGTTTCTTTTTGAGTGGCAATTAATAGATCTAAACTACAGATTTACAATACTATACATGTTATCTCTCCATGGGAGGAGGCTATAGTGCCAATTGTGTTTAAGTTCTATTTACATGTCTCTGGTAATCCCTGCTCCACTTGGTATGCCCTTCATACAGCCAGCATGCTGCAGCACCATTGACCCTAGAGAAAAGCTGGGAAGGTAGGCTCCAGTATTCCACCAGCCTGGTGCATAGTGCCCTTCAGCACCATGAAACCGTGCCAGTCTGGAGGTGATATCATTGTACATATCACCATTTTGAGCCATCATTGGCTGCAACAAGAGTCTGAAACTCTCCCCCACTTTCCTCCATTAAGAAAATCTTTCATTAATGTGGTACATTGGTTCCAATTGTTGAACACATATTGAAGCATTGCTACTAAGTATCGACTATAGTTTACACTCTGCTCCCCACAACTTTATAGGTTATGACAAAATGTGTAGAGGGCTGTATTGTCATTGCAGTGATATGCAGGACAATTCCAATGACCTGAAAATGCACCCATGTTGAAACTATTCTTCTCTTTCCCTCCCACTCAGAATCTCTGGTGGCCACTGCCTTTACAATGATAAAAGAAATTCCATTGCTAGAATAAAATAGCAATAAGTCTTTAATTGTATACTACTAAGTCTACTTTGGTCCACTGTTCACTCCCAATGTTGAGGATTTGGGAATGGTGATGCCCACTCTTGTATCTAATTGAGAGGGGATTAGATCCTGTGGGGCAGATGGATAGAAGCATCTTGCTTGCAGCTGCACACATTTTCTTTTCCTTGGGATGGGTGTTGTCCATCATCACCTCCTCATTAGTTGTACTGGGTGAGTCCAGTGAACTGGTGAGTAGTTGTTTCAACTCTGCTGAAACTCAGGGCTCAACCAGCACATGAACAGACTAAAGATTTAAGTCTCTGGGACATATATTTAAAAGTATAATGTTAATTATAGTTTTATACCTTCAAAGAAATGCTTTTAATTCTGAATTAGTAATATTTTATTATGACACCCTTCTTTTGTTATAGTTGAAGGGCCACACTTCTCTCATTCTTTCTAAGTAATGTATTTTTGTGGTTTTTTTTTTTTTTGTTTTTTTTTTTGGATGCTCAGAATGAATTTAGAGGACTTGGAATTTTTCTATTGGAAAAATAGTGGTAGAAGAAATAAGTATCCCTTGGCTACAATATTGAGCCTTGATATGATCCATTAAATCTTTCTACATGCACTTGTAAGTTGTGGTCATCCATTTTTCTATATCTACCTACATAATTTTTTTTTTTGGTGAAAATATTCCATAGTTCTAATGGACTAAGAGTCAAAACAGTGATTCAAAATCCAGTGTTTCCATGTGGAATCTGAGCCTCCTCTTGACATAGAGGTGCAATGGACACAACCAATCCAATGTCCACATAGAAGAGGTGGCATTGGATTGGGAAAAGTGGACATGGTGGACGATGGGTATGGGGAAAGGCAGGAAGAGATGAGAGGTGGAGGCGTCTTTGGGACATGGAGCTGCCCTGGATGGTGCTTCAGAGGTAATCACCGGACATTGTAAATCCTCACAGGGCCCACTGGATGGAATGGAGGAGAGTATGGGCCATGATGTGGACCATTGTCTATGAGGTGCAGAGGTGCCCAAAGATGTACTTACCAAATCCAATGGATGTGTCATGATGATGGGAACGAGTGTTGTTGGGGGGAGAGAGGGGGGTGGGGGGGTGGGGTTGAATGGGACCTCACATATATATTTTTAATGTAATATTATTACAAAGTCAATAAAAAAAATCCAGTGTTTCTTCTTACTGTATCACATTGTTTCTCAAAGTGGTTAGAAAATCACAGACTTTCAAAGTCATAAAAAGCCACTTCCATCACTATGATATAGATTCTTCCTGAATCGTTGCTTTTTCTTCATTTCTGCAGCCCCATTGTTCAGATCCTCTTGGGACCTTATTTCTCCCTCCTTTACACTTCGTTCATATTCTCAGTTTCATATTAGCAGTTAAGCCTTTTTATTTTTGCTTTTTATCCCCTCCACTCTTTTTCCCTTTGCAGATTTCTTATTTACCCACATTTACTTGTGCTTTTTATACAATTACCCACAAATTTGCAAATGAAGCATTAGTTTTTCATCAATTTGTTTGAATCCAGCATCCACCTTTTTTCTTTGGTAGCTTTTACATGAATGTCCCATCTTTAGGTCTGATGTACTGTGTCTAAAATGTAATTTCTTATCTTTCTGTGAAACCAACTGCCCTTTTGGAACTGATCTTGAAGTCTTTTCTATGATTGAAAACTCATATGTCATCCTTCACCTCATCCCCGCCTTGAAAAATGTAAGCATTTGCTTGTGTTCTGCAAATTCTGTCCTTTTTAAAATTCTTAATACCACTTCATTGCCTCATGTATTAAGAGGCCTTTATTTTTTGCCTTCAAGATTTTTTGAGAGGTTGTAGATTTCCAGAAAGATGCATAAAATGTTCCTATTTCCAGCCCCCATTTTAAACATTTTACATTACTGTGGTACATTTGTTACAATCAATGAATAAATATTATCATTGTACTATTTTTTATAACCTTATTTCAAATCAGAAAAAAATAACAAAAATGCAGGTCAACAAGTTATGGATACATTCCTCCTAAAAAGTTCTTTCTCATCTTTATCTCATCTAATTGCAAATTCTAACTCAGTTGTTCCTGTAGTATTCATAAAGATACAGAGATTAGTTAAATAACATAATTATGCAATATTAATGAAAAAATAAGGAAGAGAAAAATTGCTTAATCCTATTCAGATTTCACAAAACCAAACTCCTGTCTTTTTTTCACCCTGAGCATTAATGTAGTATCAACCTTGCTTTTGCTAGAAAATCATTACAATGGTATTCTTAATTATAGTTCCAAATAATTTGTTTTTCCATTGTATCAGCACATTCTTAACATGTAGTAGAAGTCCATTCCTCTATCTTATTAACCACAGTCTCCTGTCAAAATCATTGTTCTACATTCCCAATATTATCTTCCAGCTGTCCTCCAACTAACGTTAATTTTCCTAGACACTATTTTTGGCCACATTCTCATTCATAAATCATCAGTGTTTGTTACATTCATTATAATGTGTTGCCATCAAGTTCAAGCATTACCATATATTTACATTTTACCTGATTAAGCATTCTATACATACCCAGAATCATCTTCCCCTTTCATCCACATTCCATCTCCCACCAAAATTCATTTCATAGTCCCAACTCCATAAGTCTACTCATTGTATTTAGATCATATTAGTGAGGCCATAAAATATTTGCCCTTTTATGTCTGGTTCTTTTACTCAACCTAATATCTTCAATGTTCCCCCACATTGTCTTTGCTCCCCCAATTGATTTTTTCTTACTTCTGATTAATATTCCACTGTATGAAAATATCAGATTTTGCTTATCAATTCATTGGTTGATGGATACTTAGGTTTTTCCATCTTTTAGCAATTGTGAATAATATAATTGTCCTATTAATTATAGACCCTAGTTTCCTTTATGGTTCACTGTATTGTGTAGTCTTATGGTTGTTTACTTTTAATTTTTATTCTATCAATGTATGTACCACCCCAAATTTCCCCTTCTATCAACATTTAGATATATAATACAGTGGTGTTAATTATATTCACAATGTTGTGTTACCATCACCACTGTACATTAACAAAAGTAAGTGATCTTTTCACTTTCCATTTCTTCCTTCTTCAGTCTGTAACAGTTCTATTCAGTGTGGACCATTTACTCCTCATGATTTTCCTTTTAGCCCAAAATCTTTAGTTAGTAGCTTAATCTATGCTTATTGGATCAAGTCCAAACTCCATTCTCTGGTTTTCAGAACTCCTCAGGCTATTTCCTATTGTTTTGCAACTTACCGTTTCTTCTTTCTTAATATAGGCATTTATGGCTATGAATTTCCCTCTTGGTAAACCTTTTGCTGCAAAACCATAGGTTTTGATACATTGTGTTGTTATTTTCATTCCTTCAAGGTAGTTACTAGTTTTTTTTGTGATTTCCTCCTTGACCCACTGCTTGTCTAAGAATGTGTCATTTAAAATATATATCTTTGTGCCTAATCTGGTTGTCTGCCCTTAACTGATTTCCACCTTCATTCCATTGTGGTCAGGGAAATGATTTTGTATAACTTCAATCTTTCTGAATTCATTGAGAGTTGTTATGTGACCTAGCATGTGGTCTATCCCAGAGAATGATCCATGTGTACTTGAGAAGAATGTATATCCTGTTGTATTTGGGTGTAATGTTCTATAATTGTGTATTGGGTCCACATCCACTAGTGTATAATTCAAAGTCTTTGTTTCTTTATTGATTCTCTGTCAAGATGTTCTGTCTAATGGTGATAATGGTGTATTAAAATCCCCCACTATAATTGTAAAGACATCTATATCTCCGTTTAGTTTTTCCATGTATTTTGATGCACCCTGGTTAGATGCCTAAATGTTTATGGCTGTTCTTTGTTCTTGATAGAGTGTCCCTTTTATTAATATATAGTGTCCTTCTTTGTCTCTTATGATACTTTGAATTTCAAGTCTAATTGTCAGATATTTGTAAAGCTATTGCCAGTTTTTTTGGTTATTATTTGCTTGTACAATTGTTTTCCAACCATTCACTTTCAGCCTCCTTTCATCCCTGGGTCTAAGGTGCATTTCTGGTAGACAGCATATTGAGAGGTCATATTTCCTTATCTATTCTGCCAGTCTATGTATCTTGATGGGTGAATTTAATCCATTAATGTTCAATTTTATTACTGTCGAGGAATTTCTTACATTATCCATATTTTCTTTAAGTTTATATATGCTACATATTGTTTTTATTTCTCTTTTTAAAATGAGAAATTATTGCTCTTGCACTCTCCTCCAACTCTCTCTCTCCTGTTTTTTTCCTTTCAACCTGAGGACTCCCTTTAGTATTTCTTGAAAGGCAGGTTTCTTAGTGACCATAATGTCTTAATTTCTGTTTATCTGTGAATATTTTGAACTCTCCCTCATTTTTGAATGCCAGTTTTGCTGTTTAAAGTATTTTTGGCTGACAGCTTTTTTCTTTTAGCATGTTAACTATGCCATACTACGGCCTTCTTGCCTCCATGGTTTCAGATGAGAATTTGCACTTAATCTTATTGAGCTTCCCTTGTGTGTGATGGATCTCTTTTTTCTTGCTGTTTTGGTATTTTCTGTCTTTACCATTGGACAATTTGACAAGTGTATGTCTTAGAGTAGGACTGTTATGATTTATACTAGTTGGGGTGTGCTGCACTTCCTGGACATGTACATCCATCTCCCTCAATAGGTTTGGGAAGTTTTCAGCCATTCATTTCCTCCAATACTCCTTCTGTCCCCTTTCCTTTCTCTTCTCTCTCTGGGATGCCTATAATACATGTTTTTGAACATTACATGTTGTCATTCAAATTCCTACATCCCTGCTGGATATTTTTCTTTTTCTTTTTTTTATCTATCTGTTCTACTATCTGCTTCATTTCAGATGTACTGTGTTCCACATCATTGATCATTTCTTCTGCTTGTTCAAATCTGATGTGCTTCCATTGTATTTTTGATTTCTTGGGTTGTGTCATTCATCACCATCATATCCGTTATCTATTTAATGTGTATTTAGAATTCCTTCAGTATGTTTTCCCAGTGTCCTCTTAATATCCTTAATCTCTTCCTTCCCTTCATTAAGCTGCTCATGATACTTATTTGGACATGTCTGATTGTTGTTCCATATTCTGCATCTCCTCCTGAATTTTAGTTTGTTCATTTCACTGGGCCATGTCTTCCTGTTTCTTATGATGGCTTGTAATTTTTTGTTGCCATTTAGGCATCTGTTTATTTTGATAGGTTTATTCAGTTGATTAGGTTCTCTCTCTACTCTGGGATTTTATTTTGTTGTTTGTGTGTGTTGTAAGGTTTCACTTTGACATCTAGGAAAATGAGTAATTAACATGAGTAAAAAGTACAGAGGAAAAAGAATTAAAAAGTAGGATAGAAAAAATGAAATGAGTAACAGAATTAAGAAAAATATGTAGAAGGAAGTCAAAGGCTGGGATGAGAAGAGAGGAAAAGAATAGAGAAAAGAGAAAAAAAAGAAAACAGGAAAAGGAGAAATAAAAACAAGAAAAATTGAAGACCAAACAAAAGAATTTGAATGAAAGAACAACAGAAAATAGAAGACAGGAAGATGCAGGAGAGAAAAGAAATAGTGTAGGTTAAAAAAATCAGTAAACAAAAAAGAAATGGAAACAAAGGAGAAACACAACAAACAAGAAATAACACAGCAGCAACACATTTTAAAAAAGAAATGTTACTCAAATGTGGCCAGTCTCGAAGCCAAACTCAGCATGTAAATGCAATGCCTTCCCTCCAGCGTGGGACATGACACCTGGGGATGAGCCTCCCTGGCAACGAGGGACCACTATCAAATACCAACTGATGATGCAACTGGAAAAGGACCTTATATGGAAGGTTCAATGCGGATCAGCAGAATATCCATGTCTACATAAAATAACATGACTTTAAAATGCTGTTTGACCTAAAGTAAGGGGGAAATGGAAAGGAGAAATGAGTTTATATGGCTACGAGTTTCTAAAAAAGAGTCTGGAGGCTGGCAGAAGGATTGCCCTCATGCACAACTGAGCAGAGTCAGAGAGACAGATAAAGCAGATACAACCCCCAGATATTGGTTCCTATGAAGGCTAAAGAGACCCATGAGAGTTATGGTCATGGCCGATGGGGTTTACTACCAGGGCAGATGGCCCCTCTCTGGAAATGGTGTTTATGTGTGATGAATCTGGACTCAGATGGGATCTCCCTTCATAAGACTTTCATACTAATCTGCTGGAGGTGCAGTTAATGTTGGGGTTTAAGATATAGTTAGGGGATTTGAATCTCTGGACTGATAATGTGAAAGCCAGGTCCTGAGCCTCAACAGACTCCAGCACCTACAATCTGATTTATTGGACTTACCACACTCAGCTAAGATGGAGTTGAAGAAGGACAATCACCACACCATGGAGCCTAGAGTGATTACAACTGAAAATGGGAGGATGGCAGCCAGCATCCATGTGGAATCTGAGCCTCCTCTTGACATAGAGGTGCAATGGACACAACCAATCCAATGTCCACATAGAAGAGGTGGCATTGGATTGGGAAAAGTGGACATGGTGGACGATGGGTATGGGGAAGGGAAGGAAGAGATGAGAGGTGGGGGCGTATTTGGGACGTGGAGCTGCCCTGGATGGCGCCTCAGGGGTGATCACCGGACATCGTGGATCCTCACAGGGCCCACTGGATGGAATGGAGGAGAGTATGGGCCATGATGTGGACCATTGTCTATGAGGTGCAGAGGTGCCCAAAGATGTACTTACCAAATCCAATGGATGTGTCATGATGATGGGAACGAGTGTTGTTGGGGGGGGAGAGGGGGGTTGGGGGGGTGGGGTTGAATGGTACCTCACATATATATTTTTAATGTAATATTATTACAAAGTCAATAAAAAAAAACTGAAAAAAAATTTAAAAAAAAAAAAAGAAACAAAAATTAACAGAAAAACAGCCTTCCCTCTTAAACCTCTAAGAATCTTTTCAGGCTGCTGGTGTTCATTTAATCAGCCTGTAGTCTGCCCTCTGCAAGTTTTGAACCAGGTTTTAGTTAATAAAATAAGGAAAAATTTAAAAGGAACTTAAAAAGAGAGAGATCCAAGAAAAGCTAATGTCAAAGGAATGTCTGTAGGATCCCTGGCATAAAGTTTCATCTGGATGCCTGGTAACCCAGTGGGGTCTCAAACCAGGGACCTCATATATTTAAGGCAGGAATGCTTCCAGTGAGCTAACCTGTCTCCTTCAGGTAGTTAGCCTTTCACAAGGCTGTCTGTCCCCTTTCCCTTGGGCAGGGTTGATTCCTTGCAGTTTAGCCAGAGTCCTGCTGATGAGGCACCTGTCTGTCCCTGCTTCCTCTCTAATCTAATTCCTCTCTTTACCTGGGTGGCTGGGCATGACAGCCTGCCTGAGGAGATCCCCCTCCCTTCTCCCTGTTGATTTGGCTTCCCTTCCAATATTCAAAGGTGGACTCAGCTGGCCAAACTCACTGTCAAGAAACCATTCCCCACACTCCAGGCCCCTCTTCCTCCCAGGAAGCTTGTCTCCACCTTGGCTGCTTGCCCAGCCACAGGGGTGAGTATCACAGTTTTCCTTTGGCTTCTTTGTCTTTCCAGTACCCTCCTAGAGGACTCACAGCACCTTCCCATTCTCTATATACCCAAAGCAGCTGGCAGGGAGGAAGATGTCTGCTCTCCTCTCAGATGCAATTCACCAGAAGTTTTATCCTTGCTTAATATTTCAGGGGTGGGGAAGGGAGCCCTTCCCAGCCACTGGGAGGTTTAATAACGCAGTGTGTTGTTTGGGCTTCTTTGTCTTTCTGTTGCCCACTTTCCTGGGAGTTGTGAAGCAGTGTCCTGGTCTACCGTACCCAAAAGCTGTCTTCAAGGTAGCTTTTGGCTCTTTTCCCATTGTTTTAGTGAGAGCTCTGTCTTACCTCCCTAATCCAATGGCCTGTTCCCACAATTCCTCCAAATTAATTTCTTCATACAGCTGCATTATATTCCATTATCTGAATACACCAGTTTATCCATCGGGTTGTTTCCTACTTTTGGCAATTGTGAATAATGCTGCTATGAACATTGGTGTGCAGATATCTGCTTTCAGTTGTTCTGGGTACATACCCAGTAGTGGTATTGCTGGGACACATGGCAAATTCAACTTTAGGAACTGCCAAACAGTCCTCCATAGTGACCTATACCATTCTACATTCCCACCAAGAGTAAATAAGTGTCCCAAACTCGCCACATCCTCTCCACTTGTTTTCCTGTCTTTTTAATAGTGGCCATTCTAGTAGGTGTGAAATGATATCTCATATGTAATTTTTATTTTCATTTCCTTAATAGCTAGTGTTGTTGAATATTTTTCATATGTGGTTTGTTTTTTCTTTTTCCATTTATATTTCCTCTTTGGACAAATATTTATTCAAGCTTTTTCCCATTTCTTCATTGCATTGTCTTTTTATTGTTGAGTTATATCATGGATATTAAACCCTTGTCAGATGCTTGAGAGCCAAATATTTTCTTCCACTGAGATAGTTCCCTTTCACCCTCTCCACAAAGTCCTGTGAGGTTTAAAAGTAATTTTGAAGAGGTCCCATTTATCTATTTTTTCTTTCGTTGTGTGTGCTTCAGGTGCAAGGTCCAAGAAAAAGCACCTACTACAAGGTCTCTAATATGCTGCCTTACATTTTCTTCTAGTAGTTTTATGTTCCTAGCTTTTATGTTTAGGTCTTTGATCCATTTTGAGTTGATTCTTGTACAGGGAGTGAGATAGGAGTCCTCTTTCATTCTTCAGGTTATGGATATCCAAGTTTTCCCAGCATCATTTGTTGTAAAGACTGTTTTGTCTCATTAGCATGTCTTTTGTAGGTTTGTTGAAAACCAGTTGGCTGTAGAGGTGAGAGTTTATTTCTGAACTCTTGATCTAGTCCACTGATCAATGCCAATACCATGCTGTTTTGAAGACTGTAGCCTTGTAGTAAGTTTCAGTGTCAAGCAGTGAAATTTCTCCCATGTGGCTCTTCTTTTTTAGAGTGCTTTTGGCTATTCCCTTCCAAAAGAATTTGGTATTTGCCTTTTCTATTTTTGTAAAAGTAGGTTGTTGGAATTTTGATTGGTATTGTATTGAACCTATAGATCAGGTTGGGTAGGATTAACATCATCACAGTCTTCCTACCCAGGAACGTGAAATGTCTTTCTGTTTGTTTAGGTCTTCATTGATTTCTTTTAGCATTGCCGTGTAGTTTTCTGCATATATAACTTACTGGGCATACCTTGTATGTGGTTTTCTTCTCCATTGCTGCCCTCAGAAATTTCTCTTAATCTTGGACATTTGACACTCTGAGTAGTGTGTGTCTTGGAGTAAGTCTATTCACATCTATTCTTATTGGGGTACCCTGTGCTTCTGACATGTAAGTTCATTTCTTTCATGAGAGTTGGGAAATATTCAGCTCTTATTCCCTCAAATACTCTTTCTGCTCCTTTTCCCTTATATTCTCCTTCTGGAACAGCCATGGCATGTATGTTGTTGCATTTCATGCTATTCAATTTTTTTAGCTCTTGCTCAAATCCTTCCATTCTTTTCTCTCTGTGTTCTTTTGTCTCTCTAATTTCAGCTCTTCTGCCTTCTGAATCACCTATTCTTTCTTCTTTTAAAAAAGATTTAAAGCCTTTACTGGCTTTGACCCTGAGTGTGGAGACTGCTGTGCAGCCACTCTTACCTCTGCCTGCACTGGCCCTTTGGGCAATGTACTGTGCCTGCTCCCTGCATGATGACCTGGTGTAGATGACTGTCTTGTCCAGCCTCTCACCCATTTCCTGGGGGAGCTCTGCTAAGACAGTGCCCAGCAGCCAGGCCTGGAGGCATCTGGTCCCTGCCTGCCCATCACATGATGTCCATCTTCCCAGATCAGAAACAGAATCCTGTTTTCACAGACCTGCAGCCCTTGAGTAAGGAGGTGACAGCTGTTGATGAAGCTGTCCCAGCACTCCCTTCCCACCCTGCCAGCCATGCGCTGGGTGTGGACATAGAGGCCCACCAGGACCCCATCCCACTGAGAACCTGCTCCTGCCAGGGCCTGCCCACCCAATATCCTCCAGGCCACACACGTGCTAGAAGGGAGAACTGCTGGGAGGGTGCCCAGATGGTCACAACTGCCACCTGGTCTCCAGTGCTCTGCCCTGCATCACCTGTGTTATCTTGGGGTGTCTCCTGCTAAATGGCCAGAAAGACTTACACTTACATCAACTCAGTCATCCCTACAGGCAGTGGAAGGCCTGGGAAATTCAAGACCCCAGTATTGAGGGGGTGGAGCTCCATCAAACCTCACTCCTCCTCCTCCCAGTTGTGTGGCCCTGGAAAGTGACTGGGCCTCTTGGGTCTTCCCAGTCTCCTCATCTTTATAAGTCAGCCAAAGGGGTGCTGATGCCAAGTCCCAGAACTCTGCTGCCTATTCTATGGGGTATTTATTTGGGGTAGAGGCTTACAGTCACAAGGCTATAAAGAGTATGTTACTTCTCTCACCAAAGCCTGCTGCTCCCTTTTGGAGCAGAGTGGCTGCTGGTGTCTGTGAGGGCTCAGCCTCCCTCTTCCTCTTCAGGCTCCTCATGGTCCCAGTTTCTGATCACAGCTGGAGGATGGCATAGGGCTCGCCTCTCTGCCTTGACTCATTTCTATCTGGGCTTAGATGCTCCGTTCTCTTCAGCTGCTAACTCTCAGGCTCATCTCTTTTCCCAGGCTGCCGGATTCTCTGTGTATCTCCTCCTGTGTGTCTGCTACCTTGTGAAAGTCTGTTTTATCAGCCCGAGGGGGCTATGTGGTTCTATCAGAGCCCTAATCTTAATGTAATTCAATCAGATATCTCTACTGAATCTAATATAATATAATCAAAGGGTTATACGACCAGTAGAAAAGGCCAGTTTACAAACATACTCTATTTCTTTTTGGAATTTATAAATAATATCAAACTGCCTTCTCATCTGCCCCTTGAGGCTCTTGTAGCATGTACTCCCTAGGGGGTTTGGCAGAGGTATATGCAATAGTCTCTCTAAAATTTATGGAATGGTGTCACAGGGACCTAATACATGAGCCTAGAGGTGGAAGAATTACAAGAAAGAAAGGTAGGCAGCAGGAAGTTCAACCCAAGACTGTAGCAGTTTGATATTATTGATGAATTCCAAAAAGAAATATTGGATTATGTTTGTAAACTGATCTTTTCCTCTGGGCATATCAGATTATATTGGATTCAGAGATTTCCTTGATTAAATAATCATGTAAACCTCTTGTGCTCATAGGGTGCCAATAGATAAAAGACATGGCAAAGACAGAGTTGAGGACTTTTAATTTTGTAGTTTTGATGTTGGAGCTTGATGCTGAAGCTGGAGCCCCAGGGAGAGAGGCAAGCCTAGAGAGCCTCATCATCTAGAGCTGACCTTGTGGAGCTAACAGAAGAGCTGAGCCCAAGAGGAACCCAGGAATCCTGAACCCTCACAGGCTTCAGCAGCCGTCTTGCTCCAACATGTGAAAAAGACTTTGGTGAGGGAAGTAACTTATGCTTTATGGCCTGGTAACTGTAAGCTCCTACCCCAAATACATATCTGTTATAAAAATCAATCAATTTCTGTTATTTTGCATCAGCACTCCTTTGACTGACTAATACAGAGACCATGCAAATATTCTCTTCATCAAACTTTCAAATTACCCATTCATTTATTTCTTTTGGTATGGATTCATGACTTCCTGTTATATTCCTATTATATTCAATGGGTTATCATTATATATTTTGATACTCAAAATGTTTCAGATTGATCAGTAGAATCCACTTCAAACTGTCTTCTATGTCCTCTTGACAGAATTCCTTCATTAATTTATGACAAAACCAAGTCTTCAAGGCTCAAGAAGTACTCTCCCTGCCCCAGCCTGGAACCAGCTATTTTTCAAAAAGAGATGTGTGCTTTTAGTGGAGATTGATACTTAGATACCAAGATCTAGGTGATAGGGAGCTCAGTGCTTTTGGGTTGTCACTGTTTACAGTTTTCAGTAGACAGAGCTAAGGAATATATGAATATTTATACTGTGTATGTATATATCTGTATGTATATATGTAAATGGGTAAGTTTACATCTATATTTATTTCTATATCTATATATATTGGAAAACGCAAATTCACCTGAAGACCAACTACTTAATCAGCAGGTCCCAGTAAAAAGTGATAGCAGGACACTTGTTCTAAAAGGGCAAAAAATATAAGGCTTTTTTCCTTCTCCACAATATCTCTACTTTTCATGGTATGTTTTACTTACTACTTAATACCATTCTAACTAAAGAAAAATTTAAAATTTAATTACCATGAATTCTACTGTTGTTCTTTATATTGTGCGGTGTCACTTATAAATACAAATACAAGAGCCTTTATCTTGTATGTGGAATCATGAAAATTACACAATTCTTGGTTCAAAGCTGTATTTCACTGTGCATATATTTAGTTTTTACCAGAATAGTGGAAACCTGAACAAAACTACCTCAACTCTTTATTTTATTTTTTAAAGATTTATTTTTATTTATTTATTTCTCCCCACGCCCTTGTTTGCACTTGCTATGTCTATTTTGTTCTCATCTTCCTTTTAGGAGTCATGGGAACTGAACCCAGGACCTCCCATGTGGGAGGTAGAAATCCAGGGTGTGCAGGGCTGTTTTTCCTGGAGGGTCTAGGGAAAGTCCACTTCTAAGGCCATTCAAGAGGTTGTTCATTTCTTCTTAATATTCCATCATATGAATATATGACATTTCGTTTATCCATTCTTTGGTTGATGGACACTTGGGTTTTTTCCATCTTTTGGCAATTGCAAATCATGCTGCTATGAACATCGGTGGGCAATTGTTTACATCACAGTTTTCAGTTCTTCTGGGTATATTCTTAGCAGAGGAATTGCTGGATCATATGGCAGTTGCATATTTAGCTGCCTGAGGAACTGCCAAACTGTCTTCCACAGAGGCTGCACTATTTTACAATCCCACCAACAGTGAAGGCATGCTCCTATTTCTCCACATCCTCACCCAGCACTTATTGTTTTCTCTCTCTTATAGTAATGGCCATTCTGTGAGCTATGAGATTGTATCTCGTAGTTTTGATTTGCATTTCCCTAATAGCTAGTGATATGGAACATTTTTTTCATGTGCTTTTTTTGCATTTGTATTTCCTCTTTCAAGTAATGGCCATTTAAGTCTTTTGTCCATTTTTAAATTGGATTCCTTGCTGTTTTATTTTTGAGTTGTAGTGTCTTTTTATAAAGCATTGAAATCAAACCCTTAATGGGTATTTGGTTTCCAAATATTTTCTGCCATTGAGTGGGCTGCCTTTTCACCTTTTTTTTTTTTTTTAGGTTATAAAACTTTTTTTGCATATTTAAAAAATTGTGCATTCCAATAATTAAAATCACTTCAACAAAAAAAAAATGGCACTCTGATTAAACTGCATTTTACAGCCTGTAGGACACCTTGGACCAACTTTTGCTTTTACTCTAGATTCCACTGTCATCCTTCACCAACATGCAAGTTTTTCCTTCCCTTCCAGCCAGACAGGCAGGTGGGAGAGGCAGGCGTGGCCTTCCTTGTCAGTAGTTCTTGATTCTTTGATGTGAAAAGGTGCAGCACAGTCATTTAAACTTGACCAACCTCTTTGCATCTTACAAAGTTAACAGCTAAAAGAAGTAAAATAAGAAGGCAATGCTTGTGGAATGGTCAGTGCATATTGGTGGTGCCCACCTCATTATGATTTGCCTGCTTGCTTCTCCTATTCGATCGTTTCTTTGGAAGGCAGTGGATTTTTCTCTTGCATTTCTGTCTTCTTCAATTTCGACTTATCGAATTTCTCAATCTCATCCATATCAGGTTTGTCAGACATGGTTGCAGAGGAAGCCAAGCAAGCAGCGAGTGAGGAGAAGCCGCTTCACGCAGGGTTTGTCACCGAGTCCTTTTCACCTTCTTGACAAAGTCTTTGGAAGCACAAATTGTTTTACATTTTGATATGTACACATTTGGCCAACGCTTCCCCCTTTGTTTAATCAGGAAGGCCTAGAAGGAAAGGAACTATTAGTTGCCCTATCTTTCCCTTCCTTTTTTTTTTTTTAAAGATTTATTCCTCTCCCTTTTCCCTGCCAACCCCCCCATTGTCTGCTCTCTGTGTCCATTCTCTGTGTGTTCTTCTGTGACCACTTCTTATCCTTATTAGTGGCACCAAGAATCTATGTTTCTTTTTTTCTTGTATCATCTTGCTGTGTGAGCTCTCCGTGTGTGTGGCACCATTCCTGGGCAGGCTGCACTTTCACAATGGGTGACTCTCCTTATGGGGTGTGCTCCTTGTGCATGGGGCCTCCCCTATGCTGGGGACACCCCTGCATGACAGGGTACTTCTTGTGTGCATCAGCATGGGTCAAGGAGGCCCCGGGGTTTGAACCGTGGACCTCCCATGTGGTAGACGGACACCTATCCATTGGGCCAAGTCCACTTTCTCCCTTCCCTTTTGTCATCATTTTTACTGTAAGAGGTTGACTTACAGGAGGAAGAAAGGATCTGATAGGAATCCTTGGTGGTTTTGTATTTCTTTGAAGACCAATTTTCTACCTTCTGCTTTGGAAGTATCTCTAGTTTGAAAGAAAAATGTGGTCTTTTAGAGCAGAGACTTGCTGAACTTCCACCCATCTTAGTCATTGTAATTTTATGCTCATGGGATTTTGTGAATGCGACATGCTAATGGGATGGCAAAGAATAATGGCAGACTTGCATGATGTGTGTATCTCTTTGGCTCCACTACACCGTTGTACTTCACAGACAAAACACAGTGCCTGCCCTATGGAATTTGGACACATGAATAGAAAACCCTGACTGATAAACAGTTGCAGTTAAGTTATCACATCAAACTATTGTTGAGTTAGGATGTTGAATTTAAGCCCCCTATATCCACAAAACAATCGCCTGAAAAATATACAGAGAAAGAATTGAGAAGGGACTAAAAATGGTTCACTTCATAAATCAGTATGAAAGTAAGCAATAATGAAAGAATTGAGGTATCAAAAAGATTGAAGACTTGCAAAGCCAAGTGGCATGGCTATATTATATTTCAGAGAAGTTTTTAAGAATCATGTAGGAATTACCATTCTCTCCCATGAGGTGTCAGTGCCATGTGCACCTCCCAGACACCACCACCATGCTGAGTAAGAGGGAGACAGAGCACAGATTGTTGACTTGGAGAAGAAAAGGTAGAAGACTTGCTTTCTTCATGCACAACTTCATTCCCTACTTGTAAAAACAGGAAAAAGGAGGTCTTCCAGTGAGTTTTCTGTCTTGTGGAAGGGAGATAGCTACAACAGAGAACCTGGGTAAAACCTTTCATTCTTTCAAAATGAAAATAAGATGAAAGCCATCTTTCTCTCAGCATTATAGATGCCCATAATGTACCTTACTATGCTTTAAGCAACAGAACATTTTCAGAGAGAACCACGCTATCACTTGAGCTGTGGATCACTTTGAGTCAGATCGTGTAGAGTTATAGAAAAAGAATTGGGTATTTCCCTTGTAGATATTCTGAGCTCTTTCAAAACCAGATATCATTAAGGTTTTCAAACTAGAAATGTAGAAGCCACTGTGGCATTCTAGGTTATAATTTCTGATAAGGAACTAGGAAGAGCTAGAACCCACATAAACCCAAAGTTCTGTGGGATCCTCCATAATTTTGTGAGAAGTTTAGAGGTTTTCTGAGACCAGAAAGTGAGGAGAAACCCCTGAGGATAACCACAGCCTGGATTGGCCCATTGCTTGGATGACCTCACAAGGAGCCACTGTGCAGGACCTGCCACCTCTATATAAGGCCCTACAGCTGAGGCTCAGGATCCACTTACCCAGGAAGCTGTTTTTGATGACCTGTGGACTAGAACTGCTCTTCGTTGGCTTATTTCTCATTTGTGGATTCATTTATTTTGTTTCTTATTTTTTCTTTTTGTCTTAATTCTTTTTTCCAGATTTTGTTTTCTTTATTCTTTCCTTTTAAAAAATTATTTTGCTTTTTAATTTTTCCTGTTTGTTTTTTTATCTTTTCCTTTTTCTTTTACTCCTGTTTTTTATTTTTTTATTTTCATTTTTTTCTAGCATTTGATTTTTTTAAATTAGATCACTTATTCAGTTTTTCCCATTGGAAAGTCTGCCTAGAGTCACCGGGTCTCCAGCCCAGCATGAACCCCAGCATGCTGTGGTCTCTCGCAGCCTTGAGGGCTAAGGAGGAAACCCACCTCAAGAACTACCGGTTCCTGAGAACAATAGGCAAGGGTGCCTTTTCTGTCATCAAATTAGCATGGCACGTCCTCACTGGCCATGAGGTAGCCATGAAAATCATACGCAAGAATGACGACCCCAGCAGCCTCTGCATGCGCTCCAGAGAGGTGAGCGTAATGAAGAGCTTGAGCCATCCCAACATCACCCGGCTCTTTGAAATCATTGACAACACCGAGGAGCTCTACCTCATCATGCAGTACACCCATGGAGGTGATCTCTTTCACTACTTGGTGGCCCATGGCCCTCTATTAGAAGAGGAAGACTGAGCAAAATTTCACCAAGTCATATCTGCTGTCCAGTACTGTCACCAGAAGTTTATTTCGCACAGAGACTTGAAAGCAGACAACCTCCTTTTGAATGCTGCTGGGAATGTGAAAGTTGCTGATTTCGGCTTGAGTAACACATTTGACATCAACCAAAAGCTGAAAACCCTGTGCGGCACTCCCTGTTATACTGCCCCCGGAATACTTAAGGGGCACATGTTTGATGGGGCATCCGTGGATGTCTGGAGGCTGGGGGTGATTCTGTACACCATGATCAGTGGGAAGGTCCCTTTTGTTACACAGAGCTTCAAGCATCTGCAGGAGCAGGTGCTCAGAGGGGAGCTCTGCATCCCAGACCACCTGTCTGCAGACTGTAGGAATCTCCTCAAAAAGTGCCTGACAGTGGATCCCTGTAAGAGGTCAAGCCTCCCAGACATAATGACTGACCCATGGGTCAATACAGGCTATGAGCATACAGAATTGAAGCTGTATATGGGACCCCTCCCAGCTTGCCAGAACCCCCACCGGATAGCAGCTATGATTACCATGGGCTACAAAGAGGAGGAGATACAGGCGTCCTTGAGAGATGGCAAACATGATGAAATTATGGCCATCTATCTCTTGCTGGGTCACAGCAGATGGGAGCAGGGGACCTCCACCAGTGCCCTGCAGACCCAGCCCCCTGCCAGGCCAGGAGTAGGAGAAGCCCACCTCTCTACCCTCCTACCAGAGCCTGCCCTCTGTCCCAGTCCACCCTGCAGCTCTCCTGTCCTGCAGAGGACCAGCCTTAGCCAGGCCTTCATGGACGAGGGCTGGGAGAGCCAGCACATGCCAGAGACAGGAGCCTCCAAGACATTGGCTTCACCCACAGGGCCCCTGGCCCTGCCTCATGTGCACCAGCAGCCCCAGATGGCCTGGGTGAAGCCTAGCCAGGCCACCAGGCCCTGCCCCAAGGAGCATCATGAGGAGGGTCCCCTGCTTGGCCCTGTGGTCACTGCCTCCTCCCACATTATCTGCGGCAGGGATGGAGGACCTCAAGGAAGCACTTCTGCCCACTGTTGGCATGGGTGAAGCCATTCCTGGGGGAACACCCCAAGTCGGGGTGAGCAGAAGAACTTTCCCTGCACAGGGAGGCCCACCTCCCCTCCCACCAACAGCCAGGGCCAGCTGAGCACCTGGAGGCAATTCTGGACTTTCCTGAAGCATCGCCTGTGCCTAGGGTGCACCTGCAAGGAGCAGCACCAGGGGAGGAACAACCAGGTGGACCTTCAGGGGGTCCTGCCCTGGTCATGGGACCCAGAGTGGAGGATGAAGGTCACGAGCTCCCTGGAGCCACATGAAATAATGGGGGGAGATCTGCTGGGTGCTTGATGTACTTGGCTGTGAGTGGGCCCTGAAGGGGTGCCATGGGCTGCTGTGCATGTGTGGCACGCCAGGCCAGGAGGGCTTCCTCCAGTGGAGGATGGAGGTGTGCAGGCTGCCATGGCAGGGGCTCCACAGGGTGCAGGTCAAAAGGGTGTCTGGGAGCTCTGGGGCCTTTAGAGACATTGTGGCCAGACTAATAAAGCACTCCCAGGCACCCACTGGGAGACCAGGGAAGGTGGGCAGACCCTCGCTGCCCAGGTGACCACTGCCCACACCCCAGGCAGAACCCCAGAGGCTGCACTGGTTGTGTACTGGGCCTGCTCCCTTCTCCTGTCCTTCTCCCAGGCTGGTGGTGAGGCCCAGGGGCTACCCCTTGACCCACATCTCCTGGGAGCCCAATAAAGCAGAAGCTCCTTAGCTACTGGTAATGTTCTGCATGCCATGGAGGTGCTGAGATCCTCCTCAGTGGACCCCCACTGTGAGCCCACCATGGCCTCTGTACACCCCCATCCTGCCCTGTGTACATCCCCCAGCCCCGTGTGACACACACCACAGCAGCATGTTTTGGCTGTTGTGGTCCCACTCATGGATGCTGGTGATTGTCTCCTGTAACTCCTCTGTGGGCTCCATGGGGCTCCTGGTCTCCATCCTCCATGGTAAGTCTACTGAGTGGACCTTGGTTTCTCCCCTCAGTATTTGCTGAGGTTCAATGATCTCCTGGCAAACCTGACCTGCTTATATCTTCATTTAACCTTGAACAGGTTCCCTTTTGGTGTGTTCTAGCCTGGCTATTGCTAGAATAAGAGGCTGGGGACCCAATGCAGGGAAAATTTTCCTAGGTGCCTTGCTGTGGGAACTGCCCTATGTGGACAGAGCTCTCTTTGACTTAGCTTGGGAAGATGCTTTGTTTTTGGACTACATCCGTGCTGCAGCTGTGGGGTGGTGAGGCCACGAGGCCATGCTGCAGTGTTCCTGGTTCTTGGCCTCTCCGTTGAGCATCTGTGGGGCCCAGTCCAGAGAGCCTGAGGGGCTGCAGCCAGCTGTGCCTGAGCTGTATTTGGTTCCTGGTCCTGGCGAGTGAGTCTGGGAGATGGCAGCAAAATAAGAAATCTGTTGTGAACCTGAAAGCGAAAAGCACATGGAGATGCTCCCACCTCTGGTGGTGAGAAGCAGAGGCAGGGACCAAAATGGAAACCATGGGAAAAGTCCAGGCTGCTCTCCCTAGACTTTGTGTGGAGAAACAAGATCATGTGCCACATGGAGCCTGAAAGGACAGTGGGGGAGATGAGCAGGTGCTGGACACAGCAGCTGTAGTTGGACCTGAACAACAGTTTCAGCTGCTGGGCTCGAGTACCACGTGTGCTGTAGGGCTTAGGGCAGTGGAGGATGGAGGTCTGCAGTGCTGGGCAGGTCTCAGTGGGTCCACTTGCGAAGGAGATCCTCATCCACAAGGCCTTCCAAGCATCGGCTCCTAAGATCCAGGGGCTTCAGCTTCCAAAGGTGAAGGGAACCTTCTGGGGGTCCAGAGGAGTGGCCTGCAGAGCCTCGCTGCCAGGGGGCCACTCACCCCACCTATGGTACTGCAGAGACTGGACTGACCTGTGTCCCCTGGGGTCCTGCACCCCTCTCCTGCCTTCTCCATCTTTTCCTCTTTGTAGGAGAGTGGAGTTCATTCTGGAGAAATAAAGAGAGTTCAAAAGAGAGCAGAGTCTGTTTATTCAAAGCTTGATCTCTAGTTTGGGAAGGGACCCCCAGGTAGGCAGGAGCATGGGGAAGCATCACAGTGAGCAGCGAGAAGGCTCGGGGGGGCTCCTGATGCCGGTGGTGGGCAGTGAAGGCCACCTGAGAGGCAGCTTATGTGACTGGGGAACTCATTTGGCTTCCCCTGGTAGGTCCTTATTTGGGAGAATGGTTGACTTCCATAGGGTGAACACAGGGAGGCTGGGTGTCATTGACAAAATTCCTCCCCTCTGGGGCCTGATGCTTACAGAGGTTTTAGGGTCTCAGTTCTTTCCCTGCCCAGAAATTCCCTCTCCCACCCTGTCCTCTACAGTGGTCCAAGGAAGTGGAGGAGGGGAAGATGCAGCAGGGCTCTCTCACAAAACAGGCAGCACAGGGGGCTGCCTCTAAAGGACAATAATATGCATAACAACAAAAAATAAAATTCAGAGGTCCCCTTTTTCTCCAGCTCCAAGCAGGAAGTGGACACTGCATCCCTGGGGTCCTGCCCTGGTGACGGGATTCTCCTGTTAGCCCTTGCAAAGCCCACTTAGGCTTCTACCCTCTCCTCCTTCCTTCCCCTCAAGCAAACCACCCCATGGCCTGTCCCTCACCTCAGGACCCTGGGACCCATGCCTGGGTATCTGTGCACCTGCCCTGGTGCAGATCTGAACAGGAGGGGCTGGCAGCTGCTCTAGGATGCAGAGGTGAGGGTGGGGGGTGCTGGTGACCCCCCACACCAAATGCTGTCCACTTCCCCAGAGTCAGGCATATTCCTCCCCAAACTGCTATCAGGCCCTGTCCTCCAAAGAGCCTGTGCTCCTACCTCCCCCAGCCCTCCAGGTGGAAAGAGGGGCTGACCCAGGCCTGGAGAGAGCAGGGGCTGTGGGCTGCTGGGCCCCCAGTCACCAGGAGGCTGCCCCGGGTGTCCTCTCCCTGGTGAGGAGACACTGAGGCTTCACCCTCCAGGAGAGCCTCTGCCCGACAGCACCCACCTGCTGCTGCTCTTCCCTTGGGGTGCCCTTGCTGTGACCCACGCAGCTCCTGTCACAGTGACTGCCCCCTCCCCACCTCCCTGTGCCATCCCTCTGCTTCCTGCCTTCCCTCATGGACAGTGAGGTCGTGCAGTGGCTGAGGAAGAGGCAGGACCATGGGGTTACAGCCTTCTCCTCAAGGCCATTTTGGGAGCAGGTATTGATGGGCACTTAGCTGGAGGCAGGCAGTACGTCCTGATTCATTTCTCCCCTCTATTGAACCTTTGAGATATTGGGCAAGGGGGCTATACACAACAGTGCTTCCACTCTCACCTGGACTGTGTTTTTTTATGAGGGCTTATTTATAAATTTATGGAATCATGATAAGTCCACAACCACCCATCATTTTCCACCTCCCCTGGTCTCATTTCAGGCTCTGAGGATAGTCAAGACCTTGGGAATGCGCAGGTGGCCTTGCCAATATTATCCCTCCTCTCCTACTCTCCTGGGCCACCCCTACTTCCCTTCTGCTTTTTGTGATGACCTGAGGGTCCAGAAAGGCACAGCATTACTCAAGAGGTGAGGGTCAGTAGGACCCCAACAATGTAGACCCATTCTGTCCAGCTTCCCATCGAGCACTAGCTTCTCTGAGCAAATAAACCACAAATCAGAATTTTGTGGGAGGAAAAACCACGGGGAGCATAGAGGGTTTTCACCAATAACTGACACAATGTTACATATGTTTTAAGGGGATTCCTGCTTATAGAAAGTGGTGGGGGACAAAGGCAGAAGGAGGTGGACACTGGGAACATTGCCATACTCAGGGTTGCTTGACTGGCCCCTTGTCACAGAAGCAGCATGGAGTGTGCACTGCCCATGAGCTGCCAGACTGATGATGCACCTCTGCCCCCCAGGTCAGGAAGGTCACACACTCCCTTCTTTCCACCCCTTCTCCCTGACTCTGTTTCCAGCTAAGACCAGAAGATAAATTCAGAGAGGAGTCATGCCACAGCCCATAGAGCAACTCCTCTAGTGAGTACCCCCACCCCACTAAGCACAAGACTCTAGTTGTGCACAACACACCCCTCTCTGGAGACAGACACCATGCCCACCCACCACCACAGCTGCCCTGGGGATCCAGTCTGAATGAAGGGTCCGAGTCCCCAGCTGTCTGATTCATCGATTCTGCTTCCGTGGCTGCATCTGATCGTGGAATGCCCCTCACTGGGAGGAGTCCAGGAAGCAGGTGTCTGGCACTTTCAACCCCATTTAGGTGAGGCATTCTCTGCCTCCCACTGTGGGCAACAAAGTTGGGAGATCCCAAACCTGCCTGGCCTTGTAGAGGCTGAGCAGCCGACATGTCACAAGTGCCAGGAGGAGAAGTCTATCAGAGCAGAAGCAGTGAACGTCCTTTGAATATAAAATGAACAGTGTTTTCCTTTCATGGCTCTAATCTACACTAACAGAAGGAAGTTCTGAAAGAAAAATAAAAAGTATTCCATTCTTTCATTCTGTGAATTAGCCCCCTGAGGGAACTGTGATAAACTATGATTTAAAAACTATGATTTTAAAAAGCACTTGTTAGATGCTTTTTCAAGATGCTGTTGGGCAGCGGACTTGGCCCAGTGGTTAGGGCGTCCGTCTACCACATGGGAGGCCCACAGTTCAAACCCCGGGCCTCCTTGACCCATGTGGAACTGGCCCATGCGCAGTGCTGATGCGCACAAGGAGTGCCCTGCCATGCAGGGGTGTCCCCTGCATAGGGGAGCCCCATGGAGAAGGAGTGCACCCCATAAGGAGAGCCATCCAGGGTGAAAGAAAGTGTAGCCTGCCCAGGAATGGTGCCACACACACGGAGAGCTGAAGCAACAAGATGACGCAAAAAAAGAAACACAGATTCCCATGCTGCTGACAAAAAGCAGATAAAGAAGATGATGCAGCAAATAGACACAGAGAACAGACAACTGGGATGGGGGGAAGGGGAGAGAAATAAATCTTAAAAAAAAAGAAATACTGTTAAAAGCATGATCAAATTTATATGATAAACTATAACCATATATACTTATATGCATACACAGAAATTCATATATACATGTATACATACATGTAAGGAGAAAGAATGAGGAAATGATAGAACCCTAAAAATATCATTTGACATCCCTATTCTATCCAGTTGTACTTTGAGCTGAACTAAGTCTTAGAAATCCCAGGTAGGGAAACGGACTTTGGCCCAGTGGTTAGGGCATCCGTCTACCATATGGGAGGTCCGCGGTTCAAACCCCGGGCCTCCTTGACCCGTGTGGAGCTGGCCTTGCGCAGCGCTGATGTGCGCAAGGAGTGCCGTGCCACGCAAGAGTGTCCCCCGCGTGGGGAGCCCCACGCGCAAGGAGTGCGCCCGTGAGGAAAGCCGCCCAGCGTGAAAAGAAAGAGCAGCCTGCCCAGGAATGGCGCCGCCCACACTTCCCGTGCCTCTGACGACAACAGAAGCGGACAAAGAAACAAGACGCAGCAAATAGACACCAAGAACAGACAACCAGGGGAGGGTGGGGGGGAAATTAAATAAATAAATAAATCTTTAAAAAAAAAAATCCCAGGTATTCAAAAAATTTAATTACCTTTTAGGTTACAGTTAGTTTATGATGAGTTTCTGTCATTCACCTTTGCATGGAATAAAAAACTATATGAATACATTTGGCACTTAATATCTGTTGGATCTATGTTTTGCATTATAGACATAAATGTACATAGGCGAGGATATGTATATGTACTATAAGAAGGAAATGTCAGATAAAAACAAATGATTTTAGATTCAACTTTATAATCCTCTGTCAAAAGGTAAAAAAAAAACTACATTTCAAAATTCTCCTTAGTTTTGAAGATTTACTTCTAGTATGCAGGTGGGGCACAACCATGTTTGACAAAAAGAAGATATACTTCTATTGTATGTGGAAAAATCATTTTTTAAGTTTAGATAAGGCTGGTTCTATTCATTCCTTGAAAGTACACTTGATTTGACAAAAATTTAATGTTACTTGCAAAAGAAAGATCTTAAAAGTTAAGCAAATTTAATTTTTATTTATGTTTTTAAAGATTTTATTTCTCCCTACTCCCTCATTGTTTGCACTTGCCACATGCTGTTTTTAGGAGACACCAGGAACTGAACCCAGGACTGCTGATATGGGAGGGAGATGCGTAATCACTTAAGACCCCTGCGTGCCCTGCCCTATCATGTCTCTCATTATGTTTTTTCTTCTCAGTCTCTTGTGTCATCTTGTTGCATCAGGTCGCTGTTCCTGCCTATCATACCAGCTCACTGTCTTCTTTAGGATGCACTGGAAATCAAATCACAGATCTCCCATGTGGTAGACAGGAGCTTAGTTGCCTTAGCCACATCTCTTCCTTAACTAAATTTAAATACAAGGACAAAAGAATAAGGAAAATTATATATGGGATACAAAATATTTTATAAGCATAAAATTTAGACTCCACTAGGAATCTGAGTCCAGTGTTCTTTCCTCAATACACAACACATACACACAATATTATCCTCTAAAGGGTTCTAGAACATTAGATTCAACAGGGTATGAACATTAATGTAAGAATTTTATGAAACACTTCCCAATAATCACTGAGAAATGAACATTGACACCTCTGTTTCTCACATAACTTAAATGATGATAAAGTAATTAATTTAAAGGACTGAACCACAAGGATCAACAGGGAGACAAGGAAAACAGAAATAATAAAATATTGAAAGTAAAGTGTGGACTTAGGACTAGTAACTTGTTGGCAAAAGTAGAGAACCCTAACCTGAGAAGCAGTGAGAGAAGGACAGGCCTGCTCATTTATGCTCTGATCCCTGCAGGACTTGACACTGCAGACATCAGGGACCCTGTGGTGGAACAGGTGGGGAGAAAGGTAGGTCAGGAGAGGGGGAGTCTGGACAGAATGATCAGCAGCCCGTAGCTCCTGCCCACTGCAGAAGACTGGGGTTTACTTTCCAGAGGTGTGGATTCAGTGATGCCCTGGACTAAGGACCATTCACCCCTGTGTGCAGTAAGATGCCACTTAAAACAAGGGGCTTTGTGGAAGTCTACCTGTCAGAGAGACTTCTAGTCCTGGACAGTGCATTGTTTCCAAGAGCTATTCATTAGAAATAATAGTGTGCTGAGCAACCTCGTAAATGTAGGATTTTTCCTTCTATTGTCTTA
This sequence comes from Dasypus novemcinctus, assembly GCF_030445035.2. Lineage (NCBI taxonomy): Eukaryota > Metazoa > Chordata > Mammalia > Cingulata > Dasypodidae > Dasypus > Dasypus novemcinctus. The sequence goes on from NC_080683.1 coordinate 1,045,763, forward strand.
TTTACCCCACATACACTTTCTCTAGTTTTTTGTAAACCTATTTAGTAGGAGAGTGATGTCCAGGTGTGAGAGTTTGAATTTGGTGACTCCTCCCCAAATTTTATGTTTTTTAATTCATTCCTATGGTGGTGAGACCTTTTGATTGCCTTTGATTTTGTTCTCACCCTGAATAAATCACTTGAGTGATCAGTTCATTTTGATGGGACTCCATCAGTGAGGCATGACCCAGGCTTGGTTTCCTCCCTCTTCCTGGGCCTTACATAAGTGGAGACACAGGGAGGAGACTTAGAGAAAGGATATCACCATTTTGACCCTGCCGTATGAGAGGCCTCAAGGGTCACTAGCAGCTGAAGCTGAAGCCTGAAGCCCCCAAGAGGCTGGGCTCATGGAGCAGCTCAAGGCTGAAGAGATGAGCCACATGCCTGATCACCCACAGCCAAGCACTGGGAAACGGTGAGCCTTGAGCAAATGCAGGGACCAGGCAGAGATCTGCTGCTGCTTGTCCCTCCACGTGGCAGGGCGCCGGGGTCACCAGTAGCTGAATTTGGTGAGAAAGCATCTCTGATGGTGCCTCGATTTGGCTATTTCACAACCACAGAACTGTCAGATTTTGGCCTAATAAATGGGTTGTAAAAGCCAACCCCTTTCTGGTACTTTGCATTGGGAGCTCCATGTCAAACTAAAACACCACATTATTCTGTTTCATTTCTGTTTGAGTTAACTTTTCTACTTTTTAAATGGAAACGCGATCTTATGGAGTAGATTCAATATTGAAGGCTTAAGTTTTAAAAAATTAGATTCAAGTCATTTTTCCTTAAGAATTCAATTTTGAATGTATTTAGGCTTTCTGCTTTGTCAAGTGTTGATGAGAGTGTTAACTGTGCGTTCCTGTGTGTGTGTGTGTGTGTACGGGTGTGTGCACAAGGTTGTAGTTGCAGACTGAATCTATTTTGCTGGCTATGATAGCCATCCTTTATAAACCACTGGAAGGCGACTTTCCTGGAGCACAGAAGGGAATCATCTCTTTTCTACTCCCTACCTGAAGAAGGCAGTGAATTGTCTAAATAATCCAGAAAACCAGGTCCTTTTTGAAAGATGGACATTTGAGTATAGTCTGGGAGATTATATATTTGTATTGAACTAACAAATATATGCAATGAAATACACAAAACTTTTTGGCACTTCCTGAGAACTAAGATTTCCAAAAAAAAGTCAGTGTTGTCATTTTTATGGAGCTGTATTTTTGCTTTGATTTATGGTTGATCAAACAGAAGAAAGAATGGTGGAAAGCAGAGTCCTTTTGTCATTATTTGAGACTGTTCTATGTACAAGTCTAAGAATAAAATGGTACTTTGGATGGACGCTCATGGAATCAGCTTTAGGTTTGCATTAAATTGGTAGTTTGGTAATGACATGAATGATTGTCTTGTGAGTGTAACTCTTCTCTGTATCTGTTCTTTAGAAATTATCTTCAGGAACAACCATGTTTTTCTGCAAAGGCTTAAATTTTCCTCCATGATGAAACAAGATAAGGTATGTAGGACATCATGAGGGTGATAAGTCACAGTGAAGGGGGGACAGGAACTGTGGGGTCCAGCACAAGCAGTCAAGGATGACAGAGCAGGGGGGGCCCTTCCTAGGAGGTACATGTCTCCAAAAGTCAGAGGTGGGTCAGAGACGCAGGGGCACCTGGAGGGGAGGGCTACAGGTGGGGGGAGCCTGTGGGAAGATAAACGTTCAGGGAAAGCAGCTGCCCTGGAGCACAGGGCAGCTGAGGGAGGAGCCTCTGCTCTGCAGCGGGAGAGCCCTGGCTGCCAGCAGGTGACTGGGAGCACCTGGGCTGGTCCCCAAAGCCTCTGCTCCCTGGGGTGGTCGTGTCTTGGACCACACCAGCCACTGGCAGCACTGCAGCCACTTTCCTGGCTGCAGAGGACACGGTCCTGGGCTCCTGGTCCTGCACAGAGGCCGGTCCTCGTGGCCCAGGTGGTCGTGTAGCCCCTCAGAGCTGCTCAGCTCTTCCAGAGGGTCTCTGCTCGGCCTCGCCCTGCAGCGCCCCCTCGGGGCCTGGAGAGCTCAGTGTGCGTCTTTGGGTTCTGCTGCACCCTCTGGTGGCTCCGGGTGGAGGCCCCCTCATGACCTTCACCTTCTCCCCCCTGCTCGTGGGCCCCGTGGGTGAGGAGGAAGGCACCTTGGGAGCCGGAGGCTCCAGGTTCCAGGCCTGGTCCCGTGAGGAGCTGGAGAGCACCATGGAGGGCTGGGGTGAACCCTACAAAGTGAAGCTGGATCCCCAAATCCGGTATCCAGGAAATGGAGGTGTTTTCCTCAGGTGGAATCAGCTCCACAGATGAAAGCAACCAATTACACATAATTGACTGAAATTGAGTTGTAGTAAATCCTGAGGCCAGGATACAGCATCTGTGGCCTTTTTAACAAGGAAAATATGACACCATTTTATTGCAAACTGGCCAGAAGTTAAGGTAGCCAAACTTTGACTTTCTTTGAGGCTACAATTTTGTGGCAGCTCTCAGTACTTTTCCAGAACATGCTGATGCTGGTTTCCATATCACACGCAAGGATCCAGGGCACGACATTTAACAGCTGGCTTTCCACTTTCAGCTAGCATCCTAAACTCAGGAAAGTGTGGATTTACACATATCACTGTAGTAATACAAAGCTCATTAAAGCTTATTAGGAAGTTTCTTTTATGAATAAACGTCACAGTCAGAATTTGAAGGCTGCTATAGAATATTCAGGAATATATCCTAATACTTTAAATTAGTTACAAATCCCCAAGAAGTCAGAGAAATAAGACCAAAGAATTTGTTAAAGGAGACTTTCTTAGTTTGTGATCCTTTCAGGGTGGAAATGTTAATTGGTGGTGGAGACTTTACATAGTTAAAAAGGCCTACCTCTCCTCAGTGAGTTTTAAAGTTTTCTGGGACATCCTGCTGTGCAAATAAAGTTGCTTTATTCATGCTGGGAATCCAGAATGACTCCCTTGAGGAAGCAACATATGACTTACTTTATCATTATCACAAATGTGATTGAGGAATTCAGATTAAATAAATGCTTAGGGAAATATCTAAATTAAAGCTATTAAAGCTTTAATAATAAACATGGTAACCTAAATTCATATTCTCTTCTTTTCTTGGTTCTCCACTTGCTCAATTCATTTGAAACTCTTGGCTTCATTTATTTTAATATTTGCATCCACAATTCCCACATGAACCTGTGTATAGAGCAAAAGACTTCATAAACTCATTTCAGTCATTACATCTGACAATAAACCCTCCCAATTATAATAGATTTGAAAATTATTTGTTAAAATGCATTAAAGTTATTTCATCTGCCATCGTTTTCTACTTCCTTCAATAAACAAAGCAAAGCATTTCTATTGCCTATCTTTCCAGATAGACTGTGAGCCTCCCAATGGCAGAGGCCAGATCTCCAGAACCTTGCAGGGTGTGAGATGTATGCTAAGTGCTAAATAAATGTTGAACAGGTCCAATTTTGAATAATCTGTTTTGATGAGGTGGAAGCAGTTGGTGACTGACTCTTGTTTTTTTTTTGGTAAACAACATTTTAAGCATAATGAGTGGTTAAAAGCAGGAGTCTTTGAAATCACAAAGCCTGATTTTGAATCCCAGTTTCTTCATGTAATACCTGTGCATCCTTCAGAAATCACTACATTTCTCTAAATTCCATTTTTCTTGTCTGTAGAATAAACTGAGATTGCATATGTCTAACACATAGGGGCCATTGCATAAATGGTGGCTAATATTATTACAAGAGACTATACCAATGTTTTGTTTGTTTTTTAATCTGTTTGGGTTTTATCTGTGAAGTTTAATGTAAATAACTATAGTGGTATACAATACTGCTAAGCATGAAGAAGATAGATAACTGGCCCTTCCCACAAATACCCCAAGTCAGAAAGTAAAGAAGTTTTAACTAGTAACCTATTTATTTGTTGAAACTAAACTTTATGAGTTACTACTAATCATTGATAATTAATTGAATAATTATGGCCTTATCAGTTCAGAAACTATATTTCCTTCCTTTTCAGTCAGTTTTTTAAATAAATGAAATAGTCTTTATGAATGGTTTTTTGTGGATTTTTAAATTGAAATAATAAGTTCCTGGAGTATCTTTTACATAGATTGACATATTCGGTGTATGAGGTTTACTTGAATTGATGTGTGTGAACACATTACATTTGGGGGTTGAGTGAATAGGAGATCTAGTCTGTACTTCTAATGTTTTGGCTTCTGTAAATGAATTTAGTCATTTTAAATACTTCTCAGTTATTCTTTTTTCCTATATAGTGAAAGATATAGTTGTTAGGCCTCAGAGAAGGGCCTCTTTGGATAAGCAGAGATGACATGAAGAAAACTTTCACATGAGAGCTAGGCAAACCTACATTTATTACATCTGCAGAGGTAAGGAGCCAAGGCCAGTCCAAAGTGACTCAGACCCAACTCCCCATGCAGCAGTTTCTCTCTTGCTTAAATGCCTAGTTACTACTTAGCATTTTCTTTGATTATGCATCAGTTTTTCTGCTTATGGATGAACACACATAGCTGATTATATAATTGCATGATTAGTATGTTCAGAAAATCATGCTTGCACATACATTGGGTGATCAAGAAAGGGGCAGATAACTCCACCCCTGGGTGGGAAATTTACTATGCTAATCAGCAAGTTGAAGTGAGGACAGCCAGGGGCTTCTTCTGTGCAGGCCCAGCCAACTGGTAAAAGCTGGTTTTCCTACTTGATTGCTTCAGTAGGATAATCTTGACCACCAAAAGTGGAATTTGGTAGAAAGAAAGGGTTGCATCTCATTACCTTCTGATTTACATATAATTCTTTCCTTTGTATCCTGGCTGTTATGAAATAAAAAGCATAACCTTGCAGAAAATTATCTAACAAGCCAATCCTGTGCCCTGCTTCTGTAAATCAGCCCATGAGAACATGGCCTTGCAGGAGATTATCAAATGAACCACTCCTGCCTGCCCCCCCACTTCTGTAATCTAACAAACCACTCCTGCCTCCGCTTCTGTAAATCAGCCTGCAAAAGCATGACCTTGCACCTACCTTCTACCTCTGTAACCCCACTTGCAAAATTCCACCTAGCAATGCATTAGCCAATGAGTGAGAGCCATGCTAGTCCCACATAAAATCTTATATAAACCTATGAAAACTGAAAAACAGGGCTCAGAATTTGGAGACTGACTCTCCTCTGGGCCTGTATGTTATAAATCTGTTCCTCTGCTAATCTGAGTACCACTTGGGCTTTTCTGCCACTCAGAACTCCCAGCTTTACAGCAACATTTTGTCCCCTGACTGGGAAACCCAACTATGCTGGCCCTTTGAGCCTCTGGTTTGAGACTGGCAGGCATGGCTGGTGGAGATCTCCACATGAACGAGGCAGCACCACCTGTCCCCTTGATGGGGCATCCTTCAGGGAAAGGATCCCTGTGGGCCATGTCCTCTGACCCAGCCTGACTCAGTGGAGGGGTGGATTGAACAACATAAGAAGATGCTGGAAAGGTAAGACCCCAGGGCTCTGAGACCCAGTCAGGCCCATCTCCAGATACAAGTGCAGACTGATCACCTCCTAAAATCTTGAGATTCAAGATTCCAGGATAGGGCACTCCCTTGGGTGGGACTGTGTAAGCTCTGAGTGATTGAGTGAATGACTGGGGACTGACGAGGCCTCTACTGATCTAGTCTGTGGCCCATGGCCTGTGCTACAGAACCCAAGTGGGTCCCAACCTGCACTCAGCGGCTATGTCATACGGCATAATGGATAATCCAGACTCTACATAATGCCTTAGCTAAGGCGAGGCTAAGTTCTCTTGAGAAACACGGACAAGCAGGCATCTGAGTGGCCTTGTGAGGAACACCCCTCCTTTGTTTGACCTGTGACACCAGCTAAGGGATGGGATCATCACAATCCAAACTCACTATCTTAGATGGTATGTCCTCTTGACATAGAGGTGCAATGGACACAACCAATCCATTGTCCACATAGAAAAGGTGGCATTGGATTGGGAAAAGTGGACATGGTGGCTGATGGGTATGGGGAAAGGCAGGAGGAGATGAGAGGTGGAGACGTCTTTGGGACATGGAGCTGCCCTGGATGGTGCTTCAGGAGCAATCACCGGACGTTGTGGATCCTCGCGGGGCCCACTGGATGGAATGGGGGAGAGTATGGGCCATGGTGTGGACCATTGACCATGGGGTGCAGAGGTGCCCAGAGATGTACTTGCCAGGTGCAGTGGATGTGTCATAGTGACGGGGGTGGGTGTTGCTGGGGGGGGAGAGGTGGGGTGGGGGTGGTGGGGTTGAATGGGACCTCATATATATATATTTTTGGTGTAGTATTATTACAAAGTCAATAAAAAAAAATTTTCAAAAAGGCCTTTTCCAGGAATTATGGTATTTCCTCCAGAAATATCCAGATTCTGTGCAAAGTTGAGTGGCCTAAGTTTAGTGTTAATTAGCCCTCAGAGGGAACCCTAGAGGTGGCCAAGGTTCATGCAGTTTGGCAGTCACTGAAGCCCCTGGCCACCCCAGTCAGTTTCCCTACTTCAATTCCTGGTTAGAAATTGCCCAAACCCTGCTCTCTTAGGAAGGGTCAGAGTAGGGTCCTAGTAACACAAACAGCCAGACTTTGAAAACCTTTTATTCTACAAAAATCTCCAAAGGGAAATCCACTATTCCTGCTGTATAGTACAGCCCTTCCAGAATATTTCCCTGCCCTGGAGCCTCCACAGGCAGATCTCCCAGAGACAACTCCACCTTCAGGCCCCCAGGCCTGTCAGCCCTGAGGGGGATCCTGAAACCCCTTTGGCAAGGGGACTTCAGTCAGTGCAGCCTGTGCTTCAGAAGCCCCTCCACAAAACACAGGGTCCACCCAGATCAGTGCAGATGGGACTGAACAACCCAGGAGGCCACTCCTGTTTCATCAACCTTTCACAACTGCAGATCTCTTAAACTGGAAGCACCACACCCCTTCACATTTGGAAAAGCCTCAGGCTCTTATCCACCTCATGGAGTCCATTTTCCAAGCCCACCGCCCCACTTGGGGTGATTGCCTCCAACTCCTCCTAACCCTGTTCAATATGGAGCAGAGACGCCAGATCCTCATGGAAGCCAGAAACTGGTTGTGAGAACAGGCCCCCACAACTGTCTTGAAACCAGAGGAATGGGCCCCAGAAGCAGCACCAAAAGCTCAACCAGTCTGAAACTTTAACACGAATCTGGGACAGGCTGCCCTTCAGTGGTATCAAAAAGCCCTCCTCAGAATGGTATGAGAAGGAGCAAGGCAGCCCACAAACATATCCTAAAAGGCCTCCATCACTCAACAGCCTGAAGAAACTCTGGGAGATCTGCAAAGCCTTCAGGATCTACACTCCCTTCAACCCAGAAGCCCTGGAAAGCCAGAGAATGGTCAGTGCATCTCTCATCACCCAGGAGGCATCAGACATCAAATGGAAACTTTGAAAGCTAAATGGGTTCACAGAAATAAACATCTCCCAGCTCCTCAAAGTCTCAAACAGTATTTGTCAATCAAGACAAAATCTCCCTGTTAACAGCAGCCTTAAAAAATCCAGACCCAACCAATCGCAAAAGGCCACCCTGAAAAGGGAGGAATACTTCACCCTGAAACACTCTGCTGCTGCCAGTACCTCTTAATGGGACAGTTATGGCCTGGGGCCACCTGATTTTCTTGTCTGAACTTAAAAAAATCCTTTTTTTTTCTGCCTGTGGGTGGTTCCCCAGAACCAATCCCTATTTGTTCTTGAATGGGAGAATCCCAAAACTCAACAAAAAATTTCAGTTAACTTGGATTCAACTCCCACAGGGCTTCAAAATCTCCCCCACCCATTTTCCTGAATCCTGCCACTTTCCTGCTCACCAAAAGAAAACCTCCTGAACATGACTGTGCAGAAGTAACAAAAAAAGTGTATGCCAGGTGCCCCGACCTCCAGGACAGGCCACTTTCTTGCCCAGATCAAACCCTATTCACAGACAGCAGCAGTTTTCTCAGAGATGGAAATAGGCTCAGATTTGCCAGCATCAAGTTTGGTATCTAAAGTTTGTCATCTCAAAAAAGCACCCGAGGGAAACTGGCTACTCCCGGGTGGCTGAGTCTTCATCCCAAAGGGGACCACCCACATGCTTGTTCAACAATAGCACCAGCTCACCCACCTGGGCAAAGCTGCTTTAAGAGCCCTGCTCAGAAAATATTACTACAGTGCCCAGATGGCCTCGCCCTGCACCACCGTTAGTAGACAATGCCAAACCTGCACTAAAAACAACCTCCCAAGGTCCCCAGGCCCAGCAGGCATCCAACCCACAGGAACTGCCCCTCTTAAAAACTTAGCAGTGGACTTTACAGAAATAAAACCAAGTCGAGGGTATAGGTACTCATTAGTAATAATGTGCACCTTCTCAGGCTGGGTCAAGGCCTTTCCCACTGCACTAAAAAAGCAAAAAAGTAACTAATGCTTCACTTGAAAAATAGTTTCGTGGCACAGAATACCCTTATCCATAAGCAGCAACAATGGCCTGACTGTCATAGCAGCCATCATCCAAGAGCTAGCAAAATGTTACAAATTAAGTGAAAACTCCATACAGCATATAAGCCCCAGAGCTCAGGGAAAGTAAAGCCCTAACTCTCAAAACCACCCTAGTCAAATTCTGTTTAAAAAAAAAAAAAGACCTCCCCTGAGTAAATCTGCTCCCATTAGCACTCCTCAGAGTCAGGGGCTTCCCCAGGTCCTGGGGTTATTCACCTTTTGAAATTCTGTTTAAAGGACCACATCCAATTACTCAAACCTTCAAGGGAAATCTTGGACTCCTAGGAAAAACCAGCCAGGATTCTATCCTCCAGCAGTTAGGAAAAACCCTAGCCCAAATACACAAACCATCCTGTCTCAAGATCTGATCCCATTAAGCCACCCAGTACACCCACACTTTTCTGGAAACCTAGCTTGGTTTAAAAAAAAAAATAGAAAAAGGAGACTTTCCAGCCCACCTGTTGCTTCTTAAAAAGATAAGGCACTTCAAGAGATGGAAGTTGTTTATTTCTAGTGGCATGGGGCTGAAAATTAATCAAAAACATTTATATATGCATTGGATATTCCAGATTGTGTGTGTGTGTTTTGTGTGGGTTTAAAAAAAATTATTCATTAAGTATTTATTGAGAATAACTTTGTCAGGCATTATTGTTTTGATTTTATTTTTGTTAAGCACTGATTATTGTATTACATTTCAAAGATTTACATTTTATACAACCTTAACATTCAAACATGTAGTGGAACACTGATGTCCTGTTTTGCTTTTATCTTGTTTTTTTTCTCTCAAGGATTTCTGATCATTAGTTTGATAGCATTTCCAATAGGCATGTATAACATGAATGCATTTCTACCCTTTAAAATGGCTTTGTGATTTTTATATGACTTTCTGAGATTTCTGGTTTTATAGCTCTTTGTAAAAAATCTCACTGGTTAACATTCAGATTCTAAATATTAGAAAATTTCAAAAATAAAAATGCATCAAAATTATTTATGAATTCTTATATTTAAAGTGAAAGCATTAGTGTAAATCAGAGTTCATCCTATTAAAACCAAATTCCCTTATGCATATTCCATAATATAGTACTCTCAACAACTTAACTTGCTTCTGTAAATTAATAAAATCCTAGAATAAAATTTAGTAGATGATGCCTATGAAAATGATGGCTTTCTCAGAAATTCCTATTAGGTAGCAAATAAGTTAGATTTAGATATACCAAATGGAAAATTATATTTTGGCATGTGGTAGGAAAATACTGTGTAGTTTGAAATTTTATCATAAACTTTTCATCATCTAATCCTAAAGAGATACTAACTTTTGAAAGTAAAGATGGCCCAAAGTGGTAGAATTTATTACAAATAAATGCTTAATAAATTTGCTTACATCTTTTCCCCTCATACCTTTTAGATTAAGTGAAGATATTAGCAAGAGAAGTGTTGTAAACCTTTACCCCATGAAATCAGCAGAAGCCTTAGAATTACAAGATTCTGCACTGAAGTATGTTTACCTTTTAATAACAAAAACAGACTCCACCTTTTTACATTGAAGCGTTTGTGCTTTAAATTCCCCTGCTATCTTTTTTCTTCCCTTGTTCCTACAGTGGTCAGATTCAGCTGGAGACGTCACCAGGGTGTGAGGTAAGGGTGCTCTCAGACTAGCCAGGGCCTGCCACAGAATTCTGGCCCCCATGTTCCCTGAAGATTCATGGGTGGTGGTGGGGTCATATGGAATGGCCTGTCCTTCTTGTGTTGTTTTTCTGTAAGCCTAAAACTTCTTTGAAAATAAAGTTTATTATTACTTAAAAGAAAAGAATATATCAAAGAGAAACTACGAGAGCTATCTGAGAACAGGGAAAGGGGGGTTTGGTTAGAGTTACATGAAGTAAAATTTAAGTGACTGTGGAGAAGGCAGTTTTGAGGTGAAGTAGGAATGAACCTGGAGGGGCTTAAAAAGATGAACTTACCCTGGTCATAGGGAGAGAGGTTTGAGTGAGGAACACTCTTTAAGTCCCTTCTTGTTGAATGGGCTTAGAGTGGCCAATGTCAAGGCGGGATTGTGCACGAGCCAATTTATATACCCTGAGGTGTCAGTCCATGTGCAGTCTCACACTGGTAAGTCTCTGTGCTAAAGAAATAGGAGAAAAGGGGACAATAAAGGTCAGAGCCTTGTCCCCTGAGAGTATGGGTTAGTTGAGCAGAGTGACTTGCTTGCAATTGCTTTGGGTATCAGTCATTCCCAGCTCAAGGATTTACCGTGGGCCAGTTAATTGCCCTCATTTTCTGCTAATTGGAGTGAGAATAATAGCTGTTATAAAAATGAAATGAGATGATGCAAGAAGGGTCTTGCAACACAGGACATGCCATAAATGGTAGCTGTTATTCTTCTCCTAGTCTTTTATTGCTAGGGGGGTGGTCTTAGAATCCGGGCACCACCGCCTTCCTGGTGGAGACATTGCTGCATCACCCCATCGTGGAACAGCAGGAAGCCTTTCGTGTGCAGGCTGCCCTGGGCCCATGTCATCAAGCTCTCCATTCCAGACACTGCTGCTGCTGATTCTGCACAGGCACATTTTCTTTTTTAAGGACTTTATTTGGAAATCATTCTAAACTTATGAAAGATTGCCCACCCCCCCAAAAAAAAAGCCATTTCAAGGAACATTCATATATTCTTTTTTTTTTTAAAGATACTTAGATTATGCAACTGTCACATAAAAATGTACAGGATTCCCATATGCCCCACTCCCTACCATCCATTTATTCTTTTACCCACATTTGCCTATTATTAACAAGCACTCCATTTATACTGCCATTTACTCCATCTCTACTTCCCCCTTCCCTCTCTACTCTTCCCCTCCCTCCAGCCCCCACAGCACATACACACAGAGTTCTTTTTCTAAACCATTAGAGGGTATGCTTCTTACACCATAGCCTTTACTCTTCACCATTTCAGTGTGGGTTTTTTACTAACAGGCATTTTATCTTAGAGAGCTACCTTTCAATATTAACTTCATACATCTACATTGATAAAATTCTTTCATCTAATCTTCCTTCCATAAGGAAGGAAGGTCCTTCATAGCCTTGCCCCCTCCAGTGCTGGATCTAGTCTAGGGATTGGTGTTGCATTTATTGGGAGTGTAGCTACAGCCTCCTTTGATCTGGAAATGTTGTAGAGAAATCAGGTTTGTGCGGTATTGAAGGCCAGGACACGAGAGTACCGAGAAGGAAGTTGATTTATTTTGACCCGCCAGGCTCAGCAGACTCTTGTCTTAATAAAAACCAAGCCCCAAATAGCCTTTTTCAGACCTTTTTATACAGAGGATATAGGATTAGGGAGACTAACTGTGATGGTATGCAAACAGACCTTTGGTTAGGTTCTTCAGTGTTTGATCTTAGTATCAGATAGGTTATTTCCTCCAGGCAAGTTACATATTCTCCACATCCAAGCCAGCTTGGATTAGCATATCTTCCACATTCCGTCTGGAGGCAGCCCTGAATACACATTCAGTCTTACATCCTTTCTGAACGTTCAAATACTGTAGGGCCTATATTACTTATTTGGCCATTTTGGGAACTAGGTACACTTGGAAACAATTTTGAATTTATGCACAGGCTATATCAGCACATACTACAAACTTTCTTTAACTTTTGTGACCTTGAAATTTTGAATGACACAGTCCCTGCTCTCCCCCACCCCCTTTCCAATAGAATGTTCCTCATTTTACATTCGTCTGAGGTTTCCTGATAATTCATAATTAGATTGGGGTTCTGCACTCTTGGTTGGAAAACTGCCCCGGGGTGCCCCAACTGGAGGCCTGCCACACCAATCTACCCCTCCCTGGTGGTAGTAATTCCTTCACCTGGCAAAGGTGTGGCCCAATTTCCCCACTGGGTAATTACTGCTTTTTAAATCCTCCCTTGCAACTCATCAGTCTATGGGGGGATGTTTCCAGACCAAGGTAGTGTCTTGCTGCAGACATGCTTTTGACCTCACCAGACAGATGTCCACCAATGAGCATGGCATCAGGAGTCCCAGCAGGGCTCAGTGCCTCTAGGGGAAACAATGTGTCCACTCCATCTCAGTGTACAATTAGAGGATCATCCAAGGATCTCCAGTGTCTTCTGCTGAAATGCAGGTCTTCCTGATCGTGAAACCTGCCACGTATTGAGGCCTTACTTCATCTGGACAGGGTGTGAGGTGTTTGACACGTGTCATTGTTACTCCTTTCTTTCAGCACATACTTACTGAGTACATACCATGGCACCCAAAGAACTAGCAGTGAACTAAGCCAAGGTCCTGCCCTCAGGCATTCAGGATCCAGATAAGGTATTAGGGAAAGGTGGGCGTTATGAGGCACAGTCTACAGGTGCAGAACCTGGAGCTGCCATCAGGTCACATGCTGGCCCGAATGACTTAGGTGGTAAATGGCTGGTCCCTGCTTTTCCACTACATCATATTGCTTCTGCATGATGTGGACTAGTGGTGATGTACTAAGCCTTGTCATATTTAGAAACCTAGTGGGACCCGAATAGACCAATCCTTTTCTGAACAACTAGTCTCAGCAGGGGTAGAGAGCATGTATGTCCATGGTGATGCATTTTGCCTCCCACCAGGAATGCAGATGGGGAATGGAAGGAACAGGGGTGGGTATATCCTGGACTAAGTACTGACTGACCATAGGTCAAGTTTTGCCTTGATCTAGTCTTCATCCCATCACTTAATCCAAGTAGCTCTATACTTGAGTGCTTTTTGTTGATGCCATGAAGCACTAATAATTCCAATAGTTATTAAGAACTTCTACTAAGGTTGGACATCTCAGTGGTTAGGAAAGAATATTTCATGTCACATTCTCTTAATATTTGTCCAAGATTCTCTTAATGTTGAACTTCTTCTCATTTTCCCATCAGCAAAGGTGAGCTGTTTCTCTGCAGTCAGTTCTAGATTTTCCCAGGGGAATTTCATTCTCTCTATTGATCTCCTCTTTATTTTTCCTGTTCTTTGCTTTTCTCCCATTGTTTGACACAAGCACAGACACTTAGGGGTTCCCCTCTGAGTAGGGTCATGCGCAGGGGCTGGCACACAGCCAGCAGTCCCTGAGGGCTTATGGAAGGGAGAGAAAGGGGATCCAATGATAAGGAATGGACTTTGGGAAGGAAAATTTCAATGTCCCGCCCATTCAGTGGACAGACCACTGGGTTTTAACTGATTGCTGAAGGTACTCCATCATTTAGGCACAATTTATATTCTATTCTTGTAATGCTTTCCTTATGCTTATCTAAATTGAAACGCATCGGGAACATTTCCAATTGCCCATAAAGCTTCATGGGATTTTCCCAAAATTTGACTGTTTGCCATCATTTTATTATGTGGAGAATCCTAGTGTCACCCCAAAGAATGATATTTCAGTTCCAAGTAATGTATCAATCCTTCAGTCAGTTTGGTCACCACCCCCTCCCCCCTTTGTTTAAGCACCTGCTTGAAATGTCCTTGAACTTTCCATCTCATAGAGTCTCAAAAAGAGATATATCTGTGTACCTGAATTCAGGAGATTGGGGGAAACAAACCCTCTGGAAAAATACCTTGAGTCCATCTCTTATGTATAATGTTTTGTGTTATGTTAATTAATTCAAGGTGTTTTTTCCCATCCTTTTTGGTTGGATGAGGAGTCCTCCTACTGGAGTAAGAAATTCTTACTCCTTGTCTTCCTTCTAGGGCAATTCACCATCTTTGACTAGATGCATGTTCACGATTTTAAAAAGGGAGGTTGGATTAGCTGGCTCTGGTGGGAAAAGGAAGTCACACAGAGCAGGAAAAGGAAAAGGAAGTTGTGCCTTGGCAAGGCTGGCAATAATGACTAATGCAGAACTTAAATATGTTTCTCATTTATGATCTGGTTATTTTCACATTCTCTCTTTCATCCCATTTGGGAAGAGAGCAAACCTTCCAGGATACTCTTAAGTCAACTAACCAGTATCTCTTGGTAACCTGGAGTGGCTTCAGCCTTGTTTTGGTGTAGAAGACTGGAATATGAAGGCAATAAAGTTGTCATCCTGAGTCTGTTTTAGGCACTTTGGTGGCTGAGGATGGGATAAGGAGTTTATGGAGAGATGAGCAAACTAGACTGGTGGGGTGGGGTGGGGTGGGCTTGGATTGGTAACTGGAAGCTGTGTTGAGCACATGTGCAGGAAGTTGCACTGTGTGTAATGGTGTGGGACCCAGTTAGATACGGGGAGGCCAAGAGCATGAGGCAGTTTGTCATTGGCACTGCTTTCTCTGACTTTATACTCATGTTTGAAGACTTTCCACAGGAATTTTGGGTAGCCTTGGCATCCATTCAGGGAGAACTGCAAATGACCTTTCTGTATATAAATAATAGAGAATGAGCTGAAGAATTAGGGGGAATGACAGGAAATAGGAGGGGAAGGCATTGCTTATCACGAGAACCAGCCCAGAAGTCAAGTTCCTTGTTGGAAGTTCTAACAAAGCCACTTAACTGAATAGGGAAAATAATGACATTTTCCCCCCTAAAAATATGTTCTGGTTTTGACATAAACCCAAAGCTAGAACATAATTTATATATATATTTATTTATTTTATTTATTTCTCTCTCCTTCCCCCCCCCCCCATTTTCTGATCTCTGTGTCCATTTGCCGTGTGTTCTTCTGCATCCACTTGCATTATTAGGTTGCACTGGGAAACCGCATCTCTTTTTTGTTGTGTCATCTTGCTGTGTCAGCTATCCATGTGTGTGGCACCACTCCTGGGTGGGCTGTGCTTTTTTCATGTGGGGTGGCTCTCCTTGTGGGGCACACACCTTGCATGTGGGGCACCCCTATGCAGAGGTGCTCCTGTGTGGCACAGCACTTCTTGCATGTGGCAGCACTGTATATGGGCCAGCTCATCACACAGGTCAGGGGGCCCTGGGGATTGAACCCTGGACTCTCCATATGGTAGGTGGATGCTCTATCAGTTGAGCCACATCCACTTCCTGATTTTTAAGATTTTTAAGAATAGCATTACTCAACAGTGAATTCAAGATAAGAATAGAGATTGGCATGAACTTGGTGGAATGTATGAAGATGTTTATATTAGCAATTACCAGCATTTTCATTAGGGTGGATCTACAGCGTTCTTGATTATCATAAAAAAAAGAGAAGGTAGCGCATAGTGGTGTAGCTCAGTGGCTGAGTGCCTGCTTTGCATGTACGAGGTACCAAGTTCAGTCCCTGACATCTAAAAAATAAAATAAAAAGAAGAAGAAAGAGCATCATGAAATAAGCTAGTGTTGTGCCCTGTGGGGCCCCTCATCTCCATGTGTCTCTCTCCCTTGGTTTTCCTGGTATGCTACAGGCTCAGGTGCCCCTTGAATAAGAATGACTCCAGGCCCCAATCTCTACCCCCCAAAATTCAAATGTATATCCAAAGGACTGCTGACCTTTTTCATCTCCAGGCCTCACATTTCTCATTCTCTACATGGCTAAAGTGAAGCTATCAAATTCCTTAATTAAATTACATGCTGAGTTTGGCTTCGAGACTGGCCACATTTGAGTAACATGAAGGCTGACAGGAGGAAATTCCCAGGCACAATGTTGCTCTAGGCCTTGTTCTTATTTTAGGTTTATCAGCTCACAAGCATAGTCATTAGCATCAGGGGCTCACTGTTGAACCCTCACTCCCTCCCGGTCCCCGCCGCTGTACCTGGGAGACTGTCGCTGCTCCCCTAGGGACCACGACAGAGCACCACTGGCCAGGAACCCAGTACCCCCCCTGCTGTGGTTTTTAATTGTTGCCACTATGAGTATATCCTGATGTGGACCATTGTCTATGAGGTGCAGAGGTGCCCAAAGATGTACTTACCAAATCCAATGGATGTGTCATGATGATGGGAACGAGTGTTGTTGGGGGGGGAGAGGGGGGGTGGGGGTGGGGTTGAATGGGACCTCACATATATATTTTTAATGTAATATTATTACAAAGTCAATAAAAAAATTCCTTAATTAAAAAACAAACAAACAAACAGGTGTTGTGGTCATATATGTACACCATAACGTTTCCCATTTTAGCCCCTTTCACACATACAATTCATTGGCCTTAATCCCATTCACAGTGTGGTGCTCTCAACCCCATCACCACCATCCATTCCCAAAATGTTTTCCTCGACCACCCAGAAACTCTGTACTCACCCCCATCCTACCCCAACCTTGTAGTCTACCTCCTGCCTCTATGAATTTGCACATTCTAGTTATTTCCTATCACTGAGATCCTGCCACGTTTGCTCTTTTGTACCTGGCTTCTTCTACTCAAAAAGGTTCATCCATGCCGTTGCATGAGTCAGAACTCCATTCTTTCTACAGCTGTGTAGTCTTCCATTGTGTGTAACACATTTTGTTTGTACACTCCTTCTCTTGAGGGACACTTGGGTTGCTTCCACCTTGTGGCTAGTATGAATATTGCTATGCATATCTGCTGGACACCCCACTTTCAGGTTCTTGGGGTATATACCTAGGCCATATGGTAATTCTGTACTTTCTCAGAACAGTCAAACTTTATACAGTGACTGCACCATTTTATATTCCCACCAACAACGTTTGAGGATGTATTTCTCAACATCCTCTCCAACACCTGTAACTTCCCATCTTTAAAAATAGTAACCATTCAGGTGGGTGTGACTTGGTATCTCATCGTGGTTTTGATTTGCATTTCCCTAATAGCCAGTCATGATGAGTATCTTTTCATTTGCTTTTTTGCCATTTGTATATATTCTTTAAAGAAACATCCATTCACATCCTGGGCCCATTTTTTCATGGAGTTGTCTTTTAGTTGTCAGCATCCCTCTGGAATTGCTCCCAAGTGTCTTCTCTGTGGGTCTCAGAGGTACCAGCACCCACTGAGCCACTCCTCTTGGAAGCCAGAATGTCACCCATGGTCAATTCCAAGCTCTGCACATTTTAACTGAGCTTGTTTTTTTCTTGAAAACTTTCTTTGAACCATGATTGTCAAGGCAAATTGATGTTGAACTGACAGCATGTGATTTGCCCAGGTGCTTTTGGGTTTTAGGCAAAAGTTTTTATTAACAGCTCCCCATGTGATTCTGTGTATTTGGGAACTGCTGGCTTGGACCCTTTCTAGAAGACTGTAATTAAAATGGGGTGGGGGCTGCATGTGGAAGAAGCCAAAGGCAGCATGGCTGGTGACCACACAGGTAAACAGACAAGCTGATGTTGACACGTACTTTGTGCTGGGAGGTCCCTCACCTTAGTTTGTGTTCCAGTTCATATGTACTCCTCTAGGAATACAACTTTCATGGTTTTAGGAAATGTGTCTATGCCTGACTTAAAACACTCATTAGTTAATGTAGTGTAGGAGGAAGAAAGATGCATTCTTACCGCAGCAATTTTACAGTCCAGTGGAATATACCATGCTTTCTTTTTCTTCTTCTTTAAGGTGCAAAACGATCTCACATTGCAGAGTAATGGCTGTCAGTATTCTCCAAATGAGGTGAGTTTCCTGAAGGTTAATGGAACTGGAGGCCTTTCATAAAGCCTGAATTGGAGCATCTTCTACAGCAGGCGTTCTTAACCAGGGGTCTGTGAGCTTGAAGTGAAATTCAAAAATACATTATTCTTGTGGGGATGTGCTGGAGTGGACATGAAATATTTATTAACTAATACACAATACAGTGTGGACTTTTTAAGGGGTCCATGGTTTTCACCTGACTGGCAGAGGGATCTATGGAACAAAAAAGGTTAAGAACCCCTGTGTTACAGAAAGAGATCATCTAAGACTGTGTGATTAATGAGTTAACTGAGTGTTGCAGATTCTTTCATTAGCTATCTTAGCCTTACCTCACCCTAATTGTAATTAAAGATTGTTTATGAGATATAAATATATTTGAAAAACCAAATAGGGGAACTTCTTTATAGACTGTGTTCTAAACTGAATGAAACCAGCTCAAATCAAACCACCTTTGGCATATCTTGTTATCCATAAATGATTCATGTGCTTTTCCTGTAGACATCTATTCAGTGAGTGTTGGTTCCTCATTTCATTGCAGTACGAGAGTCTTCATCTGATATGCCCCATTTTGGATGTGTTGGGGAACAAAATGATTGCCAGTTTTCCATGACTAAAATGTTTCTGTAAAGAACAAATAAAAAATTGAGTGAATTCCCCCCAAACAATATTCTTTTGATTGTACCATTTTTTAAAATTGCCATGTGAAGATGCATCTATTATTATATATTTTAGCCAGGCCCTCATCTCACAGCAGCAAATGCAAAAGGCCAGTGGTTTTATAATTGTCCTTGAACATAGAGATGCCTGCTGAGTTCTCTTCTGTTTTTTAAATTGCCTTTCCTTCTAACACCACAGGTGAGAGAGGACTCACCTGCAGAATCTCCTACCACAGAGAGCACCACTCCCTTTGGCCTGAAGCCTCCATCAGGTAAACAGAATGCTCAGACAGTTTCTCTCATTAGCCTTTTAAAATGATCCATTGTCAGTGTGAATGTCCTTATCAACCCTGCGAGTATAATAAATCCTGACCTCAAAATTGGCCTACCACCTGGGAAGCCCAGACTTCAGAGTTTTGCTTCCAAGTAATCGGCTTATAAATCCATATTTTCAGTCATGCATGGCTTGCCTCCTTCCAAATCAGAGTAAAAGTAAAGTGGTGATGGGTATGTGTAGAGTGGAGAAGAAATGATGTTTGGAGTTTTTTGATACCCAGGGATTATCTGTCAGTGATTCCGTTGCCCCAAGGGTGCCTGGGGCTCTGCTGAGTCTATGATTAAGGGCTGCCTCTAGGGGAGGAGCTCCTTCTTCCACAGCCTGAACTTGCATCCTGAGCCTGGCAGGTTTTATGTATTTACTCATCTAATAGGATGGTCATTTCAAGATTTCTCTCCATGGCCAGGAATCTTTTTTTTTTTTTTTAAGCCTTTCTTGAAAGCATTCTGCTTATATTACCTCCTTTCTTTCATTTACTATTAGTATATCACAGAAGTAAATTATAGCAATGTGCAAAATATTTGATTTTTTAAAAAAGAGCTACAGCTAGAAATGTTCTGATTTCTCTGTTTATCTAAAGGTCTGGTGCCATATACCTTCTTTCATGTCCTTCATTGTTTTCATATTTTTGATTCTTTGGTGTTTGGCATCCACTCACTACAATTGCTTTTAAGAAAATGATAGATGGGAAACGGACTTTGGCCCAGTGGTTAGGGCGTCCGTCTACCATATGGGAGGTCCGCGGTTCAAACCCTGGGCCTCCTTGACCCGTGCGGAGCTGGCCATGCGCAGTGCTGATGCGCGCAAGGAGTGCCGTGCCACGCAAGGGTGTCCCCCGCGTAGGGGAGCCCCATGCACAAGGAGTGCGCCGGTGAGGAAAGCCACCCAGCGTGAAAAGAAAGAGCAGCCTGCCCAGGAATGGCGCCGCCCACACTTCCCGTGCTGCTGACGACAACAGAAGTGGACAAAGAAACAAGACGCAGCAAATAGACACCAAGAACAGACAACCAGGGGAGGGGGGGAAATTAAATAAATAAATAAATCTTAAAAAAAAAAAAAAAAGAAAATGATAGATGACTCAGACACTTCTAAGCAAAAACTAGCTCAGATGTTCTTGGGTTTTCCAGTAAAGCATTTTGGCAACAACCTAAGTTCTACATATGCATATTTTGGGAAAAGGGTGGGGAGGGCACCTGTAGAAAAAAGAACAAAGATGATTCTTTTACACAGGGAGCCTTTCATTTCTGAGCAGGCTGGCGGGGTGTAATGGTTTCCCAGCATTTCAGATGGACCGGGAGGCAAAGCCCTTTGACAAGATGCTTGGGCTTGGCAAGGGTTAGTGGTGCTTTAGGGAGAGCAGAATGGTACGTGAAATAAGGCTCAAATGCTGGCCCCTCACTGGGCCTTTGTTTGGAGCTCTGAGCATATGCCACCTCTGAGCCGTGGACCCTGGGCTTCCCATCCTCCCAGACTCAGACATGTGCTGGGGAAAACGGAGGCCAGTCAGGGCATGGCTCAGCTCTGCCTGCATGGAAAGCACCCAAGGACCCCAGGGAAAAACAGCTTTATCCTAAGCTTTGCGGTCAGTTCTGCACAATTTTAAAATATTTTTATGTTGAGCAAGTCAAGATAAATTTTTTAGGAGGTACCAGGAATGAACCCAGGACCTCGTACATGGGAAGCAGGTGCTCAGCCACTGGGCTCCATCTGCTCCCCAATGAGAGCTGGTTATCTCATTTGTTTGTTTTGTTTTTAGGAGGACTGGGGATCAAACCTGGAACCTCATACATGGGAAGCTACAGCCGCTCCCCAGAACAGTGTTCTTTTGAAAGTGCAGCTTTGCACTTTAGCTGTCAAGTTGTTTTTAGTGACTTTTTAAATTCCTCTTTTGGGCATCCATGCTCACATTATCAAAGTTAGAGCTTACCCTCCACTTGTACTGTGAAATCATTTCAAATTCTTTGTGGTGGTAAAAAAAATTTTTTTAATCAATTGTTTATATTTTAGTAGGAGAAAACAAAAGTAATCCCCTCTCCAAGGTTTCTACCTTTTTATAATTTTGACTAGTCAATGAGGAAATCAGTTTTGAAAGTTCTCTGACTTTGGTTGCTGTAAATAATAGTAATTTATCTTCAGGAACATCTGGCACATTTGAGCTTTATAAAACAAGCACTACATATTGGGAATTTATTTCCATTTCATTTATTAGTTTAAAAATATTACAGTATATATTTATCACATTTTCTAGGAAATAATATATCTAGTAATCTTAATTGAAAGTCAGATGGTTAAAAAAGAAACCCTTTTGACTGAGTAGCTCTAGGTAAAAAGCCAAGGAATTTTTATTTTAAAATTAAGTATGTGAATTTATGTGATTTGTGTGTTATAAATAAAAGAAAGCAGACTGCTCAAATCAGCAAGTTGGAATAAGAACTTAGATTCTTAAAGTCAGCTGATAGTTTTCTTCAAATTCTTTTGCCTTCTGATTTTTTCCCTCAAAGAAAGATAAGTGCATGTACCCAAACAGTCATTCTAGAACCATGCCCATTTATTTTACTGGTCCTGCCTTATGATTGAATGAAAAAATTATATAGCCATTTCCTAAACACATGAGATTGCTATATTGCTATATGGATATTTAATGGGGAAAAAAAGAGGAAAGTGCTTCATTTCATTAATGACCCACTAAAGAGTGCTTGAAATTGACCTCTATTGGCTAATTGAGTTTGTTGTTAAAGAGACCTTTACTAGGGTCCAAAATTGTTCTTATATTGACCAATATTCAAAGACAATATTGAGAAGTGTGTCAGAGATTGAGAAAAGAGTTGGCTAGATTCAATTATCAATAAAGCATGCCAGTAAGAATTACAGCTGCCTTAAAAAGAAATTTTACATTGCTTTGGGGGAAAAATCACAGCTGGTCAATACTGATCCTGTAATCAATGGTTGAGTTTCTAAAGAATAGATATATCTACACCTCTATTAAGCTTTTCCCGTGCAACCAGATTTTTTGTGACTAATGTTTGTTAAGAGCATTAATTATTTGGAAGGCCTTTGCAAAAAAAATTACCTGGTAGGTCTTTTGCTTTTTTTCTGCATGACCTATGGGTACTTTCTTCCTGCTGACATGTTTCATTAGAACTTTAAGTCTTTGGGCTTTCTGTTGAGATGAACGATACTAACAGCATGCAAAGTAAATGACTGATAAGTACTAACGCTCAGTTTTTATCATTCTTTTTATTCCTTACACCATCTCCCATTCTTCTGTATTGTACTTGTGAAATGAACTCCATATCAATGAAATCTGCTTCATTTCCATCCAACCCTTATGCCATTTGTGACATGCTGCTGCCCCTTTGGTTTGTCCTGGTCCTTGTGCAACACAATGTGGACTGGCTCTCATGCTCTCCTGCAGACCCAGCCTTCACTCTTCCTCCTATCTCTTCCAACAAACTTATGCAGGCACAAACATGGGACAGCTCTAGTGACAGTGTTCCATCTGCAGGGGACAGTGACAATGGTAGGTGGCTATCTATGTTATCTTTCAGTTTGCTCGTTAGTAAGCCAATGACTATACTCAAACGTTCCTTTCCATGAAGCCAAAGATAGAGCATATGCAAGTGCATGCCTGATATAGATATAGTAAGAGAAACAGAGAAGTCAGAAAAGTATGTGCCCATTGTTCTAATCATCTTGAATATTTTGAACGTTGGGGAGGACTTTAAAATATTTTTTCTCTACCTTTTCTGCTAGGGTTTTTGGTGTTTGTTTGCAAAGCTTTGGGATGTGTGTATTTGAATTATCTCTGCTCCTGCATCTGAACCAAGTGCGTTTAGAGTTTGATCTTTTATTATCTATGCTTACCATATGAGATTTTTAAAGTAACTAAAAGGTACCTACACTGACCCCAAGTGTCACACTGAAAATAATGTTATAGAAATTTCTAAAATGAAGAGAATCACTTGCCTTCTCTGTTCTCTTATTTGCATGTTTTGACTCCTGATACCTCCATGAGTGTAAGTGCATCTTGAATAATATTGAACAATATAATTTGGCCTGAAGATCAAATGTATGAATAAAAATTGAGAACACTCAGCCAAGCTTGGTGGTATATCTTTTACTTTTGTGACCATAAATATCTTGCCTTGCCTAAGAGAATGAGATAAAATAATTATTTGGATCTACATAGCATATATAACTGGATCTCCATTCTAGTTTAATAGTGGTTCAGATTTTAAACATTTTACTTTAAAATACAAAATGATAGTAGTGATGTTAAGTGGTTCTAAGGGCATGATTTATAGATAAGAGAAGTGAGATGTGAAGTATAAACACAATGCAAATGCAATAGGAAGATAGATTTTCTGGTAATGTTTATTTTTTAAAAATCTAAGTGTGTCATGTGTTACACATGGAAAATTTGTAGTTTTAAAAACTTGCAGTGATTTCTGGTCAAAATTGCTGATCCAGTTTCCTTACATAGAGGATAATGTATACCCTGGAAGGATCAGTTACAAATGAAATTTTAAAGTTTCATATGCTTCTAAAGTTTTTAATTGAAAATAAGTATGACAAAAAACATAATGAAACAAAAACTCTTATATCTACCTATTTTAAATTCTGAAAGTTGAAGAGGGCTAAATGGAAACTTTCTTGATAAATGGCTTCTTTACTTAAAAATTAAAAGAAAGGGGGAGGAATTTTTTTTTTTTAGAAAACATGGCTATTTATGGGTCTGATATGAGTTAAAGGAAATAAAGCCTGGAATGAAAGATTTATGCATGGTTTGGTATTTCCATAGGAATGATATCTGAACTTTAAAGGACTTTAAAGGACTTTAAAAAAAAAAAAACATTGGGAAAGAATAAGGTGTCCAATACAGAAATAGAACACCTAATGTTGCCGATGAACCAGCTAAAACGTCCATCTCTGCATAGCCTGAGCCACACCGAGCTATGTAGAGATGGAGGGGCAAGCCCAGGCTCTAGATTCTGGTGTCATCTCCTCTGCCACAGCTACATTCATTTCATAGAATGAAAATTCTCAGTATTTACTGAGGATACCTATGTGCAAGGTATGAAGCTAGACTGCCCTTTGTTCAGTAAAATCCTAAGATCCATAAAAAATGGTTATTGCAAAATCCTTTTAAAAATAAAAGAACCAAGGGAAATGGATGTGGCTCAAGGAGTTGGGCTCCCATTAACCATATAGGAGGTCCAGGGTTCGATGAACAGGGCCTCCTGGTGAAGGCAAGCTGGCCCGTGTGGTGAGCTCACCCACATGGAGTGCCAGCCACCATGGGAGTGCACGCCCTGCAGGGGTGCCACCCTGTGCAGGAGTGCCAGCTGCCACAGAGAGCTGGTGCAGCAAGATGACACAACAAGATACAGAGGGGAGACAAGGGGAATACATAGAACAGGGAGCTGAGGTGGCACAAGAGAATAATCACCCCTCTCCCATTCCGGAAGGTCCCAGGAACGGTTCTCAGAGCTGCCTAATAAGAACACAAGCAGATACAAGAACACACAGCAAATGAACACAGAGACCAGACAGTGTGTGTGTGAGTAGAAATAAATAAATCTTTAAAAAAATAAAAATAAAAGAACCTTAGGTTACTTATTTGATATGTGTGAAAGTTTCAGGAAGTCACATATTGCTTTTATGCTCTACCACAGTAATATAAAGGGACTGTTTTCAATACTGCATGGCAGGGCCAGTCATGTCAGATGTTCAATGGTTGTCATTTTTCCTTATTTGCAATTTGACTATAAAGTGCCTCAGGCAACAGATGATTTTCTGTTCAGAAATGTACCTTACCAATATTCTCTAGGGGTTAAATTTTGACTTGTGATTTTTAAAAAAAATTTAAATTATTTATTTATTTTTAAAAATTACATTAAAAAAATATGAGGTCCCATTCAACCCCACCGCCCCCACCCCCCACTCCCCCCACAGCAATACTTTATCCCATCATCGTGACACATACATTGCACCTGGTAAGTACATCTCTGAGCATCACTGCACCCCTAGTCAATGGTCCACATCATAGCCCACACTCTCCACGTTCCATCCGGTGGGCCCTGGGGGGATCTACAGTGTCCCGTAATTGTCTGTGAAGCACCACCCAGGACATCTCCTTGTCCCGTAAACGCCTCCACATCTCATCTCTTCCTCCCATTCCCCATACCCATCAGCCACCATGGCTACCCTTCCCACACCCATTCCACATTTTCTCTGTGGACATTGGATTGGTTGTGTCCATTGCACATCTATGTCAAGGGGGGCTTAGATTCCACATGGATACTGGATGCACTCCTCCTGCTTTCAGTTGTAGACACTCTAGGCTCCATGGTGTGGTGGTTGACCTTCTTCAACTCGATGTTAGCTGAGTGGGGTAAGTCCAATAAATCAAAGTGTAGGAGCTAAAGTCTGTTGAGGCTCTGGGCCTGGGTGTCACATTATCAGTCCAAAGATTCAAATCCCCTAAATATATCTAAAACCCCAGCACCAACTACAATTCCATTAAAGTAGCATGCAAGTCTTGTGAAAGGAGATCCCCTCTGAGTCCAATTCCATCATGCAGAAACACCAGCTCCAGAGAAGGGCCATCTGCCATGGCAGTGAGCCCTGTCTGCCATGATCATAGAACTCGTGGGTCTCTTTATTCCTCGAAAGAACCAATACCTGGGATTGTATCTACTTTATCTGTCTCTCAGACTCTGCTCATTTGTGCATAAGGGCATTCCTTCTGACAGCCTCCAGACTCTTTTTTAGAGACTCACAGCCTTATGTTCTCATTTCTCCTCTCCATTTCCCCCTTACATTAGGTCAAACAGCATTTTGAAGTCATGTTATTATATGTAGACAGGGATATTCTGCTGATCCGTGTTGAACCTTTAATTCAAGGTCCTTTTCTAGTTGCATCTTCAGCTGATATGTGGTAGTGATCCCTCGGTGCCAGGGAGGCTCATCCCCGGGTGTCATGTCCCACGCTGGGGGGACTGCACTGCATTTATGTGCTGAGTTTGGCTGTAAGAGTGACCACATTTGAGTAACATGAAGGCTGTCAGGAGGAATCTCCCAGGCACAGTGCTACTCTAGGCCTTATTCTTATTGGAGGTGTATAGGCTCAAAAGCATAGCCATAAGTATCAGGAGCCCACTGTTGGGCCCTCCTTCCTTCCTGGTTCTTGCCGTTGCACCTGGGGAACTGCTGCTGCTCCCCCATGGTCCACGACAGTGACCCCTCGGCCAGGGGCCCAGTACCCCCCCCCCAGCTATTGTTTTTAATTGTTTCCACTATGAGTATATCTAGACATTACTATATACCCTGGGCATATGCCCTGTATGACTCCCTGTCAACCATATATATCCTGTCAATAACATCCTATATCAGTATTCCTCCACTGCCATTGTTGAACCACTCTGTGATCCAAAACTTCCTGTAAAGTCAATCCCAGCATATTGTCAGCTTCACAAGAGTCTTAGATCACCGAAATTCATATATACAATATAGAGTATTTCCCCAGATTCACCATAAAACCTTTTCCCTTCCACAGTGATAATCTCTTAACTTGTTCATATCATATTTCCTGTAACTGATGTACAGATTCTGAGACAATAGCTTTCAAACAAGGTGACATCTGTGCTTACTATGTGGTCCATACTTTAGGTTGTACAGTTTTCTAAATTTTTTAGTTATCATATGTTTTGCCTTATGGTTTACATTATTATTCTGTCATCTCCTATATGTTTTTGTAGTAATATTACATGTTTTATATTCATCTTCGTGTATTCTCACAAAACTCCTCTCTTGCCCCCATATTTACCTTGTTTCCATCCATTCAACATCCATTTTCCCCTTCCTTTGGGGCCCACAACGCAAGCCAATCTCCCTTTCCCGAGAAGCCATGTCCAGAGATACTTGCAGCAGTATTCAGGGCCTGACTTTCTCAACTGCCCTAATGCCCTGGGAGCCATCCTTTCTCACTAGAGATACAGTTCTCTCTATTTGATGGCATTATTCCTCCCCAGGATGTGGGTCCACCCCAACTCTCACTTCTTGGGTCTCTTCACAATGGTGCAGCCCACCTTGGCAAAATGAGCCTTCAGCTATTCGCCCAGAGTCCGTCCCGCAACAGCCCATACCCCCTGAGCATCCTAAACAGGTAACCCTCCTACTTATATTTTGATACGAGTTTCTCAACATTTTGTTCTCAATTAACACCTGACACTCTCGCATGTTCGTATGTTGCCCCTCTCTCCCCCCGATTTTTGGACAATATTACCCCTCTGCCCATCCCTAGCCCCCCTCCAACCCACAAAGCCCCACCCAAAGGTAACCCCTTGCCCCCATTTTGTCCCTTCTTTGTGCTCATACTTACCGCCAGCTCATCACAGATTCCACCCCTCCAGACGTTAACTCACATCCTTCCTCCACCCCCCGATTTCCTGTAAGCCTCTTTTCCGGTGTCTAGCTCTCTGAGGCAGTTTGCTTATTTCATATCATTGAGGTCATGTAGTATTTGTCCTTCAATGCCTGGGTTGCTTCACTCAACATAAGATTCTCAAGGTTCATCCATGTTATCACGTGTGATTGTACTGTATTTGTTCTGACAGCCGAGTAGTATTCCATTGTGTGTATATACCACATTTTATTTATCCATTCATCTGTTGATGGACATTTGGATTGATTCCAACTTTTGGTGATAGTAAACAATGCTGCTATGAACATTGGTATACATATATCTGTTTGTGTCCTTGTTTTCAGTTCTGATGGGTATATACCCAGCAGTGGTATTGCTGGGTCATATGGCAAATCTATGGTTAGTTTTTTTGAGAAACCTCCAAACTGTCCTCCAGAATGGTTGGATCCTTCTGCATTCCCACCAGCAGTGGATGAGTGTTCCCCTTTCTTCACATCCTCTCCAGCATTTGTATTCTTCTGTTTGTTTCATAGCTGCCAATCTTATGGGAGTGAGATGGTATCTCATTGTAGTTTTGATTTGCATTTCCCTGATAGCTAGAGATTTGGAACATTTTTTCATGTGCTTTTTAGCCATTTGTATTTCTTCTTTGGAGAATTGTCTGTTTAAATCTTTTTCCCATTTTTTAAATGGGTTGTTTATCTTTTTGTTTTCAAGATTTATGAGTTCTTTATATATGCAAGTTATAAGCCTCTTATCAGATATATGGTTGCCAAATATTTTCTCCCATTGTGTGGGTTCCCTTTTTACATTTTTAAAAAAAGATTTATTTATTTATTTAATTTCCCCCCTTCCCCTGGTTGTCTGTTCTTGGTGTCTATTTGCTGCATCTTGTTTCTTTGTCCGCTTCTGTTGTCATCAGCAGCACGGGAAGTGTGGGTGGCACCATTCCTGGGCAGGCTGCTCTTTCTTTTCACGCTGGGCGGCTTTTCCTCAGGGGCGCACTCCTTGCACGTGAGGCTCCCCCACGCGGGGGACACCCTTGCGTGGCAAGGCACTCCTTGCGC
The DNA here is from genome assembly GCF_030445035.2 of Dasypus novemcinctus. Lineage (NCBI taxonomy): Eukaryota > Metazoa > Chordata > Mammalia > Cingulata > Dasypodidae > Dasypus > Dasypus novemcinctus. The sequence continues at coordinate 1,074,347 of NC_080683.1, forward strand.
GCATCAGCACTGCGCATGGCCAGCTCCATACGGGTCAAGGAGGCCCGGGGTTTGAACCGCGGACCTCCCATATGGTAGACGGATGCCCTAACCACTGGGTCAAAGTCCGTTTCCCCCTTTTTACTTTCTTGACAAACTCCTTTGAGGTGCAGAAGGCTTTAATTTTGAGGAAGTCCCATTTATCTATTAGTTCTTTTGCTGCTCGTGCTTTTGGTGTGAAATTCATGAAGCCATTTCCTATTACAAGGTCCTGTAGATGTTTCCCTACACTGCTTTCCAAGATCTTTATGGTCTTGGCTCTTATATTTAGGTCTTTGATCCATCTTGAGTTGATCTTTGTATAAGGTGTGAGATGGTAATCCTCTTTCATTCTTCTACATATGGATATCCAGTTCTCCAGGCACCATTTGTTGAATAGGCCATTCTCTCCCAGTTGAGAGGGTTTGGTGGCTTTATCGAATATTATATGGCTATATACATGAGGTTCTATATCAGAGTTTTCAATTCAATTCCATTGGTCTGTGTGTCTCTCCTTATGCCAATACCATGCTGTTTTCACTACTGTAGCTTTGTAGTATGTTTTGAAGTCATGAAGTGTGATTCCTCCTATTTCGTTTTTCTTTTTCAATATGTCTTTGGCTATTCGGGGTCTCTTTCCTTTCCAAATAAATTTCATAGTTAGTTTTTCTAGTTCCTTAAAGAAGGCTGTGTTGATTTTTATTTGGATTGCATTGAATGTGTAGATCAGTTTTGGTAGGATAGACATCTTAATAATATTCAGTCTTCCGATCCATGAACAAGGAATATTCTTCCACTTATTTAGGTCTTCTTTGATTTTCTTGAACAGTCTTGTATAGTTCTCGGTGTATAGGTTTTTTACCTCTTTAGTTAAATTTATTCCTAGGTATTTGATTTTTTTATTTACTATTGTGAATGGTATTTGTTTCTTGATTTCCTCCTGATCTTGCTCATTATTGGTGTACAGAAATGCTACTGATTTTTGCGCATTGATCTTATAATCTGCGACTTTGCTGAACTCATTTATGAGTTCTAGAAGCTTTGTTGTAGATGTCTCAGTGTTTTCTATGTATAGGATCATGTCATCTGCAAATAATGAAATTTTGACTTTTTCCCTTCCAATTTGAATGCCTTTTATATCTGGTTCTTGCCTCAGTGCTCATGCAAGTACTTCCAAGACAATGTTAAATAGTAGCGGAGACAATGGGTATCCTTGTTTTGCTCCTGAGTTTAGAGGAAAGGATTTCAGGATTTCGCCATTGTAAACAATGTTGGCTGTAGGTTTTTCATATATACTCTTTATCATGTTCAAAAAGTTTCCTTGTATTCTGATCTTTTGGAGTGTTTTTATCAAGAAGGGGTGCTGTATTTTGTCAAATGCCTTTTCTGCATCTATAATCATGTGATTTTTTCCCTTCAATCTGTTTATATGGTGTATCACATTAATTGATTTTCTTATGTTGAACCATCCTTGCATACCTGGAATAAATCCCACTTGGTCATGGTGTATAATTCGTTTAATGTGTTGTTGAATACGATTAGCAAGTATTTTGTTAAGTATTTTTGCATCTAGGTTCATTAGAGAAATTGGTCTGTAAATTTCCTTTCTTGTGGTGTCTTTGTTTGGCTTTGGTACTAGGATAATGTTGGCCTCATAGAAGGAGTTCGGCAATGTTCCTTCTGTTTTGATTTTTTGGAATAGTTTCAACAGGATTGGTGTTAGTTCTTTCCAGAATGTTTTGTAGAATTCACCTGTGCAGCCGTCTGGCCCTGGGCTCTTCTTAGTTGGGAGATTTTTTTTATTATTATTTATTTATTTTTAAAAATTACATTCAAAACAAATATGAGGTCCCATTTAACCCCACCGCCCCCACCCCCCACTCCCCCCACAGCAACACTTGCTCCCATTATCGTGACACATCCATTGCACCTGGTAAGAACATCTCTGAGCATCACTGCACCCCATAGTCAATGATCCACATCATAGCCCACACTCTCCCACATTCCATCCAGTGGGCCCTGGGGGGATCTACAATGTCCCGTAATTGTCCGTGAAACACCACCCAGGACAACTCGACGTCCCGAAACCAGCTCCACCTCTCATCTCTTCCTCCCATTCCCCAAACCCAGCAGCCACCATGGCTACCCTTCCCACACCCATTCCACATTTTCTCTGTGGACATTGGATTAGTTGTGTCCATTGCACATCTATGGCAAGTGGGGGCTTAGATTCCATATGGATACTGGATGCACTCCTCCTGCTTTCAGATGTAGACACTCTTGGATCCATGGTGTGGTGGTTGACCTTCTTCAACACCATGTTAGCTGAGTGGGGTAAGTCCAATAAATCAAAGTGTAGGAGCTGAAGTCTGTTGAGGCTCTGGGCCTGGGTGTCATATTATCAGTCCAGAGATTCAAATCCCCTAAATATATCTTAAACCCCAACACCAACTACAATTCCTATAAAGTAGCATGGAAGTCTTGTGAAAAGAGGTCCCCTCTGAGTCCAATTCCATCACACAGAAACACAGGCTCCAAAGAAGGGCCATCTGCCATGGCAGTGAACCCCATCTGCCATGACCATAGAACCCGTGGGTCTCTTTATCCCTCAAAAGAACCAATACCTGGGGTTGTATCTACTTTGTCTGTCTCTCAGACTCTGCTCAGTTGTGCATAAGGGCATTCCTTCTGACAACCTCCAGACTCTTTTTTAGAGACTCACAGCCTTATAATGTCATTTCTCCTTTCAATTTCCCCCTTACATTAGGTCAATCAGCATTTTGAAGTCATGTTATTATATGTAGACAGGGATATTCTGCTGATCCGTATTGCACCTTTAATTCAAGGTCATTTTCTGGTTGTATCTTCAGCTGGTATGTAGTAGTGGTCCCTTGGTGCCAGGGAGGCTCATCCCCGGGTGTCATGTCCCACGCTGAGGGGAATGCACTGCATCTACATGCTGAGTTTGGCTGTGAGAGTGGCCACATTTGACTAACATGAAGGCTGTCAGGAGGAAACTCCCAGGCACAGTGCTACTCTAGGCCTTGTTCTTATTGCAGGTGTACAGGCTCAAAAGCATAGCCATTAGTATCAGGAGCCCACTGTTGGGTCCTTCTTCCTTCCTGGTTCTTGCCGTTGCACCTGGGGGACTGCCGCTGCTCCTCCAGGGTCCACGACAGTGACCCCCCAGCAAGGGGCCCAGTACCCCCCCAGCTGCTGTTTTTAATTGTTTCCACTATGAGTATATCTAGACATTACTATATACCCTGGGCATATGCCCTGTATAACTCCCTGTCAACCCTATATATCCTGTCAATAACATCCTATATCAGTATTCCTCCACTGCCATTGTTGAACCACTCTGTGATCCAAAACTTCCCGTAAAATGAATCCCAACAAATTGTCAGCTTCACAAGAGTCTTAGATCACTGAAATTCATATATACAATATACAGTACTTCCCCAGGTCCACCATAAAACCTTTTCCCTTCTGCAGCGATAATCTTTTAACTTAGTCATATCATATTTCCTGAAACTGATGTAGGGATTCTGAGACAATAGCTTTCAAACAAGGTGACAGCTGTACTTACTATGTGGTCCATACTTTAGGTTGTACAGTTTTCTAAATTTTTTAGTTATCCTATGTTTTGCCTTATGGTTTACATTATTAGTATGTCATCCCCTATATGTTTTTGGTGTAATATTACATGTTTTATATTCATCCTCATGTACTCTCACAAAACTCCTTTCTTGCCCCCATATTTACCTTGGTTCCATCCATTCCACATCCATTTTCCCCTTCCCTTGGGGCCCACAACACCAGCCAATCTCCATTTCCCAAGAAGCCATGTCCAGAGATACTTGCAGCAGTATTCAGGGCCCGACTTTCTCAACTGCCCTGTTGCCCTGGGAGCCATCCTTTCTCATGAGAGATACAGTTCTCTCTATTTGACGGCATTAGTCTACTCCTGGATGTGGGTCCACCCCAACTCTCACTTCTTGGGTCTCTTCCCAATGGTACTACCCACCTTGGCATAATGAGCCTTCAGCTATTCCCCCTGGAGTCCCTCCCCCATCAGACCATACCCCCTGAGCATCCTAAACAGGTAACCCTCCTATTTATACTTTGATACGAGTTTCTCAACATTTTGTTCTCAACAAACACCTGACACTCTCCCATGTTCGTATGTTGCCCCTCCCTCCCCCCGATTTTTGGACAATATTACCCCTCTGCCCATCCCTAGCCCCCCTCCAACCCACAAAGCCCCATCTGAAGGCAACCCCTTGCCCCCATTTTGTCCCTTCTTTGTGCTCATACTTACCGCCAGCTCATCACAGATTCCACCCCTCCAGACGTTAACTCACATCCTTCCTCCACCCCCCGATTTCCTGTAAGCCTCTTTTCCGGTGTCTAGCTCTCTGAGGCAGTTTGCTTATTTCATATCATTGAGGTCATGTAGTATTTGTCCTTCAATGCCTGGGTTGCTTCACTCAACATAAGATTCTCAAGGTTCATCCATGTTATCACGTGTGATTGTAGTGTATTTGTTCTTACAGCTGAGTAGTATTCCATTGTGTGTATATACCACATTTTATTTATCCACTCGTCTGTTGATGGACATTTGGATTGATTCCAACTTTTGGCGATAGTGAACAATGCTGCTATGAACATTGGTGTACATATATCAGTTTGTGTCCTTATTTTCAGTTCTGATGGGTATATACCCAGCAGTGGTATTGCTGGGTCATATGGCAAATCTATGGTTAGTTTTTTTGAGAAACCTCCAAACTGTCCTCCAGAATGGTTGGATCCTTCTGCATTCCCACCAGCAGTGGATGAGTGTTCAGTTGGGAGATTTTTAATGACTGATTCTATCTCTTTGCTTATGATTGGTTTGTTAAGATCCTCAATTTCTTCTTTCATCAGTATGGGCTGCTTATGTGTTTCTAGGAATTTGTCCATTTCCTCTAAATTGTCATTTTTGTTGGAATATAGTTTTTCAAAGTATCCTCTTATGATAGTCTTTATTTCTGTGGGATCAGTGGTGATATCACCTTTCTCATTTCTTATTTTGTGTATTTGCATCTTCTCTCTTTTTTTCTTTGTTAGTCTCGCTAAAGGTTTGTCAATTTTGTTGATCTTCTAAAAAAACCAGCTCTTGTTCTTGTTTATTTTTTCAAGTGCTTTCTTATTTTCTATTTCATTTAGTTCTGCTCTTATCTTTGTTATTTCCTTCCTTCTTCTTCCTGTTGGGTTACTTTGTTGTTGTTTTTCTAATTCCGTCAAAAGTGCAGTTAGTTCTTCAATTTTTGCTCTTTCTTCTTTTTTGATATGTGAATTTATGGCTATAAATTTCCCTCTCAGTACTGCTTTTGCTGCATCCCATAAATTTTGGTATGTTGTGTTATCATTATCATTTGATTCAAGGTAGTCATTGATTTCTTTTGAGATTTCCTCTTTGACCCACTGTTTTTCTAAGAGTGTGCTGTTTAATTTCCAAATTGTGGTGTGAAGCCTGGGCCTCTGTCCCTTGCAAATTTCCAGCTTCACTCCACTGTGATCAGAGATATTGTTTTGTATGATTTTGATCTTTCTGAATTCATTAAGCCTTTCTTTGTGGCCTAGCATATGGTCTATCTTGGACAATGTTCCATGTGCGCTTGAGAAAAATGTATATCCTGCTGTGTTGGGGTGTAATGATCTATATATGTCTATTAGATCCAGCTCTTCTAGTATATTGTTCAAATGTTTTGTTTCTTTAGTGATTCTCTTTTGAGATGTTCTGTCCAGAATTGATAGTGGTGTATTAAAATCCCCCACTATAATTGTAGATGCATCTATTTTTTCACTTAGTTTTTCCAGCGTTTTTCTCGCGTATTTAGAGGCACCCTTGTTAGGAGCATAAATATTTATGATCGTTCGATCTTCTTGACAGATTGTCCCTTTCACTAAAATGTAGTATCCTTCTTTGTCTCTCACAATTGTTTTGCATTTAAAGTCTATTTTGTCTGATATTAATATAGCTACTCCTGCCTTTTTTTGGTTGTTGTTTGCTTGTATGATTGTTTTCCAGCCATTCACTTTAAACCTCCATGAGTCTCTGGGTCTAAGATGTGTCTCTTGTAGACAGCATATAGATGGGTCATATTTCCTTATCCAGTGTCCCAGTCTGAATCTTTTGATAGGTGAGTTTAGTCCATTGACATTCAGTGTTATTACGTTCAGAGAATTATTTGTGGTAGCCATATTTTGGTTGGATTTGTGTTTGTTATATTTTGTTTGTAATATTTTATTTTCCCCTTCTCTTTTTGTCTTTTTTGTTGCTCTTACACTCTCCTCCATCTCTGACTGTCCTGTTTTTTCCTTTCTTCCTGCAGAACTCCCTTAAGAATTTCTTGAAGGGGAGGTTTCTTGTTGATATACTCTTTCAGTTTTTGTTTATCTGTGAATATTTTGAACTCTCCATCATTTTTGAATGCTAGTTTAGCTGGATAGAGTATTCTTGGTTGGAAATTTTTTTCCTTTAGTACCTTGACTATATCATACCACTGCCTTCTTGCCTCCATGGTTTCAGATGAGAAATCAGCACTTAATCTTATGGAGTTTCCCTTGTATGTGATGGTTTTCTTTTCTCTTGCTGCTTTTAGAATTTTCTCTTTGTCTTGAGCATTGGGTAATTTGACAAGTATATGTCTTGGGGTGGGCCTGTTGGGGTTTATGACCAGTGGAGTGCGCTGTGCATCTTGTATATGTACATCTGTGTCTTTCAGTAGATTTGGGAAGTTTTCAGTCATTATTTCCTGCAACACTCCTTCTGACCCCTTCCCCTTCTCTTCTCCTTCTGGAATGCCTATGATATGTATGTTTGAGCGTTTTGCATTATCATTCAGGTCCCTAAGTCCTATCTGGATTTTTTCTACCTTTTTATTGACCACTTCTACTATCTGTTTGATTTCCAATGTACTGTCTTCCACATCACTAATTCTCTGCTCTGCCTCTTCTAGTCTGCTGATATTTGCTGCAAGTGTATTTTTGATTTCTTGAATTGTGGTGTTCATTTCCATCATATCTGTTATTTATTTGCACATGTCTGCTATTTCCCCTCCAAGTTTTGTCTTCATGTTGTTAACTTCTTTCATTACTTCATCAAATTTGTCGGTGATAAGTGTTCTGAGATCTTTCATTGCTTGTGTGAAGATCTGTTCCCCTTCCTGATTTTTAGTTTGTTGATTGGATTCAGCCATGTTTTCCTGATTACTGGTTTGGGTTGTATATTTTTGTTGCTGTCTTGTCATCATGTCTTCTTGACGGGTTTAATCAGTTCCTTAGCTTCTTTGTCTAGTCTTGGAGATTAATTAGCTGTTGTTTTTGCATAAGTGATATATCTTCTCTTTGTCCCTTTGTTCTTCCAATTCCGATTTCTTATTGCTGGTTAAGTTCACTTTAAAGGAAGTATTTTGTGCTGGGGAAAGGCAATTGTGTAAGGAAGGAAAAAGTGTAAAGTAGTATTGGTGATATATGTTAACAAAGAAACAATATGAGTTCTGGGAGGTTGGAGGATAGATCGTGTAAACTGTGTAGCGTTATAGTAGTAGGAAAGTACCTATAATGAGGTAGACGACTGAATATGGGAGGAATATGGTATGTACTAAGAAGCTATTGTTTTCGTAAGAGAGGGAAAGAGAAAAGAGAGGTAATAGTTTCAAGGGCGGATACCCGATGGAAAACTAAACAAAGGTATTAGAAATTAAGAGTTAGACACTTTGTGGGTCAAAGAAAGGGAGGTGGAATATAGGAGAGATAGCAGATGGTGGAGGATATCGAGTTGTAGGGGAAAGGGGATAGTGTAGGTAGCCTAAATCTAGTCACAGAGAAATGAGGCAGTGGAGGATGAGGAAACCCATCAAATGTGAGGTGTTTCCTGCAGGACCTATTGTATTGTTAAGATAAAATAGTATAAGAAGAAGATCAGCGACAAGAAAGAGAGGATAATAAAAAAAAAAAGCACACACACAAAGAACAGAAACCCTGCTGCCGGGCTCGACCCGGCTCCGCCCGGCTCGGCTCCGCCCCCCAGCCGCCACCGCTCGGAGCTGGGCCAGGCTCAGCTTCGCTCCCCCGGGCGCCGCCGCTCGGCGCTTGGCCGCTAGGCTCGGCTCGGCTCAGCCCCGCCCCCCCCCCCCCCCCCCCCGCCTCCGCTCGCCCGGCTCCGCTCAGCCCCCCTGGCTCGGCTCCGCCTGGCTCTTCTCGGCCTGGCTCGGCCCCGCCCCCCCGGCCGCCGCTGCTCGGGGGGCTCGCCTGGCCCCACTGGCCGCTGCCCCCTCTGTGCTCAGCCCAGCTCCCCCCTCTGCCACGGTGTCAGACGCCTCGGCTCCACCTACCCAAGGAGGGAATCCTCCACACGATGTCCGTATGTATTTCACAGACGGGTCCTCTCTGTTATCTTCCCTCCAAATCAATGTCCAGACACCTCCGGACCAGCAAAAATCCCGAAACACCATCATTTCCCCGCAGGAGCTAGTGACCGGGAAGTTCACTCAGCCGCCATCTTGCCTACCTCCTCATGACTTGTGATTTAAATATATTTCCAGTACTTTTCTTTTTAATTAAAGGAGCTGTACTCTGTATCCACAACCGTGGGAGCTAATGTTCCAAAAGGAACACAACCTCCTTTCCGTGCGGTTGTTAATGTTCCTTTTAGGTAGGAGATCCTATTTAATGGCCTCTTGGCATTTCAAAGCTGATTACCACTTCGTTTTGTTTCCTCATGTTTGTTCCATTGTCCAACGTCCTTAGCTATCTTTGTCTTTATTTTTTAATGTTACATTAAAAAATATGAGGTCCCCATATACCCCCCACCCCCTCACCCGACTCCTCCCCCCATAACAACAACCTCCTCAATCATCATGAGACATTTATTGCATTTGGTGAATACATCTCTGAGCACCGCTGTACCTCATGGTCAATTGTCCACATCATAGCCCACACCCTCCCACAGTCCACACAATGGGCCATGGAAGGACATACAGTGTCTGGTAACTGTCCCTGCAGTGCTACCCAGGACAACTCCAAGTCCTGAAAACGCCCCCACATCACATCTCTTCCTCCCACTCCCTACCCCCAGCAGCCACCATGGCCACTTTCTCCACACCAATGCCACATTTTCTTCGATTACTAATCACAATAGTTCATGAATAGAATATCACTAAACCCACTCTAATCCATACTCTATTCCTCCATCCTGTGGACCTTAGAATGGTTGTGTCCACTCCACATGGAGGGGCTTAGATTCCACATGGATGCTGGATGCAATTCTCCTGCTTTCAGTTGTAGGCACTCTTGGCTCCCTGGTGTGGTGGTTGGCCTTCTTCACCTCCATGTTAGATGAGTGGGGTAAGTCCAGTAAACCAGAGTGTAGGAGTGGCAAGTCTGTTGAGGCTCAGGGCCTGACTATCACACGGTCAGTCCAGTGATTCAGGTCCCCTGGGTATACATTAAACCCCAGCACCAACTACAGTTCTGCTAAAAGTAACAGAATAGACTTGTGGATGAAGATCACATCTAAGTCCAGCTCCATCACACAGAAACACAAACTCCAAAGGAGGGCCAACTGAGATGGCTCCCCTGAACTCCATCTGCCATGACCATAGAACCTGTAGGCCTCTGTAGCCCTCAGAAGAACCAATACGTGGGTTGTATCTACTTTATCTGTCTATGGGACACTGCTCAGGTGTGCATAAGGGCAACCCCTCTGATAACCTCCTGGCTCTTTTTGAAGACTCATAGCCATATAAACTCATTTGTCCTTTCCATTTCCCCCTTGATTCAGGTCAAAAAGCATTTTTAACTCCTGGTATTATATGTAGATTGAGATATTCTGCTGGTCCAAGTTGACCCTTTTATTCAAGGTCATTTTCTAGTTACATCATCAGCTGACCCTAGCATGACAGAAACTCAAAATCACTCTTACCATACTCTTTAAACTTAGTTCTTTGATTGAGTAACTTGTGCTTCCTTTTCAGAATGGTGCAGTACACACACTTCTTTGCCAAGGATGGGCTTTTCCTCACTTACACAATTTGTGTATATATGATACCAGAATGAGAATTAAGTAATTGACTGACTTTCAATAGGAATGCAGTAAACAGGTCTCATTAACAGCAATGAGACATCTCTCTAAAGCAACCAGGCAGGATACTGGAACCTCATCCACATTGAAATGATGTGTGTTGACATTGTCCTTTAGGTAGTACATGGGATTTTTGCCTGCTATGTGTAAGTTCTTAACTACAATCATATTGAACTCACTCTTAAAACTTAGTGCTATGACCAAATTGCAAGGGTCAAGTTTTGTGAACTAAGCAAGGTACCCATTTGGTAAACTGCTAAGGGTTTTCCATCACTTACACTGACACCAAAGAAGTCTATTCTTCACTGACAGAGACAATGAAGTTGGGAGAGTGAGATCAAAATGACTGTAGTATTAAAAACAACTGAGGGAGTGCTGAGTTCCTAGTCAGGGGAGCTGTATCACATTCCCCAATTGAACAGGAATAGTCCCCCAAGTGCAATGGCAAAGACCAATAAAGGAGGATGGTCCAACAATGAGCCCTTGATACTGATGACTATGCTTATGAGCCTGTGTGAGTTTGGCTTAGAGAGGGGCCACATTTCAGCAACTTGTAGGTTCTCAGGAGGTAACTCAGGCACCCTGCAGCTCTGGGCCTGGTTCAAATTTCAGGCGCACAGGTTCATAAGCATAGTCTTCAGTATCAAGGGCTCATCATTGGAGCATTCTTCTTCACTGGTCTTCACCCTTGCACTTGGAGGTTGTTGCTGTTTCATTGGGGAATGTGACACATTTCCCTGGCTAGGAACTTAGCACTCCCTCAGTTGTCATTTATAACTTGTAACTACTATGAATATACCCAAAATATATCCAAACATTTTATGTACCCTATATATGTGCCCTGGAGAACTCCCTCCCAACCTTGTGTCCCCCATCAATAACACCCCACACCAGAGTTCCTCCCCTGCCATAGTTGGACACTCTGTGGTCCAAAACTTCTTCAAAAATGAACCCTAATATATTACCAAATTCAATTATTATGAAAATGAAGTAGTAGTGATAGGTTTAAAGATTAGTAATAGAATGCATACTAATTTAGAAATACTAAAATAAAGTAAAAATAAATTGGAGTATTAAGAAGTGCAAAATATCATAAAACTTTGTTTTGACATTTTGCCTTTTATCACTCTAATAGGTGTTGCCATGTATTTACAGTGGCAAGGCCGTTTCTTTCATTTCTTCCTCAGTGTCTACATCCTTTCTTTTTATTTCTAACTTTTATTTTTGTCTTCAAAAAAGTTTTAGATCATGTTAAAGTCACATATAAAATATAGGGGACTCCCATATATCCAAAATCAAACCCTTTACCCCCTTCCCTAGCAATGATCTTTTTACATGTTCATGCTATAGTTACTGCAGCTGATGTAAAGATATTGAAACATAACTATCAAACACGGTTTCATTTGGGATTACATTATGGTTAATATTTTAGACTGTACAATTTTTCTAATCTTATATTTTTTATTTTCAGTTTTTTAAGATTTTTATTTATTTCTCTCCCTCTCCCCCAGTTGTCTGCTCTGTGTCCATTTGCTGTGTGTTCTTCTGTGTCTGCTTGCATTCCAGTCAGTGGCACTGGGAATCTGTGTCTCTTTTTGTTGCATTGTCTTGCTGCATCACCTCTCCACGTGCCTGTGCCCTGCCACTTCTGGGCAGGCTGCACTTTCTTTCATGAGGGACAGCTCTCCTTACGAGGTGCACTCCTTATGCATGGAGCTCCCCTACACGGGGGACAGCGCTGCATGTGGGCCATCTCATCACATGGGTCAGAAGGTGCTGGATTTGAACCCTGGACATCCCATGTGGTAGACAGATGCTCTGTCAGGTGAGCCAAGACCACTTCCCAAATTTTCTAAACTTTTAGTTACCTTATATTTTACATTATGGTTTACATTTTAGCCTACAGACTTTTATATATTTTTGGTGTAATTTAACATGTCTTATATCCATCATTGCATGTGCTTGTGGAACACTTCCATTGACCCCCAGTTACTCTGCTTCCATCTATTCTATTGCTCTCTCTCCCTCCCTTCAGGACCCACAGTGACAACCAATCTTCACTGCCTCAAGGCCCAGATTTACAGATACTTACAACAATGCTGAGGGCTTGACATACTAGACTGTCCTCCCCCATTGGGAGCCACCAATTCTCTTGAGAGACACAATTCTATCTATTTCAGAACATCAGGCCTCCCTAGGATGTGGGCACACCTTCCCACTCATTGTATGAGTCTCTAACCAATGATATAACACACTATACCACTGTGACAAGGTGAGCATTCACACACTCCCTAGAAGCCTGTCACTGTGCCAGATGCCCCCACCTTAAGGACCTTAACCAGGTAATCCTTCTTTATTAAATTTTCCAAAGAGTTTTCTCAACATTATAGTTTAAACCACATGCTCAACAATCTCCCATGTTCAATTTTTTAAAGATTTTATTTTATTTATTTCTCTCCCTTCCCCCCCCAGTTGTCTGTTCTTTGTGCCCATTTGCTACGTGTCCTTCTAAATTTTGTCTGCTTCTGTTGTTGTCAGCAGCACGGTAATCTGTGTTTCTTTTTGTTGCATCATCTTGCTGCATCAATTCTCTGTGTGTTTGGCACCATTCTTGGGCAGGCTGCACTTTCTTTCATGCTGGGCAGCTCCACTTATGGGGCGCACTCCTTGCACGTGGGGCTCCCCTATGTGACCTCTGTGTGGCGGTGCACTCCTTGCATGCATCAGCACTGTGTATGGGCCAGCTCCACACAGGTCAAGGAGGCCTGGGGTTTGAACCGCAGACCTCCCATGTGGTCGACGGACACCCTAACCACTGGGCCAAGTCTGCTTCCCTCCCATGTTCAATTGTTCCCTCACCCCTCCCCCTGATTCCTTAGGCCATCTGACCATCCTCCCACCCTAGACCCCCTCAGACCTGCAAAGACCCATCCAGTATTATCCCTATGCACCCATCTTATCCCTTCCCTGTACAACTGCTTAACCTCCACTTTATCATATATTTCACTCATGTAGACATCAGTGCACAACCTTCCTCTCCCCCCAGTTTCCTGTAAGCCTATCATCCAGTCACTGAGACAGCTTGGTTTGATTATTTCATATCAGAAAGGTCATGTAGTATTTGTACTTCAATGCATGGCTTGCTTCACTGTACATAAGGTCCTTAAGATTCATCCATGTTTTCCCATTTGTTTGTACTGTATTTCTTCTTATAGCTGAGTAGAATTCCATTGTATGTATAGACAACATTTTGTTTATCCATTCATCTGTCAATGGGTTTTGGGTTGATTCCAAATTTTAGCAATAATGAAGAATGGCACTATGAACATTAGTGTGCATAGGTTTGTTCCTGGTTTTCAGTTCTTCTGCATATATACCCAGTAGTGTGATTGCTGGGTCATATGGCAAATCTACAGGTAGTTTTTGAGAAACTGCCAAACTGTCCTCCAGAATGGCTGAATTCTACTGCACTCCCAATAGCACTGGATGAATGTTCCCATTCCTTCACACCTCCTCAAACACGTGTAGTCTTCTATTTTTTGATAGCTGCCAGTCTGATGGGAGTAACATGGTATCTGCTAGAAATTGTGATTTGCATTTCCCTAATAGCTGGTGATTTTGAGCATCTTTTCACATGCTTTTTTTTTTTTTAGATTTATTTATTTATTTATTTCTCCCCCCCCCCCCCCCGCCCCTATTGTCTGTTCTCTGTGTCTATTTGCTGCATCTTCTTGGCTCACTTCTGTTTGTTGTCAGCAGCATGGGAATCTGTGTTTCTTTTTATTGCATCATCTTGTTTTGTCAGCTCTCCGTGTGTGCAGTGCCATTCCTGACAGGCTGAACTTTCTTTGATGCTGGGTGGCTCTCCTTATGGGACACACTTCTTGTGTGTGGGGCTCCCCTATGGGGGGACATCCCTGGTAGCATGGCACTCCTTGTGTGCATCAGCACTGTGCATGGGCCAGCTCCACACAGGTCAAGGAGGCCTGGGGTTTGAACCATGGACCTTCCATGTGGTAGATGGACACTCTAACCACTGGGCCAAGTCCACTTCCCTTCATGTGCTTTTCGGCCATTTGGAATTCTTTTTTGAGAAAGTGTTAGTTCAAATATCTTGACCATTTTTTAAGTGGGTTGTGTGACCTTTATTTTATTTCAAACCAATAATTTACAAGATGTCCATTTTTCCACATCCTCAAAACCATTTTTTTTCCTAATACCAGCATTAAAGCATGTGTGTAGTTGCACCTTATTTTTATTTTTGGTATCTTATGTGCATTTCTCTAATGGCTAATGAGGTTGAGCATCTGTTTACATGCTTTTTGGGCATTTGTATATATTCTTGGCAGATATGTCTATTCAAGACCTTTTCCCATTTCTTAATGGGGCTGATTGTCCTTTTATTGAGTTATAGTAATTCTCTTTATATTCTGTGTATTACACTGTTAGCAGAAACACAGTTTCCAAATATTTTCTTTCCTTTTTTAGGCTTTCTTTTTTACTTTTTGGAAAAGTAGTATAGTAGAAAAGTAGTTAAGTAGAGATCATGGTTCAAAATTTGGAATTAGGTCCTCTTTCTGACCTAGGACATACATTTAAGGTTAGAGCCACCTTCTTGCTCTGTGGTCCCCATGAGCTTGCCTAAGAGGGTCAAGGGTGCAAGGGGAGCAGAAAATGAAGAGGTGGCTGGGCTGTTGGGGAAGAACATGGCTGCAGATTCTCCATGTCCTGTGGCTGGGGAGAGCTTGGATACCTTGCTCAGGAGGGAGCATTCCCACACAGTGCTTTTCATCAGAGAGCTCTTCCCCTCCTGGGAACACTGGACCCCTTTGATGGAAGGTCTGGCCTTTTGGGAAGTTCTCTATGACTTATATCCATTCAGCTGGCAATCTGCAGATGAGGCTCCAGGAAATTTCTGTCACAATTCTAAAGCCATTCCATAGATGGAATTTCCTATTAGAGTGCAACCCAAACCCCTTTTCTGTGCCCCTCACCTGAGGGCATATAATGCCACTGAATATTTTCTAATGTTCACTTTGACTGATGGAAAATGCTTGACTCTGGTTTGTTCTTCCCCAAGATGGACCACAGATCTTGTTTGGATACTGGTTATTGCTCCTTGGTTTTATGAACACCTTGGAAAAATTTCAAATCCTGTCAGTGCCTCATGTTGGTGCCAACAGACACAGAGACCAGGGCAAGTCATCCAGGTTTGCCTGTGGGGAATTCCTGGGATTGCTAGGTGGATTACTTTTTGAAGCTGTTAAAGTCCTGGCCCAGTCACCTGGACAAGACACAGGTAACAGGTGATGCAGGTGGAGTCCTTTTCTGGCACTAGCCTGTGTTACATTTTCAATGTACCCTCGGGAACTGTCACCAGCCCTTGGCAGGTGGGGAGGCTTAGCTAGGAGGGTCTCCTGATCATTAGCTCTTCCTGACAGAAAGCTGTGGTCTCAGTGCCCTTCTAGAAGTACATGAAATGGCTCATTTCAGCTCCTCAGATCTTGAAACTGCTGTGAATGGGGAATGGGCTGGGTGCATGTAAACTCTGCACGTTTTCAGGCCTCTGGGATGCAGTAGACCCTGCAGAAAGTGGTGAGAAGGCTGTCCAGGCTTGGAGGAGATTCCTCCTCTCCAGCACACACCTGGCTGGGTAAATCTAGGGCAGGTGGTCCTGCACCATGTTGGCAAGTCCCTCCTGGGCTGCATCCAGGACTTTGCAGGCAGTGACTCTTCTTCAACGTCTTCTCATTACTTCCCCTCCATCTGCCCAGGCCTCCCTTGTTCTAGGGCTGTTGGGAAGAGCCAGTCCGAAGTAGTCACAGCATGTATGAGCTTGGATGGAGCCCGTCGGAAGGCCTGGGACTTGGGGCAGAAGGGCTGAACAGTGAGGAACACAGGTCATGCAGCCGCTGACCTGCTGGGAGTTTGCAACCACTGTTTCTATTGGTGGGCTGAGGGATGGGGACAACTGCTGTGTCAGAGGGAGAGAGGATTACTGCCCAGTGGCTGCAGGTGCTGGTGAGTCTTGTGGCCAGAGGGAATTATGGGAAGCCACTGTGATGCTGCCCTACCACCCCAAGTGCTTAAGGGCTGATTGGGACAGAGCTGCCCCCATTTCTCCTGCAGAATTTACCCTGAGACACAGGCCAGCCCAAGGTGTGTCCCCAGGCCTCCTGCCTCACAGGGTGGATCCTCCATACCTCTCCTTGTCCTTATTGTACTCCTTAGCCCCAGGCTCCTCCCTGACCTCCATCTCCTCAGGGCAGCTTGGGCATCAGGGCCCTGAGACAAGGCCTGTCTGAGGGAGAGAGTTGAAGGTTTGGTGCCCTGAGGAGGCAGGTTTCAGGAACAGTAGGACTTGGAGGCAGGTGGGCAGTGGTGCCAAGTGAACACGGTGGCTGTTGGGAAGGTGGGGCTGCAGCACCACCCCCACAGCCACCACCATGTGGCTCATCCACTAAAGCTGAGGGACTCAGCTGATGGGGAGAGACAGAGTTCCTCTTGTTTCAGTTGCAATTGCCACCTAAGCATGCACCTCCACTGAGCATGACTGGACAAGTGCTCCACCAGTGAATGCCCACCCCATCCCATCACCTGGACTGATCTGCCCCAATGTGCTTGAGTCTCAGAAATTCTATTGGACTCCTGGCCTCCGTTTCCTCCTTGGGAAGATGGTGCTTCAAGGACCAACCCATGAGTTTGAATATAGGACTGACTGGGGGGATCAATAGGAAGGGCTGCCCTGAGCCTGGCTCATGGACAGGGTGGCTGGAGGGACAGGTCTGGTCCTGGGCAGGATTTCCCTCTGCCCAGTGAGGAGGCTCTTGGCATCAGCCCCTACTGAACCAGGTTTCTCATTTCTTAAGGAGGTCTGCATGCCCTTTCCAGACCTCGGACCTTGGTATGATCAGAGCATGGATTAGTGTTGCCCGTCAGAGGGGTCCAGACCCACCCCATATCTGAGAAGGTGCGATTTAGGGCTCATCCTTTACCTGGTAAACATGGTGCATGCACTTCCTTAGGCTCATAGCTTCATGCAGTGACCAAAGCTGACAACAATCCCTGCCTTCTGGGTTCCTTTAGAGTGGGGGCTGCAGGCAATAGGATGCAGTATCTTCAGCAGAGGGTACACTCAGGAAGAAGTTGTGACACCCTCACTGTCTCACCTAGATATGGACATGACTTCCATGGAAGGGGTGGGTCTGGTGGATGCCTTGAAATGAAAATGTGAGCACACTGTGGGTGAGGGTGGGTGTCTCTCCTCTCCAGACAGCATCATGGGGGGTCAGGTGGTGGGTGACAGGGTATAGCTGGGCCGGATCTGGGCCCACACATCCTGAGACCCGTGGAAGGCCAAACCAGAGGGCATCCCCCTCCCCTTGCAGAGGAGTAAATATGCTGGGCACTGTCTGCAGAGGACATCAGGGGACTCAGTCCATGAGAGAACCTTCCCCCTCCTTTGGAACCTCAAAGTCCCCAGGCCACCAACACCACCTCATGCAGACCCCCAACAGGAGGTGGTGAGCAGCCTGCTTCTTTTTACTGACAATATGATAACCAGGCCCTGAGTCTCAACAGATTCCAGCTCCTACAATCTGATTTATTGGACTCACCTCACTCAGCTAATATGGAGTTGAAGAAGGACAACCACCACACCATGGAGCCTAGAGTGCCTACAACTGAAAGCAGGAGGATTGCATCCAGTAACCATGTGGAATCTGAGCCTCCTCTTGACATAGAGGTGCAACGGACACAACCAATCCAAGGACCTCAGAGAAAAGGTGACATTGGAGTGGGAAAAGTGGACATGGTGGCTGATAGGTATGGGGAATGGCAGGAAGAGATGAGATGTGGAGGCGCCTTTGGGACTTGGAGTTGCCCTGGATGGTGCTTCAGGGGCAATCACTGGACATTGTTAATCCTCAGGGCCCACTGGATGGAATGGGGGAGAGTGTGGGCCATGATGTGGACCAATGACCATGAGGTGCAGAGATACCCAGAGATGTACTTACCAAATGCAATGGATGTGTCATGATGATGGGAGTGAGTGTTGCTGGGGGGGGAGGGGTGCAGTGGGGGTGGTGGGGTCGAATGGGACCTCATATTTTTTTAATGTAATATTTTTACAAAATCAATAAAAAAAAATCTGCTGTGAACCTCAGTCCTGTCTGCCTCCTGCAGGGTTGGCAGGGATGGATGCATCCAAGTCATGGCAAGACCGGTGTCAGTGGGAAGGGGAGACACAAACAACACATGGCAAAAGATGAGGCAGCTCTTTGGGCCAAGTGTACTGGCAGGGGGCCATGAGGGACTGGCACAGGATGCCCTGACCCCTCATTACTCACACAGAAGCTTCTACTGTGTGTCAACACCAGGCAATGAACAGAACAGTTGGAATTTTTACCAGTCCTTATGGACTTTATGTTCACTGGGAGGGTCCCTGTGTGCGTTGTGGAGGGAAAGGTCAGAGTCTGATTATGTAGCCCCCACCTGCCCTCAGCACCATCTGCTCCCAGCAGGGCACCTGGATGGACCAGTACTCTGAAGATTTCCTGCAGCCTTCAGAATTTTGTGCCTCAAGCTGCTGGTGGCCCATGCCCATATAACTGACTGGCTCTGCTCTGGAGCACTGTGCCATGGTTCTTCTTTCATAGATGAGCCACCCAGAGCCCACTGAGGCAGACCCAGAGGGTGAGGAGGTCTCAGGGTAGGCACATGAGCTTGCGGGGTGGGGGCCAGGATTGCACCACAGAGGCTGGAACTAGCAGAGGTTGCCCTTGGACTGGGATCATAGAAGAGCCCGAGATATGACTTGGGTGCCTGTAGGCTGGGAACACTTTTATGGGCTGGATCTTCTAGAGGTATTGGGATCTTCTCTGTATTGGAAAGACACTCAGAGCCATTCATGGTGGGGAAACTGCCTCTTGTCCAGCTCTTTTGTCATCCTCATCCCACAGGGCAGTAAATATCTCCAGTGCAACCTATAGCACAAGTTCCAAGGTGTGTGGCAGACACCAGAGCAGTACCAGGGCCTGAGTCAGTTCCATCACTGCCTTTACTGCCCATTTCCATGTTGTACCAGTGCCTTTTCTGAAAATAGAGTTTGACACACTGTGTGCTCTGGAGCCAGCTCCTGAGTTGAAGGTGTCTCTAACACCACCACAACAGCCACCCACAGAGATAAGGCCCATGCCCTCCCTGGAGATAGATTGTCCTATGTCATCAGCTGGAGCACCTCTTAAGGAGCTGAAGGCAGCTACATCACAATCAGGAGCACAAGTTCCAGAGCTGGAAGCAAGTCCACCTTCACCTGCCTTGCTGCCTCTACACTTAACAGCACTGCCCTCTCTAGAGGTAGAGCCTGCTCCTTCAGCAGCAGAAGCACTGGTTTTAGAACTTGAAGGTGCCTTGGTACAACCTCCCTTGCCACCTATGGAGGTAGCAACAATGCCCCTTCTGGAGGTAGATCTGGCTCCATCCTCAGGTATAACACCTGCTGCCAGCTTGGAGACACTGGTCAGCACTTCGTGAGTAGGAGGTGGTCCCACTGCTACCTTCACTGCCATCTTTATAGGTCACTGAAGTGCTCATTCTGGAACTACAATCAGTTAAGTTACCTTCAGAGCAATGGCTCTGGAGAGGGAGGCAAGTGTGGCACCAGCACCAAAGCCAGGAAAGAGCTCAGATCAGTACCAGGGTGGGCTGCCAAACAGATCCTTAATGCCCTTCTGAGATCTCTCAGAATGGTCTGTGTGAGGAGAGGCTGATCTGGCTTTCTCTCCTGAGCTGGTGTCTGAGTAGTTAACAAGGATGGATGCGGTGAGCAGCTCAGCTCAGGAGCGTGGAGCTGGGAGAATCTTTCTCCCATGTTCTGCCTCCCCAGACTTTCCATCCTTGATCCAGAATCCTATGATCTGGGTCAAGACCCTGCTCCATTGCGAGCATTGTAACCTGGGCGAGTTTATTGACCCCAAGCCCACAATTCCCCCTCTAGTGAGTAGATATAGGGCAGTAGCTGTACCTGTCCCATGCACCATTGTGACAATGACCCTGGCCAGCATCCTGAGGGACTGCAGGATCTGAGTTAGCTGGATGTGGCTGGCCATGTTCCCCTCCTTCCCAGGAACTGTTCAAGAAAGTGGTACTCTATCACTGTCTGGACTCCATCTGGTCCCAGTGAGACAAGAAGGGCAAGGAAAACATGGCTCCCGCCATCTACGCCATCATCACCAAGTTCAAACTTGTGACCAAATGCATCATTGTCAGCTACCTCAAGGACCACACCATGAAGGCCATGGCCAGGGCCAGGGTGGTGGTGCACTGGATTGACCTGCCTAGGGTGAACTCAGGGGCCCTCTCTGGAGTTCTGGGGATGCTCTGTGCTCTTGTCTTCTCTCTGTCTCCAGGCCCTGCCACAGCCTGTATCACAGCCCTCCATCTCCTCACATCCCAAACAGGCTCCTCCCTCAGATTGAGTGTAGGTCCCTCTCTTGGTGCAAGGTGTGCCCTCAGGGACTCCCTGGGGGCCTCTCATCCAAGGGGGGAGATGCCAGCTGAGGGTGCTAAAGCTGGAACAGGGGACACTCAGACCACACCTCATTTCTCATTCTTTCTCCCTCTCCAAGAGGATGTAATCTTCAAGAACTTCTCATTCTATGACATGCTCTCTGCTCTGAAAGCCTCATGATTGGCCATCTGTAGGAGATGTGGGAGGAAGCTTCCAGGTTGACCGGTCTCCCTCCACAGAAAGTCAGTCAGGACCAAGGGCCCCCTTGTGAGGCTGGACATCACTCCACAGGGAGCCTGGGAAGCAGGGTCTCCTCAGGAGGGACTGTGTAGGCTGGGGCTCCACAAGTCCTCAGGTCAGCTCTTCTGCCTCAACACGGGTCCCTGCTCATTCAGCCACAGAGTTGAGTAAAATGGGAACATGTCCATTGTGTGCTTTTCAGCAACACACTCTGTCTAGTTGAAATCTGCACATATTAACACCAGCAGCTCATGAAATAGGAGTGGGGATCTCTGCTGTGCTGAGCTTAGAGGTCAACTCCCAAGTCCACGATGTCCAGCAGGGCTCAGAGCTGCCCAGTTTCACCTCCACCCACCCAGGCAATTCTGGTCCCAAGCCACAAAAGGAAAGTGGATGTGCTCCTAGTCACTTCCAAACACCCCTACCTTTTCCCTTCCTTCTTGCCCTCCCCCAGGGACATCTTCCACTTCTTTCAGATGCCATCTGAGATTTCCTCAAAAGGAAACAACGTCTCACAGGGCAGCAAACTGATCATCCAGTTAAAGAGCAAGCTTGGGTAGTTAGGACTCAGGAAATGGGTTTGTTTGTTTTTCCCTGGCAGTTTAATTGCAAACATTCTGTTTGGCCTATTTGGGATGAAGATGAAGAGGGACCTGTTTCATTCATTGGCAGTTGGTGGGCAGATGCAGCTCCATAGGCCATGGTTCTTAAATGCAGTGGAGGTGGCTGGGATCTTCCAGGAGATGATGAAATGGCAGGATTTGAGGTCTCCATCCATATGGAGGTCTCAGAACTGCACCTCGTTACCAATAGTATGTGTCAGAGAGCTATGAGAAGTATTTGGGAGACACAAAACCACGGTGGGGCCCTCCTGGTCAAAAGTAGAAGATTTAAACATAAAAGCTGAAGAAAAATTCAATGTACTGTCCTGCAGGGACATGTGGTCCCAGCCATGACACCTCAGGGTGGGGTGTATCTGCAGGCAGAATATCCTGAGTGGACTCCTGGGAGGGGACACCTTTGGTATGGCCTTGGGCAGTCTTTGGGTTGTCCACACATGTGAGCTGGGGCAGCCAGCATCTGCTCAACTAAGCCTCCAGGGACACCCCATTCCTGAGTTACATTGCTGGGACCACACAAGGCCCCACACACATATACACTCAGAGGCTGGGAGAAACAGACACCCTTTAGTGGTGATGGGCTGTGGGGCAAGGTCAGTGCAGAGGCTTCCACCTGGAGGGAGCTGCATGTCTTCTGATGCCCTGAGTGAATCCTTACTTTGGGTCTGTGTGTCCTTCCACAGAATGGAAACACGAGCATCCAGTTTTGCCACCCTCATGAAGAGTTGGCAGGTTTCATGTGAGAAAAGGAACATGGCTGAGCATTCCATTGACTCTTGTGGGAGACCAGGAGGGCCAAGGCGTCCATGCCACTAGCCTGCACCACTGACTCTGGACTGCCAGTAAGAGGTCAGATCTTTGTCCTCGTGTCACAGATGTACAAAGAGACTCAGGAGGTCCAGGCCTCTTGCACAAGGCCCCCAGGGCACCTCTGATATATAGTGGCAGCAGATTTCCACCTGTCCATTTGGTCCAGGTGTCCAAGACCCCAGGGACAATGGGAGGGGTGGAGGGCCTCATTTACCTCAATCTGCTCAATCTGGACAAGAGGGGACCCCCAAGTTTTCCACTTTGGTCACAAACCCCAAAGAGGCCAAAAGAAGCAGCAATAGTAGTAGTGGCTGAATATGTCTAATGCCAGAGCCAAGGCCAGGTGGCCTCCAAGTCAGGATGGGACCCTCCTCAAACCCATCCTTCCTTGGCCTCTGAACCTGGGAAGCCTCCCTTCAAACTCCCCTCCCCTGGAACATTTAGGGTCTTGAGCCCTGGGAATCCTTGGGATCTAGTGGCAGCAAGAGCCTGGAAGAGATGATGCAGGGTGGATTGGGTTTGGTGGGGGGTAATCTTGTGATTGAAGAAAAGCTGGTGATGTGAGGTGACTGCAAGGAAGTTTAGGGGACTTGGAGGCTGGAAAGTTTACAGAGGGATGACAGCTGAGTGTCCAATTTTGTCCCAGGGCGATGCTGGGAGGTCTTAGGTGTCTGAGATGGTTGGGTATTCAAGGTGGGTTCTTGGGGACACCTGAGTACCTGTGCTCAACCCCACCCACCAAAGCTGGGGACGTTCCTCACTCAGTTTTGCTTTTTGGCTTTTTTAAAGATTTGTTTTATTTATTTCTCTCCCCTTCCCCTCTGTTGTCTACTCTCTGCGTCCATTCGTTGTGTGTTTTTCTGCATCTGCTTGCATTATCAGGCGGCCCTGGGAATCTGAGTCTCTTTTTTGTTATGTCATCTTGCTGCATCAGCTCTCAGTGTGTGCAGTGTCACTCCTGTGCAGGCTGCACTTTTTTTCATGTGTGGTGGCTCTCCTTGCAGGGTGCACACCTTGTGTGTGGGTCTCCCTTATGTGAGGGTGCCCCTGCATGGCACGGCACTCCTTGCATGCAGCAAGTTTATGACATGGGTCAGGAGACCCTGGGGATTGAACCCTGGACCCTCTATGAACCATGGACAGTAAGGGCTGCTGCCATGACCCAGAGGGGAGGGTGGGGTCTGCCCCAGGATGGTGGCCATGAAGGCATGAGTAGGGCCCAGATCCTGAGTGGATATGCAGTTGGAGCCAAACCTGTCCCACAGCACAGAGGCTGCAGAGCTGCCAGGATGCTCAGCTGTCTGTGCTGCAATTCTCTTGTTGGCAGGATCTGGGATGCTTGTACTAAGCTGTCACTGATTGACCCTTGATCTGAGCCCTGCCCACACTTGTGCCCTCATGGTCAAGGCTATTGTGGTTTAGACCTTGCTGACCACAGCTACATCCTGAAGTCCAGGGCCATAGTCATCCAGCCTCCTCTCAGATATCTGGGATTGGACTGGAGGTTGTGGGCTCTGCCTGGGTGTTCATTGTTACCTAGAGGTGTCCTGGAGGGGCAGGGGCAGGGCAAGGGCCCTCCCAAGAGCAAACCATCTTTGGTGATTGGGAGACAAGAGGGAAAGAAAAAGGCCCCAAAGTCAGTCCACAATCCCCACCCATTGCTGCATTGTCAACTATTGTCCCCAGGGTCCTGGGATCCCATAACAGTTGTCCAGGCTGAGGACCCAGGGACATGGTTCAGCCTGCAGGGCAGGGGATTGGACCCTCACTTGGAAACACCCTCAAGACAGAGGTGCAAGTTCTTGTAGGAAATGGGATTAGGGATGATTGGAAAAGTGCCCTCATTTCATGGAGTCTCTCAGGGTTGCAAGAGAAGACAGGGAGACCCCTGTAGATGCAGCCTAGAGCTGAGGAGTCTCCACATAGAATCTGGTGGCTGTGCTGTTTGGAGCAGATTCCAGGACCCATACCCTGAAGCCTGTCCATTTCCTTTTTCCTCTATTTATTTATTTTTTTTTAAATTTTTCTTCTCTTTTCTTTAAAAGATAAATAGATCTCACAAAACTTTAAGATAAAAAACATGAGGTTCCCAGATACCCCAATCTCCACCCACCTACCCATCCCACTCCCACTCCCCCCACATCAACATCCCCTTTCCTCAGTGAGACAAATTCTTTGCATTTGGGAAATACACCCTGGAGCACTGCCAGCCCCCATGGACCTTAGTTTCCATTGTAGTTCACACTGCCCCCCAGTCCATTCAGTGGCTTATGTCAGGATAAACAATGTCCTGCATCTGCCCCTGCAATATCATTCAGGTCAACTCGACGTCCTAAAAAAGCCCCTATCACACCTCTTCCTCTCTCTCTCTGACCTCAGCAGCTCCCAGTTGCCTGTACTTCAGGAATTATGAGATTGGAACCATTCTTGCCCAGCAGTGCCACCTGGTGCCATCATTTTGCTCTTATTTTTCACCTTGTAATTATTTTTTTTAATTT
Organism: Dasypus novemcinctus; assembly: GCF_030445035.2. NCBI lineage: Eukaryota > Metazoa > Chordata > Mammalia > Cingulata > Dasypodidae > Dasypus > Dasypus novemcinctus. The sequence goes on from NC_080683.1 coordinate 1,099,172, forward strand.
TTAAATTTTTGTCTTTTTCTTAAAGGTACATAGATCATAAAAAATGTTACATTGAAAAATATATAAGGGTCCCATATAACCCACACAACAACTCCTCAGTCCTCCCACATCAATAACCTCTTTCATCATTACGGCGCATTTATTGTATTTGGTGAATACATTTTGGAGCTCTGCTACATGTAGAGGTGGAGTGTACATCGCCACCCCAGGGTCCACAAGATAAGGGTTGTTGTTGCCCCACCACAGGTGACTGACCAAGATTGGGCTCTGTCCATGATACATAAGGCCCTGAAAGAGCATAACCTGTGTTTAGACCAGCCTATGGACTGCCAGCTGGTGCAAATCATCTCAGAGGATTGTGGGAGTGGGTGGGTGGAGGACTAGGCATGGTCACCATATTCCCAGCATGAAGGTCTGAAGCCACTGGCCCAAGGGGGCCTGACACCCTGTCCACCAACCATGTTGCCCAAGGTAGGCCTCAGTGCCCACAGCTCCTTCTCCCTGTCTGCTCCATCTCCCTGTGTACCCTTCCTTGGGCATGACCCAGGCATTGGGAGACCAAGCTCAGAGCTAACAGCATTGAGGTAACATTGAAAGAGATTTTCACCTCAGTCCATGGGCATAGTCCAAGCAGAGGAGTCACCATGAAGGACATCCTCTCACCATCAGGGGGTGACTGCCCCTCCAGAAGCACCATGTCTGGTGGACACCAGCACCAAATATGCTGCACACACTGCCTTATGACAGTGAACTATACAGAAAACCTCCTTATCCCTTTTGGAGACTCTGGGGACCAACACAGTATTCTAGAAAGTGAGAGAGGAAGAGAATCCAGAAGAGCAGCACAAACCCTGAGACTGGTTTCTTGGCCCACAGTCCTAAGTCCAGGGTCTTGAGCACCTGGCCTACTTCTGATCACAAAGGAGAGAAAATTACCCACATGTGCACACATGGTAGGTTTGAGCACAATAAGGGGAGCTGTGTTCTTGTCAGTAGCCTGCTCCCCTCTCCAGGCCCTGAGCCCTGGGAAGTGATACTTACCCCACCATTTCTAGAAATGGGTTCTGAGTCCTCCTCTGTCAAACTGGAACTGGGACCTGTGAGGGGTGAAATAGGGCAGAAAGATCCATCCTGCCGAGCAGGAAGCCTGAGGACAGGAGAAGCTGAGCTGGGTCCTCACCCCCCTGAGGCTGAAGCAGAAATTGCAGCCAGTGATTCCTTGTAGCCAGCTGTAGGCCAGGAAGATGGGAGGAAAATTGGGCCAAGGTGTGAATACTTGCTGGGCTCAGACACTGTGTGGTCATGGAGGCCCTTAGGACCCCTGGCTCAGCACAGAGCCCAGGACCCTCCACCAGCCTCCTGCCTGCCTCAGCTGGGGGCTGAGGGGCCACTTCAGTCTAGGGGATCAGGGAAGTAAAACTCTAGTCTAACATTTTAAAAGGAAACACTGGTCTTGAATGCATTTTCTCTGTAAATAACATAGTTGCTAGCTCTCCTGGTTTCTCTGAGCTGTTGGTGCTGGATGCTCATCTATAAAATGACAAGCATCACTTACTGCTGGGGGCCACTCAGCAGCAGTGATTGTCTCCAGCACCCCCTCAGCCCTGGTGGTGGCCCACTTTCCTGGACTCCCTCACGGCCTCTCACACACCAGCTATGAGGAGCATTTTCAGCCCAGTTAGGGACCCTGTCTGTAAACACAGGGACAGGGGGCAGAGGAGAAAGAGGAGGGGCTCCTGCCTTTCCATCTGCCCACACTCTCCTGCCTGCCCCCAGGTCCCCTGCTCCTGGCTGTCCTCTGTGGGAGACATCTGGGGACCTTGGCAGTGGAGATGTTATAAGACATCCAGTAACCCCCTCCCTATGTCTTCACCCCCAGCTTCTTCAGGCTCTCCAAACCCACCAAGTCCAGCAGCAGTGTGGCCCCACCTGGCAGGGTTCTAGGTGCCCTCAATATCCTTGGAGGGTGGGAGGCACAGGAAGTCTGGTGGCTTGTGGTGGTTGCCTGTTCCTGTGAGCAGAGTCATGGATGCTTCACCCATGTGTGCTCTGCTTTGGCCAGTGCACATAACTTCCTGCTCACAGAATCCCCTTGTCGACCTAGTTACCGAGGGTCTGTGAGTACATGGGCTCTCTGTTTCTGACATAGGAGCAGAGATCTGGAACACACCGTTCACACCTTTAGGTACCTGAGTGGGACTTGGTCTTGCTAGAGACTATCCCCACCCACTCCTACCTAAGCTTCAGAACAGAAGTTGAACCTGGCAGCAAGGTGGGAACATTCAGCAGCATGGCACTGCAGTGACAATGGAGATACATCTGTGGGTGAGGCTGCCATGTAGGGGTTGGTGAAATGAGCCCTGATCCAGGGTGGTTGCAAGAGGAGGGGCATGCCTGGAGTCCACCACCAGGTCATCACATGGGAACTGTGAAGAGAGCCCTGGGCAGGGAAAGAGTGGCCAAGCCTGAGGCTGTGGGCAGCGTCCTAGAGGAGTGCTCTGTCCTGTACTCTCCCAGCCATATGCCACACCCCATCCAGCTAAGGCAACCTGGCATGTGTTCTCTGAGAGCACATTTACACAGTTTATGTCCAGCTAGTCAGTGTAGTACTGGGAAACTAGGCCAGGAGAGAGGGAGGGATTGGCCCAGGGTTCCAGGGTGGAGAGTCCTGAGGGTAAGGCAGGATTGTGGCCTCCAAGCGAGGGCTCAACACACTCCCATAGGGTTTCCTACACAGGCAGAAACTTCCAGGTGTTCTCCTAGGGTCCTGAGCCAAAGGCAGCTTCATTCCCTTCCCTGGTGGAGTGCAGCCTGGGAAGATTCCTGGGCCAGGGCTTCTCTTAGAGGCAGGTGGATTTTTTTCCTCTTTCTCCTGTTCCAGTTTACAGGGAACTTCAGAAACTTCTCTATTTGAAAAGAGAGGATGAACTCCAGGGCTGCAATCTCATTGGGGTCACCACTTTGAGTAAATTGGTACTCTCAGCCACTCAACTGAAGGCGAGTGCATCAGGCTGCTCACACCATCCCTGCATTTTCAGTGATGAGCACTAAATCAATGTATGGACAATGAAATGATGGTACCACAATATCTCCATTCCCCAAGGCAACAGGAAACTCTTCTCTGGCTCCAACTCCACCACTGTGGCATCAATTCTATTTGGCAAAATTGACTAAAGGAGGACAATTCCAGCTGAGCACTGGTCTTTGCCAAAGAAACCCCAATTAGAAGTTATGCAAACAAAGATCAGTCAGTCTTTGTCCATCGACAATCATGGACCAGGATCCTCATGGTGTCCATGCCCATGCATAAGGAAACCCAAACTAAGACCAGCCTCTTTCCTAGCTGCAGCATCTTCAACTTGAACTTTTGCAGTCTCAGTCACAGAGTGAAGGTGACAACAGGCTCTCCCTGCTGGACCATGGCCTGGATTATGGATGCACTAAACCAGGACATCCTTCCTTCAAGGAATGTCCTGTAGACCCATGGATGGAGGGAAGCATCAAAGATCATGCATGTCACAACCAAGGCCGGACACAGCTACTCCCATTGCTGTGATTCAAGCTCTCAGAGAGTGCTATGCCAGGTCTTTCTGGCTCCTGAACTGACACTAGGGTGGCAGTGCTTGCCCTCAGTTCTTCACTAGCCATGGACACAAGCCTCTTCTGGTTGGGATTGCCCCAGCCTTGAGTTAATGGACTCAAAGTTCTCCATATCCAGCTCTTTCTCACTCCTGTTCAGTGGCTTGAGCACCTCTCCCTCTTCATCACTCCCTCTGCATCTTCCCCACAGCCACATGTAAGTTATTTCCCACCGTCTGCCTTGGCAGGGCTGGAGGATAGAGCTGGGGCTGGAGGGGCACAAGTCCTTGTATGTCCTTGTGCAGGGTTCCCTGAAGAGTCCCTGTTGCACATAGAACATGCCCCAAGTTTAAAATGATAGGTGTCAGGGCTCAAGCCCTGCTTTGAGAAGTATGAGGTGGAACCTGGGAATCTGTGCTTTTAACACAGGGATAGGAAATTGGAAGAGACAGGTGTGAGACTGTTGGCTTCATGATCACCCAGAGAGCCATTTGCTGTGACTGGATTTTCCTGGGGCAAGGGTCTGTTTTGGATTGGAGCATGAATGCTACAAAAGAATCACCATTCCTATGGTGTGACCGCATTTACTAATAGGACCTTTGGAAGGTTTACTGAATACTTAAGGTTTGGACTCATTTGTGAGTAAGGTCTTTAAAAATCCTATTTAGATGAGTTTAATTGAAATGAGATGGGCCTTATAGGCAAAGGATCTCAGACCACAAAACAGGAGAAACTTGAGACAGAGAGAGAGACAAAGAGAGAAATTGTCATGTGACTGAGACAGCAATGAAGACCAACCCACAAGTTTGATTATTGGAATCACTGGGAATATCCATCAAAGGGCTGCCCCGAGCCTGGCTCATGGACAGGGCAGCTGAAGGGGCAGGGCTGCCCCTGGGCAGGATTTTCCTTTTCCCATGAAGAGGCTCTTGGTGTCACCCATACTGACCCAGTTTCCTCATTTATTAAGGAGGTCTGCAAGAACTTTCCAGATCTCTGATCTTGGTGTGGTCAGAGCAAGGATCAGTATTGCCCACCAGAGGGGTCCAGTCCCACACCATGTCTGAGAAGGTGCTGCTTAGTGCTCATTCTTCACCTGGTAGACAAGAAGTGTCTACTTGGTGTATGCACTTCCTTAGGTATGTAGCCTCATACACTAACAAAGCAGACAACAGTCCTTGCCTTCTGGGTTGCTTTGGAGTGGGGGCCACAGGCAATGGGACAAAGCATTTTCAGCAGGGGGTACACTCAGCAAGAAGGTGTGACAACCTCACAATCTCCCCAAGATATAACTGTGACTTCTGTGGCAGGGGTGGGCCTGGCAGATGCCTTGAAATGAAAAGGTGACTACACTTCGGGTGAGGGTGGGGGTCTCTCCTCTCCATACCCCAGTGGGGGAATTGGGTGGTGGGTGGCAGGGTATGGCTGGGAAGGTTCTGGGCCCACACATCCTATGACTCCTGGAAGGCTGAACCAGAGGATTTCCCCCTCCCCTTGGAAAGGAGTAATAAGCTGAGTACAGGGTCCTGTGTCACTGTCTGCAGAGGACAGCAGGGGGCTCAGTTTGTGAAAGATCCCTCCCACACCTCTGCCCCCTCAAAGGCCCCAGGACCACAAACACTACTCATGCAGACCCCCAAAAGGAGGTAGTGAGCAGCCTACTTCAAATCTGCCATGGATGTCAGTCCGGTGTGCCTCGGCAGGGATGGCTGCATCCCTGTCATGGGGAGGCCAGTGTCAGGGAAGGGGAGATATATATGACACTCTGCAGATGATCAGGCAGCTCATCAGCCAAGGCTACTGGGTGGGGGCTGTGAGGGCCTGGGGCAGAAGGATGGGCCCTGACACCTCATTATTCCCATAGTGATGAAGCTTCTACTATGCGCCATACAAGTTATGAACAAACCGGTCAGAATTTTGTGAGTCCTTATGGACTTTTTGTTCAGTGGAAGGGTCCCAGGGTGCATTGTGGAGGGAAAGAACAGGGTCTGACTGTGTGACTCCCACCTGCTTTGAGCACCCTCTGCTCCCAGCTGTGCACCTTGATGAACTAGTACTCTGAGGATTTCCAGCAGCTTCCATACTTTCCCTGACTCAAGCTGCTGATGCCCATACACAGGTATCTGCCTGGCTCTGCTCTGGAACACGGTGCCATGGTTCTGCTTGGACAGATGAGGCACTGAGGCAGACCCAGAGGGTGAGGGGGCCTTGGAGTGGGGGCACATAAGCTTGTGTGTAGGTGTCGGGATTACACCACTAAAGCCAGAACTAGCAGAGGTTGCCCTTGGGCTGGGATCAAAGAAGAGCCCCAGACATGCGACCTGGGTGCCTATAGTCTGGGAACATGTTTATAAGCTGAATCTTCCACTAGAGGTAATGGAATTTCTCTGTCTTGGGAAGACACTTGGAGTCATTCATGGTGGGGAAACTGCCATTTGTCCAGCTCATTTTTCATCACCATGGCACTAAATGCCTCCAGTGTGACTTATAGCACCTGTTCCACCGTGTGTGGCAGAAACAGGGGCAGCTCCATGGCCTGAGTTAATGCCATCACCACCTGAACTGCCAGCTGCCAGGTTGCACCAGAGCCTGCACTGGAAATAGAGTCTCACACATTATGTGCTCTGGAGCTAGCTCCTGAGCTGAAGGTGGCTCTAATACCACCACAAATGCCAGCCACAGATATAGGGCCCAGCCTCTATCCCAGGTTTGACCATCCTACCTCATCAGCAGGAGCAACTGTTCAAGAGCTGGAGGCAGCTACATCACAATCAGGAGCACGAATTCCAGGGCTGGAAGCAAGTCCAGCTCCTCCTACCTTGCTGCTGGTACACGTAACTGGACCTCCCACTAGAGGTTCAGCCTGCTCCCTCAGCAGCAAAAACACTGGCTTTAGAGCTTGAAGATGCCTTAGTACCACCTCCATTACTACCTATGGAGGTAGTGCCTATGCCCCCTCTGGAGGAAAACCCGGGTCCATCCTTAGGTTTAACACCTGCTGCGAGCCTGGTGACAGCCACATCACCATCGGTGTCAGCACTTACTGTGCAGGAGGTGGTTCCATCGCTACATTCAGTGCCATCTGCAAAGGTCACTGCAGTGCTAATTCTGGAGCTAGTCAGGTATGTCACCTTCAGGTGCAACGGCCCTCAAGAGGGAGGGAAGTGTGGCACCAGCACCATAGCCTCAGACAGAACTCAGATTAGCACCAGGGCAGGCTGCCTTGGCAAGAGATTTCAGGAATGATCTGTTTGAGGAATGGCTGACCTCCTGGCTTTCTCTCCTGAGCTGGTGGCAGAGCAGTTGACACTGATGGATGTGGTGAGACCAGGCTCAGCAGGGTGGAGCTTGGATGACTTTCCTTCCAGGATCTGCCACCCAAGCCTTTCCATCCCTGATTCAGAACCTTATGATCTGGGCCAAGTCCCTGGTCCACTGCCAGCATTGTAACCTGGGCGAGTTTATTGAACCCAAGCACACACTTGCCCCTCTAGAGAGTAGATTTAGGACACTGGCTGTACCTGCCACATGCCCTGCTGTAATGATAACCCTGATAGGAGGGACTGTGGGATCTGAGATAGATGAGTGTGGCTGGCTGCACTCCACTCATCCCCAGGGGCTATTTGAGAAGGTGGTGCTCTGTCACTCTCTGGGCTCCATCTGGTCCTACCATGACAAGAAGGGCAAGGAACAAATGGCACCCACCATCCATGCCATTGTCACCAAGATCAACCTAGTAACAAAGGATGTCATTGCCACCTGCCCTGGGAACCACAGAATAAAGGCCACAGCCAGGGCCAGGGTGGTGATGCACTAGACCGACATGTCCAGGGTGCACTCAGGGGCCCTCTAGAGTACTAGAGGCCTTCTGTGCTCTTGTTATCTCTCAACCTCCAGACCCTGCCTGACCTGTAGCACAGCCCTTCATATCCTCACATCCCATCCAGGCTCCTCATATTGTATGGGGTCCCTCTCCTGGGACATGGTGTGACCACAGGGACTCCCTGGGAGTCTCTCATCCAAGGGGGGAGATGTCAGCTGAGGGGGCTGAAGATGATGCAGGCGGCACTCAGACCATACCTCATGGTTCATTCTTCCTCCCTCTCCAGGAGGGCTTAGTCTTCAAGAACTTCTCATTCTATGCCATCCTCTCTGCTGAAAATCACGACTGGCCAGGAGACATGGGAGGATGTTTCTATGTGGACAGGCCTCTCTGTATAGAATGCCAGGCAGTACCAGTGATGCAATGGAAGGCTGGGCACTACCCCACAGGGAGCCTGGGAGGCAGTGGCTCCAGAGGAGGGGCTGGGTGGGCTGGGGCTCCAGGTTCTCCACATGACCTGAGGTCAGCTGTTCTTCTTCAATACTGATCCCTGCTCAGTCACAGAGTTGAGATAATGGGAGCATGTCCAATGTGTTTTTCAGCAATACACCCTGTCCAGTTGAAATCTACATGTGTTAATACCAGCTGCTCATGAAATAGGAGTAGAGGTCTCCGCTGTTCCCATGCGAGAGCTCAGCACCCAAGCCCATGATGCACTGCAGTGCTCAGAGCTGCCCATTTTCAGCAACACCCACCAGGCAGTCCTGGTCCCAGGCAGCACAGCAAAGTGGGTGGACTCTTAGAACCTCACACACACCCCACCTTTCTCCTCCTTTCTTGCCCTCCCCTAGAGACAGTTTCTACCTATTTCAGATGCCATCTGAGAATTTCTGAAATGAGAATATCTCCTCACAGGTCAGTGAACTGATCATCCAGGCAAAGAGGAAGCTGGTGAGGTTCAGGGATTAGGAGGTGGGCTTGTTAGTTTTTGCCTGGGAGTTTCTTTGCAAACATCCTGTCTGGTCTATTATGGATGAAGATGAAGAGGGACTTGTTTCATTCATGGGCAGGTGAGGGGGCAGTTGTATGGTCAAAGGCCGTGGTTCTCAGATGTTGTAGAGGTGGCTGGAATGTTCCAGAATGATGAACTGGCAGGATGAGAAGTCTCCATCCACATGGCCATCTCAGAACTGCACCTCATTACCAATGATATGTGTCAAAGAGAGCTATGGGAAGTGTTTGGGAGACAGGAAACCACAGTAGGTCCCTCCTGACTGAAAGTAGAAGCTTCCACATAAAAGATGAAGAAAAATTGAATGCCCACTCCTTCAGGGACATGTGGTCACAGCCATGACATCTCAGGTTGGGGTGTATCTGCATACAGAATATCCTGAGTAGACCCCAGGGAAGGGACATCTTTGATATGGACTTTGGCAGCCTTTGGGTTGTCCACTCCTGTAGGCTGAGCAGGCGGAATCTACTCAATTAGGCCTCCAAGGACACCCCCATCCTCAAGCTCCATTGCTGGGATGACATGAGACCCCACACATGCACACTCAGAGGTAGGGAGAACAAGTTTCCAGTTAGTGGTGGTGGGCTCTGGGGAGGTGTCAATGAAGATGAGGCCTCTACCCAGAGGGTGCAGCCTGTCCTCTGACACCCTGATTGAATCCTTACTTTGGCCTGTGTGTCTTCCCACAGAATGGTAGCATGACTATCCAGTGTTGCCACAATTTTGGCAAGGTGGTGGGGTAGAAGGGAGAAAAGGAATGTGGTTGAGCATTCCATTGACTCCAAGTGGGAAAGCAGGATGGCCAGAGCATCTGTGCAACTAGCTTACACCACTGTGGACTCTGGACTCCCAATAAGGGGCCAGATCTTTGTCCTCATGGCAGCAGATTTCCACCTGCCCACTTGTCCAGGTGTCCAAGAGCCCAGGGACAATGGGAAGGGTGGAGGTCCTCAGTGATCTCAATCTGCTCAATCCTGGCAGGAGGGGGCTCCTGAGTTTTCCAACTTGGATATGAACCCCAAAAGATCCCAGAAGAAGCAGCAATGGCAGGGAAGGTTGAATGTGGCTAATGCTCAGGGCCAGGGAGGGTCCAGTTCAGGATGGGGCCATCCTCAAACTCATCCTTCCTGGGCCTCACCCTAGGGAGCCTACCTTAAATGTCCACTCCTGGAACCTTTAAGGACATGAAGTCTGGGAATCCTCAGTGACCAGTGGCAACAAGTCAGTGCAAGGGCCTGGAAGAGATGAGGCAGGATGGATTGGATGGGGTGGAGGGCAAACTTAAGATTTAAGAAAAGCTGGTGCTGGGAGGTGACTGCAAGGGAGTTTAGGGGATTTTGAGGCTGTGAGGTTTACTTAGGAGTCAGTGCTGAGTGCCTGTGTGTGTCTCAGGTTGCACTGGGTAGTCATAGGTGTTTGATTTGGTGGGGTATTCAGGGCAGGGTCTTGGGAGCACCTGAGTACCTGTGCTCAGCTCCACCCACCCAATGCCATAGGGCATCCAAAGCACTATTCCATGGCTGAGGACATTCCTCACTCAATTTTTGATGGTGGACTCTGCTATGCAGGAGTTTCTGGATGTAAGTGAGGCTGGGGTCCATGGCAGCCTGGGAAAGGGACTCTGAGGCTTGTAGAGGAGAGGCTGCCCCATGTCCTGAGTGCTCAGCAGTGGGTACACTCACTGTGTCTCATGAGAGCTGGGAAACCATGGCTTTCTCACAGAAGTTTAAGTGCAGGGTGGTCCACGGGGCATCTCTCCACTGTCATCCATGGCTGGGCTGGGTGTGCTTCGGGGCTTCACTCGTGGTTGCCACTTCTTGCTCCCACAAGCCTTCCTGAGTCTATTCCTGGTCTGACCTTCAGTGATGCCACACAAAAAGGGCTCAGGGGCAATGTACAAAGCAATGGCTATGGGTCCCCTTTTGATGGAGGTACACTCTATGTCTTCCAGGGAATGATGATCAATTTTGCCAAAAGAGGGTGGTGAACAGGTATCATCATCAGTTCAGGGGCATGACTGGGAGGTGGGGGATGGAAAGCAGAGATCCTCCTGACAGGACATCAGGGCTCCACCCAACTTCCTCTCAGCAGAGAGTCAGTTCCCCATCCAGGGCCAGCAAGGGCAGGCTGTCTGGGGCTCAGGGAAGTCTCAGGCTCATCATGGGCTTGGGGAGCTTGGCAGTTTAGTGCTGTGATCCAAGCTCCACTCCCAACAAGCCATATGGTTGGGAGAGTCACCCCATCCCTGGACCTTTTTCCTCCTCTGTGAAATGGGGTGATGCTATATGATCTCTAAGGCAGTCAGGGCCAACTGGGTACTATGATGGGCCAAGAACTTAGCAGTGTGCAGTGTTAGCAGGCAGGGTTTTGGATGCATCCCAGGGGAGGTCTCCAATCAAAGCTGACCACCTGTCCAGCTCTCTTGCCCCTAATTTTGTATCCCTCCCACTCCAGTGTCCTGCACCAGTGTGGCCCTGAGCTCAGCAGCGGGAATGCAGCTCATTCTCCTCACATGCATGTGGCCATCTCCTCAAGCTCATAGCTGGAAATCCACCAGAACCATGTCCCAGTGCCCCAAGAAGTCCAGGAAATGAAGAGCCCACCTCTGTTCCCTGTCAGCCCTTGCTCTCCCCACCCACATCCTGTGCTTGTTGGGTGCTCTCCATGTCCACAAGAGGTCAAGAACTGTTGACTCTTACAGTCCCTGTAGAGTGAAATGGAACTCATAGAGCAGCACAGGGTGCCCTGAGGATCCAGGCCTTGGGCTGATCTTCTGTCCCCCACCATTGGGGCAGTTGACCTCTTCATTATCTCAGAGCTTTTTATTTTTTATTTTTTTTTTTTAATTTTTTTATTTTTTATTGACTTTGTAATAATATTACATTAAAAATATATATGTGAGGTCCCATTCAACCCCACCCCCCCACCCCCCCTCTCCCCCCCCCAACAACACTCGTTCCCATCATCATGACACATCCATTGGATTTGGTAAGTACATCTTTGGGCACCTCTGCACCTCATATACATTGGTTCACATCATGGCCCATACTCTCCTCTATTCCATCATGTAGGCCCTGTGAGGATTTACAATGTCCGGTGATTACCTCTGAAGCACCATCCAGGGCAGCTCCATGTCCCGAAGACGCCTCCACCTCTCATCTCTTCCTGCCTTTCCCCATACCCTTTGTCCATTATGTCCACTTTTCCCAATCCAATGCCACCTCTTCTATGTGGACACTGGATTGGTTGTGTCCATTGCACCTTTATGTCAAGAGGAGGCTCAGATTCCACCTGGATGCTGGATGCAATCCTCCCATTTTCAGTTGTAATCACTCTAGGCTCCATGGTGTGGTGGTTGTCCTTCTTCACCTCCATCTTAGCTGAGTGTGGTAAGTCCAATAAATCAGATTGTAGGTGCTGGAGTCTGTTGAGGCTCAGGATCTGGCTATCACATTGTCAGTCCAGAGATTCAAATCCCCTAAATATATCTTAAACCCCAACATTAACTGCACCTCCAGCACATTAGCATGAAAGTCTTATGAAGGGAGATCCCATCTGAGTCCAGATTCATCACACATAAACACCATTTCCAAAGAGGGGCCATCTGCCCTGGTAATTAACCCCATCGGCCATGACCATAACTCCCATGGGTCTCTTTAGCCCTCAAAGGAACCAATATCTGGGGGTTGTATCTGCTTTATCTGTCTCTCTGACTCTGCTCAGTTGTGCATGAGGGCAAACCTTCTGCCAGCCTCCAGACTCTTTTTTAGAAACTCGTAGCCATATAAACTCATTTCTCCTTTCCATTTCCCCCTTACTTTAGGTCAAACAGCATTTTAAAGTCATGGTATTTTATGTAGACATGGATATTCTGCTGATCCGCATTGAACCTTCCGTATAAGGTCATTTTCCAGTTGCATCATCAGTTGGTAGTTGATAGTGGTCCCTCGTTGCCAGGGAGGCTCATCCCCGGGTGTCATGTCCCACGCTGGGGGGAAGGCATTGCATTTACATGCTGAGTTTGGCTTCGAGACTGGCCACATTTGAGTAACATGAAGGCTGACAGAAGGAAATTCCCAGGCACAAAGTTGCTCTAGGCCTTGTTATTATTTTGGGTTTATCAGCTCACAAGCATAGTCATTAGTATCAGGGGCTCACTGTTGAACCCTCACTCCCTCCCGGTCCCCTCTCAGAGCTTTTTAAAAGTCACATCACCATTGGGGGGAAATTCCTTTTCCTTCTCCATCAAAACCAGTGCCAAGCGGATCAGCCACAAGTACCACAACTCTTGACTGCACCTCAAACAGAGCATGGATGACTGCTGCATTGTCTGGGTCATCCTGGCCAAGGACAGTGGCAACAAGGTCGTGAGCATCCTGGTGAGCAAGGCATGCAGCCACTCCAGGGTCCCTTGGTGATTCAGGCAATAAACACCTGAGCAATGCCATGAACCATCCCTACCATGCTGGAGCAGGTTTCCCAGTGGCTTGAAAGGTCAGATAGCTACATTCAGAGGCAGGAAGAGCATGTGTTTGATGTCTGTAAGGGCTCAGGATGGTGGCCAGAGCCAGGATCCAGGAGGCATGTGCTTGACATATCAAGGAGAGGACAGGAAGCCAGAGCTGAAACAGTGGTAGTCAGGGGTCAGGTAGGTCAGAGAGATGTTGGGAGCTGGGTCCCATCTGTAGCTGCTGGATGAAGCTTGACTTTCTTAGAAGGGAGATGGAGCCTCTTGAGGGTCAGAGCAGAGCTGGTACAATAGAAGACTTTGTCATCAAGGTGGACATTGAGCTGATGCATGGAGACAACAGCCAGGGAGGGACCACTGCCATGACCCAGAGGGGAGAATGGGTTCTGCCCCAGGATGCTGTCTGTGAAGGCATGAGCAAGGCCCAGATCCTGGATGGATGTGAAGATGGGACAAGCCCTGCCCCACAGCAGAGAGGCTGCAGGGCTTCCACGGTGCACAGCTGCCTGGGATGCACTCTTCCTGTGGCCAGGAACTGTGGTGCTTGTATTAAGCTGTCACTGATTGACCATTGACCTAAGCCTTGTCTGCACCTGGGCACTTGTAGTAAACCCCTGCTGTACTATAGGCCCTGCTGACCATACATCCTGGAGTCCAGGGCATCCTGCTGGGCCATAGGGTGTCATCCAGCCTCCTCTCAGTCATGTGGGCTTGGAATGGACATTGTGTGCTCTGCCTGGGTGTTCACTGCTATCCAGAGGTGTCCTGGAGGGGCAGGGGCATTACAGGGGCCCTCCCCAAGGTCAAGCCTTCTCATGTTTGGGAGGGAAGTGGGACAGAGAGAGACCCCAATGTCAGTCCACAGCCCCTTTGCCGCATTATGCCATTGTCTCCGGTGACCAGGGAGCTCATAGCAGTTGTTCGGTCTGAGGACCCAGGAGACAAGTTTCAGCCCACAGGGCAGGATAACACCCTGAAGACAGAGGTGCAGGTTCTTGCAGGCGATGGAGTGAGGAATGATTGGATACATTTGCTCATTTCATGGAGTCTCTCCGGGGATCAAGAGAAGACAGGCAGGCCCCTGTAGACCCAGTCCTGTGCAGTGGTGACTGCGCTGTTGGGAGCCTGTTCCAGGATGCATGCTCTGAGGGTTTCCATTTTTTCCCTCTATTTTTTTTTCAATTTTTAATTATCATTTCCTTAAAACATAAAGAAATCACACAAAATATTAGAAAACATAAGTTCACAGATACCCTATCCCCATTCCCTTCCCACCCCACCCCCACACCTTCCTCATCAATATCCCCTTTCCTCAGAAAGGCACATTCATTGCATTTGGGGTATACACCCTGGAGCACTGCCAGGCCCCACGGTCCATAACTTACACTGTGGTTCCTACTCTCCCCCAGGCCATCCAGTGGTTTGTTATAGGATACAAAAATGTCCTGCATCTGTCCCTTCAATATATGTCAGGATGACACCAAGACCAGAAACTGCTCCCACATAACACTTTTCTTCTCACTCCTGCCCTCAGTAACTGACATGGCCACTGTCTCCACAACAATGATTAAACCCTGCGGTGGGGTGGGAATAGAATGAGGTCAGGTCCTAGATGTGTGGGGGACTGTGACCAAGGGAGGAGGAAGGCTAGGACTCACCACGTGGCTGGCCCAGGAGACTCGGTCCAGGGATTGGCAGGTGGAGCATGAAGGCTTGGTGGGGGGGCGGACATGGTGCGGTAGGGGGATAAGCAGAGAAGGAGCAGACACATGCGCTGCCAGGTGCCCAAAGACAGGGAGCTGAGAGAGTAGAGGGAGCCGATGGAGCAGAGGGAGCAGAGCAAAAGTGCTGGATAAGAAAGAGGGTGTTGGGCCTGCAGTCACCAGGGTGGTCCTGACTAATCAGTCTAGCAGTACTGAGGCCTGAAGGTGGCCAAAGCAGGGGAAGGAGCACTGCGAGCCTCCACCAGGACGGCCGTGCTCCAGGGTGGCATGCTATCCTCGGGCCCCCGACCGAGCAATCGCTGGGTGCATGGCCTGTCCAGGAAGTGAGCCTGCAGGCCTGGCCAATTCCTGCTCAGCCCGTGTTTTCCTTCTGGTTCCTAGCATGCCCACTGCCCAAGGGCCTGGGTTCCCGGGGGCAGTGGAGCACCAGGCTTGGTGGTCCGCAGGCACGGGGTCATGGGCCTGGAGCGGTGGAGGAGACAGCGGCGGTGAAGGGCAGTGGGAGGCATGGGTCTCTGGGCATGGTGCCAGCACCGTGAACGACCAGCAGCAGCTGGCCACCCTTGGCTTTCGGGCGGGCCCCATCCTGTGTTTCGGCTTGGTCCAGCCCAGCATCTACTTGGTCGGTGAGGTGCTGGAGCCCGTGCACGAGCCACTGCTGCAGAGATCCACCAACAGGTGAGGGCCATTGATGATGCCATTGTCAACAGCCAGGAGAGGACAGTAAGGCGGTCTGTCCCAGACTCAAAGTGGGCATTGTGGGTCGCTTGGCCAGTGCCAAGTCCACACTGGTGCATGCATGCAAACCTGACTGGCCGGATAACCTTAACAAGTCTCCGGAAGTTCTGCCCTTCTTGATGACCGTGGCAAGCACCAGATGCTCCAGCTTGGAAACCTCTTCTGCCTATTTTGAATTCCTGCTGTACTATGCCGGGTGTCAATGAAGCAGGGAAAAGCACAAACCAGTCCACATCCTTCAGGAGGCCAAAACCCAAGAAGCAAAACCCTTGCAGACTGCAATTGCTGTCAATATATTGTAGAATTCCATGAAGACACAAACCAAAGGCATATTTTAGGCATGCATACTGTGGACCCTGGGGTGTTTATGTCCACTCCAGCTCTCAATCAAGATGGGGCTTAGAAACCACATGGCTGATGGAGGATTCTCCTGCTTGCAGGTGTTGCCACGATTGATTTCCTGCTATGGGGAGGACCATCGTCTCCACCCTCTTAGCTGACCTGGGCAAGTGCAGCGGACCAGAGCGTGGGTGTTGCAACAGTGCTGAGGTTCATGTCCCAGCTGGCACGGGGCCGGTCCAGATTCAAATTTCCTGAGCGTGCACAAAACCCAGTGCCAGACTCAGCTTCGGCCAAAGGGACAGAAGAGGCGTGTGTAGCGAGGTCCCACCTGAATCCGACTCCACCCCATGCAGGAGCACGTATCCCAAAGTAGGGCCCACTGGCCAGGCACCGAAGCCCAGAGCCACCTGCCATCAGCATAGTCCTGGGCGAACCCGCAGCCCTCAGGAGCACCAGCGCGGGGGGCTGGATCGACTAGGCAGCTGCACCTCGGCGAGAAGGTGTATCAGCTTCAGTTTGGAAATCTTGACAGCACACCTGTTGAATTGCCTGCTATGGTAGCTTGGAATGACAATCAATAGGGAAATCACCTGGTTGCATGGCATGCCCTGGCAGAGCAAAATGTGCTGAAGAGGATGAGTTCCTTTTTATCCTTTTTTTTTTTCTTTCCAGACACCAATCGTTGTGACTCGCGTCAAATCCGAAACAACCCATACAACCCCTTTCGGCGGTCACGATGGCTGCTTCTGGTGTACATCATGCCCGGAACACATGGGCCTGTAAGCCCCCTTGACCGCATAGCAGGTGAGCAGGAATGATTTTCACGGACAAGTCTCCCAAGCCAATATATAAGAAGCTTTGTTTTGGGTCCCCTAAACCCGGAGAAAAGAAAAATGCTCATTGGTAGGGTACCGGAAAGGAGGGCAAGAGGAGAAAGGGCCGGCTCCTTGCTGAGAGTCTTACGGGCCCTCAGGGGCCCCTCTCGTCCCAGAAAGGACATCCAGAGACAGAGAGATCATTGGCCAGGAAGAGGGAAGACTCTGAGCCTCTCCTCTCTGGGAGACAGGCCTCTCCAGGCCTGGCAGGGGGCCAAAGCAGAAGCCCTCACGCCCCGGGTGGGAAAGGCCAGGGGTCCCATGGCGAAAGGTGGAGGTGACAGCGATGGCCGACAGCATGTCTGTAACCATTGCCGGGGGAGAGACTGCAGGGCAACGCCGGCCCTAGGGAGGACCTGCTGGATGAGGCCTGTGGGAGGGGACTTTGGTGGGCGAGGAAACCCCCTCTGAAGAGGGACCTGGCAGCCTGGCCCAAGCCAGCCTCTCGGCCTGGACCAGGGGAGCTCTCGGAGGGAGAGAGGGTCTCCCATTAGCCCCAGATCTGGCCCAGGGGTCCCCTCCCCCACAGCCCCTTTGGCAAGGGGCCCTGCCCCTCCCCCTGCCTTCCCAGCCGGCCTGCTGCCCTCCAGCAAGTGTGAGGGAGGAACATTTCTTATCCAACAGTGGCCCCTAGCGGTGGAAGTTTTGGCTCTGACTTGTGGCCACCGAGCCGCTTTCCCGTTCCCGGAGCTGCTCCCGTCTCTTTCCTTTTCATCATCCATAGGCGAGAAAGCAACAGTCCGGGACTCAATAGCAGAGGTTCTCTTCTGGCCCGGCCCCCACCCAGCAGGCTCCCCCCACGTCAGCGACCCCTTTCCACCCCGTGGCCTCTTGGTGGCTTCCGGTGGGTACATTTTGGAATCCCTGCTCCCCCGCAGCGCACGAGTTTTCCCGGCACAGTCGACACGCTCCCGGAAGTGCACTCGGTGGGTTTCGGCAGGACGCGTAATGGCCACATCTGGCCCGGCACTGCCACGGGGGACAACTCCCAAGTAGAAAACGCCCCCTCCTCACGACTGCCGACTGTCTCCACACTCCCCGCCTTCCGCACCTCATGCCTGCGGCACTCCCCAGCCCCCACCCCCACCACCCCCCACCCCCGCCCAGCCCCCCTGGGTCCCCCACACTGCAGTCTGCATTCTGCAGAGTGAAGAGGCGGGGTGGGCGGGGGTGGGGCGAGTCTTCCGGGGGCGGGGGAGGGGCACCTGCGTGCCGGGGCGGCGGGAGGGAGGGTGGTGGGGGGCGGTGGCTGCCAGCACCTCGGACCCCGCACGGGCACGGGCGGGGACTGATGGACGGACGGCCGGCAGGGAGCAGGGTAGGGCGGCGCGAGACGCACAGCGCGGGCGGCACCCCCGCGCCCGCTGGGCGCCCTGAGAAGAGTGGGCGGGGCAGAGGAGGCAGCGGGTGGAGCGAGAGGGGACTTAGATCCCACAGGGCTGTGGGGGGCGGGTCTCCCGCTGGCAGGTGTCGGGCTCTATTGCTTCCTGCTGTGGGGAGGACCATCTTCTCCTCCCTCTTAGCTGACCTGGCGCAAGTCCTATGGACCAAAGCGTGGGTGTTGCAACCGTGCTGAGGCTCAGGTCCCAGCTGGCATGGGGCCTATGACCGGAGATTCAAGTCTGCTGAGCGTGCACAAAACCCCAGTGCCAGACTCAGCTTCGGCCAAAGGGACAGAAGAGGCGTGTGTAGCGAGGTCCCACCTGAATCCGACTCCACCCCATGCAGGAGCACGTATCCCAAAGTAGGGCCCACTGGCCGGGCACCGAAGCCCAGAGCCACCCGCCATCGGCATAGACCTGGGCGTCCCCGCAGCTCTCAGGAGCACCAGCGCCGGGGGCTTGCTCGACTAGGCAGCTGCGCCTCCTCGGCGAGCAGGTGTATCTGCTTTAGTGTGGAAACCTTGACAGTAGACCTGTTGGATTGCCTGCTATGGTAGCTTGGAACGACAACCAATAGGGAAATCACCTGGTTGCATGGCGTGCCCTGGCAGAGCAGAAAAATGTGCTTAAGAGGATGAGTTCTTTTTTTTTTTTCTTTTCCCAGACACTGATCGTTATGACTCGTGTCAAATCCGAAACAACCCATAGGACCGCTTTGGACGGTCATGATGGCTGCTTCCGGTGTACTTCATGCCCGGAAGACGTGGGCCTGTAAGCCCACTTGACCGCAAAGCAGGTGAGCAGGAATGATTTCCATGGACAATTCTCACAACCCAATAGGTAAGCAGCTTCGTTTTGGGTCCCCCGAACCCAGAGACGTGAAAAATGGTCATTCGCAGGGTACCGGAAGGGAGGGCGAGAGGAGAAAGGGCAGGCTCATTGCTGAGAGTCTTGCGAGCTCTCAGGGACCCCTCTTGTCCCAGAAAGGACACCCGGAGAAAGAGAGGTGATTGACGAAGAAGAGCGAATACCCTGAGCCTCTCCTCTGTGGCCACCAGTTTTTTATTTTTTATTTTATTTTTGTATTTATTTTTCTGGAGGTCCTGAGCCTGGGGTTTAAACCTCGGACCTAGTGTATGGGAAGCCAGTGCTCAACCACTGAGCCACATCTCCTGCCCAGCCTCTCCTCTCTGGGAGACAGGCCTCTCCCGGCCTGCCAAGGAGCCAGGGCAGAAGCCCTCAGGCCACTGTTGGAAAAGAGCAGATTTTCCATGAATACTGATGGAGGTGATGGAATCGGAGACTGCATGTCTGTGGCTATTGCCGTGTAATAGATGTGCAGGCTAATGCCTGCCCTCTGTTGGCTCTTGCTTGATGAGGCCTTAGAACTTTTTTTGGTGAGGAAACCCCCTCTTAAGAGGGGCCTCACAGCCTGGCCCAACCCAGAGTCTTGGCCTGGACTAGGGGAGCTCTCGGAGGGAGAGAGGTTCTCCCATCAGCTCCACATCTGGCCCAGGGTTCCCTTCCCCCAAAGCCCTGTCTGCAATGGTCCCTGCCCTTCCCCCTGCCTTCAAATCTGGCCCCCTGCCCTCCAGCAAGTGTGATGAAGAAACAGTTCTTATCCAACAGTTGCACCTAGTGGTGGTAATTTGGCTCACACTCTCCGCAGTGAAGCTGCTTTCTCTTTTGTTTCTGCTTCTCTTATTTTCATGATACAGAGATCACAATAAACTTTTCTTTCAAAATTTTAAGATGTTCTCTAATACCCCAGTGTGACTGTCCTTGTAACAGGGTCTGTTGACACCTGGAATGCCATTTCCGAATTGCACAAGGAAGAATATAGTATAAGAAATAGATAACCCTGAGTCAAGTTTTTGTTGAATAAAATATGCTAGGTGTGAATTTGATTTCCTGGGAACTCTTATCCGAGGGCTGTTTAAAAGAAGAATATCTATTGTATTTGTAGTTACCTTGGAACCAGAGTTTCCACTGGGAACTGCTGAGTGTGTTGATGTCTTTTAAATCCATGTGCTTAATTAACCTGGGTTCCTTAGGTAGCTTCTGTCCTCCTGCAGGTTCCTCACAGCCTACCTTTTCCCTGCTATTTTGTGTCTTTCATTTCTTCACTTTCTCACCTTTTTTTAGGGACTGCGCAGTGGCTGTTTGGCTGCTACTGCCCTCGACGTGTCATGGCATGTGTGGCCAGAACAGGCTCTCGTGACACTGGGTAATTTCAAGCAATCTGGATGCAACAGGTGAGGAGGCCCTATCCTGGATGTTGTTGGCTGCAGTGAGACCATTGAAAGGGATAGATGCATAGGCCACGGCCCATAAGTTTGGGTCTGTTCACCAGGTGTGAATCTTGGGGAATCACACTTTTTCTCAAAGTGATATGTATGCCCAAATGTTGAAGGCACTGTTGTCTGGCTGAGGTTCTAAGGTAACTACCCAACAGCTAGAACAATTTTTAGATTTTCTCCAGTAGACTTGTCCTTGGTTTCTGGATGGCACACAATTGTGATTCTACCCATACCACCATCCAATGGCAGCTGTCACAATCATCTTTGGAGGATCAGCAAGTGTTGCAGAAAGGTGCCCCTGTTGGTCAACAGTGCCTTCCCCGTATCGTGAGTTCTCCTTCCCTAGTGTCTCCTGTAGCTTTGGTCCCTCCTGTTCTGTCTCCCTTACAGGCTGGTAACCAGTCCGCCTGGATGCATGGCTAGGATGATTCTCAATTTATTCTTTTTCCTGCCATAGAATACCCTGATCCCAGCAATCCTGGTCAATACTGCATGAACCCATTCCTTTTAAGTTGTTAAAAGAATTGAAATCTGCTTGTAGCACATATGGACTTACTGCCCTGTTCACTTTATCCTTGGTAGAATCAGTAGGGGAAGATCCTCGTTGTCCCAAAGATTGGATGGTTTTGGCTAAAACTTGCTTGAGGAAGGGCAATTATCCTTTATGGAAAAGTGATTGGTTTGACGAATGCAGTGCTCATGCTGAGCATAATCAGGCTCACAAAATGGCTCTTACCTTGGACATGCTTATGGGCACTGCAGCCTATGAGCCTTTGCAACAAATACAACATCCCACACAGGCAAAAGTGCTAAATAAAGCCCTTGTTAGTGAAATCATGCTTATAAGAAAACTCTCTGTTAAAGTGTTAACTAAGATAAGGAAAATATTCTGGCAGCAACTGTGCAAACCCCTGCTGCCTACATGATAATGTGGCTGTGGGCTAGTGGGGGCTGACAGAGTTAAAATCCTGGAAGAGGAGGAAAATATGGCAACACTGGTGTTCTGTTTTCTTTCCATGCTGATTCTGTTTGGGCCTATTTAGCCTGATATAGGCTACGGGTGGGGGCTGTGTATCTCTTCATAAATAACCCAAGCTGTGTATATCAGACAATAAGAAGCTGTGTATATCAGATAATAAGAACTTCAGCCCTGCCTTTGGTAACCATGCCAACCACTCCAGTCCTGGAAAAGCAATTAAGTGATATAGGCTCTATAAACTTTGAATATTCAAGAGGGATGCAAACTAAATATGTTAATTCAAGCCTACCTGGAATGTAAGAAATATGTGTTAACTCAAGCTTATCTTGTACTCAAACAAAGCATCATTTGACTCTTCCTCTGCATAAAAAGAACCCAAAAATCTTATTTGGGGCTCAGGGTTTTCAACAAGAGTTCCTGAGCCTGGTCAATTGTTAGTAAATTTTTTCTTCCCAAAATTTTTACTGTGCCCTGGCCTTCCATACACAATTATTGAATCTCTCTGCTTCTGCTACAAGCCAAATTAATAAAATTAGTACAAATTTTTTATCAAGGTGTTAAAAAGAATGTTCAGTTTTGAGTCAATAGCTTACTCCTGAACTTCAAATCTCAGTGTAGAGTAAAAGAGTAGTAACCCCAAAATTTGTGTTAACTGTTTAACAACTAAAAGCTTAACTGCATTTATGCTGCTCAAGTTATCTTAACTCATTGGTGATAAATAATAAAAGTATTTCCAAGAATAAGCTTGCATGTTACAGGCAACAAGATTCCAGAAGAAACCTTAAAAGCAGTAAAATCTAAGATGTGAAATGATGAAAAACTTCAAAACAACTACACCAAAAAAGTAAGAATTATGAGTCAAATTGTAAATTTTATGTTTCTGTTGGCGTGTTGTATGTAATTGTTTTTGTGTTTATCTGTTTAATGTCAGTATATATTTTAATATCTCTGGATGGTAATATGAATTGATAAATAAAAATTTCTACAAAAGCTCTATTCAATTGACCAAAAATTAAATAAGCATTTATATTAATACATAAGGTTACATGTTAATGAGATCTCTACCATAATAAAAATGATAAGTCTTGGTTAATGAAATTACTATAAGTCTCTTCATACATAATAGTTCTTGCCTAAATTGAAATGAATAGTTTCTTTTTCTTCACAGGATAAAATAAAAGATATAAAACTTAAATGAATATTTTAAAAGGTAAAAAGTTCATGGGAGTGCTGACTAAAATTTAATAAGTTTGCTTGAAAAAGTGGGTTTGTCCTAAAAGAAGATGGCTAGTTTCCATAAGATCAGAATGAATATATACAGGACAGGACTTTAAAACATGTGGCAAATTGTAGAAGCTATTGTGGTAACTTTATGTAAAGGAATGTTTCTGTGAAGGTGAAATTTCTCTTAAAGTAATTATAACCTACATAGTTAAAAATAATTATAAGAAGTTTTGGAAGCATTGTTTAAATTACAGTGTTTAAATAGCTAATTCCAAAGAGTCATTATTAAACATAAACTGAATTAATAATAAAAACAAAAAGTAATGTGAGTAACAGGAAAACATGTAGGCAATCAGTGTTACCTGCCAACTTGTTTCTAGAAGACTGTTTCTACTATTGCATGCTACTAAGTATTTAAAGTGAAGAAATGTTATATTTGCATGTAAGCAAACTGAATCATTATTTTAACAAGTTTATTTAGTGTTGAAAGTTATTGTATGTTTTAAGAAGTTTGCTTGGAAACAGTTTCCAAAATCATTTTGGTAACTTATGTAAAATGTATAAGACAAAAAGATAGGTTTTTAAGAAAGAGTAAAATGTGGGACAAAACCTGAATGAATACAGAAAGTGCAGAAGGTTTGTGGAAAAGGAATTTTTATGGTTAAAGTTGAGTAAAATTTGATGGGTCTATCTATAAAGTTTTTTTTTTAAAGATTTATTTATTTTATTTATTTCTCTCCCCTTGCCCCCCCCCACCCTGGTTGTCTGTTCTCTGTGTCTATTTGCTGCATCTTTTTCTTTGTCCACTTCTGTTGTTGTCAGCACATGGGAATCTGTCTTATTAGCTTTGTTTTAAAGATGCATTCCAGGCTGTTTAATGATTGGCACTCATGTGCTTCATCAGGTGCTTCTGGTGAACTGGCACCTTTTGGGCAGTTGGTTTCATTCAGGATTAGTGCACCAAGTTGGAAATTCCCTTAATTTTAGTGTGGGAGTGATCAGAACTACAGAATAAAGTGTTTTTACATTTTGGTTTTAATTGAATATTTCTGGTAATTTTGACTGTTCAATAGGTGACCCATCACTAGCAAGCAAGCCTCATTTTTGCTACACAATAGAGTACAGTAGAGTAGTAGGGTGGCTGAGCCTGGTACCAATTAACTGGCTACCTGCAAGCCACTGGTGGCCCAGTTGTTTTCAGTTAAAACTGCCACCTTATTTTAGACATATTTATTAACTATTTAGAAAATGAAGTTACCAGGAATTTAACATGTCTAATGTACTTTTGTACCTGGTCCAGAATAGAAAAGATAATATAATTATTAGGCATATATCTAGAACAGGATGAAAGTACAGTATTTAATATTAATGTATTACTTCATGCATAAGGATTTTGAGTTGCAATTAATAGTTTTAAGTTTCAGGTTTGTAGTACTTTACATGTTATCTCTCCATGGGTGCAGGCCCCCCATAATGCCAATTGTGTTTAAATTTTACTTACAGTATCCTAGTAATCATGGCCCCACTTAGCATGTTCTTCACACAGTGAGTAATTCACAGCATCATTGATCCTAAAGAGAGTTTCCAGTATTTTACTGGCCTAGTGCACAGTGCTCTCTGGCACTATGGAAGAGTACCAGTCTGGAGGTGATATCCATTGTATGCTTGGCTATACCGAGCCATCATTGGTTGCTGCAGGAGCTTGAAACTGCAACATAGTTTCTGTCAACTTCAGGAGCACAACCAGAGGCATAGCAAAATTTTTTATTTGAGGAGTCAGTGACCAGCCTAGCCAATAACTCACATGGAGAGGCAACCTGTAATGTATTCAAGGCCTGGTTTGAATGCACAAGAGAGTTTGACAATGTTAAAGTTTATCCCTTGATTTTATATGTATTTTTAAACATTTTTAATGCAACACATTATATATCAAGTGACTTTGTTTATTTTTACATTTTTCCCATGAAGATACTAGTGGCATTTTACCTTAGTAGTAGAAGGAAAAAAAAACTATTTTTCATTGTTAAAATGAAAACATAAGATTCCCAATAGAATTAAGGTAACTTTTCATTACCCTTTACTTAAATATGCACCTCGCAGTGACCTTCAGACAGGTTTTATTACCACGAAGTTATTCTTTGCCATCAAACCAATCAAACCAATGGCTTCTAGAACTAGAACCATTTAAATGATTCAGTTTGGAAGATGCTTTTACAAACTCTTTATAATTGATTACAATCACAGACTGGCTAATTTACCTTAGATTACAATTAGCAACCAATGGAATTTACTTTATGCATCTAAGAGAGAAGGAGAGCAGTTTACACTTAATTTCATGAAACAAAAGTTTACAGTTTCCATTATTCTAAAGATTCAATACATACAATGTTAACTTATCAACCTGGTATTTTATAAACCTAAGAGGTAATACTTAAGCCAAACAAGTTGAAATTGTTATGGATTAAATAATGAATGTTGTTTTCCTTTTTACAGTGGCATAAAACCTTTTATTTTTGATAATTTTAAAACTGAATAATTTCAAAAGCATACCAACTTTTAAGCTCTAGAATATAAAGCAATTATTTAACTTGTTTTTATTATAATTTAATGAGGATATCATAATCTTTTAACAGTAATGTATATTTAGATTTTACATGACCTTTTATACCATTAGTTTAATTTGGGTTTTAGAAATATATATATATTACTTATATAACTGCATATTTAATTTTAATAAATTGAGCAAATAGATATGAATAGTTTGATACAAAAAACTACTTTGTTATTTAAAACCCCCCTTTTTACTTCTCTGTTTATAATTAAAGTTACAAAGATGGAGTAAAAAAAATATATATATATATATATATAATCAAGGGCTATTACATTTTATATCCACAATCTGACCACTGGTGCACTCAGCCATAAACCCTCTAATATGACAGGTAACATTACCTTAATATAGATGGTATACATATACACACATACACACATATGAATGAGTTAAGACAAAAGTTAGAGGAAATGCTTTATAGTAACTTCCCTGTGAGGTTTTAAACACATCAATTTATTAACTGAGTGCTTATTATGTACCAGATACTAATGCAGGCAATGGGGTTGGGAGTAGGGTGGAGGTGGTGACAATGCCTGACAAAATTGCTGTTTGGAGGGAACTTGGCAAGCATGTGGGCTTCTGTTTAGACTGGAAAGAAACCAGGTAGCTTTTACTCAGTTTTTTTTCTCTGAGATGGCCTGAACAATAGGGGGTTGCTTAATAAGACCTGATACTCTAGGAAGAATATTGTTTGTTTTGGAAAACATGGCAACAGTTATTTCTGATTTCTGGTGGAGATGGGTACTCAGAATTAATTTATATTATTTTAATGGTCAATGAAAAAGACAGTTTTTCCTTTAAAAGGGTAAAGAGGAAATGACCAAAAATATATAGAATGGCACAAAAGTGATATGCATAAACCCTTTTTTCTAATTTAGCCATAAGTTTTTAAAGTTTAAATATTAAGTTGAATTGTTAAGGGGTGGGCCAGATTTCCATGAATCACAAGTAAATGCAGTCTACAATTACCATCACAATAGCTGAAATTAGGCTACATTTACTCTGTTCCAGTAGCCCCAGCTACCAACTTTTATACACACACACACACACACACACACACACACACACACACACACACATAAGGGTATTTATACAATGATTCTAATTCTTAGCTACAGTTCTTAGTATGTTTTACTTTAAGGTGAATTGAATACCTTTATTAATTAAGTTATAAGAACCTTATTAGTAACAACCTGGTGAAGCTTTCCTGTCTTTTTAGTAACCAAACAAATTTCATCTGTGGCTTATGCATTTAATTCCCCAGCAAGACAATATTGGCATTTAAAGATTCATTTTAAGTTATCTTTTACCATGAGTTTTTAGGCACAAGCAACCTGACAAAAGCCAAACACAGATTTTAAAGTCAGAATCCCATATCCTTAGCATTTTGAGGAAGGCCCTGACCCAAAATGATAGCACATGAGATCTCATTTTGATTATTATTTATACTTTTATAGGCACAAATGAGTTTAAATTGAGAAAATAAGGTTTATTAATTTTTTTTTCAATTTTTAAGGAGACATGACATGAGGTCTCTGGGTTTTCAGATTTATCCGTTGTTGTTTTTTTTTTCCTGTAGTATCTCATGACCCTTACAGCAGACTGCTCCCAGCTGAACCATTAAAAGAGCTATCAAATGATTAGAGGTTTATTGTTTTTAAGCAATAGGCTCTTACCTTTAGACAAGGTATTTTTTTTTTTTTACCAATTTACAGCTTTAAACATTTCAAGGCATTTCTACACAGACTTACAAAGAGAGAGATCTCCCTTATCTCCCCCCCTTCCAGGTTGATCAGTGATTTGATAGGAATGTGGCTTATAAACAGAAGGTGTGGATTCACTGGAAAGGGGAAAGTTGCTCTCCCTTCCCAGCTCTCTGCTTTTGTTATGCATTCTCTTAAAGGGAGGAGGGGAGATAAGGTGGTGGTAGCAAGTTCCAGGCTACTAAAATGGCTTGAAAGAACTTTTCAAATTTGGCACCTTTCTGGGGACCACTTGTCCTGGCAGAGCTATGATTCAAGTAACGGGCTCCACCAGTTACCCTGACTGGGCCAGCCCCAACAAACTTGGGTGCATGGTGTGGACACAGACATGGACAATCCCTGATTGCTGGCAAATGGGGCCAACCCAGAGAGGCAAGACAGTAGAGCATGTGCACACACATTCAGGCCACAGTTTTGCTTTATAAACTACAATCAGTTCACTCCTTTGCCAATGGCAAGGGGGTGTTCCAGCTTAACCAAACTTTACCGCTTTACATAATTACACAATTCTAACACTAGCATTGAGCTGACACAGACAGAAGCACAAAACTTATTAATCTGAGTTACAAGTTCTATATATATTTTCTTCAGTATGACTGCCTCCACAGCATTACAAACTTTAGAAAGAGAGAACACTTAAGATTAACATCTGATATAAAGCAGATTCATTTACAATTCAGCACCATAATAAAATATTCCCGGTAGACCTTTTCACTGTTTAACTTTACACCCAGACCAAGCTTCACTAAAAAGCCAACTCATTTTCCTGTAACCAAGTTTTTCAGAATCCAGACCAATTTCCAGGACATTAGGACTCAAACCTATAAACATCTTTTCTTATTATAATCAAGCCTTCACTATCTCAGTGGAGACAAGACCAGAAACCAGATCCTAACAAGCTGTTGGACAAACCCCAAACACCATACTTTTTCCTTTTTTTTTTCTTTCCTTTCAGACCTGGAGGAGATGGCTTCCTCCTGAATTTCTGGAGGTAATGGGGTCTTCTGGGAGGTGATTGGGCTCATCTCTAGCAATTAAAGCTAGGGTTTTCCTGACTATGCTCCCACATCTTTTCTGGAGTAAATGTAATCCAGGGGTGCCCAGATTGGGGTTCATCTGAGTCCTTCTGGCTTCTTCAGGGATCCAGAAGGGGTAGTGAAATTCTACCTTCTCTAGCCTTCATTTGCAAATACTGGGAGAGCCCCCCAAAATGTTGTAGAAGCCAAGAGGTTCAATTATTTGTGTATAGAAAGACCAGGACTCAGGAATAATTTTGGGAAGGAAAAAGCCTCTCATTCAAAATCTGAGCCCTAAAAAGATTCTTGAGTTCTTTTTATACAGAGGAAGGGCCAAATGGTCCTTTGTTTCAGTGCTCAATAAGCTTGAATTAACACATATCTTCCACATCCTAGGTAAGCTTTTAGCATGGACTTCATACATTCTATGTACGCTTTTAGCACATTTGGTTTGCATTTCCCCTGAATGTTTAAAGATTGTAGAGTTTGCATTGCTAAACTGTTTTTCCTGGACTGGAATTGTTATCATGGTTACCAAGGGCAGGGCTGCAGTTCTCACTGTCTCAAATGCACAGCTCAAGACACATTCAGCACAAGTTATCTACAAAGAGATGAACAGACTCCCCCACCCATAGCCTACATCAGTATGAGTGAAAAGTTCATGTAAATACTTAAAGAGTATATAAAAGTTCTGAAAATTTAATAGTGTTTCACCATAATATTAAAGTATAATGTGGTTAATCATCATTTTAATTATTATTAAAAATAGTATGTGTCACCAAACAACTTCTTATCATAAATTAAAGTAATACCACTGCTGTATGCCACAGTCCCAAATATTGTTAGTTTGTTACAAGAAATTAATATACAGTTATATTATTATCACTTTGTTTTAAAACTTACTAGTATCTTCTTAGGGAAATCTAGTCAGTCCACATTCTCCTATCTGTAGAAAAGCCAACAATGGACTTTTGCAGTGCTTCCCCAAGGCTGTGTGCATAGCTCAACCATTTGTCCTGGCCTGGTAGCAAAAAACCTGAGAAGAGGCAAAGTGGCTCCACCAAAAAGGTAAACATCATGAGTACCAAACCTTATGGTGCCTAGCCCAGCAGTTCCTGCTGCCTGTTACCTACCAACAATTTATAAACGCCATCCATGAGTGTTCTTCATGCTCACTTCAATGACTGTGACATTGGTCCCCTCCTGCTCTTGGAAGGGATGAGCCCTCAGAAGCATGCTACAAACCCTCTGGGGAATAATACAAGAAACCACCCAAGCTGTATTCAGTACTTTGCAAAAACAAAGAGGGGGAAATATGTAGTTATGGCTGGAGGTTAAAATACTCCAATGAGAACTGTGGTAATTGGTAGCTGCCACACATCATATTATTAACATTACAGATCCTGGAACTGCAAACTAGCAGTTCGAGCCTACTTGTGGACTTCAGACCTGTGTGCCTCCTTATGTTATTATAGAAGGAAATGTTAATATTACTGTTAGAGAAAAATGGCATGCACTGGGACATGGAGACTGACTGACCACAGGCAGAAAAATAATTTATTGAGAAGCTCTCCCAAAGGAGGGGGTCTGAAAAACAGACTTCAGCCCCCCCCACCAACATGGTGGGGGTCTGAAGAGAGGCTTCAGTGCACTCCTGGAAGGGGGGGACTTGAATTTATACAGAACTTTCCTAGGAGGGGAAATGATAGTTAGTGGGAGGGGGATTGAGGGCCTGAGTGAGGTAGTGGAAGGGGTTGAGGGAGTTTAAGGCTTTTTGGAATGCTGCAGGAGCTGATTTTTTTTTCATCTGTAGGGATTAAAAGATGTAAATATTGAAGGCTTCCATCTCCTTCTCCCTCTGATATGCAGGTAGAGATAGTAAAGATCTCCATCTACCTCTGATATGCAGATGGTGACGATCTCTATCTCCCTTTATTCCTCTCTCTGAAGTTTCTTTAACCTGTGGGAAAGTGCCTTGCTATGCCCTCAGACCCAGGGGAGGGGGTTTGCCTTTTCCCAGTGCATATCAGGGGAAAGTGAGCTACAGCTTGTTAATTATTGCAAATCTCTAACATTCCTAATTCTTTATATATATGTAGGGGAACTGGGTATTGGGGTATATGGTACTAGGCAGGGTCGCAGGGTGAGGGAATTTGGGGTGTTGGTTCTATCTGGCTACTTCCTGCTGTCAAGGGGCAGAGAAAAGAAGTTCTCATCCATCCTGTATAGTGGGCTGTGGTTTTAGGTCCCGAAGGGTTTGATATTGTTGTTCACATAGCAGAGAGACACCATTTACATGTTCCTGGGTTATTGACTGTATGATTTGGTGTATGAATTGGGCAAGAAGCTGTAAGAGACAAGGACCAAAAAGAAGCAGCAGCAATACTGTTAATAATGATGTTATAATGGGTAAAAGGATTGATTTTATGGGTGAAGAAAAATAAAAAAGGAATGAGGATAGCCATGATTGATTTTCTTAGTTATTATTTTGGGTTTTCTGAATGATTTCTATATTTTTCTTGGGACTTTAAGAATTACCTGACCAGTTTTGTTAATGTAAAAACAACAAGTTTCATTTATGATTGCACAGGTACTAGTATATCCTGTTGAATCAAGGACAGGGGTAGGTGTTTGTGGTCATCTGTTATCTGTTTGGTATTGGGGCAGGGGAGGCCAGAAAATTACAAAAGTAAAAGGGTATTTTTATGTACACTGTTTGCATTGTAATTTAACTAATGTGTTACTACTGCTAATTGGGATGATGATCTTTTGATAGTGTTATAGACCAGCGATATCAACCGGACTCAGACTCTGAATAAAGTTCCAATTGAGAGCTTTATTAGCCGAGTGGCAACTGCCTCTCCTACGCAGAGGGGAGAGCAGCCCCGAGTCACGGGGGGAGTTTGCTTATATAGGCTTTTAGGTTCAGGGTGGGGGGCAATAGCTCAGCAAGCAAGCACGTACAGAAGCAGGTGTTTGTGGTTAATCAAGTGCTGGGAATTCTATCAGGGGAGATAAGTGGTTGGGGAGTTTTTGTTATTTATAAGGGCCTGAGTCAAGTTGGTCTAGGGGCTGATGACACTTTCTACAGGAGGCAGCCTTGAGATAAGGTTTTACAGTCGAGCAAGCTTGTTACAGAAGCGAGATATAGGTGGTTAGGGGGCTGTGGAATTTTCCTCTCGGGTGGGGGTGGTCACAGGCTCCTACTTCT
Source organism: Dasypus novemcinctus (assembly GCF_030445035.2). Taxonomy (NCBI): domain Eukaryota; kingdom Metazoa; phylum Chordata; class Mammalia; order Cingulata; family Dasypodidae; genus Dasypus; species Dasypus novemcinctus. The sequence goes on from NC_080683.1 coordinate 1,130,219, forward strand.
CCACAATAGTTCATCAGCCTACTTTTGTTATGCCTCCTGCACACTTAATCAACCCTTGGCTAAATGCTTTAGAGGAAACTGTTATCTCCCTGGGTAATCAACTTGATGCTTTATAATATTGGAGGCACCTACAGTGTCATCCACAATATGCTTTTGTTTATGTTACCCCCATATTATTTAATGATACAATACAGAATTGGACTGCTAGCCATTTCCATTTACAAGGGATTTGGAATCGTGAACATATTAGTATAGATTTATGGAACCTACATGATGAGATCCTGGCCCTCCAATTAACTCATCTTGTTACCTTAAATCCTGAAGCTATTTCTAACATTATGTTAAGCAATTTGCAAAATTTCAGTCCTTGGGACCTCCTCCATCACAGTTTTTGGTATCTCTTAGCCCTGGCCTGCCCTTTGCTACTTCTCCGGTGCTTATTGCCCATAACGCTGGCACATTTACTACATCAAATAAACCGCATACAAACTGAAAGTACCCAAATACATTTAACTCCAAAGGCCTTGTGGCATAATAAGATGTAAATAGCACCCATGAAAAAGAGCTGTTTAGGGCAAATAAGCTGTCCTCACTGGCTGGTAGTCAATGATGGGTAAAAGCCTGAGAGGGTGCCAACCCAAGACAGGCACAAACATAGCTAGCAGGCTTTTTCTCATTATACAAGAGGAAAGGGGGATATGTGGGGAAACCTCCAAAGCAGGCTCCAAAATTCACAGGAAGAATGTAGATAAAGAAGGAGGTGCCCCTGGGCAAGGTTATGTGTGGGAAGAAAATATGCTAAGTGTGGATAAGAATTTCAGGAGAACAGTTATCAGAGGGCTATTGAAAAGAAGAATAAGTACTGTATTTGTAGTGACCTAGAAACAAGAGATTCCCCTGAGAACTGCGGAATGTGCTGTTTTCACTTAAGGTATAAAATAACGTGCTTGCTTAAACTGGGTGCCTGAGGTAGCTGACACACTGCTGCAGTTTCCTCAAAGCCCACCTGTTCTTTGCTATTTTGTGTCTTTCATTTTTTGACCCACTCACCTCCCCTTAGTGGGGACTGCATGGAACATGTTCGGCTGTGACTGAACTGTGCAGGTCGTGGCAGTCATGGAAATTTTGTTTACCAGGATTCCCTCTCTTAAGAGTTACCTGGCAGCCTGCCTGAACCAAAACTCTTGGCTTGAGCCAGGTGAGCACTCAACTGTAGAGGTTCTCACAGCAGCCACAAATCAGGCCCAGGGGCCCACCAGCCCCTATTTGAAGGGCCCCTGCCCCCTCCTCCTGCCTTCAAATCCAGTCCCCTGCCCTCCAGGAAGTGTGAGGAAGGAAAAATTCTTATCCAACAGTGGCACCTAGTGGTGGCTTTTTGCTCTTACTTTCTGCAATGGAGTTGCTTTCTTTTTCATTTTTATTTTTCTGTCTTATTTTTATGATACATAGTGATGTGGGTTATGGGTGAGAGGCTCTTTGTCTCTTTAGAGATAACCTAAGCTGTCTGTCCTGACTTGTGGGTGTGGGATAGTAAGAGACTGCAGTCCTGCCCTTGGTGACCATGGCAATGACTCCAGTCCTGGAGAAACAGTTTAGCAATGCAAACTCTATAAACTTTAAATATTCAGGGAAAATGCAAACCAAATGTGCTAAAAGCTGATCTAGAATGTATAAAGTCCATGCTAAAAGCTTACCTAGGATGTGGAAGATATATGCTAATTCAAACCTATTGAGAACTGAAACAAAGAATGATTTAGCCCTTCCTCTGTATAAAGGGAACTTAAAAATCTTGTTCAAGGCTCGGGTTTGAAACAGAAAGCTCCTGAGTCCAGCCAGCCATCAATAAATCATTTTTTCCTTCTCAAAATCATTCCTGAGTCCTGGCCTTTCTATATGCAAATAATTGAACCTCTCTCAACTTCTACAACAATAGATCACAAAAAAATTTACATGACAAAATATAAGAGGTTCTTTTCTACCCCAGCCCCCACCCAACATACTTCTCTCACATTAACGATGTCTTTCATCACTGTGGCACATTCATTGCACTTGGTGAATACATTTTAGAGTCCTGCTATCCCGCATGGATTATTTTCCATTTTAGTTTAGACTCTACTCCAGTCCCTTCATTGGATTAGGGCAGGATATATAATGTTCCCCACCCATCCTGGCAATATCATACAGGACAACTCCAAGTCCAGAAAATGCCCCCACATCACACATTTCTTCTCACTCCCTCTCCTCAGCAAATCCTGTGGCCAGTGTCTCCCCACATCAATGTCATGGGACAAGGGCAGGAGGGTGTGGATCCAGGGCAGGTTCGACACATGTGGGGCTCTGCAAGTGAGGGAGGAGATGGTTGCAGGATCCCTGGCTGGCTGGGCACTGTCAGCACGCACAGCATGGGCTTACGTTTCAGCTGGGCACCTGGAACAGTGGCAGCAGAGGGAGCAGAGTGACAGTACCCAGGGCCGTGGGCCCCGCACTGGGGTTGGGTGGCCTCCTGATCTGTCCTTGCTGCTCTGCAGGGCAGTGCTAGGGCCTTATGGTGGCAGTGGGGGAAGAAGCACACGATCCTCCCAGACAGCCATGCTCCAGGGGGGCATGCTCTCTTTGGCCCAGGCCCACTCCCTCAACAGGCACTCAGCACCTCCATAAACGGAGCCCTCGAGCCTGTCCTGTACCTGCTTGGTCTGCACCTTTCTTCTGGCGCCTCTCAAGTCCACTGCCAGTGGGCCGGCTCCCTGGGGGCAGCAGAGCACCAGGCTTGGAGGCCTGCTGTCCTTGAGGCATGGGGCTGTGGCAGTGGTGGTTGTGGGAGAGTGAGTCTGGGTATGGCACTGGCGCTGTGAATGACCAGCAGCTGGCCAACTCGGTTCCCATCCAACCAAGACCCTGCCCTTTGAGTTGGCCCAGCCCAACATCTACTCCATCGGTGAGCTGCTGGAGTGCATGGAGGAGCCTCTGCTGCAGATACAGCTCCAGGAGGATGTCATGGTTATCGATGATCCTGAAGGCTGTTGCAAGCTCTAGACACTCCAGTTTGTAAAATTCTTCTTTAGCCTATTCTGAATCCTTACTTTAATATATCATGTGTCAACTTAGTAAAGTTTATCTGGAATTTCAAGGGGAAATAAACTATATCTTTATGACACACACAAAAAAAGGAAAGCAATGAAAAGTACAAAGCAGGAAACATCCTTTAAAACACCAAAAACTGAAAACCAGAAACTTCCATTGCTAGAGTCATAGTAGTTCTATAGTAGAATACCAGTAAGTCCACTCTAATGCATATTTTATTCCTACATCCTGTGGACCCTGGGTTGGTTATGTCCACTCCAACTCTCAGTGAAGAGGGGACTTTGACCCCACATGGTTGAGGCATGCCATTCTCCTGCTTGCAGGTGTAGATATTCTGATTTCCCTGGTGTGGTGGGTGACCATCTTCATCTTCCTCTTAACTCACCTGAGTAAGTCCAATGAATTGGAGAGTAGGTTTTGTAACTCTGCTGAGGCTCAGGACCCAGCTGGCACATGGGCAGTCCAGAGATTCAAGTCTCCTGAGTATACACAAACCCCAGTGCCAAACACAGCTTCAATCAAAGTGACAGTAGGGGCATGTGTAGAAAGTTACATCTGAGTCCAACTCCATCATACCCAGGAGCACAAATTCCAAAGTAGGGCACACTGGTAGGGCACTGAAATCTGGAGCCATCAGCCATGAACATAGACTATGTGTCTCCTTATCCCCCAGGAGTACTAGTACCTGTGGTTGTATCTACTTAGCTGGTCTTTGGCAAGAAGGTGTAGTAGCAGAGAAGTCAGGTGTATGCAGTATCAAAGGCCAGGACATGAGAATTCTGGGAAGAAAGATGGTTTATTTCAACCAGCTGGACTTGATGGACTCCTGTGCTAATAAAAACTGAGTGCCTAATAGAATTTTTGGGCCCCTTTTATACAGAAGAAATAAGAGTGGGGGGTCTAATGGTGGTTGTATGCAAAAGGACTTTTGGTTAGTTTCTTCAAGTGTTTTACCTGAGTATTAGATAGGTTATTTCCTCCAGGTAAGCTTGATTTAACACATATCCCACACACTCAGGTAGGCTTGACACATTTGGCTTGCATCCTCTCTGAGTATCCAAAGCTTATAGAGTTTATACTTCTCAATTGGTTTTCTAGACATATTTGGATATAAAATTAGTTTGAATCTATGCACAGGCTATATTATATCCCCCCTTTGATGCCTGCTTAATGTTATTAGGCTTTGGCATCACTATTGTCAGAATCTCTCTGGAGTGGCTGGTATGTATATAGTGCCATGAGATGGGCAGCTATTTGCCATTTTATTATACCATTTATTAGGGTGTGCATTCTGTTTATGATGAAAGGGAGGAGACCAGGAAGTATGGTGCATCCTCCTATGATGAAGACAATTATTCCCAGTAGAAGCTTGAAATTGTTTACCATTGACTGCCAGCTTCCAATAGGATTACTTAAATTCCAACCATTCCAGCTCTGCACTGGAACATGAGCAATTTTTACCATTTTGCTTGTAATTTCATCAATAACCTTTCCAGTGCTGTCTGGTTCAAGGTAGCAGTTAGAGAGATTCAATTTTCCACAATCTCCTTTAGCTGCCAGGAGATAGGGTCTAGGGTGAGTTGGTTTTGATAGATAACATTTCTGAATTTAGTTTGCTGTTGGGCTAGTAGGTTTAGAGCATGGGCAGTTTCATTAGTTATTATTTCCACCACAGCTTGCAGGTGGATGATTCAGTTTAGCATATAGATAAGCGTTCAATAACTTCACATGTCACCCTCTGCCTGAGATGCTGGCCCATAGCACAAGATTACACATTCAGGGGACCATTCTTCACCTCTCCAGGTAACAACAGTCCTTTCTTATATTTTGATACACTGGCTGGCCTAGCTCTTTGCCTTCTGTTAAGGGAATGAGGAAGAAGGAGGGTTTTATTGTACCGAGCATACAAGTACCACACCAGTTTTGGGGAAGTTCTCAGAATGCAACTTTCCCACAAATCCAGTACAGACCATTTGGAGCATTAAAGGGGCCTTTTGCAGTGGAGTTCCACACTGTGATTAATTTGGGGAAAGTATAATTTATGAGAATGAGGTCAGATTCATTCCATGTTCCCCAAGGCTCTGTTGTATTGGTGGTATAATTTTGGAATTCTCCCCCTGTACATGTTAGGTTTCCAACAGATATAGAAGAGTTTAGGCAGACCCTTGAAGCACAATATTTTCCTATGACAGAAGTTTACAAGGGCCGCATACTATCTCAGGGGACAGCTGAGAGACCAGTTTCATTATATGTTTGGCTGCAATTGTATTCTCTAGTTTCCCAGGGCCCTTGGTCTTCCATATTAGTACCTCCACATACATAGCACAAGGAGACATTTAAGCTGCCTCTACTACTTCAGCTAGGCTTATGAAGAGGTTTCTCACTCCTTGTAGAATGGAAAAGGGCTTTTCCATTTCTTCATAGAAGGAGTGGAACACAGAATGGGTTTTACTTGTAAGTGGGTATTCCCAATACCCGACCCAGATGTAGTCTCCTGGGTCTATTCCTCTACCATCAATGCAGAGACTCATTTGGACTCCCTGAGTCTGTCAGGATTCAGGTTTAAGGATGGTGAGGTTTAAGTGGTTACAATGACAGCAGGAAGAGTTAGCCAGGGCCATTCCTTTCATGAGGATGGCTGTTTGTTTAGTTGCGGCTGTGTTCCACATGTTCCAGGTGACACAGGACCAGTAGGGGCAGTAGTATGCACCTATGTATTTGCACCAGAAGCCCCCCCCCCTTGGCTGCACTTTTCATTTCTGGAGCACACATATACTTATTGTTATGAGTATATTTTTGTTCACTGCTAAGCCCTCCACATTTGGTGTTCCATGGTATCCCAGAGTCTATAACTTGGCATGTGTCAAATAGGAGGGACACTCATTGGTTCTGGCTAGTGACAGGGGTAGAGATAAGTAGCTCACCATTTTTCTTAAGCACCCTTATTTCCCATTTATGGGAGACTGTTGGGGGTTTGGGGTCATAGCAGGTTATTTGACCAGATGTGTTACAGACACTATACGAGAATCCTTGAGACTGGCAGGTGGTTATATGGCCCTTGCAGGTGTAATGGTTATGATATATTAATGTGGTATTGACATGGGCCACCATTCACACCTTTTGGATAATGGCTCACACTCTGTGGGAGTGTCAGGGCAGTGTCAGGGGAGGGTCAGGGCTAGGAGTAGGGAGAATAACCGAAGGGGCATTGTAACTGGGATTAATTATTCTTCGGCTGTACATAGACCTATCCTATCAGTTTCTGGGGTGTGATTGGAGCAGAGCTCAGTGTTCCATCCTCAGCCTTTGGCCATGCATGGACCAGTCAGCTTCCAGGGTGTGACTGGAGCAGGGCTTGGTGTTTTGTTCCTTTGCAAGATGAGTTTGGTTGAGTTGTGGGTATCTGGAATACGGGTCTAGGACTCTGGGGCAGCTCGCTTGACCCGGCTATGGTGTATCCATGGGGTGCTTTTGATGTGGGATATGGGTGGGAGGCTCTTTGTCTCATCAGAGGTAACCTAAGCTGTCTGACTTGTGGGTGTGAGACAGTAAGAGGATGCAGTCCTGTCCTTGGTGGCCATGGCAATGACTCCAGTCCCAGGAAACAGTTTAACAATGCAAGGTCTATAAACTTTAAGTATTCAGGGGAAATGCAAACAAAATATGCTAAAAGCTTATCTAGAATGTATGAAGTCCATGCTAAAAGCTTACCTAAGATGTGGAAGACATATATGCTAATTCAAGTCTATTGAGAACTGAAACAAAGGGACCATTTAACCTTTCCTGTCTGTATAAAAGAAACTCGAAAGACTTGTTCAGGGCTTGGGATTGAAACAGAAAGCTCCTGAGTCCGGCTGGCTGACAACAAACCATTTTTCCTTCTCAAAATCATTCCTGAGTCCTGGCCTCTCTATACGCAAATAATTGAACCTCTCTCAAATTCTACAACACTTTCAGCTACTTTAACTCCACTGGGGGTGGATAAAATGACAAGATAGGGTCCTCACTATAGAGGTATTAGTGGAGCTGACTTCCAGTCTTTGACACAGACTGTGTCTCCTGGCTTGTACAGGTGTATATAGTTGCTTAAGCTAATGGGGGCCCTTTCTTGGACCTAGTGTTGCAGGTTTTGTAAGGTTTTTCCTAAGCTGATAATTTGCTGAGCTATTGATAAGTTTCCTCTTCCTCTGAGATCCCCTTTTATATTTTGGATTAAGGGGGTGGTTTCTGAAAGAGGATTTCAAAAGAGGTTAGGCTTGGCTTTCAGCTTGGGCTTGCCTGAATTTGGAGAAGAGGACTCTGAAGTACTCACAGCCATTTGGCCCAGTTTCTTGGCAAATCTTGGCAATATAAGTCTTTATTGTATGGTTTATTCACTCTACTTTCCTGAGCTTTGAGGATGATGAGAGGTGTGCAGTTTCCATCAGATGCTCAGTGCTTTGGCAATTTTTGAGTGATTTCAGAGATGAAGGTGGGTCCATTGTCAGAGCCAATTGAGAGGGGTAGCCCATATCTAGGAATGATTTCCCTGAGGAGAACTTTGTTACTTCTTCAGCTTTTTCTGTTCAAGTGGGAAAGGCTTCCACTCAGCTAGAAAAGGTGCAAACAAGGACTAGGAGATATTTATAACTTCCAGAGTGTGGCATTTCAGTGAAACCAACTACTAGATCTTCAAGAGGCATATTGTCAATTCTTTGGATTCCTGGGACTCCCGTAGGCCCCCTGCCAAAGGTTTTATTTTTGCACTTGTGATGCACCACTGGCATATGGCATGGGTGATAGCAGCTAGACTTGGGACATAGAAGAATCTTTCTAACATTTCTATAAGATGAGTTTTTCCCAAGTGTGTGTTCTCATGGTAGTGTTGAACTAGAGTTGTGGCTAATATTTGTGGCACAACTATTCTATGTCTACTATCCATTTTCTCTTTATATACCACCATCAGAGAGTATCCACTCTCTCTTGGCTTGATTATATTGCAGCTCTCAGTGATTCAGAGGCTGTGGGACAAGAGCAGTCAGGGTATACTGGAGTTTCTGATAATTAAAAGGTTGAGGAATGAGAGCAGTGGCCAGGTTTTCAGATAGGTATCCTTCCCATGCCACTCTTTTTGCTTCAGCATCTGCCCTCTGATTTCCCTGGATGACAGGGCTGTGACTTGTCTGGTGTCCCTTGCAGTGCATTACAGCTACTTTGATAGGTTTCCAAACTGCTTCTAGTAGTTCCAGAATCTGCATGCCATATTTAATTTTCCTTCTGAGGAAAATTTCCTTCTTTCCATATTTCCTTCTGAGTTTATGAGTCCTTTTTGTTTGTATAAGGCTCAATGCATGTGCAGGGTAAAGAAGGCATATTTGGAGTCTGTGTAGATGTTAACCTTTGCTCCAGATGCAAGCTATAGGGCTTGGGTGAGTGCAATGAGTTTGGCTCTTTGTGCTGATTTGTTATCCAGGAGGCTCTGGGCCTCTTGATACCACAGCATATCCCAATCACTGATTGCTGCCCAGCATAAAGCTACTCCCATCTGTGAAGAACTCCATGTCAGGTATTGGAGGACTGGCCTGCTGGAATATACTTCTTGTGATGTTTCCAGGCAGTTATGGGCTAGAATCCCCAGCTCCATGGGTAGCAGGGTGGCAGTATTTAGGGTTTTTACAAGTTCCACTTGAATGGATGGACTTTCACATAATAGTGTTTGATATTTAACCAGGCAGCTGTTAGTTAGCCAGTGTGTTCCTTAACTTCTAAGACTGTGCTTACTGCATACAGAACCCAGACAATTAAAGGCTGCTCAAGAGTTAATTTTATAGCTTCTAGTGTAAAAATGGCTGCAGCTGCTACAACTTTGGGCTAGTGTCCAGTTGCTTGGATAGACAGGCTATGAGTGTTTGCCAGGAACCAGGGTACTGAGTGAGTGCCCCTTCTGCGATGCTTTGGCAGTTGTGAACATAGAGGTAGGGTGGTTTACTGAGATCTGGAAGTCTGAGGCTCAGTGCTTTCATTAGAGCTTGTTTGAGGGCAATGAAAGCATTTTTCTGTGGGCTTTCCCAGAGCGGGGAATCATGATCTTCCACCTTTGTGGCTTCATATAAAGGGCACGTGAGGACCCCAAAATTGGGGATCCAATTGCAGCAGAATCCTGCCTCTCTGAGGAACTCTTGCAGCTTCTGGTGGGTGTTGGGCACAGGGAGTCTACAGATTGTTTTCTTTCTTAAAGTCCCAATTCACAGTGTTCCTGTGTTATTTTATAACCTAGATATCTGACTTGCAATAGGCAGATTTGGGCTTTTTTCTTAGACACCCAATAGCCTTTTTGCTGTAGATGCATTAAGAGGGCATAGGTTCTGTCAGCACAGTCTTGGTATGTGGGACTTCTGAGAATGAGGTCATCTACATATTGGAGGAGAAAACAGGTATGGCTTTCTGGATTAAAGGATTTGAGATTGCTGGCCAGGCTTTGTCCAAAAATAGTGGGTGCATTTTTAAACCCCTAAGGCAATCACATCCTTGTTAGCTTCTGCTTTTCACCTGAGTTCAGATGGTCCCACTTAAAGGTGAAAATTGGATGGCTCCAGGGAACTACCTGAATGCAGAAGAAGGCATCCTTAAGGTCTAGGCATGACAAGTAGATTGCCGATGAGGGTATTAAGCTGAGAAAAGTATATGGATTAGAAACTGCAGAATGAAGGGTTATTACTGCTGAGTTAACTACTCATAAGTCCTGGACTGGGTGGTAATCCCCATCAGCTTTTTTAACTGGAAAGAGTGGGATGTTCCATGGAGAGGGGCACGGCCTCAATATGCTTTCATGCAGTAATCTCTGAATATGTAGCTGGACCTTTACTTGCACTTCGCGTGGAACTGGATATTGCTTTATGCTTATATATATGGACTGGCTATGGCCTTTATTTCAATAATAATTGGAGGAATGTCATGTGCCATCCCCATTGGGTGAGCCTCTGCCCATACTTCAGGCACATCTTCAAAAGGGAGCTACATGGGCATGGACTGGCCAGTTTCACTGAGGCAAAACAGTCTCCATTCCTCCTGCAGAGGAAGGGTTAGCGCTATTCTCAGAGGTCCTGTGGCCCCAGTGTCAGTGTGGATTGCCCCGTGATGTCAAATGCAATTTGAGCTGCAGTTTAGACAGCAGGTCTCAACCCAGGAGGGGGACTGGGCACTCTGGAAGATAAAGGAATTTGTGAGTGACCTCTTTTCCCCCAATGTTGCAGGTCCTGGCTTGCAGGAAGGGCCGTTGGGTACTTTTGCCAGTTGCCCCTATGACAGTGGCCTGTCTTTTTGAGAGAGGCCCAATTGGCTTGGTCATTACAGAATGTTGAGCCCCAGTGTCAACCCTCATATGTATGGTGTGGCCCCCAATTTGGACTCTGACCATAGGATCCATGGGGCCAGGGGAATAGGAGCCTGGTCTGTCCTAATAATCTCCATCAGAGTCCTCTATTCCTGCCAGTCCAATGACCTAATTTGCAGGTTTTTTTCCTGAACTTTTATGGACCCAGGTTTTGGCTTGTGATGCCCCACTAGCTTTCCTGGCTAATGTTTTGGCTGCAGTGGCAGGGTCGAATGGCCAGCTGGGACACTCTTGCTTCCAATGCCCATCCTCTTTGCAGTACACACACTGATTTTTGCCTTAGGTGTAGGCCCTTCCCTCTCCTTAGGGCAAGGGCCTCCCAGTTTACTCTCCTTGACACAGGAATGGATTTTTCCATGATTGTCATTGTCAGATCTGCCTTCTTCATCTTCTTGTTTCTTCCCTCCTTGTTTCTACATCACGGTTGACATAGACTTTAGTAGCTACTTCCATGAGCTGAGAGATATTCATTCCAGCAAACCCATCCAACTTCTGCAGCTTTCTTCAGATGGCAGCTTGTGATTGGGCAATGAACACTGCATTGGCCATTGTTTGGCTCTCAGGAACGTCTGGGTTTGAAGGGTATGCATAAACAAAACACGTTGCACAGCCTCTCATAGAATTGAGCTGGACTCTCATCCAGAGCCTGTAGAATTTGAGTAGTTTTTGTCACATTTACTGTCTTGTGGCTCCCCACCCTGAATCATTCAACTAAGGCCCTATGGAAAGTTTCTGGTCAGTTGAGCCTGGTTGTGCTCTTTGGATCCCACAGGGGGTCCTTCTTTGGGAACTGCAAGTGGGCATATTGGTCACTGTCCAAAATTCCCTCAGGTGGGTGCTCCCTAAGCTAGGTTAGAGCTCCCTGCATGACACGCATTCTTTTTTCAAAGTTTAATAAAATCATTATGGGTTGTTTACAATCAACCCAGTTGGGTTTGTGGGACTGTAAGATGGACTGGAAAGGCCCATCATGGCTTGAGGCTTCTCTGAGAATGATGAGGTGTGGCTTTTCCAGTTAAAAAGGTCTGCTATGGTAAAGGGCTGATAGGTGAATGTCCAGTTCCCACCCCCCCCCTGAAACCTGGCCATGTGCATCATAAAAAATTTGGGTCCAGGCTTTATGGAGAGGTAGCTGGAAGGCAGGCTTTCTCTCTGCTCCCTCTGCCCCTAGGGCTTCCCATGGTTTGAGTTGCCACCTCTCAGCATCTCCCCCCTGACTGATTGGCAGTGCCACAGCAGCATTGCCAGGGGCAATGGGCTGTAAAAGCAGCTTATCTGTATTTTCCATTTGCTACAGGGATGGCGTAGGGCTCTCTGGTGCAGATGTCGATAAAAGCAACTGCAGGGATGGTATAGGTGCCCTCTCTGATGGTGATAAAAGCAGTGGTGGGGATGGTATGGGCATCACACTTCCCCATGTGGATGATGACAATGGGGCACTGCTTAGGGAGACTAGCTCATTTTCATTCCTTAGTACTGCCGGGGCAGGAGTCATCACATAAGGCGGTGGAAAATCATGTTCAAATGGCCCTTCTAAAATGGGCAGATTGGCACTGGACTCAGGGTACACTTTCTCTGGGCCCTTTGCATGGTGATTGTTTGGTCTGGTCCCTGGGACAGCACTCCTTGGTTTCTGTATTAGGCAAATTCTAGCTTCCATATTCAGGCACTACCCTAACCAAGGTGGATTTTGGCTCACAGCATTTTCCCAAGCATCAATGTAGGGGAATTGGTCTGGGGGTCCTGGGTTTCCAGTTACTGCATCATGGACTTTATGGATGATCCAGGGATCTAAAATGCCATCCTGGGGCCAGCCCATGCCAAAAGTTGGCTATTCTAATTCACAAAGCATCCTAAGCTTTTCTGGTTGTAACCTTATGCTGTACACATCTTCACAGAATGCATGGGGGAGGTTTTTCAGCATACAACCTAACAGGGTCCTACTTTGTGCGTTTCCCTTGTTTACATCCTATGCTGATGGTACACAGCAGTCACTCAAACCTTACACTTAGTCCATCTCTGGCTGCGACCCTCATGGGAACTTTCAGCACCTCTTAACCTAGCAGGTCAGTATAAGCCCCCAACTTGGAAGAGGGTCCCTTTGCAGGGACCCCCCCAGACTACCCTTGATCTTATGAGGTCACCACAGTACCACAGATTGAGACTCTGCACTTACCCTGCAGAAGTGATTTTCTGCATCTCACTCAGTTGCCACAATCACACACACACAACCACCCCCCTTTCCTTTTTTTGGACCTGGAGAGGAGGCAGCTTCCTCCTGTATTCTCAGAGTACTGGGGCCTCCCCTTTTAGAGAGCTGATCAGTCTCCCTCCTAATTTTAGAATTAGGCTTTTCCCACCCCAGGGGGTCTTACCCATCTGATGTGTGGTGCTCCTTGCTTCATTCTCAGGGTCTCTCAAACCTGCTGGTGCTCTGGTTCTTCCAGGAGGGCTCTGGTGAAGACCACAACCTCTTTCTGGACTAAAAGGGGAGTTTAGGGGCACCCAGGGCTGGGTTTCACCTGGGCCCTCCCACCCTCCTCAGAGACATCCAAAAGGGGCAGACAATTGTTGCCACCTCTGACCTTCTCAATGCAATCCTGTACAATCCCCAGAATTGTAGTAGCAGAGAAGTCAGGTGTATGTAGTGTCGAAGGCCAGGACATGAGAACTCTGAGAAAGAAGTTGATTTATTTTGACCAGCCAGACTTGGCAGACTACTGTCCTAATAAAAACCAAGCCCCAAATAGAATTTTTGGGTCCCTTTTATACAGAGGAAATAAGAGTAGGGAGGCAAATGGTGCTTATATGCAAAAAGACTTTTTGTTAGTTTCTTCAAGTGTTTTATCTGAGTATTGGATTGGTTATTTCCCCCAGGTAAGCTTGAATTAATGTCTATCCCCCACATTCCAAGTCAGCATTTAGCACTAACCACCCACATTCCAGCTTACATCCTCCCTGAATATCCAAAGCCTACAGAGTTTGTACTTCTCAATTGGCTTTCTAGGCATATTTGGAAATGAAATAAGTTTGGATTTGTGCACAGGCTATATTACATCTGCTGCTTTCAGCCCTCCATTTATAAAGGACTCCAGCAAGAGGACCAATACCCACCCTAGACTCACTGAAGCAACCCAATCAAAGACCCCAAATTGAATCCAATTCAAGTTCTCAAGCCCACAGGAATGAATTAGCTCCAAGATGTGATCTTTCCTGGGCTCCACATGAAGTTTCAAAGTGCCCCAACATGAAGGTCAGTTTCTTTCTCTTGCCTAGTATTTTATTGTTGATTGGCTTTATATTAAAACTCTTATCTGACACTTGGAATTGGCTATATTTAATTGATCAAATTTTCCCAGTTCTTCATCTCATTCTAGCCCTGGATATTTGGTATAATTTTTAAGATTGTACTATTTGTGTAATTGTTTCACCCCAAGAAAAAAGATCCTTTCCTAGTTCCTTCTCTGGGAATATTGATCTGTTCTGTTTTTGTTTGTTTGTTTTTGTTGTTTATTTTTGTCTCTATAGTTTTTTACACACTCCTTTCATTGCCTCTAGCTGTTTTACATGATATGCAAAATCCTGGAGGATGGTCTCCTCAGAAAGGACTTCCGAAGACAGTATTTCTAGTCAAATGAGGACCAGAGACTCACAAAAAGGGCTAAGACCAGCCCCAACAAGCCCTGGAGAGAAGTACAGGTAAGATACCAAAAGCCTTTTTCACAACTTGGTGAAGCTTGAATTCCTGGCCTGCCAAAAATATGGCACCCTTTAGAAAACTGTTCCCTGCAGCCCTAAGGAGGTATTGTGCCTTTAAGCCTTAACTGCCTTCCTCCATGTCAGCAGGGGGGCTGAGTCAATGGCAGTGGCTGTCCTTGTCTCGGTTAGCTCAAACAGCAGCTCAGAACTGGAACTCAGTAATCAAAACTTGCTGATCAAAAGATATGCTCAACACCACCATTCTTGGGGTAGACTTCCATGTCCCTCTCCACCCACAACAGCCAGCCAGGGACTAGATCCTAAGATAGCCCATATCATGAATGGGGGAGGGGTGCCAGCTGTCACTGTAGAGTGAGCTACTCAGTATTTTTTTAACTTGATAAAAATTGTAATTAGATTGCATAGTGTTCTTTTTTTAACAAATCAATTTTATTTACACATATTAATAAAGCTTACAATTCATACAAAGTATAAAAACAATGGAATTTGGTATGATCACATAGTTGTGCATTCATCACTTCAATCATTATTGGAGCATTTCCATTATTTCAGTAATAATAAAAAACAAGAAAATTCCTCACCTCTCAACCTCTCTATGATTCCCCTGCTGTACATAGTTGCTATATCTGGCTACTCTTGCACAAATATTTATTATTTTATTAAGTTGCTCTTTTTTGAGATGTATTCACATACACTATGATCTATCCAAAGTGTATAATCAATGGCTTTTATTATAATCACAATGTTGTACATGCAGTTTTTAGCACAATTTCTCAACCTTTTCCATACACCATTCTCTGGATGCTGTATAATGCTCCTTTGGCCTACTGAGCTCCAGAACAGTTGTTACAGACAGTTTCTGACTCTTCACTAGCTCTTTTGGAAGAGAAGTGAGTCCTGAATCTCCCTGATCTGCCATCTTCCTGGAAATTCCCTTGCTAGTGTAAATATCTTTGGTATACATGGAACAAGATAACCTCATACACATCTTCCTGACCAAACATGGAGAAAAGTTTTATATATTTTCCCACATGGAAAATAAGCAATCCAATATGATCTAAAGTTAGGTTAAGATTAGATCCAGAAAACCACCTTGAATGTCTCTCTATTTGTATTTTTTTTACCCTTTAAGTGGGTCATATAAGCATCAGCACATTGCCATTTTACAAGAGTCCATTAGTCTGAGAAAGAAGAAAGCTTTCCTATTTAAATGATGTAACAATTCATGTATATTACTCCCAATTAAGTATGTTGAGTTTCCATTTAAAATATAACCTGAATATTGACTAAATCATGTTATATAAGTTTATCTGTATTGGGTAAAGAGATAATGCAGGCATTACACATGCAAGTGGGTTACTTGTCATTGAATCAATATCTAATTTAGTGATTTTCTTTGTTACATCAGTAAAAGTATCATTATTGGAGTCACTTTTAAGCTCTCTGTCTTTGAATATGGGAGTCCCATCTCAATTGACTGAATCTAACCTGATTGATTGGTTATATACAACCAATATATACAGCCAGTCTTGTATATATATCCAATTTTGGCCCTGTCTTATTACAGTTTTCTTGCAAAAAGAAGAGTTTATAATCACCACATTATAAGTTGTGAAAAGCTAGTTAAAGCTTCAAATAAAGTGTCCCAATGCCAAATACATTTAACTTATTGATCTGTAACAAGGGCTGACTAATTTTTAACAGGATACTAAATCTTTTTATTAAACATTTACCTCTTTTTTTGACCAATGATCACTTTTGCCTGAATGGAACATTATTTTAGGTCCATCTTTATCATCTAGATATTGGCAAACCCAGCAATCAGTTAAATTTATAATGCTAGAAACCCTATAAATAACTGGAGTTGAGATAGATCTAACTTTAGAGAAGTAGCAGTGATTAATAGCATTGCTTTTTAAATATTTAAAATCACTTAATAAGTTTTTTCTTTGTAAATCAATCAATAATATTGTACACCATGCTTTAAAAGTTAGGTAATCAAGACCACATTAATAATCCATAGGCATTTAGAATGAGATTCCATTTGCTCATAGTTTTGCATTGTAAGCAGCATAATCACTGCATAGATATACTCTGAATGTATATTAAATTATCTCATTTATACTAACTTCTTAGAAAGGATGTGTTCTGTTTAGCGCTAGTTGGAAGTATCATAAATTAAAAATTAATTAAGCTTTACTGTATTTGAGAATAGCTTTGGCTTAACTACCAATACCTTCAGCCATTTGTTTTATATTTACATACATATACATGGGTAAGTCATATGTGGATGTGTTTATTGTTTTTATGAAGTCTGTCTATAACAATCTACTGCTAGTAACAGACACACTATGTTGCTGTTTAAAATTGTCCCTCAGTTCTATTCTAAACCCATAGTTCAATTTATTTTATTGCCCTCAACCTGTCATAACCAGAAGCAAAACACTGGAACTTTAAATTAAAACTCAACTCCACTTATCTAAAGGTTTGTTTATTCATACTATTTTGCTGAAGGACTCATATGTATATATAAATCAATACATTAATCTGTGCAGTTTGACAGCAATATTAGAATCCTATGACCCTGTAATTCTTGAAGGAAGTGATGTATACTTTCTGGATAATTTAGAGAAATGTTGACCTTTCCAGCTATTTTTTAAAAAAATGAACAGTTCTTCCTTTTAACTAATATATGAATTAATCTTTCTGAATTCACTGGTTTCTGAAACTGGTCTTCAGCAAAGGTCTGATATCTAGGCAATTAATAGAGACTGTGTAACCCTCTAAGAAGACACTTCAAAGTGAATTAAACTTTTTCACTTGAGAGAAACAAACAATTCCTACCAAACCCCAAAAATGTATGTCACATTGGACCTCCCAGGACAATTCCACATTTTACTACAGAGCTTAAAAAAGTTGTATTGGCTCTTCTGAAAGACTCTCAATTGACAACATCATCACCACCTATACCTGGAGAAAAAGTGGTCCATTTTTTACTTCAGTAGCAGAGAATGTAACTACCAATTTCTATTTATCTGTAAAGAATATTTTTAAAAGATTTTTTTCTCTCCCCTTCCTGTCCCCTGCCCCCAGTCATTTGTTCTCTGTATCCACTTGCTGCGTGTTCTTGTTTTTGTCGACTTCTGTTGTCAGCAGCATAGGAATCTGTGTCTCTTTTTGTTGCATCATCTAGCTGCATTAGCTTTCCATGTGTGGTGCCATCCCTGGGCAGGCTGCACTTTCTTTCATGCTGGGTAGCTCTCCTTACGGGGCACACTCCTTGCACTCCTTGAGCACATCAGCACTGCACATGGGCCAGCTCCGCACAGGTCAAGGAGGCCCAGGGTTTGAACTGTGGACCTCCCATGTGGTAGACGGACACCCTAACCACTGGGCCAAGTCTGCTTCCCTGTAAAGAATATTTTAAGAGACTCTGAAAGAGCAGAGTAACTAAGGATGAAAAGATTTAAGAGTATCTAAAATTTAAATAATAAATCTTTCTCACAAAATTTATCTCCTTAAAAGAAAGGTACTAAAGAACTTATATGTGAATATCCTACTTATATTTTGAAAAATCAGATATTTTTAAGTGAAGGTGGAAATGAATTAAAATATGAAGGATAGAATTAAATAACCAGCTATATAGCCAATTCAAATTACATTAAAACCCAAATATGAACTATAAACAGAAGTGAAATTTTCCTAAAATGAAGTGAATATTCACTAAACCCCATCCCCTCCCCAAGTAGGTAAATTACATTAAGGAGAAGAATTCTACATGGACTGAGATACTTTTACACTTCAATATGTATAAAAACATAAAAATAAATTTAATGTTGCTAAAATAACTGTCTGAGATTTTAGGGTTACATAGTTAGAAATATATAATTCTACTCTTACAAACAAGTCAACTAGGAGAAATAAGTTAGCATAATAATTTGAACTAGCTGCCTACATATTGAACAGGCCTTATTTTATTTTTTGTTTTTGTTTTTTAGCTTTTTTGAATATGTAAAACATATGATATGTCCTTTTTTATCATGGATGATACAGTCAATTTTAGGTCACAAGGTTCAATGGCACAAAGATGGAAACTAGATTCCATGCATTTTTCTTTATCTTGTGTTTCATTCCTCTCAAACTCTCTGACAGCTTTATTTAATTTTTTTTTAATTTTTAAAGAAGCTTTAGATTATATAAATGTTTAATAAAAAATAAAGGGGATTCCCATATTCCCCAACCCCTCACCCTAACCCTCCCACACTTTCTGACATTGACTTCTTTCATTAGTGTGGTAAATTTGCTACAATTGATGAACACATATTGAAGCATTGTTATTAACAATGTACTGTCGTTTCTATTATAGCTTACACTCTGCCTTACCCAATTTTGGTTATGACCAAATGTAATGGTCTGTACCTATCATTGCAATGTCATGCAGGACAATTCCAGTGCCCCAAATGTCCCTATATTATACCTATTCTTCCCTCTCCCTCACCTCAGAACCTCTGGTGGCCACTACCTTTACATCAATGATAAAAGTTCTTCCATTGCTAGAATAATATTAAGTCTACAATAGAATAATACTAAGTCTATTTTAGTCCATTGTTCACTCCCCAGTCTTGAGAATTTCAGGATGGTGATCCCACTGCTTCTACTTGAGAGGGGGCTTAAATCCCAATGGGCAGATCGCTGACATCTTCTTGACTGGTATAAATGTTGCTACTAGAAGTTGATGGCTGAGAATAGCCCTCATTTTCTTGTGATTGGGAGGCTTGTGTGATTTTATTATTTTCCTCTATGTCATTTTTCTGAAATCAGGAACATTAAAGCCCTCTTCTACATATGTTGAGTTTTCTAGTATGGCTTTCCCAGGTATTTTCCCTTTATTATTTCCTTTATCTTCAGGAAGTCAATTCTCACATCTGTTGTAATGCATTTCCACAAGGGGAGGATACATTCCATTGCATGAAGTACATTTCCCACAGAGAGCCAAGGAAATTTCAGGATCTTCTTCAGATGAGTCTGTATCACTTTCTCCTGCTTGATATACAGTAACTTGATAAACCTGATCATCTTCATATGAGAGTTCTTGTCCTTCTTCACTAATCTTCTGAATCAAGAGATTCAACTTCAAATTATACACTGAATTGATCTGAAACTGAATCGTGATTCAACCAATCACCAGAATGTTCACTTAAACCAGTATCAAGATCCAGATTTGATAGTCTCCATTGATTCACTCCTACAGAATCTTTTACACCATATCTTCCTTATTATACATAGAGCAAGACTTTCATCAGAGGAAAAGTAAATTCTAGCAAATTTGTGGTGCTTTCTGTTGTCCACCAGCTAAGTCTTCTGAATTTTCTGTTTCACTTACTCTCCTTTTAGATGAAGGTCTAAAAATCAAATTTGAGGATGAAGGTTTCTCCTCCTACACCTCTTGCACAAGGTCCCTTTGATGGCTGCCATCTTTTTTTTTTTTAAGATTTATTTTATTTATTTCTCTCCCGTTCCCCCTCCCCTGCCCCAGTTGTCTGTTCTCTGTGTCCATTTGCTGTATGTTCTTTGTCCACTTCTGTTGTTGTCAGCGGCATGGGAATCTGTGTCTTTTTTTTGTTGCATCATCTTGTGTCAGCTCTCCGTGCACGTGGCACCCTTACTGGGCAGGGTGAACTTTCTTTCACACTGGGCAGCTCTCCTTAAGGGGTGCACTCATTGTGCATGGGGCTCCCCTAGCGGGGGGCACCCCTGTGTGGGGCAGCTCTCCTTGTGTGCATGAGCACTGCACATGGGCCAGCTCCACATGTGTCAAGGAGGCCCAGGGTTTGAACTGTGGACCTCCCATTTGGTAGACAGACACCCTATTCACTGGGCCAAATCCGCTTCCTGATGGTTGCCATCTTGAAGGTGACACCTGTTTTCACTTAGAGATGCACCTGAACCTGATGGTTCCTGCTGGTTGACTACTACCAAGTTTCTGTAGACATTTTCCTGTGTTCTTTCACAGAGGAGCTTGGCACTACAAAAACTCCCCTAGAAGATAATTCGAACAATATACAATATATTGTTGTTTCTCATCACTTGGTCATAATATAGTGGCCAAGATAAAATATAATGTCTTTCATTGTGTGTCTTTTTTGTGCACAAACAGACTTTAGCAACTTCAGTAATGATTGTTTTGTTCTAACCAGGGTCTCTGGTTCTGAAACACGAATCTGTGAGGTGCTCATAGCATATCAGTAGCTAGATAATTGTTGGTATTGCACATTTGCCATGCAGGGTTTTTCATGCCTACGGTGGGATCTTTTGAGGCTCCCCAGTTCTGTTTATGGGGCACATGGAAGCCTTCATGTCAATTTCACACCACGATTGTATTCCAACACATTAGGTTGGAAGTAGGCGATTCCTTGAGGCAAAAGCATCATATACTGAGTCAGAGGTTCTGACCAGAAAAAGGCTCAGCTTCTTGCTCCATCCCCCTTCCAGTCACACAGGGCAACACAAGCCCCAAACAAAAGGAACAAAGGTTGCTAATAGCCATGGTCCCCCTTCTTCCTATCTGTCCTCTTGATAGTGGGAGGCCACTGGGGCTGGGAAGCTAAGTGTGGAGGCCCCCCCAACTTCTTGAGAGCCCATATGAATCAGATCATTCTGCCTTGATGCCTTGAGAGACATGCTTGTTGCTTTTGCTAACTAAAAGGGAAGAAGATTAGAGCTCTTCTATTTTACTTAAGTTCTTAGATGCTCTTATCTTTTTAAACAAAAGAAGAAGCATTTGGAAATGTACACACACATCTTGTCTATTTTCTTGTATGTAGCCAGAAATGAAGCAGTTGCTTACAGATAATAAAATGTTTCTCAGTTTTACTATTGTGTGGTTAGACTGGTAAGAGGATGTGTCTGTCCCCTTGAAGCTGGCACATGGTCTGTATGAATGCCCAGAGCCTGGAGAAGCCCTGGGCTTCCACCCAGCTCTTCAGAGTGACAGTGGCCCTCCATCCTGCCATCCTCCCCAGCCCAAGGCTGTGCTACTTATATGTCACCAGGTCCTTGTCTGGTCAGCACCAATGTGAAACACCCTTCTCCATTCTAAAAGATTCTAGAAAGGAATCTTCTGGCTCTTTTAATACTATTATTATGTAGCAAAAGTTTTCTCTTCCTTTCTAGCATGGTATTTTTTGTTTGGGTTTTGTTTTTGTGCTGAAATGACAATTCTCTTTCTTGTTCAGTCAGCCTCACATCTGTTCTATATAATACACCATGGCCAGACTCAGTACAGGCTCAGCACACCAGTGTCTTCCCAGCTCATGGCCATGATAAAACAGCCCACTTCCCTAATTGGCTAACCAACCTTGTGGGTTTAAATTATGTGACACTGACAATTTTCACAAATTGAGTACATTCAGTTGTTCATATGACCCTCCTGGTATTCACGATATATGTAGGTTCACAACATAAGATGATACATTATCAATATGATACCTAAATCATAGACTGCATATGTAATCATTTATAACAATGTAACTTCATCAAGAACTTCCCTCTGAAAGTTCTTTTTTCCAGATTTGTGCTAACATGGGGGTCAGGGACTAATTCCACAGGCATCATGTAGACATCAGACAAGGTTGTTTTCAAGCACCATTTTTTAAAAGAAAATATTTATTTTGCCCCATAATGATAGCAATGTATGTAATCTCTGTCACAAATCTCAGCCCAAGTCTAAATATTTTTAAGGTGCTATGAACTTAGGGCAGCACTGGGCAGCTTAGCACTTGCTGAAATGTGTTCAGTGTTCAATTATATTTGTGCATATTTCTTTACTGTACAAGGAAAACAACATTTAATTTTCTAAATATCCAGAGAAAGTAATGTAAAACAATGTTTTACTGAGAAATAAGAAAATTTTCTTATTGTTTTTCAGGGGGTTAGGATTATTTTCTTTGCTCTATTTATTTTAAAAGTTCTTTTGCATTCTCCTTTTCATATATTTCCTTCATTTTACCAAAAGCTGTCCTTTATTCTTCAACCTTGATCTTTTTGTCTTCTAAAAATGCCATATTTGCTTAATGAAACCTCAGGGAAATGATAATGCCTCACACACACTGGATGTGTCATTTGTCTTTATTTTATTTGGTCATTAAATTTTTGTTTGGGGGAAGAGACATGCATGTCAACTATATGACATATTCCACTTACTAGCTGCCCTCTCCACAAGTATGGCTGAAACATTTCTATAATTGTACAGAAGATGCAAAGGAGTACATAGCTTCATTTATATCACAAAATCAAAGATTGGGTTATTTTTCTTTTAATGTTTACAACCTATTTTCTCCATTTAAGTAGTGCTGCTTCAAGAACTATGTGGTATTACAGATAAAGTTGGAGATTAGTTTGAGGAACATTTATTGCTATACTCCTTGTCAATCCCCCACTGATTGAAAGAAAAATTGTTCCAGATAGCTTATCTTATCTTAGGATGAGGTCTTAGTTGGTATTTAAGAAAACCAGTTCATTCTTAGCTTTAAGCTTTCAATTTTAAGAATAAATGCATACTGCAGGAATTTAGAAACTTAAATGTGTGCTTAACTTATTGCAGTCATAGTTTCCTCATAAATTCTTTACCATCTATTTCATGTGCATTAGAAATAACAAGCTGGGCTCCAGTCTTGTGAAGCTGCTGCTGGTTAAAGCAGGATGTGCAGATGCTACCAAGTGTGGCATCTGGAACCCACACTGTCATGAAGCCCGAGTCAGGGGAAAGGACCTGAAATAAAATCATCACCTTCGTGAACATGAGAACCTTTACTTGGCCTTATAAGGTGGGAAGGGAAAGCTAATATTAAAAATCAGCCTTGGGGAAACGGACTTTGGCCCAGTGGTTAGGGCGTCCGTCTACCACATGGGAGGTCCGCCGTTCAAGCCCCGGGCCTCCTTGACCCGTGTGGAGCTGGCCCATGCGCAGTGCTGATGTGCGTAAGGAGTGCTGTGCCACACAGGGGTGTGTCCCCCGCATAGGGGAGCCCCACGCGCAAGGAGTGCACCCAAAAGGAGAGCCGCCCAGCGTGAAGGAGGGAGCAGCCTGCCAAGGAATGGCGCCGCCCACACTTCCCGTGCCACTGACGACAACAGAAGTGGACAAAGAAACAAGACGCAGCAAAAAGACACAGAAAACTGACAACCGGGGAGGGGAGGGGAATTAAAATAAATAAAAATCTTTAAAAAAAAAAATCAGCCTTGAAGGGTGGGTGCAACACCATTTGCTTTGTTAGGTGGTTTGGTGAACATTTTTGCATGTGGGTCTTTCTCTTTTTACAGAGTAGATCGAGGTCCAGCCAAGTTGACTATAAAGGAAGTCAGATATCTCATTAAATTGCTATAAATTAGGAATGTCCCATTGGAGATCGCATCCACCCTACATTATTCAGAGCAGCAGCAGCTGTTTGCTGAGGGAGAAGGTTCTGTGGTGTCCTCATCACCTGCCACCTTGAGATGCTGCTGCCTGCTCCTCTTTGGACAAAACTGCCACATCCAGCCCTTCCATTCCTCCCCAGTGTGCTTTGCTTTTAGAGTGGAAATTCACAGAATGAATTCCAGCCCTTCATTTGCATGATTGTGGCATTGTCTGAGCCTCAACTTCAGGGTCACAGTGGTCGGGAGGCACTGGTGGCTGTCCTGAGTGCAGCGGCCCTCACTGAGCACCTGCCATCCAGTCTTCAGTCCATGATAAGTGTTGCTGCTGGGGAACCAGAGCTGAGTCTAAGCACTTCACTCATCACACTGCATAGGACAGACACAGGATTTGAGTCCACATCTGGGAGCCCAGTGTCTGGAATTTCCCTTCCTGGGTGTTTCTCAGTCAGCTAATTAAAGTATTTAGAGCAAGCATGCCTATTTTAAATAAGCAGCATTTCTAATATTCATTGTGCTGTTCAAGTATACATAGTATTAAATATAGTCCTTTGAGAAACATGTATCTGCTGTTCACATCTTATTACAGCTACTTAAAAAGATAATCAGCTGTGCCAAAAATAGGGTGTATTTGCTTTCACTTATTTTCTTAGAAGTTTAGGTATTGTTTGTTTAGTTTTTTAGTCAACAGTGTATTCAAATCAAGTTCTGGAAATAGAAAATTACTGCCTTATATTGCCTAATATAAAGGCATTCCATGAAGTTTGAAACAAGCTAAAAGGACACTGAAGTTCTTCTTCCTTATAAAACTTCAATAATTTTCCTGATGAAATTAAAGAGTGTGGTTGAAGACAGTTGTTCATCCAACTTTTTCATTCTGGGGAAATGTGGTCTCTTCCCTTTTACACTTTTAGAAAAAGGGTCATATTTAAGTAGGTTGCTAAAGTTGTGGCTGTGGTTAGGAGACACCAGTGCATGAGCCTGCCTGTCTGCCTGCAATAAACATAGCCTTGTTCCTTTCTGAGTGATTTAAACTACACAGAAGTCCATTAGAAGGCTCCCTGGAGCCATTGGGCTTCTGTCTTCTCTTCTAAAACTGCTGAGCTCATGACCCTGTATAAATAGCCCTTATTTTGTTTGTCACTGACATAAAGGAGGTTGAATGGGAGGCTGGGTCATGACAAGACTGGGAATCTTAGGGCACAGAATATACAGAGAGCTTTGTGGTGATCATGGCGTTTGTATGTCAGGGGCACTGTGGACCTCTGTTTGGGCAAGAGGTTCCTGGGAACCTGAGTCCTGCACCCTTTCTCCCATCACTTCCACCTGCACACACATATGTGGCTCAGTGACACCCTGCAAGTGGGGTCTGGGGTTGGTGTGCTGCTCTGCCAGCTACTTCAGGGGTAACTCCTCTCCTGTCTACCTCTCCTTCGAACAGAGAACCTGCAGCTTTGGAGGATTTGACCTGACAAACCATTCTCTGCACATGGGCAGTAGTAATGCCTCCCCAGTGGTGAGTGCAGTCAGAAGGAGACCAGCAGTTTATACTGGAGGGATGTGGTTGGCAAGGGCTCAAGCTGGGTGCTTAGAGAATAGAGGCCCTGTGAGCAGGTGGCCCTCTATGGCCCTCAGGCTCTTCCCTGCTCCATGGGGGTAAGTGAGAGCTCCCCCAGCCTGGTCTTCTCCCTGAAGGCAGCCAGTTCCCCAGGGGCTTTTATCACTCTCTTCACACAGTGGATCCAGGGGTCTTTGGTTTGTGCAGAGAACACCAAATGGAGCATGGCTGAATGGAGAATATTTCCCACCAAGCCTCTGGGCTCCTGTGGCCTCTCTGCTACCTTCATGGGCCAGTCCCCACTCACAGGGGGTTCTGCTTCTGGACCTCAGCCCCAGAGGCTGCCGGGGTGCCCAGCTTGCTCCCTAAAGGCCCCTCTCTCAGGGCCCAAGGGTTTAGGTGAGTTTTCTGTGCAGCTTTGGAAAAACATGCATTTTGTCATGAAACTGAAATTTAGATTGCCTGCTTTATATTTGTTAGCATCGTATGTGACACAAGAAGGGTTTGAGAAATTTCTGGGAGAAAAACTTTTATTTGGATGTCAAATTTTATTCCTTTGTAAACCCATAATTTTATGTAGTGATGCTTTTAAAAAATGAAAGTATGATTTTTTTTTCTTTTCTCAGAAGAAAGTTTTTTTTTTAAGCAAAACAAAATGAGTGCTGACCACAGTCTGCCTTTTCAGACTAGGGAATTCAAACCTAGAGGAGCCAATACCCTTGGTCACCTGATGCTGGCTTTGCTGACTTGCCTTTTGTTCTCCTGGGAAGGGTTACCTGGATATTAGTCCATGTAAACCACTGTTGGACTGATGAAGTGCAGTCCCCTTTGGATTTTTGTTGTTTTTATTGTCTGTTTGAGGTACCAAGGCCAGGGTTTGAACCAGAGACCTCATATGTGGGAAGCTGGAGCTCAAACATTGAGCCACATAGGCTTCCCTGAATTGATTATTTCTTTTGTTTTTCTTGTTGTTTTTCTAAAATTTTAGGAGGCATGAGGCAACTGAATCCAGGATCTCCAATGTGAGAAGGGGACACTCGACCACTTGAGTCACATCTGCTCCTAATAATGTTATTTTAACAAGGGTTAATCTTGATGACTAGAGAAAGTATGGAAAATAGGTTTTTGAGGAAGATAACAAAAGTGTAAAAACAAAATTGTAAATATAGATAAAAGCACAAGGGTGTCAATTAAACAAGGGAATTTTGGTATAATGAAAAAATTTATTTTGATACATCTTTGCCTTGTCCCAACTTAGTCATAAATTCACATTTTGAGCAACCACCTGAGTTAACCCTTCCCTGGGTATAACCACAACTAGCAACACCTGCACCTTCACAGGTATGGATGATAAGAGCTTCTATGATCACCCTGTGCCACTTATTTTCAATTGCTCCTTGTCACTGCAGCTCTTTCCTGCTGCATAATTTATTTGCAAGGCATTAATTTCCATATGGCTTGGATGATAAGCTGCTCTCAGCTTCTCCACATGGCCTTAGTTACATCTGCTTTTTGTACCATATATTGTGAAACTGCCAGGCCCACGGTCCATTGGATTCTTCCCATCGGGGTCACAGTAAAGTAAAGAGCCTGGAATAAACATGTGCTCCAACCTGCCCTTCCATGAGCCCTCACAGGAACCTAGATTAGGTAAGCTGGGGCCCTCCCAAGATTCTTCATTCTCCCCCTCCAAATTCTTCGATGTTATGAACCTCTCATTTCATGCAATCTTGCTGGGTATCTGTGTTTTTACCTTATCACCCAAAAAACTTCCCCATAACCTGCAAAACACTTGGCTGAATGGGTTCTTGTTCCATGATCTTGGCAGTACCTGTCCACATTAGATACACACACAGTGTCAACTGCTTCTGCATTATTTTGGTTAATTTTAATTTTGGATCATATACCATTTCATATACCCACCTTGGAAGTGGCACCAGTTTTAGCTGCATGTGTTGTACCCAAGTCTCATTTCCTTCTAATTTGACAGCTATATGTGAAGTTATTAAAACCTGATAAGTTTATTTTGAGTAGGCCAGAGATTGGTTTTTCATTGTTTTCTTTTCCAGAATATAATGTCATCAGTTTGCAGGTGGTGGAATGTTGTCTTTAGGTGGTAGAGGGTTAGTAAATCTTCAGTAACTTAAAAAAAAAAATCCCTGAGGATATTCCATTGATTTCCTACAATACTGAAAAAACCTCACTTCACTATCATTGGATCCTGTTTTACTTAACCAAGTCTGATGAAAACAATATTTCCCCAAATGAGCTGGCTTTTCCAAAGGGGGTTTATTGACTTGCAAGCTTCTGTTGTGAGGCTGAGAAAAGAGTCCAAATCAAGACATCCTCTGGCAATGCTCTCTCCTCAAAGATCAGCTGTGGGTGATCCTGGACTCCTGTCATATGGGAAGGTACATGGTGGCATCCATCAGTCTCTGCTTTCTCCTCTGAACTCTGTTGCTTTCAGTTTCTGGTTTCTCTCTCAGCTTCTGAGCATTTCACTCTGAGCACCTGCATCTGTCTCTTTCCATATGGACTCTAGTAAGAGGATTAAGTCCCACCCTGGGGCATGCCTTACAGAAGTAATCTAATCAAAGAGTCCCATTTACAATAGGTCCACTCCCACAGGAATGGATTTGCTCTAAGGACATGATTCTCTGGGATCTGTCCAGCATCAAACTGTTACAGATCCTCTCTAGTGAACTGTTCCCCATACATGGGCTGCCCTATAATTACCTCTTGTGGGATCAGTGGTGTTTGCCTGATGGCATAGACCTCAGTGCCATGAGGATCAAAGGGAATGTTTTGGCCAAGACAGCACCAGTGAGTCAATATTTAAACTTTAATTTAAATATCTCATGGATTTATTCTACCTTACCATAGATGTTGGATGGTATGGGCAATGGGTGATTTGCTGGATAGGAACCACTTGACACAAACTTTAAATATATATATATATATATATTTTAAAAAAGATACTTAGATTACATAAATGTATATTGATACACTTTTTTTATAATCTTTCCAGTGAAGTGAGTTTGAAGCTTGCTTGAGAGTTCAAAGGGTACTCCCTGCTTTGGAAAACCATTTTCCTTTTTTCCCCTACAGTTAAAGCATTCTTATTTTGACAAGAGAATGCCTCAACCCATTCTTACTCCCTGTAAGTCATAAACTATATATAATTATAATCCACTGAAAGAACTGGCTGGTAAAGCCCTTCAGCTGATGTTCAAATAGTCCAGTTGTGGCAGTTAAGTTTATGGAGATATAAACATTAATAAATTTTGCCTAGATGATGAGCCTGTCATGTATGAATCTGATTACAGATTTTTTAAAGTACCTTATCAAAACTGCCCACCAATATATTTTCTTGTCCTTCTTCATTTTTTGCATTCTGTAATGGGTAATTTCATGGAGTGCTCACGTGTAGTTCCTTCTAGGGACTCTAGGGCAACAGGGCACTATGCAGCACTTCCTAGATTCCATTCCCAGAATTTAATTGGTAACCCTGCTGACTCTATTTTTCTTTTTCAAATACAGAAACATTTTCCTAACTGTGAGCTAACACATTTGGAGAGGACTTATGAAGGACATTATACAAGGAAAATGTTCTGTTGTCTCCACATATTGTTGAGCTGCGAGGTTGACATTTTTCTTATCTTCTCACTAAGTTTTGTGAGTGTGTGCTTCCATTTTTATCACAGCATTTTTTCTTTGTTTTACCTTTTCCTTAGGTGATAGAAATACATCTATTATTTTAGATATTTACCATTTTTTACTAGGTTCCTAATGACTTCAGGAAGTCCATTTGTTTTCATAAACTTCCAAAATCATTAATTACTCCAAATGCATAATTATGGTCAGTATAAATATTAAGTGATTTTCTTTTAGCTAAATGACTGCCTCTATTTAAAAGTTTTACCACAGCTCACTAGGGCATGGTGAGGCCAGGGGCTTGCTGACCAGTAATTGCTTCTACTGTAGTGGTTACTTCATAGTCTGCCTCATAATTATCTGTTTCTGTTTTATGGTAAGACACATCTAAAAATATGATCTAAGCCAGGTTTATCAAGGATTTTTTTTTGTTGTTTGTTTTGTTTTGTTTTTGTTTGTGTGTGTTTTGTTTTGCTTTGCTTTGTTTTTGGTAAATCTGGTCCTGGGGATAATAACTGAGAAACAGGAACCTCACAATCTTGAGAATCATCTTTTTCAGGCATGGGCAACAGAGTACTGGATTTAAAGTATCACATTAGAGGATTTGGATATTTTAAGGAGAGAGCAGTATGATTTCAAAAAAAGTCGGTCTGTGAGTTGACAAATGCTGGATTTTTCTTGAGATTAGAAACCAGCAAATCATGAGCTCTAGTAACTGAAAGGTATGCCCCCTGACCAAGTCAGCTGACACCTCATGTAATTTGCAACCACAGCTAATATTCTTTCATGGATCAGTATGGTGTAACTACTGCATCCAATTACAGACTGGAATATTCCATAGCTTTTTCCCTGTTGGAAACTGAGGCACAGTGGTCTTGCAAGGAGAGACATGCTGTTTCCATGGCTATGCTTGCAACCTAAGGAATGCAGTAATTAAGAGTTCTGGGCAAACAGGATGAAGCTGTTAAAGGCTGAAAGAAAAGATGAGAACATAGTTTTTGTAGTAAATAGACCACTTAGACTGTACCTTGAGATAAGATTTTTTGAATTCCTTAGATTATGAGTAATACTGATAGTTAACTGCATTTTGCTGCTTGTTCTCACATAGACTGGGGTATATATAGCGCCCCTTGTAAAAAAATAAAGTTGTCTGATCCCAGCTCTCTCTCTTTCTTCCTCTTTCTTTCATTCTTCTTTTTCTCTTTCTTTCATTCCTGATACCCTTCGGGCCCAAATCTCCAACAAATGGCACCCAATGTGGGGCCCAAAGAAGTGAGTCTTCCAAAACAGTATTGGGAACCACAGAAAGGACTCCTACAAGGGTCATGAATGGCATCCAAAGCAGTGTGACTGGGAGTCTTCTTTTAGGTAAGTAATATTTTCATTAGGTCATCAGGGTAATAGTTAAAATGGGAAGTGTGGAAGAATATTTGCAAGTGTTAAAAACTTTGCTAGTGGGGTGCCTGTAAAAAGTTGTGAGTTAATAAAATTGTTTGCTTTAATACAAAAGCATTGTGGTTGGTTTCAGCTTCAGGGGCATAATGTTTTAAATTCAAACAGTGGAGATGTGTAATGAAAGCTTTATAGAGAGCATATCAAAGAGGGGAATCCATTCCTTTTATCTGTGTGAGCTTTGTACCAGCAAATTACTGCCACCTTAGATCCTTTACAATCAGAGGAAGATGACAAAGAAGAAATTACTATATTTTCAAAACCCATAGACAAACAGAAAGTGGGGGACAATTTGAAAGAACTAAATCCTGAGCCAAAAGGCAGAGGAAAGTCTCCTGGCTTTATGACTAATCCTTTTATAGATAAGAAAATAACTGTCTGCTCTAATGAAATATCCAATCTCCATATATCATCCAGATGCTTATTCTAGCTTATATCCAGTTCAGCCTACTGTGCCTATTGAGCCACCACTTATGGCTGCCCTGACATTAGCACCTGGAATCTTTTCAGATATGTCAGATGCTTTACCCTATGTTAAAAAGATATTTGTTTCCAACCCCACTCCTCAAACACCCTTGATGTGCTGTTTATTGCAAGGATCTCAACAAGGGTATCTGGAGGTCATGCGATTCTTATCAGCTTTTCTGGTTATATCACAACCAACTCCATCAGATGCTAATAATCCTCAGGAAGGTACTGAGTTCCATCATGAACCAATACCTTTTAAACTATTGAAAGATTTAAAACAGGTAAAAATACTAAATAAAGTTCTTGTTAGTGAAATCAGGCTTGTAAGAAAACTCTCTGTTAAAGTGTTAACTATGATAAGGAAATTATTCTGGCAGCAACTCTGTAAACCCCCTGCTGCCTACATAATAATGTAATTGTGGGCTAGTGTTAGTTAATAGAATTAAACTGCTGGAAAAGGAGATAAACAGCAACATTGGTGTTCTGTTTTGTTTCCATGCTAATTCTGATTGGGCCTATTTAACCAAAGTAATAAAACAATACAAAATTTTTATCAAGGTGTTAAAAGGAATTTTTGGTTTTAAATCAAAAGTTTACTCCTGAACTTCAAGTCTCAGTATAGTCTTACAGAGTAGTAATCCAAAAAATGTGTGTTCTAAATGGCTAAATAAGAGCTTAATTACATTTATGCTGCTCAAGTTATCTTAACTGATTGCTGATAATAAAAATGTTTCCAAGCACATGCTTGAATGTTACAGGCAACATGGATTCCAGAAAAAATCTTAAAAACAGTAAAATCTAAGATGTGATATGATGGAGAACTTAAAAACAGCTATACCAAAAAAGTAAGAAAGTAAGAATTATGAGTCAATTGTAAACTGTATGTTTCTGTAAATGTGTTGTAATTGTTTTGTGTTTGTCTGTTTGTTCAATGTCAGTGTATATTTTGATACCTCCAGATGGTGATATAAATTAATAAATAAAAATTTCAAAAAGAGATCTATTCAAATGGCCAAAAATTAAATAAATGTTTATATTAATACTTAAGTTTAAATGTTAATGGCATCTCTACAATGATAAAAATTGTAAGTCTTAATGAAATTACTGTCTCTTCATAAAAAATGGTTCTTGCCTAAATTGAAATGAATAGTTTATTTTTGTTCACAAAATAAAGGATGTAAAACTTGAATAAATATTTTGAAAGGTAAAATTTTGTAGAAGTGCTAACTAAAGTTAATATGTTTGTTTAAAAAGTGTATTTTGTCCTAAAATAAGACAACTGGTCTTCATAAAATCAGAAAGAACATATGCAGAATGGAACTTGAATGCATGTGGTAAGTTATAAAGGGTATTGTAGTAACTTTGGGTAAGGAAATGTGTTCTGTGAAGGTAAAATTTGTCTTAAAATAATATAATTATAGTCTATATAGTTATAAATAATTATAAGAAGTTTAACAAAGCATTGTTTAAATTAAGGTATTTAAATGGATAATTCCAAATAGTCATTATTAAACAAAACCTGAATTGATAATAATAAAAGGTAATTTTATAACAAGAAAACTTGTTGGCAGCCAGCCTCTCCTGTCAACTTGGTTCTAAAAGACTATTTCTGGTATTACATGCTACTAAGTATTTAAAATGAAGAAAAGTTCATTATTTTAACAAGTTTGTTTAGTGTTGATTATAATTATATTTTGGAAAAAGTTTGCTGGAAAACAGTTTCCAAAATTGTTTTGGTAACTTATGTATCTGGGATATATGGAATGTGTTTTTATTGTTAAGGAAACAGGAGATGGTTTTTTCCTAAGATAAAATGATTGATTATTAAGAAAGAGTAAAATGTGTAACAAAACCTGAATGAATACAGAAAGTGTAGAAGGTTCATGGAAAAGAAAATTTATCATTAAAGTTAAGCAAGATTTGATGGGTCTGTCTATAAAATTTTAAAAAGTTTAGTATCAAGTAGTATACTAATGCAAAGGTAAAATTTTCTTCTTTCTCAAAGTCTCTCAAGTCATTAGCCTGTTTTGGTAAAAGTTTATGAAAAGTGTTCATCCTGAATAATCAGTATACAAGGAAAGTCTGTTTTATCAAAATAGCTTCTTGTGCTTTAACCTTATCATTTCCTCAGTGTTCAAAGAAGAAAAGATGTTATCTCTTTTGAAGGAAAGTAATTTTCAAGGCCTGCTTTCTCAAAATCAAATCCTGAAGAGTAGCTTTTAATTCCAAACTAATTACAAGAGATTTGTTCTTTTACCTTGAAAGAAAAATTAAAGTAATAGTTGAGTTCATTTAATATGTTATAAGTTGAATGGAAGGTGTTTGAAAGTGTTATAAAATTAACAGGATTTTTTAACCCTCTGTTAACTAAAGTTGTATGAGTAAAAGGTTCATATGAATGCTTAAGAGTGTATAAATTTACCAATATTTCAACATAATATTAAACAAAATACAATATGATTATGGTTTTAATTAATATAAAAAGGTGTGTGTCATAGAAACAACTTCTTATCATAAATTGAAGTAACACCATTGTAGTATGCAGCAATACCAAATATTGCTAGTTTGTTGCAAGAAGTTAAGGTCCAGCTGTGTCATTATCACTTTGTTTTAAAACATGCTAACACTTTCTTTAGTATTTCCTTAGGCAAGTCAAGTCAGCCTGCATTCTCCTACCTGTAGAAAAGTCAACAATAGACTTTTGCAGTGCCTCCCTAAGCTGTGTGTATAGCCCAACCATCTGCCCTGGCCTTGTGGCCAAGAATCTGGCTGAGTAGAAGAAATCTGTGACTAAAATACTACTGATGACATTATGTTAATCAATAATCCTTTTTTTCAAAATTAAAAGAAACAGCAGCAACAATGGTATCTTATCTTGAGAGCCTGGGGTGGGCAGACAGTTGGGATGGACTGTGAGGTCCCTGCTGCTCAATGTTGTTCAGTTGGGTAAAACAAAACTATAACCTCTGCTGTAATTGATAAAGTACAATGTTTTCTCACGTTAATGTAGTTTGTAATATGGCTGGAATACTGAAAATCTTTCATCCCTTCCTTAGCTCAAATATTAAAACCACTGCATGTATTAATTGGGAAAAGTCCTTTGTGGAAGTAGGAAAACCTCCAGCAAGCACTTTAAATAATAATAAAAAGAAGGTAAATTGTGGACATTAACTTAACCTATGAATTGGATGTGGCAAGCACCAATACTGGCTTTGGGTGGAGTTTGTGGCAAAAGCAAAATTCTAAACAAGTATCCTTGGATTTTAATCACAATTCTGGAAAGGGGCCAACAATACAATATAAAAAAGCAGTTGTGTGCAGCATGGGAGGTCCTGCTACAAGTGAAAGATTTAACCCAATAGTGTCTGGTCACTTTAAAGACTGCCATCTCTATCCAGGGATGGATTGAAAATGCTAAAAGCAAGACAGTAATGATGGACTATTGTAAATCACCCTCAGATTATGAAGAGACATCTGGGATACCTGCTAGTAGTAACAGGTGACTGTCATGTCCTTGCCTACTCCACTAACATCCCTTTTAGGACTGTTGGCATGGATGCCCTTGTGAAAATACAGAGCCCTACCACTGAAACCTGAGAAAAGGCAAAAGTGGCTCCACTGAAAAGGTGAACATCAATGAAGCAACAGTAGTGATGGCCAGAAGAAAAGGCATCTGGATACCTGTGAGAATGACATGGAATTTGGCAGTCATCTCCTGAAAGTCAGTTATTGCTACATATGGCACAAGAATTCTTGAAGTGGACTAGATGCTTTATTGGATTGCTTATTATAAGCATTTTGGGACTGATTGGTATCATTACAGTTGCTGCTACTGTTGCAATATCTTTACATGAAAGCACAAACAACAATATGACATAATTGGCATAAAAATGCTACTGATCTGTGACATAGTCAAGAGCATATAGATGGGCAGTTAAATAATTGAGTTAATGATTTGAAATCAGCTGTGTTACATATTAGAAATCAGTTGTATAATTTGAATTTGTTAAGGGGGTTGAGGTGTGATTGGAATGAAAATAATTTCTATTTAACTCTGCTTGCATGTAATTCATCAGATATAGTATGGAAAAAATGAAGAATCATTTATTAGGCCATAAAAGTAATATCTCTCTGAAAATATTAGAAAATATTAGAGATGTCTCATCAAATTTATGTAGCAAATGATAAGGATATTTTCTCATATATGATTTCACATATTACAAAATTTAGCCCAGTTAACTGGTAGAAATCACAGCATTTCCTGTCAGCTTTAGGAATAGGGCTAAACATATTTGTTCAGTGGTTCATGATTCTTGCCTGTGCCGGACAGTGCTTTCAAAGAAAATTGCAAAGTGTAACAGCCATGGGACATGTGAATAATCTGGTGCTAGCCAAAGCACTTCAATAATTTCCCCAAGTCAAAGAGCTTGGCTGGTAGTCAATGATGGGTAAGACTCTCAAGAGGAGGGCAACCTAAGACAGGCATGGTCACCTCAACTAAAACAAAAAGGGGGAAATTTTGGAAACTGAGGCACAGTGGTCTCACAAGGAGAGACATGCTGTTTCCATGGCTATGCTTGTGACCTAAGGAATGCAGTTATTAAGAGTTCTGGGCAAACAGGATGAAGCTGTTAAAGGCTGAAATAAAAGATGAGCACATACCTTTTGTAGTAAATAGAACACTTAGACTTTGTACCTTGAGATAAGATTTTTTGAATTCCTTAGATTATGAGTAATGCTGATAGTTAACTGCATGTTGCTGCTTGTTCTCACATAGACTGGGGTATATATAGAGCCCCTTGTAAACAATAAAGTTGTCTGATGAGTCTCTATTCACAGACCCCCTGATCCCAGCTCTCTCTCTTTCTTCCTCTTTCTTTCTTTCTTCTTTTTCTCTTTCTTTCATTCCCAATACCCTTCGGGCCCAAATCTCCAACACTCCCCATATCTCTAGTGAGGGCTTTTAAAAGTTATATTTTGATTTTCATAAACTTGAAATGATAAGTTTAATTGTAACTGGGTATAAGATTAAAGTTGGCGGTGATAGAGATTGTATAAAGTCCAATTAAAAATGTCTAAAGGGTCCTTTTTGCAAGGTTTTTGACACCTCTTGAACTTTCAGTTTTACAAGTGTTGTAGTAAACACAGTTTTACAAGTGTTGTAGTGTTGAAATTGACAGATGGAGCAAGGTTAATATGCTAACCTTACTTCTCATTTAAAGTTTATTTATTTATTTTGCTGAAGATAAAAAAATGCACCAGAAGAATACAATGTAACTGACCAGGAAACTTGGTTATTTTGTGGAATGGAGCATTTTATAAAGAATAACTTGAATGATTAAAAATAATACTGCACTCTTGTCTAATACCTTACAAATCTGCACCAGTGCATATCATGAACAGTAAAGATCTTGACAACTCTCTAAGAACTTCATATAATTTCTGAAATGTTTATATGAACAACTTTTTTTGCCCACTCAGATTTAACCAACAGAAAATTAGAAAATTCTTAATTTGACAACACATCCCATGCAAGTCCCAACATATCAAATAATCCTAACAACTTTAAAAATTTCTCTTTTTATAAGGTAAAAAATTAATGATTTTTTATTTTCTGGGACCCCAGCAGAAATCTTTGATCAAGGAGACATACTTAGGATTTGGTTGAGGGAATGCAAATGTCAAAATTGCCAGGAGGTTTGTAATGTATATGAAATAAGGTCATAGGTCACCATGAACAAGACTCAGCTCCTTATTTAACCAAAGTGACAATGAAAGATTACAAAAATATTCTGGAGAGGCAGGGCAAGATGGTGGCTGAGTGAGTGCACCTTATAGTCTCTCCTGCAAAGAAACAGTTGGGCAGCATTAGAAATTCTTCAGGACCAGGCTGTTTCAGGATTTTGCAGGGTAGGAGGTGTCTGGACATCGATTTGGTGGGAAGGTAACAGAGAAGATTCGTGTAAAAGATAAAATTGAGGTTCTCTTACATGGAGTTAGGGGCTGCATGCAGGATGCTCCCTCTTGGGGTGGGCGGCACTGTGGCACCAGCACTGCGGCAGCAATTCCTGGAGGCTCTGTGGTGCTGGGGAATTCATAAGCCCTGAGCAGGCTATTCAGGGGCTTGCAGGGCAGGAGGCCTTCAGAAACTGATTTGGTGAGGCAGATGGAGTATTTTGTGAGGTGGGGAATTTTTTATTTCTGACATGAATATTAGCACTTCTGGTTGGAGCCCCAGCCCCTGGGCCTGGCTGCCAATCTGCAGCAGCCTTGGATTGCTCACAGTGAAGAGACATCACCAGGAGGCTGTTTCAGGGGCTTGCAGGGTGGGAGGCATCTGGAAGCCGATTAGGGGAATCTTTTGTGAGGCGTGGGATTTTTGGTTTCTGACACTGATATCGGTGCTTCCGGCTGGAGTCCCATCCCCTGGGCCTGGCTGCTGATCTGCAGTGTCCTTAAATTGGCTGCAGTGTAGGGTGCCCCCAGCTGGCTGTTTTGGGGGCTCGTAGGGTTGGAGGTGTCCTGAAGTCGAATTGGTGATACAGCCACAGAAGAGACCCTAGTGAGAGGGGGAATTGTGGGTTCCTGACACATAGGTCAGAGTTTGTGGATGTGACCTCCCCCATAGGGCTGGCACCCAGCTGTGGGGATCCTGGAAGGCTGTGTTGCACTGTGGTGCTCCCAGGCTCCCTGTTAACTGGATTTGAGGTTGCAGGTCTGTGTCCCCTAAACCCTGGTGGCCCACACCCCAGAGACTCACACCTCTTGAGTCTGGAATGTCACAGACTTTCCATCCCTGAATCCACCATGCCCTGAGGCCCATCTGAGGTCCTTGATTGTCCTAGCCCTCAACATTTGAGTTTTTTATTTTTATTTTTATTTTTTATTATCCTGGTTGCTAATATGGCATTATCTCCTAGATCTTTTCTCCCACTGTATCCCCCAAGGTATTTTTTTTCATTTATTTAGTTTTTTGTTGTTGTTGTTGCTGTTGTTGTTCTATATCTTCTTTTGTTTTCCTTACTTGCTCCCCTCCCTTTTCTTTCCCCACCCTCCCCTTTTTCTTTCTTTCTTCCCTTTTTTCCCTCTTGTCCCTCATTTTCTTCTTTATTTTATCTTAATTATACAATAGGTGCTACAAGGAACACCTCACATTTGCTAGGTTTCCTTATCCTCCGTTGCCTCATTTCTATGTGACTTGATTTTGGCTACCTACACTATCCCCTTTCCACCACATCTTGATATCCTCCATCATCTACTGTCTCTCCTATATCCCACCTCCCTTTCTTTGATCCCCAAATTGCCTAACTTTTAATTTCTAATACCTTTCTTTTGTTTTCTGTCTTTTATCCACTCTTGAAACTATTGTCTTTCTTTTCTCTTTCCCTCTCTCATGAAAACACTAGCTTTTTAATTCATACCATATTCCTCCCATATTCAGTCGACTTAGGTACTCTACTTACTGCTATAACTCTACACAACTTACATGAAAGTAATATGCATCCTCCCAGATCTCATATTCTTGCTCTGTTAACATTTATTACCAATACCACTTTTCACATTTTCCTTTCTTTATTTTTAAATTTTATTTTATTTATTTATTTTAAAAATATATTACATTAAAAAAATATGAGGTCCCCATTCAATATTTTCCTTTCTTACATAATTGCCTTTCCCTGGCCCTAATACTTTACTTCAAACTGAACACAGCCAGCAATAAGAAATTAGAATAAGAAGATATAAGAGAGGATATAACACTTATGCAAAAACAATACCTAATTAATCCCCCAAGACTAGACAAAGAAGCTAAGGAACTGATTAAACCCGTCAAGATAAAATGATGACCAGACAGCAACAAAAAACGACAAACCAAACCATTAATCAGGAAAACATGGTTGAATCCAATGAACAAACTAAAAACCAGGAAGGGGAGCAGAACTTCACGCAAGTAATTAAAGATCTCAGAACGTATATCAGAGACAAATTTAATGAAGTAAAGGAAGAGGTTAATATGAAGACAACACTTGGAGAGGAAATTGCAGACATATGCAAAAATATAAGATATGATGGGAATGAACACCACAGTTCAAGAAATCAAAAATACACTTGCAGCAAATATCAGCAGACTAGAAGAGGCAGAGGAGAGAATTAGCGATGTGTGAAGACAGTACATCAGAAATCAAACAGATAGTAGAATTGATCGATAAAAAGATATAAAAAATCCAGCTAGGACTTAGGGACTTGAATGACAATGCAAAACGCACAGACATACATATTATGGACATCCCAGAAGGAGAAGAGAAGGGAAAGGGGACAGAATGAGTGTTGCAGGAAATAAAGGCTGAAAACGTCCCAAATCTACTGAAAGAAACAGACGTACATATCCAAGAAGCACAACGCACCCCAAACATCTTAAACCCCAACAGGCCCACCCCAAGACATATACTTGTCAAATTATCCAACACTCAAGACAAAGAGAAAATCCTAAAAGCAGCAAGAGAAAAGAAAACAATCACATACAAGGGAAGCTCCATAGGATTGTGCTGATTTCACATCTGAAACCATGGAGGCAAGAAGGCAGTGGTATGATATAGTCAAGGCACTAAAAGAAAAAAATTTCCAACCAAGAATACTCTATCCAGCTAAATGAGCATTCAAAGATGATGGAGAGTTCCAAATATTCACAGAAAAACACAAATTGACAGAGTATGCCAACAAGAAACCTCCCCTTCAAGAAATTCTCAAGGGAGTTCTGCAGGAAGAAAGGAAAAAACAGGACAGGCAGAGTTGGAGGAGAGTGTAAGAGCAACAGAAAAGACAAAAAGAGAGAAAAAAAAAAAACCAAAATATGACAAACACAAGTCCAATCAAAATATGGCTAACATAAATAATTCCTTGAAAGTAATAACACTGAATGTCAATGGATTAAACTCACCTATCAAAAGATTCAGACTGGGACATTGGATAAGGATATATGACCCATCTATATGCTGTCTATAAGAGACACATCTTAGACCCAGAGATTCATTGAGGCTGAAAGTGAATGGTTGGAAAACAATCTTACAAGCAAACAATAACCAAAGGAGTAGCAATATTAATATCAGACAAAATAGACTTTAAATGTGAAGCAATTGTGAGAGACAAAGAAGGATACTACACATTAGTGACAGGGACAATCTGTAAAGAAGAACGAACAATCAAAAATATTTATGCTCCTAACAAGGGCGCCTCTAAATACGTGAGGCAAATGCTGGAAAAACTAAGTGAAAGAATAGATGCATCTATATATTGTGGGGGATTTTAAGACACCACTATCAACTCTGGACAGAACATCTCAAAAGAGAATCACTAAAGAAACAAAATGTTTGAACAGTATATTAGAGGAGCTGGATCTAATAGACATATACAGATCATTACACCCAAACACAGCAGGATGTACATTTTTCTCAAGTGCACATGGATCATTCTCCAAGATAGACCATATGCTAGGTCATAAAGAAAGGCTCAATGAATTCAGAAAGATCTCAATCATACAAAATAATATTTCTGACCACAGTGGAGTGAAGCTGGAAATCTGTAAGGGCCAGAGGCCCAGGTTTCACACCAAGATATGGAAATTAAAGAGCACACTCTTAGAAAAACAGTGGGTCAAAGAGGAAATCTCAAAAGAAATCAATGACTACCTTGAAGCAAATGATAATGATAACACAACATACCAAAATTTATGGGATGCAGCAAAAGCAGTACTGAGAGGGAAATTTATAGCCATAAATTCATACATCAAAAAAGAAGAAAGAGCAATAATTGAAGAACTAACTGCACATTTGAAGGAATTAGAAAAAAAACAACAAAGTAATCCAACAGGCATAAGAAGGAAGGAAATAAGAAAGATAAGAGCAGAACTAAATGAAATAGAAAATAAGAAAGCACTTGATAAACAAGACCAAGAGCTGTTTCTTTTGAGAAGATCAATAAAATTGACAAACCTTTAGTGAGACTAACAAAGGAAAACAGAGAGAAGATGCAAATATACAAAATAAGAAATGGGACAGGAGATATCACCACTGACCCCACAGATATAAAGACTATCATAAGAGGATACTTTGAAAAACTATATTCCAACAAAAACGACAATTCAGAGGGAATGGACAAATTCCTAGAAACACATAAGCATCCTATATTGATGAAAGAAGAAATTGATGATCTCTACAAACCAATTACAAGGAAAGAGATAGAATCAGTCATTAAAAACCTCCCAACTAAGAAGAGCCCTGGGCCAGACGGCTAGACAGGTGAATTCTACAAAACATTCCAGAAAGAACACCAATCCTGCTGAAACTCTTCCAAAAAATCGAAACAGAAGGAACATTGCCTAATCCTTCTATGACGCCAACATTACCCTAGTACCAAAGCCAAACAAAGACACCACAAGAAAGGAAAATTACAGACCAATTTCTCTAATGAACCTAGACACAAAAATACTTAACAAAATACTTGCTAATCGTATTCAAAAACACATTAAATGAATTATACACCACAACCAAGTGGGATTCATTCCAGGTATGCACGGATGTTTACATAAGAAAATCAATGTAATACACCATATAAAGAGATTGAAGAAAAAAAATCACATGATTATATTTATAGATGCAGAAAAAGCATTTGACAAAATACAGCACCCTTTCTTGAGAAAAACACTCCAAAAGATCCGAATACAAGGAAATTTTTTGAACATGATAAAGAGTATATATGAAAAACCTACAGCCAACATCGTTTACAATCTAGAAATCCTAAAATCCTTCCCTCTAAAATCAGGAACAAGACAAGGATGCCCACTCTCTCCCCTTCTATTTAACATTGTCTTAGAAGTACTTGCTCGAGCACCGAGACAAGAACCAGACATAAAAGGCATTCAAATTGGAAAGGAAGAAGTCAAAATTTCATTATTTGCAGATGACATGATCCTATACATAGAAAACCCTGAGAGGTCTATGACAAAGATTCTAGAACTCATAAATGAGTTTAGTAAAGTTGCAGGTTATAAGATAAATGTGCAAGAACAGTAGCATTTCTGTACACCAACAATGAGCAAGATCAGGAGGAAATTAAGAAACAAATACCATTCACAATAGAAAATTTAAAAATCAAATATTTAGGAATAAATTTAACTAAAGATGTAAAAAACTTGTACACCAAGAACTATACAAGACTGTTCAAGGAAATCAGAGAAGACCTAAATAAATGGAAAAATATTCCCTTTTCATGGATAGGAAGACTAAATATTAAGATGTCTATCTTACCAAAGCTGATCTACACATTCAATGCAATCCCAATAAAAATCAACACAGCCTTCTCTAAGGAATTAGGAAAACTAACTATGAAATTTATTTGGAAAGGAAAGAGGCCCCGAATAGCCAAAGACATATTGAAAAAGAAAAATGAAATTGGAGGAATCACACTACCTGACTTCAAAACATACTACAAAGCTACAGTAGTGAAAATAGCATGGTATTGGCAAGGAGAGACACAGACCAATGGAATCGAATTAAAAGTTCTGATATAGAACCTTATATATATAGCCATATAATATTCAATAAAGCCACCAAACCCTATCAACTGGGAGAGAACGGCCTATTCAACAAATGGTGCCTGGAGAACTGGATATCCATATGTAGAAGAATGAAAGAGGATTACCATTTCACACCTTATACAAAGATCAACTCAAGATGGATCAAAGGGAGGAGGCAAGATGGTCGCTGAGTGAACTTGCCTTTGCGATCTGTCCTGGGAAGAGACAGCTGGGTGCGGCTGCAGGTTCTCCAAGGTGGGGCTTTTTCGGGATTTTTGCAGGGCAGAAGTGCCTGGACATTGATTGGGTGGAAAGGTAACGGAGAAGATTTTCTAGAAGATATAATTTGGGTTCTATTGCCTGCAGGTGAGACCCGTGCACAGGCTCCTCCCTATTGGGGGTGGGGGGAACCATGGTCCTGCCTGGCGGCTCCGATTTTAGATGACTCTGAGGTCCTAAGGAGTTCACGAGGTCTGGGTGAGCTGTTGGCGGGTTGATGTGATGGGTCGCCTTTGCGGATTGATTTGGGAAGATAGACGGTGTTTTGTTGTGAAGCGGGAGAAACTTTTGATTGCGAATACAAACAATAGCGTTTCTGCCTGAAGCCCTGCCCCCAAAAGCCCGGCAGCCAATCTCCAACCCAAATAGGCTGTAGGCAATAAAGAGACATAAACGGAAAATTGTTTTAGGCTGCGGCAAGGGAGGGGGACACGTCTGGAAGCCGATTAGGGAATATTCTGCGAAGCTTGGGAATTCCGGTTTTGGAATCTGTTTT
This sequence comes from Dasypus novemcinctus, assembly GCF_030445035.2. Taxonomy (NCBI): domain Eukaryota; kingdom Metazoa; phylum Chordata; class Mammalia; order Cingulata; family Dasypodidae; genus Dasypus; species Dasypus novemcinctus. The sequence goes on from NC_080683.1 coordinate 1,173,282, forward strand.
CGGTGTCACAGGCCGGGCTTCGGATCTGTACTAGTAAAGTGGCTGCAGTGTAGAGGTGCCCGCTAGTGGCAGTGGTTTGGAATCACAGGACGGGAGCTGTCCAAAAGCTGAAGTGAGAGATACCTATACTAATGAGCCCAGCTAAGTAAGTGAATTGCAGGTTTCAGTCATAATATAGAGTTTGCGGATCTGACTTCCCCCATAGGGCTGGCACCCAGCTGTGGGGATCCCTGAGGGCTGTGTTACACTGCGGGGCTCCCAGGCTTCCTGTTGACCAGATTGGAGGTTGCCAGGTCTGAATTCCCTAAACTCTGGTGGCCCACACCACAGAGACTCACACCTCTTGAGTCCTCAATATCTCAGACTTTCCATCCCTGAATCCATCACGCACTGAGGTCCATCTGAGGTCCTTAAATGCCCTAGCCTTCAACGTTGGTGTTTTTTCTTTATCGTTTCATTTTGTTTTGTTTCTATTTTCATTTTGACTTATTCTTTACTTTTTTCAATTTCCTGATTGCTAACACCGCATTATCCCCTAGTCTTCTCTCACAGCGTATCCCCCAAAGTCTTTTTTTATTCAGTTATTTAAGGTTTTTTTTGTGTGTCGTAGGTGCTGTGTAGTGGGTGTTTTAATTCTGGTACATGTATATCTGTTTTTTTTTTTCTTTCCCCTACGTGTTCCCCACCCTTTGCCCACCCTCTTTACCTTTCTTCCTCTCGTCCCTTCCCCCCCCCTTTTTTTCTTTTTTTCTGTTGTCTCTCTCCCTCTTGTCCCTCATATTCTACTTAGTTTATTTTAACTCAATTATACAATAGGTGTGGCACGAAACACCTCACATTCGCTGGGTTTTCTCATCCTCCACTGCCTCATTTCTGAATGAACTGATTTGGGCTACCTACACTATCCTCTTTCCCCTACATCTTAATATCCACCACCATCTACTGTCTCTCTTATATTCCAACTCCCACCTCCCTCCTTTGATCCATGAAGGGTCTAAGTCTTAATTCCTAATACCTTTGTTTTGTTTTCTGTCTGTTATCCACTCTTGAAACTATTACCTTTCTTTTCTCTCTCCCTCTCTCACAAAAACAATAGCTTTTTAGCTTATACCATATTCCTCCCATATTCAATCATCTACCTCATAATAAGTACTCTACCTACTGCTATAACTCTACACAATTTACATGAATCTAACCTCCATCCTCCCAGATCTCATATTCTTGCTTTGTTAACATATATCACCAATACTACTTTACACTTTTCCCTTGCTTACACAATTGCCTTTCCCCAACACTAATACTTTCCTTTAAAGAGAACTTAACCAACAACAAGAAATTAGAATAAGAAGAAAAAAGTGACAAAGAGAAGATATAACACCTATGCAAAAATAACAGCTAATTAACCTCCAAGAGTAGACAAAGAAGCTAAGGAACTGATTAAATACGTCAAGATAAAGAGATGACCAGAAAGCAACAAAAATCTACAAACCAAACCAGTAATCAGGAAAACATGGCTGAATCCATTCAACAAACCAAAAATCATGAAGGGGAGCAAAACTTTGCACAAGCAATGAAAGATCTCAGAACATTTATCACTGACAAATTTGATGAAGTAATGAAAGAGGTTAACAACATGAAGACATCACTTGGAGGGGAAATTGCAGACATATGCAAAAACATAACAGATATGATGGGAATGAACACCACAGTTCAAGAAATCAAAAATACACTTGCAGCAAATATCAGCAGACTAGAAGAGACAGAGCAGAGAATTAGTGATGTGGAAGACAGTACATCAGAAATCAAACAGATAGTAGAAGGGGTCAATAAGAAGATAGAAAAAATCCAGTTAGGACTTAGGGACCTGAATGACAATGCAAAACGCTCAAACATACGTATTATAGGCATTCCAGAAGGTGAAGAGGAGGGAAAGGGGTCAGAAGGAGTGTTGCAGGAAATAATGGCTGAAAACTTCCCAAATCTACTGAAAGAGACAGATGTGCATATCCAACAAGCACAGCACACTCCACTAGTCATAAACCCCAACAGGCCCACCCCAAGACATATACTTGTCAAATTATCCAATGCTCAAGACAAAGAGAAAATCCTAAAAGCAGCAAGAGAAAAGAAAACCATCACATGCAAGGGAAGCTCAATTAGATTAAGTGCTGATTTCTCATCTGAAACCATGGAGGCAAGAAGGCAGTGGTATGATATAGTCAAGGTACTAAAGGAAAAAAATTTCCAACCAAGAATACTCTATCCAGCTAAACTAGCATTCAAACATGATGGAGAGTTCAAAATATTCGCTGACAAACAGAAACTGAAAGAGTATACCAACAAGAAACCTCCCCTTCAAGAAATTCTAAAGGGAGTTCTGCAGGAAGAAAGGAAAAAACAGTAAAGGCAGAGTTGGAGGAGAGTATAAGACCAACAACAACAACAACAAAAAAGACAAAAAAAATACAAACAAAATATGACAAACACAAATCCAATCAAAATATGGCTAACACAAATAATTCCTTGAAAGTAATAACACTGAATGTCAATGATTAAACTCACCTATCAAAAGATTCAGACTGGGACATTGGATAAGGAAATATGACCCATCTGTATGCTGTCTACAAGAGACACATCTTAGACCCAAAAACGCATGGAGATTGAAAGTGAATGGCTGGAAAACAATCATACAAGCTAACAATAACCAAAAAAAGGCAGGAGTAGCTATATTAATATCAGACAAAATAGACTTTAAATGTGAAACAATTGTGAGAGACAAAGAAGGACACTACATTTTAGTGAAAGGGAAAATCTGTCAAGAAGATTGAACAATCATAAATGTTTATGCCCCTAACAAGGGTGCCTCTAAATACGTGAGGCAAATGCTGGAAAAACTAAGTGAAACAATAGATACATCTACAATTATAGTGGGGGATTTTAATACACCACTATCAACTCTGGACAGAACATCTCAAAAGAGAATCACCAAAGAAACAAAACATCTCAACAGTATATTAGAGGAGCTGGATCTAATAGACATATATAGATCTTTACACCCAAACACAGCAGGATATACATTTTTCTCAAGCGCACATGGATCATTCTCCAAGATAGATCATATGCTAGGCCACAAAGAAAGGCTGAATGAATTCAGAAAGATTGAAATCATACAAAACAATATCTCTGACCACAGTGGAGTCAAGCTGGAAATTTGCAAGGGACAGAAGCCCAGATTTCACACCACAATTTGGAAATTAAACAGCAGACTCTTAGAAAAACAGTGGGTCAAAAAGGAAATCTCAAAAGAAATCAATGACTACCTTGAATCAAATGATAATGATAACACAACATACCAAAATTTATGGGATGCAGCAAAAGCACTACTGAGAGGAAAATTTATAGCCATAAATTCATATATCAAAAAAGAAGAAAGAGCAAAAAGTGAAGAGCTAACTGCACATTTGAAGGAATTAGAAAAACAACAACAAAGTATCCCAACAGGAAGAAGAAGGAAGGAAATAAGAAAGATAAGAGCAGAACTAAATGAAATAGAAAATAAGAAAGCACTTGAAAAGATAAACAAGACCAAGAGCTGGTTTTTTTGAGAAGATCAACAAAATTGACAAACCTTTAGCGAGACTAACAGAAAAAAAGAGAGAAGATGCAAATACACAAAATAAGAAATGAGAAAGGCAATATCACCACTGACCCCACAGAAATAAAGACTATCATAAGAGGATACTTTGAAAAACTATATTCCAACAAAAATGACAATCTAGAGGAAATGGACAAATTCCTAGAAACACATAAGCAGCCCATATTGACAAAAGAAGAAATTGATGATCTTAACAAACCAATCACAAGCAGAGAGATAAAATCAGTTATTAAAAATCTCCCAACTAAGAAGAGCCCAGGGCCAGATGGCTTCACAGGTGAATTCTACAAAACATTCCGGAAAGAACTGACACCAATCCTGCTGAAACTATTCCAAAAAATCGAAACAGAAAGAACATTACCCAACTCCTTCTATGATGCCAACATTACCCTAGTACCAAAGCCAAACAAAGACATCACAAGAAAGGAAAATTACAGACCAATTTCTCTAATGAACCTAGATGCAAAAATACTTAACAAAATACTTGCTAATCGTATTCAACAACACATTAAATGAATTATACACTACGACCAAGTGGGATTCATCCCAGGTATGCAAGGATGGTTCAACAAGAAAATCAATCAACGTAATACACCATATAAACAGATTGAAGGAAAAAAATCACATGATTATATCTATTGATGCAGAAAAAGCATTTGACAAAATACAGCACCCTTTCATGATAAAAACACTCCAAAAGATTGGAATACAAGGAAATTTTTTGATCATGAAAAAGAGTATATATGAAAAACCTAAAGCCAATATTGTTTACAATGGAGAAATCCTAGACTCTTTCCCTCTAAACTAAGGAACAAGACAAGGATGCCCACTGTCTCTGCTCCTATTTAACATTGTCTTAGAAGTACTTGCTCGAGCACTGAGGCAAGAACCAGAAATAAAAGGCATTCAAATTGGAAAGGAAGAAGTCAAAATTTCATTATTTGCAGATGACATGATCCTATACATAGAAAACCCTGAGAGATCTACAACAAAGATTCTAGAACTCATAAATGAGTTTAGTAAAGTCGCAGGTTATAAGATCAATGCGCAAAAATCAGTAGCATTTCTGTACACCAATAATGAGCAAGATCAGGAGGAAATCAAGAAACAAATACCATTCACAATAGAAAATAAAAAAATCAAATACTTAGGAATAAATTTAACTAAAGAGATAAAGAACTTATACACCGAGAACTATACAAGATTGTTCAAGGAAATCAAAGAAGACCTAAATAAATGGAAGACTATTCCTTGTTCATGGATAGGAAGACTGGACATTATTAAGATGTCTATCCTACCAAAACTGATCTATACATTCAATGCAATCCCAATAAAAATCAACACAGCCTTCTTTAAGGAACTAGAAAAACTAACTATGAAATTTATTTGGAAAGGAAAGAGACCCCGAAAAGCCAAAGACATACTGAAAAAGAAAAACGAAATTGGAGGAATCACACTACCTGACTTCAAAACATACTACAAAGCTACGGTGGTGAAAACAGCATGGTATTGGCATAAGGAGAGACATGTGGACCAATGGAATCGAATTGAAAGCTCTGATATAGAACCTCACATATACAGCCACATAATATTCGATAAAGGAAAACGGACTTTGGCCCAGTGGTTAGGGCATCCGTCTACCATATGGGAGGTCCGCGGTTCAAACCCCGGGCCTCCTTGACCCGTGTGGAGCTGGCCATGTGCAGTGCTGATACACGCAAGGAGTGCCGTGCCACGTAAGGGTGTCCCCCGCGTGGGGGAGCCCCACGCGCAAGGAGTGCGCCCGTGAGGAAAAGCCGCCCAGCGTGAAAAGAAAGAGCAGCCCTCCCCAGGAATGGCACCGCCCACACTTCCTGTGCGCCACTGACGACAACAGAAGTGGACAAAGAAACAAGACGCAGCAAATAGACACCAAGAACAGACAACCAGGGGAGAGGGGTGAACTAAATAAATAAATAAATCTTTAAAAATATATATTCGATAAAGCCACCAAACCCTCTCAACTGGGAGAGAGCGGCCTATTCAACAAATGGTGTCTGGAGAACTAGATAGCCATATGTAGAAGAATGAAAGAGGATTACCATCTCACACCTTATACAAAGATTAACTCAAGATGGATCAAAGACCTAAATATAAGAGCCAAGACCATAAAAACCTTAGAAAGCAGTGTAGGAAAACATCTACAGGACCTTGTAATAGGAAATGGATTTATGAATATCTCACCAAAAGCACAAGCAGCAAAAGAACTAATAGATAAATGGGAATTCCTCAAAATTAAAGCCTTCTGCACCTCAAAGGAGTTTGTCAAGAAAGTAAAAAGGGAGCCCACACAGTGGGAGAAAATATTTGGCAACCACATATCTGATAAGAAACTTATAACTTGCATATATAAAGAACTCCTATATCTTCAAAATAAAAAGATAAACAACCCATTTAAAAAATGGGAAAAAGATTTAAACAGATGCTTCTCCAAAGAAGAAATACAAATGGCTAAAAAGCACATGAAAAAATGCTCCAAATCTCTAGCTATCAGGGAAATGCAAATCAAAACTACAATGAGATACCATCTCACACCCATAAGATTGGCAGCTATGAAAAAAACAGAAGAATACAAGTGCTGGAGAGGATGTGAAGAAAGGGGAACACTCATCCACTGCTGGTGGGAATGCAAAAGGATCCAACCCTTCTGGAGGACAGTATGGCAGTTTCTCAAAAAACTAGCCATAGATTTGCCATATGACCCAGCAATACCACTGCTGGGTATATACCCAGCAGAACTGAAAACAAGGACACAAACCGATATATGTATACCAATGTTCATAGCAGCATTGTTCACTATCGCCAAAAGTTGGAATCAACCCAAATGCCCATCAACAGATGAGTGGATCAATAAAATGTGGTATATACACACAATGGAATACTACTCGGCTATAAGAACAAACACACTACAAACACATGTGATAACATGGATGAACCTTGAGAACCTTATGTTGAGTGAAGCAACCCAGACATTGAAGGACAAATACTACATGACCTCAATGATATGAAATAACCAAGCTGCCCAAGATAGCAAGAGACTGAACGATAGGCTTACAGGAAATCGGAGGGTGGAGGAAGGATGTGAGCTGATGTCTGCAGGGGTGGAATTTAAGACGAGTGGTAAGTATGAACACAAAGAAGAGATAAAAGGGGGGCAAGGGGTTGCCTTTGGTTGGGGCTTTGCGGGTTTGAGGGTGGCTGGGGAGGGGCGGATGGGTAACATTGCCCAAAAGTGGGGGGAGGGAGGGGTAGCATATGAACATAGGAGAGGGTCAGGTGTTGGTGGAGAGTAAAATGCCGAGAAAATCATATCAAAATATAATAAAGAGGGTTACCTGTTTAGAACACTCGGAGGGGAGAGTCTGATGCAGGACGGGCTCCTGGGGAATGTCTAAATGCTCATTCTGCCAGAGTGGGTGACACCATGGGTAGAAACCCAAGTAGTGAGAGTGGGGGTGGACCCACATCCTGGGGAGGACTAATGCCATCAAATAGAGGGAACTGTATCCCTCGAGAGAAAGGGTGGCTCCCAGGGCATTGGGGCAGTTGAGCAAGTTAGGCCCTGAACACTGTTCCATCTATCTCTGGAAGTGGCTCCTTGGGAAATGGAGGTTGGCTGTCACTGTGGGCACCAAGGTGGAAGGGAAAATGGACGTTAAATGTGTGGAACCAAGGTAAATGGGGGGTAAGAGAAGAGTTTCATGAGAGTACACAAGGATGGATATAAAACATGTAATATTATACCATAACATATAGGAGGTGACAGACTGATAATGTAAACCATAATGTAAAACATAGGATAACTAAGAATGTAAAAAACTGTGTATCCTAAAGTATGCACCACAATGTAAGCACAGATGTCACCTTGTTAGAAAGCTATTGTCTCAGACTCTGTACATCACGTTAAGTTAATATGATGTGAATAGGGTGTAAGGGTATCGCTGTGGAAGGGAAAAGGTTTTGTGGTGGATGTATGGGAGTGCTGTATATTATATATATGCATTGCTGTGGTCTAGGGCTCCTGTGAAGAGAAGCTCAATAATTAGGGGGAAAAAAAAAAAAGAAAAGAAAAAGATAGGATGTAGAATTTTTTCCAAGTCAACATGTATTCTTTATCTAACCTTTAAACCCATCGCTATATGCCATTTCCTAGTAAGGGACCCTGACATTATATTGGGCTTCAAATTTCAGGGAGTTCTGAATCACAGAGTGGTTCAACAATGGCAATGGAGGGATACTGGTATAGGATACCATTGACAGGTGATATATGGCTGACAGGGAGCTGTACAGAACATATGTCCAGGGTGCATGGTAATGTTTGGATATACTCATAGTGGCAACAATTAAAAACCACAGCAGGGGGGGTACTGGGTTCCTGGCCAGTGGTGCTCTGTCGTGGTCCCTAGGGGAGCAGTGACAGTCTCCCAGGTGCAGCGGCGGGGACCGGGAGGGAGTGAGGGTTCAACAGTGAGCCCCTGATGCTAATGACTATGGTTGTGAGCTGATAAGCCTAAAATAAGAACAAGGCCTAGAGCAGCATTGTGCCTGGGAATTTCCTCCTGTCAGCCTTCATGTTACTCAAATGTGGCCAGTCTGGATGCCAAACTCAGCATGTAAATGCAATGCCTTCCCCCCAGTGTGGGACATGGGACCCGGGGATGAGCCTCCCTGGCAACGAGGGACCACTATCAACTACCAACTGATGATGCAACTGGAAAATGACCTTATACGGAAGGTTCAACGCGGATCAGCAGAATATCCCTGTCTACATAAAATAACATGACTTTAAAATGCTGTTTGACCTAATGTAAGGGGGAAATGGAAAGGAGAAATGAGTTTATATGGCTACGAGTCTCTAAAAAAAGAGTCTGGAGGCTGGCAGAAGGATTGCCCTTATGCACAACTGAGCAGAGTCTGAGAGACAGATAAAGGAGATACAACCCCCAGATATTGGTTCCTTTGAGGGCTAAAGAGACCCATGGGAGTTATGGTCATGGCCGATGGGGTTAACTACCAGGTCAGATGGCCCCTCTTTGGAAAGGGTGTTTATGTGTGATGAATCTGGACTCAGATGGGACCTCTCTTCATAAGACTTTCATGCTAATGTGCTGGAGGTGCAGTTAGTGTTGGGGTTTAAGATATATTTAGGGGATTTGAATCTCTGGACTGACAATGTGATAGCCAGGTCCTGAGCCTCAACAGACTCCAGCACCTACAATCTGATTCATTGGACTCACCACACTCAGCTAAGATGGAGCTGAAGAAGGACAACCACCACACCATGGAGCCTAGAGTGATTACAACTGAAAGTGGGAGGATTGCATCCAGCATCCATGTGAAATCTGAGCCTCCTCTTGACATAGAGGTGCAATGGACACAACCAATCCAATGTCCACATAGAAAAGGTGGCATTGGATTGGGAAAAGTGGACATGGTGGCTGATGGGTATGGGGAAAGGCAGGAAGAGATGAGAGGTGGAGGCGTCTTTGGGACATGGAGCTGCCCTGGATGGTGCTTCAGGGGCAATCACCAGACATTGTAAATCCTCACAGGGCTCACTGGATGGAATGGGGGAGAGTATGGGCCATGATGTGGACCATTGACCATGAGGTGCAGAGGTGCCCAAAGATGTACTTACGAAATGCAATGTATGTGTCATGATGATGGGAATGAGTGTTGCTAGGGGGGGGGGGAGAGGTGGGGTGGGGGTGGTGGGGTTGAATGGGACCTCATATATATGTATATTTTTAATGTAATATTATTACAAAGTCAATTAAAAAAGAAAATAATAAAAGATAAAAGATACAAAATTATTAATGAAAATGTGTTATTGTATATAACACATACATAAATAATCTTAGCATCGTCCTTCAAAGGCCAATGTTCACTTAAGTGAAAATAAGAAATTATATTCTCAAACACATCAATTCACTATATCCTGGTGTATATGTGTTTATGAATGATGACAAAATGTGTACATATATTATTGTGTCCTTTGCTCACTAAACTTTGATAATATTATTCATTTAAAAGTACTATTTTATGGACTTATTTGCCTCAATAAACACTTTTATCAAACTTTTACACACACACACACACACACAAAAAAGATGGATCAAAGGCCTAAATATAAGAGCCAAGACCATAAAGACCTTGGAAAGCAGTGTAGGGAGACATCTACAAGAATGGCTTCATGAACATCACACCAAAAGCACGAGCAGCAAAAGAACAAATAGATAAATGGGACTTCCTCAAAATTAAAGCCTTCTGCACCTCAAAGGAGTTTGTCAAGAAAGTAAAAGGGAACCTACAAAATGGGAGAAAATATTTGGCCATCATATATATGATAAGAGACTTATAACTTGCATATATAAAGAATTCCTATATCTTGAAAATAAAAAGATAAACAACCCATTTAAAAAATAGAAAAAAGATTTAAACAGACACTTCTCCAAAGAAGAAATACAAGTGGCTAAAAAGCACATGAAGAAAATGCTCCAAATCTCTAGCTATCAGGGAAATGCAAATCAAAACTACAATGAGACACCATATTACTCCCATAAGATTGGCAAGTATGAAAAAAACAGAAGAATACAAATGCTGGAGAGGATGTGAAGAAATGGGAACACTCATCCACTGCTGGTGGGAATGCAGAAGGATCCAACCATTCTGGTGGACAGATTGGCGGTTTCTCAAAAAACTAAACATAGGTTTGCCATCTGACCCAGCAATACCACGGCTGGGTATATACCCAGCAGAACTGAAAACAAAAACACAAACCGATATATGCACACCAGTGTTCATAGCAGCATTGTTCACTATCGCCAAAAGTTCGAATCAACCCAAATGCCCATCAACAGATGACTGGATCAAAACGCAGCATGTAAATGCAATGCCCTCCCCCCAGCATGGGACATGACATCTGGGGATGAGCCTCCCTGGCACTGAGGGATCACTATCAAGTACCAACTGATGATGCAACTAGAAAATGACCTTGAATTAAAGGTTCAATGCGGACCAGCAGAATATCCCTGTCTACATATAATAACAGGAGTTAAAAATGCTGTTTGACCTAAATTAAGGGGGAAATGGAAAGGAGAAATGAGTTTATATGGCTATGAGTCTCTAAAAAGAGTCTGGAGGATGTCAGAAAGATTGCCCTTATGCACACTTGAGAAGAGTCTCAGAGACAGATAAAGTGGATACAACCCCAGGTATTGGTTCTTTTGAGGGCTAAAGAGACCCACAGGTTCTACGGTCATGGCAGATGGGGTTCACTGCCATGTCAGTTGACCCTTCTTTGGAGCTGATGTTTCTGCATGATGGAGCTGGACTCAGATGGGATCTCTTTTCACAAGGCTTTCATGCTACTTGACTGGAATTGTATTTGGTGCTGGGGTTTAAGATATATCTAGGGAATTTGAATCTCTGGACTGACAATATGATAGCCAGGCCCTGAGCCTCAATAGACTTCAACTCCTACACTCTGATTTATTGGACTTGCCCCACTCAGCTAACATGGAGTTGTAGAATGTCAACCACCACACCATGGAGCTTAGAATGCCTACAACTGAAAGCAGGAGGATTGCATCCAGTATTCATGTGGAATCTAAGCCTCCTGACATAGATGTGCAATGGACACAACCAATCCAATGTCCACAGAGAAAATGTGGCATTGGTGTGGGAAAAGTGGCCATGGTGGCTGATGGGTGCGGGGAATGGAAGACATGAGATGTGGAGGTGTTTTTGAGACTTGGAGTTGTCCTGGGTGGTGCTTCAGGGACAATTATTGGACATTGTAGATCCTCCCAGGGCCCACTGCATGCAACGTGGGATAGTATGGGCTATGATGTGGACCACTGACCATGAAGTGCAGCAATGCCCAGAGATATATTACCAAATGCAATGGATATGTCATGATGATGGGATAGAGTGTTGCTGGGGGGGGAGTGGTGGGGTGGGGGTGGTGGGGTTGAATGGGACCTCATATTTTTTTAATGTAGTATTTTTACAAAATGAATTATAAAAATTAAAAGATAAAAAAACAGATGAGTGGATCAATAAAATGTGGTATATACATACAATGGAATACTACTCAGCTTTAAGAACAAATACACTACAAACACACGTGATAACATGGATGAATCTTGAGAAACTTACGTTAAGTGAAGCAACTCAGGCATTGAAGGACAAATACTACATGACCTCAATGATATGAAATAAGCAAGCTGCCTCAAAGAGCTAGATACTGGGACATAGGCTAGAGACTGGGAGTTAGGAAATTGGGGGGTAGAGGAAGGATGTAAGCTGACATCTACATGGGTGAAATCTATGATAAGCTGAAGGTAAGTATGTGTACAAGGAAGGGATAAAATGGGGGAATAGGGTTACCTTTGGGTGGGGCTTTGCATGTTTGAACGGAGCTAGGAATGGGCGGATGGGTAATATTGCCCAAGAAATTGGGGGGAGGGTGGGGCAACATACATAGGAGATTGTCAGGTGTTGGTTGAGAGTATAATGCTGAGAAAACCTTTTCAAAATATAATTAGGAAAGTTACCTGTTTAAGAAACTCAAAGGGGATAATCTGATGCAGGACAGACTCCTAGGGAATATCTGAATGCTCATTTTGCCAGAGTGGGTTATACCATTGGGTAGAGACCCATATAATGAGAGTGAAGGTTGACCCACATCCTGGGGAGGACTAATACCATCAAAGAGAGGGAACTGTATGTCTCAAGAGAAAGGGTGGCTCCCAGGTCATTAGGGCAGTTGAGCATGTCAAGCCCTCAACACTGTTGCAAGAATCTCTGAACATGGCACCTCAAGAAATGAAGATTGACTGTCACTGTGGGCCCCAAGGGGAGGGGGAAATATATATTGAATAGATGGAACCAAAGTAACTGTGAGGGCAAAAGAAGTTTTTCACAAGAGTACACAAGGATGGATATAAAACATGTAATATTTCACCAAAAACATATAGGGGATGACAGACTAATAATGTAAACCATAATGTAAAACATAGGATAACTAAAAAATTTAGAAAACTGGATAGCCTAAAGTATAAACCACAATGTAAACACAAATGTTACCTTGTTTGAAAGCTATTGTCTCAATATCTGTACATCAGTTTCAGTAAATATGATCTGAATAAGTTAAAAGATTATCGCTGTGGAAGGGAAAAGGTTTTATAATTGATATGTGGGAGTACTGAATATTGTATATATGAATTACTGTGATCTAGGGCTCTTGTGAAGAGAAGCTCAATAATGTGGAATGGACACAGCCAAGCCAAGGTCCACAGGAAGGAGGAATACAGTAGGGATTAGAGTGGACTTAATGATATTCTATTCATGAACTGTTGTGGTTAATAATCAAGAAAATGTGGCACTGGTGTGGAAAAAGTGGCCATGGTGCCTGCTGGGTGAGGGGAATGGGAGGAAGAGATGAGATGTGGAGGCATTTTCGGGACTTGGAGTTGTCCTGGGTGGTGCTGCAGGGACAATTGCCGGACATTGTATGTCCTCCCATGGCCCACTGGATGGAACATGGAGGAGTGTGGGCTATGGTGTTGACCATTGGCCATGGGGTGCAGTGATGCCCAGAGATGTACTCACCAGATGCAATGAATGTGTCATGATGATGGGGGAGAGTGTTACTGTGGGGGGTTTGGTGGGGTGGGGGCGGTGGGGGTGAATGGGGACCTCATATTTTTTTAATGTAATATTTTTTAAAAAAATGAATAAATAAAAAAAATAAAACAATATTCTGGAGGTAGTATGATCCTTTACAAAAATAGACATTTTAAAAGGGAGATGAGGGGAAGCAGATGTGCCTCACATGATAGGGCTTCTACCTACCATATAGTAGGACCTGGGTTTGATCCCTGGGACCTCCTGTTGAAAAAGAAGAAGAAGAAGCATGCGCCACATGATCAGCCAGTGCCCACATGGTGAGTCAGTGTCTGCAGAGTGTGCCAGTGCCCATGCAAGTGAGTAGCACAGAAAGATGATGATGCAACAAAAGAGAGATGAAGGGGAGAGTCAAAGTGAAGCACAGCAGAGACCAGGAACTGAGGTGGCACAATTGACATCAAACCTCTCTCCACATCAGTGGTCCCCAGGATCAAGTACTGTTGAGTCCTAGAGGAGAAAAAAATGAAGAAAAGACCAAAAGAGAAATAGATGCAGAAGATCACACAGCGAATGGACATACACAGCAAAAATAGCAGAGTGGGGGGAGAGGAAGAGGAGTAAATAAATACTTTTTAAAAAAGGAAGATGACTTGATTCTTTTAAGAATTGCATTCATATTAAAGACTACATGCTGGGCAGTGAATTGTTGTGATAAGAAACATAATAAATGCCTTCTAGGCCAATTACTCATAAGGCAAATAAAACTTCTTTCAACCACCTACTAAAGGCAGAACAATAATCCCAGAAAATGCTGCCGTTTTAACAGGGGAAAAACCAAATCTCAAATTTGCATGTATATGCTGTTTATAAAAATCTTATTGGAAAATCCATTATGTCTTATCCAGCAATAACCATGAAAAACAAAATTATTTTTCTGTAAACCATTTGCAACTTTCCTATCCTTTGTTTTTATCCTGCATTTTTCTCTTTTTAAAATTTTGCAATAACCAATGATGTTGCTTTAAGAAAGAACTATTCTATTTTCTCTACAAAACCATATCCTGCATACCATGTGTATTAGTCAACCAAAGGGGTGCTGGTGAAAAATGTCAGAAATTGGTTGGCTTTTATAAAAGGTATTTATTTGGGGTAGGAGCTTGCATATACCAGGCCATAAGCATAAGTTACTTGCCTCACCAAAGTCTATTTGGAGCAAGATGGCTCCTGATGGCTGCGAGGGTTCAGACTTCCTGGGTACCTCCCTTTCAGCGTCTTGCTTCTCTCTGGGTTCAAGGTTCCTTTCTTCCAAGGTCTTGCTTCTTCCTGGGCTCAGCATTCCTCTCTTCCCTGTGCTGGCTTCTCTTTCTTCTGTGAGTTTACTTCACAGGGCACCAGCTTAAGGCTTCAGCATCAAACTCTAATGTAAAAACCCTCATATCAAAACTCCAACTTTGTCCTTTGCCATGCCTTTTATCTGTGAATCCCCACCCACCAAGGGATGGAGACCCAGTGCCCTAATGATGTGGTACAATCAAAACCCTAATCATCACTCAATCATGCCCAGGTACAGATCAGATTACAAGCATAATCCAATATTTCTTTTTTTAATTCATCAATTAAATCAAACTTCTGCACCATGCAAGCTTGATTTAGCATAAGCCTAAGGTTTTAAGGTATTAGCAGATCTTAGGCTCTATCTTAAAGTTGTCAATTTATACAAAACTCAAGTACTGTTGAAATCAAATTTTGATTCTCTTTCGTTAGGTTAAAACTTATTTTTTTCTACCATGAACATCTAGGAGCACACTATAAGGAATCTGTTAAAGATGCTATTTTTGAATCACTAAGCCTTTTAGAATTTCTGAATATCAATCAAATGATGCACTCCTAATTTGTTGAAGACCAGGAGTTTCTTTTTCAAGTGCACACCTCAAATGGTTGTCCTTGGTTAATTCAAACATTCCCCAAGTAACCATGGCAAATTCAAGTCATCCTTGGTGAGATTCACCCATGTATTCAGAAACAAATATGAACTGGTACCACAGTGAGAAAAGAGATATTAGAGAATTTTTCAGGAGAGAAGAAAAGAGATTTAGATGATGAAGTCCCCATGATCAAATAAAGGTTCCAAAAATGAAAATTGTATAGAGGCCCATATTAGTCAGATTCTCTAGGGAAACAAAACCAACAGAGGATATCTGTAAATAGTTTGAGGTTTTATAAAATTGCCTCATGCAGCCATGGCAATGCATAAGTCCAAATTCTTCAAGGCAGGCAGCAAACCAGGGGTTCCAGTGAAGGTCTTTGATGAGCTCCCAGGAGATGTTAAAATAGAGATAGGGCATGCCTTAAACCAGTAACACTTCCTTATTATATTTTTTAAAGAGTTTTCTCAACATTATAGTTTCAACCACATACCCGACAATCTCCTGTGTTCACATGATACCCCTTAATCCTTCCTGCAATTCCATGGATCATCTGACCCATCTTCCCAACCCTAGCCCCCCTGAAGCCTGCAAAGCCCAACCCAATAGTATCCCTATGCCCCTGTCTTATTCCTTCATTGCACAACTACGTACCTCCACTTTATCATAGATTTTGCCTGTGTGGGCATTGGCTCACAGCCTTTCTCTCCCCCCATATTTTCTGTAAGCCTATCTTCCCGTCTCTAGCTCTCTGAGACAGCTTGATTTGCTTAATTCTTATCAGGGACATCATGTAGTATTTGTCCTTCAGTGCCTGGCTTGCTTCACTTAACATAAGGTCCTCAGGGTTCATCCATGTTATCCCATGTGTTAGTACTGTATTCCTCCTTACAGCTGAGTAGTATTCCATTGTATGTATATACCACATTTTGTTTATCCATTCATCTGTTGATGGGCATTTGGGTTGATTCAAACTTTTGGCAAATAGTGGATAATGCCACTATGAACACTGGTGTGCATGCATCAGTTTGTGTCCTTGTTTTCAGTTCTAGGTATATACCCAGCAGTGGAATTACTGGGTCATATGGCAAATCTATAGCTGGTTTTTTGAGTAACTACCAAACTGTCCTCCAGAATGGCTGGATCCTTCTACATTCCTACCAGCAGTGGATGAGGGTTTCCATTCCTCCACATCCTCTACAGCACTTATAGTCTTCTGTTTTTTAACAGCTGCCGGTCTAATGAGTGCAAGATGGTATCTCATTGTACTTTTGATTTGCATTTCCCTAACAGCTAGTGATGTTGAGCACCTTTTCATTTGCTTTTTAGCCATTTGTATTTCTTCTTTGGAGAAGTGTCTGTTCAAATCTCTTGCCCATTTTTTTTTCTTTTTTCTTTTTAATTATTTATTTATTTTTTTAAATTACATTATGAAAAATATGAGGTCCCATTCAACCCCACCGCCCCCGCCCCCCACTCCCCCCACAGCAACACTCTCTCCCATCATCATGACACATCCATTGCACCTGGTAAGTTCATCTCTGAGCATCACTGCACCCCATAGTCAATGGTCCACATCATAGCCCAGACTCTCTCACGTTCCATCCAGTGGGCCCTGGGGGGATCTATAATGTCCCATAATTGTCCGTGAAGCACTATCCAGGACAACTCCACGTCCCGAAAACGCCTCCACATCTCATCTCTTCCTCCCGTTCCCCACACCCAGCAGCCCCCATGGCTACCATTCCCACACCCATTCCACATTTTCTCTGTGGACATTGGATTGGTTGTGTCCATTGCACATCTATGTCAAGTGAGGGCTTAGATTCCATATGGGTACTGGATGCACTCCTCCCGCTTCCAGTTGTAGACACTCTAGGCTCCATGTTGTGGTGGTTGACCTTCTTCAACTCCATGTTAGCTGAGTGGAGTAAGTCCAATAAATCAAAGTATAGGAGCTGAAGTCTGTTGAGGCTCTGGGCCTGGGTGTCATATTATCAGTCCAGAGATTCAAATCCCCTACATATATCTTAAACCCAGCACCGACTACAATTCCAATAAAGTAGCATGCAAGTCTTGTGAAAAGAGATCGCCTCTGAGTCCAATTCCATCATGCAGAAACACCAGGTCCAAAGAAGGGCTATCTGTCAAGGCAGTGAACCCCTTCTGCCATGACCATAGAACCCGTGGGTCTCTTTATCCCTCAAAATAACCAATACCTGGGGTTGTATCTACCTTATCTGTCTCTTAGACTCTGTTCAGTTGTACATAGGGGTATTCCTTCTGACAACCTCCAGACTCTTTTTTAGAGACTCACAGCCTTATAATCTCATTTCTCCTTTCCATTTCCCCCTTACATTAGGTCAAACAGCTTCCCGAAGTCATGTTATTATATGTAGACAGGTATATTCTGCTGTTCCGCATTGAATCTTTAATTCAAGGTCATTTTATAGTTGCTTCTTCAGCTGGTATGTGGTAGTGATCCCTCAGTGCCAGGGAGGCTCATCCCCGGGTGTCATGTCCCATGCTGGGGGGAATGCATCGCATCTACATGCTGAGTTTGGCTGTGAGAGTTCTCTTGCCCATTTTTAAAATGGGTTGTCTTTATTTTCAAGATACAGGATTTCTTTTTATATGCTTGATGGGGCAACTGGCACAGGGTTCACCTGGGGCAGGCTTCTAGGGAGTATGTGAGTGCTTATTTTGCCATACTGTGTTATATCAGTGGGTGGAGACCAGCACAATGAGTGGGAAGGTGTTACACCCCCATCCTGGGTAGGCCTGACATTCTCAAACAGAGGGGAGGGTATCTCTTGAGAGCATGGGTGGCTTCCAATTGGGGAGGACAGACTAGTGTGTCAAGCTGTCAGCATTGGTGCAAGTATCTATGAATCTTGTCTTTCAGGCAGTGAAGCTTGGTTGTCACTGTGGTCCCCAGTGGAAAGGGAGAGAGGAATAGAATGGATGGAAGAGGGGTTAACTGGTGGCAATGGAAGTATTTTGCATGATCCTGCAATGATGGATACAGGCCATGTTAAATTTCACCAAAAATTTATAAAAATGTATAGTTTAAAATGTAAACCATAATGAAGCCATGGTTAGCAGCTATGTATCAATATTTGTACATCAGTTGCAGCAAATGTGACATCCATGTGTAAAAAGAACAGTGCTAGGGGAGGAGAAAAAGAGTTTGATGTTGTGTATATGGGAGTCCTATATATTCTAAATGTGACTTTACTGTGATCTAAAAATTTTTTGAAAACATCATTTTAAAAAAGAATGCAGACACAGGAATAAATTGAAAAGATTGCCTTACCACTGTACATACAGGGCAACACCTAATACAGTGATGAAAGGCAAAAAGTAAAAAAAAGTTTTGAATCACAGAGGGGTTCAACTATGGCAGAGGAGGAGCACTGATGTAGGATGCCATTTAAGGAGGATGCATGGGTGGGAGGGAGTTTTCCAGGGCATGCATATAAGTTATAAACATATGTTTGGATGTTTGTTGGGTATTGACATAGTGGGTAGAGTTTCACATGATAACTGAGGGAGTGCTGCCCATTTTAGTTGTTCTAAAGTGACCCTGCTGCTACATACTACTGGTATACAAGATATCAAGAAGTACAAGAATGAAATGAAACCACTGTCTATGATCTGAGCTTCCTGCCACTCTGAAGTAGGTCCATATAGTTTTCTTCTTAATTTCTCTAGGTTAAAATAATATATTTTGCATGATTTCAATCATTTATAATTTTTGAAATTTGTCTTATGACTCAGAATATACTCTCTTCAAATATTTCATACACACATGCAGGCATTTTATTCTGCAGTTCTTTGGTAGAGTGTTTTATAAATGCCTTTTGGTTATGCTGTTGATTAGATAGGTTGAGTCTTCTCTATTTTTTTATGACTTTCTGCTTACATTCTATTATTTTTTAGGGTGGGTTTTGAAATAGCCAAATAAAATTGTTGATTTTTCTGTTTTTCCATTCATTAGTAGCAACAGTTTTTCGTGGTTTGAATTAAACAATATATAGTCTTGATGAATTGAACTTTTTTATATTGAAATATTGCTCTTTATCCCTTGTAATTTTCTTTGCTTCAAAATATGATTTTTCTATTGTTAACAGTCATTCCAAATTTCTGCTTTTAGATCTTTACTTGATAACCTGTGTTTAAAATGTAAAGTGTGTTTCTTATGGAAATAATATAATTGGTTCTGCTCTTTAAAATAAAATCAACCTCTTCTTTTTACTTGAATTTTACCACAAACCAATAAATTCCTCTAACAAAGTCCATAATAATTGTGCTGTCCTATTATACTTTGAAGGGACCACCTGCAATTTCCCCTGTCAGAGTCCTGGATGAAGTTCTACCCTCCCCCACTTCAAGCCCACCTGCCCTCTGCCTCTCCCCCCTGTAGAATGTTTGAGTGCTCCGTTCTAGTCCTGTTGAGATTCAAACTTCTCTACCCTTTCCGTGGATTCCTGAGAATCTGTTGACAGCAGTTCACTCTAAGGGCGTAGAATTGAATCTTTGCTAGAGGTTGTCAGATAGTGGTGGTCAGTGTCCAAGTGTACCGAGGTGACTTCAAAAGGTAAGCACTTAGGATAAGGTGGTGTGTTATCAGGGTCCCTGATATCCTTCAAATCCATAGAAATTCAAATTTGGCCCATCTTCTTGGAACAAGACTTGAGATGAATCTCGAGGAAGGAGAAATCACTGGGCTCCACCAAGAACCTCTCACCTGGAAATTGGTGGGGTAGGTTGGAAAGCCAAGACTTAGAGTTGAGGAAGGGGTCTCCTTAGATATGTGAGAGGGCTACAATAGGTATGAGAAAGTTTGGATGCAGAAAGAGTTTCTCTCTAGAAAAAAGCCACATAACAAGTGTATTAAATGTTAGCAGGTTTACATTGTGTGTTAGTGTAGAGAGGCTTGTCTCCACCCTTTGTCATTACTTCAGGCACCTGGGAACTTATGATTTTACTGGAAGAATATGACCTGGAGTAAATGAGATCCTATGGGGACAGTTAGAATCAATGGTCTAACGTAAAAAAACTTTTCGGTAGAGTTTATTGTGGTGAAGTCAGCAGAGAAATATCCTGTCTGTGAGGCAGCCTGGAAGTTACTCTAACTGTCCCAGCCCAGAGCCTCTAAGCTCCTACCAGCCCAGAGGCCTTTTGCTTTCACTCCTGGTGAATGTTTTCTTTCATTCTATGTTTCCAGGGCACTTGTGGTAACTTCAGCTAGTTTCAGAGATTGGGTTTACCTGGATTTTATGACTTTTTCTTTAACTGTGTAAACTCAGGTGTTCAACCAATTCATCTTCTCTAATTCCTCATGGTGAACCCTCAGCTCTTCATTTTAAAGTTGAGGTGAAGATGTTGCTCATAGTCCATGAATACTTCATGGTCATGGAATAGATAGTGACTGCTATTTGTTTTCAGTAAAACCCTCAATGACAGGTGGTTTCTTTCTGAAAAGGGGAAGGAGAAGAGATACAATTAGGTATATGTTACTCTATCACTAATAGTACTAGAAGTAATAGTAGTATTGGTAACAGTCTGAAGAGACGATGCAGAACATAATCTTAAGAATTTTCCACCTTCATAACTCCCTTGTGCTGCCTAGAACTTACCCAAAAGAACATCCCTTATCTGCTCTTAAGCATGCTGAGGGGTATTTTTTCCAAAGAATTCCTTGACACCAGCTCTTTGGTCAAGAGGCTGACTGAATGCCTTCACCAAATATTGAGTCTGGCTGAATTTCTGGTAGCGATTTCCTCAGAGAGGGGCTGTCCTGACAGCACGTGCTTCCTTCTCCTTAGCACTCAGAGGTCTGGGAGCCTCACTGAATGGGAGCAAGTTCTCTTATGGGAAAACCCTGATCTGGAGTTCTAGAACCTAAAATCACTAGAGGGACAGGAGCTATTCTGAATTTCCTCCACCTATGTCCCTGCTCACGTTTTGAAATTCATAGCTCTGATTCTCTTGACGTATGCATGGCCATTCCAACAGAACGGCATGCCTGTTCCAGCACCACAAAGGAGAAACACGTCTGTCAGTGAGAAAGTGATTTATTGCAAATGCACAAGCAAGGAACTGGGAGAATCTTCCCAAAACCAGTTCAAAGTGAGAATTTGTATAGGGAAAAAACTAGGGGAGAGATGAAAAGAAAAGCAAGTCAAAAACAAGAAACAAGTGATGACTTTAGACCTTCCAGGGGTCTTGTGAGGAGGGTACCTGCAATTTTCCAGTCCTGTGTCATCTCAAACACGTTAAACTCATAATCACTCAGTTTTAGTGATTTATCAGTGACAGTTTAGATTCAGATATTGGTGCTTTTGATGCTATTCTCTGGTTTTGCCTTCAGTTGATATTTCATTCTTCTTGTTCCTGTAACCAGAACTGGGAAGGTCTGGTTGATGTCCTCTTGGGAGCTAAGAAGAAAGAGTAACTATTAAGATTGGATTAAGAGAAAACTATGTTAGTTATGCCTGGGTAGATCCAGAGCTGTGTAGGTGAAGAAATTTTTAATAAGCACTTTTTCCAGCTCTCAATTTCCTAATGAGTAAAGGACAGCTCCTGAGAGCCTCAAGAGTGTTGCCTTTGTGACCTCTAAATTCACCCATTTCCTTATCTCTACAGTATCTCCATTGCTGGGACCAGACAAGACCATGAACTCTGGAGTCTCCCTGTATCCTGGCACTGCCCTGCCAATCCCTTCACCCATTCCTGGCCCACCACCCCCACCTCCCTGGGGGCAGCACCTACCCCCATCTTTCCTTCCTGGCAGCTCTCTGCTGCTGCCTGCTTTCCCCAGACCACAGTTGGTGACAGGAAAGGGGGGCCTTGTCCCCACTGGGACTGGAGGTGAGAAGATCATTGTTCAAATCAGAAAACTAGGGGGACCAGCAGAGCCCCCTCCTACTCAGCCCTTTATCCTTCCTCAGATGCCCCACATTTCAAGTGACCCAAGGATCCTCTGTGGGGGTGCTCAGCTTACCCCTCCTGGGATCTTGAGGGCCTCTGCTCTGGAGCCCTTGATCCCAGCCTCAGCCATGGGGTGCACCCAGTCTGCTGAGGAAGGCTGGATCCCAGGCCTTCCTCCTCAGGCTCCACCACCACCTGCCCAGTTGGCCCCCAGTATTCCTCCAGGGAATGCTTTCTTCAGGCCACAGGGGGCCTCCATGGACAGAGGTCCTCCCTCCACCCAGTCCAAGGATGACTCCTGTAAGCTCAAGAGTGTCCAGAACTTCTGATGTTGGCAGTGCTTCAAGTCCCTGGCCCAGAGGCACATCGCCCAAGCCCTGATGCTGAAGCTCTTTCCTGCTTCTCCTGTGAGTGGCTTCCTCTTGGAGACACATTTGACCGTTCTGCACCATTCAGATACAGAGGACTAGGGGATGGATACCCCAGGTTAATGTCTCCAGAATTTCTTGACAGTAGGTCATGAGGACAGAAGATCTATTTTTGGCTTATGACTGAGTTTCAGGTGTCTTATCTCAATTGATACCTCCCTCTACTGGGGGTCCAGCCATTCTCTACTTTGGTATCATTATCCTATTAACCATTTATATAAAAACTAATAATCCGAGAGGTGTCCTGTCATTGAGTGAGGAGCCATGATTTGAATTGAGGTGTGACTACAAAAACCACACTCTTCCCCTTGCACTCTACCTTCCAGCACAAAATTTGAGCATGTGTTGTCCCAAGAAAGCAAAATCCACAGAGATCAGGCAAATAACTCTAGTTTTACCCCCATACACATTGTTCTGGAGAACTCCAGTTAGAACTGGGAGGTGGTAAAAACTGTAGAGTTGTGAAGTACTTGGCTCCAACTTGATTTGTAATCCTGGAGAGGTTACCTCACTTGGTAACCTTACCTGTAAGGGTTTATTCCATTTATTTCAGAGTATTGCTGAGACGCTTACATGAGCTAATAAACAAAGTACTTCATAGACACAATTTCTCATGCTTTCCTACATTACATGATAACTAATTTTTTCCTTTTTATTGTAATTCTTTTTTAAATTTTTATATTATCATTTTAAGATTTTGAAAGGACAAGAAGAGCAAAAGAGCTCACAAAAGGCAAATTTATCCTAACTAAAGAGTGTGAATGAATGATTAGCAATGAGACCCAAGACCATGGGCTGTTGTGACTGTGAGACACAAACCGTGATGATAATATTTTCCTCTTTTCACACCCTGAACTGCTGTCTCTGCTCTGCACTGCCCCCAGTAAAATTATGTGTCAACCGCAATAGAGCCTATATTAAAAACAAGACACTTAATTTTTATTTACACAATGCTTTTCAATTTTTGACCTCCCAAAAATATCTCCTGCCCCAGGAAAGAATTCAAGGAAGTCCCCCAAATTTCCAGCTTAAGAGTCTTAATGATTCTCCCACATTCTTGAACACTCTTGGAGCAAACTTTCCAATGCAGTCAGCAGCATGATCTTCTGTATCTTGAGGCAGCCCATGGCTGTCCATGGACATGGGCTTTAACAACCCTTGGCTTTGCATATTAACGCCTCTTCATATTCTGATGCTCTGTTTTCCAAAGCACTAATCACCTAATAGTCATCTGGGAAGTTGTTTACTTAGCTTTTGAGCCCTGGGAATAGGCCCAGAATCTCCTTGTAAAGTGCTCTCCCAGTTCATCCACTACACAGTGCCATTGAAGATACAAAGGGAAGTCAGAGATTCCAAAACAATCATTTCATTGAGCTGGACTTTCAGAAATGAATCCTTGTGCTGCCCTGGATGGTGCTTCAGAGGTAATCACCGGACATTGTAAATCCTCACAGGGCCTACATGATGGAATAGAGGAGAGTATGGGCCATGATGTGAACCAATGTATATGAGGTGCAGAGGTGCCCAAAGATGTACTTACCAAATCCAATGGATGTGTCATGATGATGGGAACGAGTGTTGTTGGGGGGGGGGGGAGAGGGGGGGTGGGGGGGTGGGGTTGAATGGGACCTCACATATATATTTTTAATGTAATATTATTACAAAGTCAATAAAAAATAAAAAAATTAAAAAAAAAAAAAAAAAAAAAAAAAAAAAGAAATGAATCCTTGTATTGATATTCACTATTCAGTCAGGGATCATACAAGGCAGATGCACTTAAAATCACAGGGTACACATAGAAAGGAGATCATGAAGGGGCAGATGGTGGATAGACAGGATGGGGTTCAGGTGATGTTGGCTGGGTAATATCAGGAAGAGGTAGGAGAAGATGCATGTAGAATATTACTGACATGGGGATTTTTAGCCCAGTGCTTTGATCACTGGCCCATCAGAAGCCTACCATGACCCTGGACGAGGGACTGCAGAGGGCCGTGCAGGAGTGGCGGCACACAAGCAACTTTGATTGGATTATCTACTACAAGATGGCAGCAAAGTGAGTCCAAGGATCCTTGTTAATTTGCAAGGTTTTGTGCCTGCATGTGACTGGGGAGTATGAAGCCAGGCAGGAGTCTTGCTTTGTTGCTGGTCAATAGAAGGGATACTTAGAGAGGGAGTGTCAACTAGGTCACTATTCCCTGGATATGGAAGGACCAACTCCTCTGTGTAGTCACTTTCACCTTTAGTACTGGACAGTTTTTCACCTTTCTTTCATAGGATGTCCAACCCTTCTCTGACACTGGGTCTGCAGATGTCATGAAATTGATGGTCTTGGGATGGGGTTGAGGGTAATTCCTACAGATCCTGATGGCATTAAGCCTCTAGGTTGTAGGTACTTTGCAGGGGTGACATGCTTTACAAGGCATGTTTCTGCCGGTCTGGGTGTCTGGGCAGCTGGAGCCTATTGGCATAGAACCTTGGGCCCACCTCTCCTCATGAGATAATGTCCAAATGGTTCCCTGTCATTCCAGATGAGTTAGAGTTGGATGAGATTGGTTAGGGGAAGCCAGGATCTCAGATATCCTGTGAACAATTTGTTCAACTGCATGTTAAACTCTTGACAAAAACACAAAGCAATGAAAAAATAAAATAAAATAAAAAGGACAGCATTGGAAATTGAATCCCCTCCATAATGTTTCTTCTACTTTCTTTCCAAGCATTTCTTCACCTCATGTCTTCATTCAGTTTACTGCTCCAAGGATCTAGGATTCTTAGACCTGGGCACTGATCCCTCCTTTATTTATAATATTAACATCCCAGATCCCAGCATGTGATTACTGTCAGCTCATTGGATAGTTTTTGCTATGATATCCTTGACTTGGATGGCCACCTTTGTGATCCTGTCATGTACCACACTGACAAATTTAACTCAAGAACCTATATCAAGATTGTTGAAGCCCACTCAATCCTAGTTAAAAGAGTGTATAGTCAAGCAATTACAACTTGTAGACCCAATTTTGAAAATCTGCCAAGTACCAAATTGATTCATTTTTTTAAATATTCCCCTTAAGTGATGATGCATTTTGCTGTAGGTGAATGGATGATGTGGGGACCTCATGAAGTACCCCCAAGCTGTGGTTGTACTGCAAGGAGTAAACTCCCTCTTGGAAAAGCACTTATCCAAGACCCTCCCAAGACACTTAGTTTCTCCTATTGTTGGTGCTGATCTCTTTTTGTAGGCATCACAGTGGGCCAGGCCATCTTGTCAACATTGCCTGTGCCTTCCTCCCATGCTAGGTTCAAGGAGTTTGAAATTGAGGAAGAGAGACAGATTCAGATGTTGGAGGAGAGGAATGGTTTCCAGTGCCCTCCACCTCCAGCCCCTCCAAATCTTCATCCACAGGTGCCCCCAGGCACTATGGAAGGCCAGAAGCCAGGTATGGCTCATCACATTCCAACAGAAGACTAGGTGCAAAGGGGACTGAGAGAAGGCAATAGGACTCATGAGCTACATTCCTTTCAAGATTTGCCTTCTGTATTTCCAAAGGAGAAACCCATTGAGTTCCTCAGTTACCCTTTGTCATGGGCTAGGTCAATTTTGTCAGCTGTCATAACTGCACTCCCATCTTCACTGTCAAAAGGGACATATTTATATAATAATCCTGATGATGAGGGGATGGATGAAGGGATAGCTTTGAATATCACAAGTTCCTCTTTTTCTTGAAGAGAAACTTTCTCTAAGATCATTCATCTTTTAAATTTTATCCTATGAATATTCATGTAGTTTCAGATTAGCCTGAACCAAGTGGAAGCATTTTCTATCCCTCAAATAGTACTCTAACTGATATATGGTTGGAAAGTAAAAGCTGGAGATTCATTCCACTTTTATTTCTTGACCTCTGTCCCTAAATTTAGTGTCCAATCCAAAAAAGTCAGGGCCCAAAGCCAAGGTTTCCAGCTAGAGGGAACGCAGACAGCAGCGGGCTCTGAAGACAAAGGCCCCCAAGGAGATCCCACCCAAAGCCGTAAAAGAGTACATTGACCTCATGGATGGGCTGGTAGGGCCTTTGCACTCAGCCTCTGAGGGGGAAGATAGAGAATGGGAAGAGGAAGAACATGGACAGCAGGAATGTGATAGAATCTATGCAGACCCGGATCTCCTCAACTACATCCATCGCTGTGTGCGATGACTTCATCACCAAGGTGGGTGGATTTTAGGTGAGGTTTCTAGCAGAGTCCTTACTTTTACCACTGTCAGCATGTTCAGGTCTGTGCTTCTTTCCCAGTCCATTGAAACTTGGGTCTATTCCTTATCTCCTGAGCAGTGTGCAGTGGGTACATGTATGTGTTTTTGAGTCTTTGTGTGTGTGTGCATGTGTGATTGTCTCTATGTGTCATGATCCCAAACATCCACAGATTGCAGATTGAGATGCAGTGTCAATGCTTTCCCTCCTGCTTCCAAAACCGACAGGTGGCTCCTTCTCAAGTGTGCTCAATCCCCTTTTATTACTGTTCCCAGGTGGAAGCTGTCATTCACCCTTGATTCCTAGCAGAGTTCCTTTCCCCAGGAGCACATGTAGACTTCTTGTCCCTAACAGAGGAGCTGCAGCAAGAGGAAGGACTCACATCCACCCAGGTAAACCAAGGGTGGGAGGGCCTCACAACATGTAATCCACATGACCTTGTCTAACCTACTTTTCTTGGGTGGCATGGCTTCTGGAGAAAAATAGCGGAAGGTGTGGGGGCAAATGGACAACCAGTAGGGAGGAAATTATGGAGAGGTACAGGCTGGGTGTGGTTAGGACTGAAAGTTTGGGAACAATGCATAGGAAGATGGGCAGGATAAGCTATAATATATGTATACAAAACCTACCTGCCTTCTGCTTGAGAGCAGTCATCTTCACCACCGCTCAGCCACCTCATGTGAGAAACATCTGCAGTCATTAATTGTCTATTTCCTTGACAACAGCTGGTTGAGAAGCATTTGCTGTCCTTTTTTTTTTTTTTTTTAAATTTATTTTTTATTGACTTTGTAATAATATTACATTAAAAATATATATGTGAGGTCCCATTCAACCCCACCCCCCCACCCCCCCTCTCCCCCCCCAACAACACTCGTTCCCATCATCATGACACATCCATTGGATTTGGTAAGTACATCTTTGGGCACCTCTGCACCTCATATACATTGGTTCACATCATGGCCCATACTCTCCTCTATTCCATCAAGTAGGCCCTGTGAGGATTTACAATGTCCGGTGATTACCTCTGAAGCACCATCCAGGGCAGCTCCATGTCCCGAAGACGCCTCCACCTCTCATCTCTTCCTGCCTTTCCCCATACCCTTTGTCCATTATGTCCACTTTTCCCAATCCAATGCCACCTCTTCTATGTGGACACTGGATTGGTTGTGTCCATTGCACCTTTATGTCAAGAGGAGGCTCAGATTCCACCTGGATGCTGGATGCAATCCTCCCATTTTCAGTTGTAATCACTCTAGGCTCCATGGTGTGGTGGTTGTCCTTCTTCACCTCCATCTTAGCTGAGTGTGGTAAGTCCAATAAATCAGATTGTAGGTGCTGGAGTCTGTTGAGGCTCAGGATCTGGCTATCACATTGTCAGTGCAGAGATTCAAATCCCCTAAATATATCTTAAACCCCAACATTAACTGCACCTCCAGCACATTAGCATGAAAGTCTTATGAAGGGAGATCCCATCTGAGTCCAGATTCATCACACATAAACACCATTTCCAAAGAGGGGCCATCTGCCCTGGTAGTTAACCCCATCGGCCATGACCATAACTCCCATGGGTCTCTTTAGCCCTCAAAGGAACCAATATCTGGGGGTTGTATCTGCTTTATCTGTCTCTCTGACTCTGCTCAGTTGTGCATGAGGGCAAACCTTCTGCCAGCCTCCAGACTCTTTTTTAGAAACTCGTAGCCATATAAACTCATTTCTCCTTTCCATTTCCCCCTTACTTTAGGTCAAACAGCATTTTAAAGTCATGGTATTTTATGTAGACATGGATATTCTGCTGATCCGCATTGAACCTTCCGTATAAGGTCATTTTCCAGTTGCATCATCAGTTGGTAGTTGATAGTGGTCCCTCGTTGCCAGGGAGGCTCATCCCCGGGTGTCATGTCCCACGCTGGGGGGAAGGCATTGCATTTACATGCTAAGTTTGGCTTCGAGACTGGCCACATTTGAGTAACATGAAGGCTGACAGAAGGAAATTCCCAGGCACAAAGTTGCTCTAGGCCTTGTTCTTATTTTGGGTTTATCACATTTGCTGTCCTTGAAAGATGTAGAGGGTATGGAAGCACCTCCAAATTATGATATACCTGAATTGGACATAGTTCCTCCCACATGCAAGTCCAGCAATGGTGCAGAGAGTAAAGCTGATCATGGCCAACTTTTGCGGATTCAACTCAGTACTGATTCCCTACATTGGGATGGCAGAGCAGACAACAGCCTGGACCTCCCTAAAGACATTGCTGTCTCTCCAAGGAGTCAAGACGATCCACAAATCATAAAGAAACAAATGTCTTATCATCACCAACACCAAAGACACTCTTCCCTTAGATTCGGAAGCAGAGATGAGGTGGCTCTGCAAGAAACCTTTCCTATAAGTACCAAATCCAAGCCTGCAGATGGGTCCAATGAAGAGGAGGACGAGGCGCTTCCCAGCCTTGCATTCCTCTTGAAACCGCCATATCAACTGCTGCCATCGGGACTTGTCAAGAGTCCCCTCACTCACTCAGGCCATCACACCTCTGGAATCAAGAGAGCACGTGGAGAACCCCTGTCTATATCATCTCTGAAAAGAGGTCACAATCAAACTCCTCATCCTGATGCCAAGTCTCCAGACACAGCTTTAGTTGAAGGTCCATCTTCTGTTGGAAGAAAATCCCACCTTATAGCTGACATTGGGGCTTCTCAGAGGCAAATATTGGTGCTGGGTGCCAGCCAATCCTCTCACTCACAAAAAAGAAGGTGTGACCAACTTTTGGATCCTAGAAAGAAGAAGCCCCAATGTGGAGAGTAGGGAGCAGGGGGCCAAACTCTCCACATAACAGACCTTCCATTGTGGACTCCCACAGTAGATTTCCTCTTGCTTTAACCAAATGACTCTACATGCTGCTTCCTGGTCCTACTGTTATTCCTTGGCATTTCTAGAGACTGTGGGGAGGACAATGAGGGCCTTCAAAGACTTTCCAATATGACTATGATACCCTTGGTAGGGGAGGAGGAGTGGGAGTTTTGGGAGTTTTATAGAAATTTTATATAAAGTTAGTTTTTATTTAAAATGCTCTCAGTTCTGCATTATTGTACATGTCCAACATTGCTGTTTCAGGGATGGTGAGATGTTGAAGGTGGAGGAATACGGATGGCTGCAGTCTCGGTGGATCCACACGTGACTGACCTAGTTCTCCCCTCTGCTTCAGTCTATATTCTTTGAGCCTGCTCCTGGGAAAAGAGAAATTTCATGGTCTTCCTGTTTAGTGACAAGTCCCCATTGGTCTTTCCTTATGCCTTCTCACAAGCCCTGGCTCCATTGTAGGTGGTCATCAGTGGACAGCCATCAGCATATTATCTGTATCTCCTAATACTTTCTTCATGGAAAGTTGCTCTTCTACCTTTTCGGTTTCTGGAATATCAGCTAATTTTCTATAATCGATATGTGAGTCAACACCTTCCCCAAGCGTTCTTGTGCTTTCCTTACCTAAAGGATGTAGACATTGGCGCTTCCATGGTCCTCAGCACATGTAGGCCATGTGTTGTGTGGTTGGTTTGAGTAGACATCCCCAAGTCTGCTTCCCAGGGGCATGAATCTGTGTATATCCACCTCTATGGAGGAGAGAGCACATTAAGACTCAGGATTACTGAGATGGCCTATTTCTTAATGCTAATAAGGACAGAAAAAGAATGTGGGGTAAAAGAAGATTCACAAGTCCCTCAAAATGTATTTGTATGTAATATGATATAGGGACAGAGGATATGAAGTCGCTTTGTGTATTTTGGTGCAAGAATGAGTCTTGTCCAAGAGGCTGGGGAGAGATTCATTTCGTGGCCAAGAGGACTGACATCAGGAACCTTTTGGCTCTTCCAAGGATCGCTCCACAAGCACTGCTCCCTCTCCTCCCCAAATAATGACTGAAATTTTTATATGGAACACAGAAAATTACAGTCATGTCTAAAATTGTATCTTTCCAATGAAAGTCAAACCAACTTCATTGTAAAAAAAGAAACAGAAAAATAAATGGTTTGATTTGTTTAGCATGCCTTGGGCTGCCCTGCATGTCCAGGGTATATTTAAGCTGGGAGGAAGGTGGAGAAGGGCTGAAGCACTCAATCACTCCCCTACCTGGGCTCTTGCCCAGGCCCATGGTTAGAGCAGTTAGACAGTCTGGGGATGTGGGATTTAGTGGCTAGGATTTGATTCTGGGGTGTGTGGAGAGTTTAGTTGAGCACTGGGTGGACATGTTCTGGACCTGAATTAAGCGGTAAGTGTCCTATGAGGATACAATCAGGAAAAAAACCCTGAGATCAAGGAGATACGGTGCACACCTCTCTGTACTGAAAGTTTTTTTTGTCACCCTCCAATCTCTAATTAACCTCTCAAATTGAGGTGTCCATGGTCCAGTCTCCTGTCAGCCCTGACGGACTCTGAGATTCCCTGACACACACCCTTATTCTTGGCCAGTGCTGCCTTCTCTAAGTTCTAGTTCTGATTCCTACCCTCATTGACTTTGTGGTTTCAGGCAATCCATGACTCCCAGAGTGTGTCCTCTGGGACAGCTCAGCACACACAGCTGGTGTTACATTGCAGGGTGGTGTTCCATCACATAGGCAAAATGGTGATAAGGCTGCCCTTTTGCCAAGGGTTCCTGGCACCCATGCTTGCTGCTGGCAAAGAGGTTGGGATAGAAACAGTCACATATCAGGACCCTCTCCTCTTGTCATCTTCACATATTACCCACAATTCTGTCCACAATTTCTCCTTCACCTCTACTTCTTTTTCCAAAGAGAGCAGCATCCAGGGGCTGTCTGCCCTCTACTGTCCTTTCTGTAATGGAATTTTATACTTGGCCATACTTTCCCCAGCTGATGCCCTCTCTCTGTTCCAAGCTGGACCTCACCAAAGTGATGTGGGACTCATAGGCTGTATGCCACAGAGGCAGTATGATAAGGGCTGGGCACCAAGCAACAAATGTCTAAAAGATTCCTAAGCACCATGTCATGCAGGCTCCACTTGGATAGAGCATCCTCATCATGTGTTCCCATACTGCTTCTTCCTGGTGTTTAAATCAGTGACCACATCGGTCATTAATTGATAATATATTGAGGGAACAAAAGAGCCCTTGCTCCACCATTCACTGCTGTATGACTTTGGGAAAGTCACCAAGTCCTTTCCACTCCAAGTTCTTTATTGGAAAATGGATGTAACATAGTTCAGCTCAGGATGTTTGAACTAGTAAATGAATCCTGCTTGTAAGAAACTAGTTCAACTCTCCTGTGGTCTCTCTTCTCAGTCAGGGACAGAATTCATCATCACATTTAGTCCAGGGCTTTTTGGCTTTGCTCTCATGTTTTCACATACCTGGGTGTCAGCTCCATCTCCCATCCTTGTTTTTGTTGAACAGTTGACAGCAGGTGGGTGATCCTGGTGTTGTCCAAACACTGTTCCGTGCCCAATCCCTAAAATGTGTCCCTGAGCCTGCAGAGTGAGAACTGCCTGAAGGGTCATCCTGCCTGAACTTCCTCATTGACCACCATCTGACAACCATGTGCCAAAGCCCACCAGAAGAGTTGGCACATACTAGGCTTTCATTCCACTGAATTGTTATTCTTCTCCTGGTTTCTATCTCTTCTTTGGGAACATACTGAAGGGCAGAGTTTGTGACTTGAAGTGTTGAATATTCTCCCAAGATGGCCGGCAACGGAGGAAGCCTTTGGAGGTGATGTCCAATTTGCTGCCCTCATGTCTGCTTGACGTTTACAAATTCACACACACCCCAACCACACATCTTCACACACACACATTCCACTGTCCACAGCCACCTCACTGTACACTATCACTGTCCTTCCCAGGGTTTATATTTCATAGTAAACAACACTTGCAATTGTTTACTCCAGAGTTGTATGTAAATATACAGGTATAGAACTCAATTTTTTTTCACTCAGGATAAAGCCCTTAAGTTACATCCAAACTATTGCATACATCAATAGTGTGCTCCTTTTTTTTTTTTTTTTTTTTTTTTTAAGAATCCAATTACATATGTTGAAAGATAGGCACCAGCCATGGTTCCATTATGGTTTACATTATGGTTTACATTTTAGGCTATAAACCCTTTATAAATTTTTGGTGATATCTAACATGGCCTGTATCCATCATTTCATGATCATGCAGAACACTTCCCTTGTCCCCCAGTGATCCCCTCTCCCAATTACTCTATTCCTCACTCCCCCTGCCCTCAGGGTCCACACTGACACCCAAGCTTCACTTCTTGAAGGACAAGATTTGTAGATACTTGCAAGGATGCTGAGGGCTTGACACACTGGTCTGTCCTCCCCCACTGGGAGCCACCTATGCTCTTGAGAGACCCCTCCCCTCTGTGGGAGAATATCAGGTCTCCCCAGTATGCGGTCATAACACCTTCCCACTCATTGTATGGGTCTACACTCACTTATATAACACACTATGACATGATGAGCACTTACACACTCCCTAGAAGCCTGACCCAGGTGCACCCTGTGCCAGAAGATGCATCAAACACCTTAAACCAGTAAACCTTCCTTATTATATTTTCTAAAGAGGTTTCTCATGATTACAGTTTCAACCACTATGTGACAATCTCTTCTGTTCTCCTGCTCCGTCCAACCCTCCCCCCAATTCCTTGGACCATCTGACCCATCCTCACCTCAAGCATCCAAAGCCAGACCCAGTAGTGTCCCTATGTCCCTGTTGTATCCCTTCATGCACAATTACTTACCTCTAATTTATCATAGGTTTCCCCCATGTGGGTGTCAACTCACAACCTTTCTCTCACCAACTATTTTCTGTAAGCCTGTCTTCCAGTCTCTAACTCTCTGAGACAGTTTGATTTGCTTAATTCATAACAGAGAGGTATTCTACTATATTCTACTACAGAATTATTGTGACTCTAGCAATGGAAATTATATCATTGATGTGGAGACATTGGCCATGGGAGTTGCTGAAGGCAGGGAGAGGGAAAAAGAGGTGTGATACTGGGGCATTTTGGGGACTTGGAGCTGTCCTTGATGATTTTGCAGGGACAGATGCAGGAAATTATATATCCTGTCAAAACCCAATGAATGGACTGGGAGAGAGTGTAAACTACAACATAAACTATAATCCATGCTGTGTAGCAGTGCTCCAAAATGTACTCATCAACTGCAATGAGTGCACCACATTAATGAAAGATGTTGTCAATGTGGGACGAGTGGGGGTTGTGGGGAATGGGGTATATGGGAACCTATTTTTTAATGTAACATTTTGTGTGATCTATGTATCTTCAAAAAAACTTTAAAAAAAGAAACCATATTTGTTGAGCACATGCAGAATGATGAAGTAGGGAATGTTTTAAACTTAAGATAAATGAGCAAGTTCAAATATTCTGAAGGCTGTCATACAAAAAAGTGCGAGTTTGGCTGTTCAGTATTTTTTTAAAAGGCAGAATTTAAACTAAGGAATAAATATTAGCAAACAACAGGAGGCAGGAGAGTTGTACAAGCATATCACTGATCTAATAGTTTCTTTTCCAATATCATGCCCTTTGCACTTACTTTTCCCTTCTGCTGAAGGAAGGAGTAACTTAACACTTCTCCTAGACATCTGCATGCTGGCCCATGCAGAGTGTTTATGCCCTCAAGGAGTGCCTTGCACACAGAGTTGTCCCCCGCATAGGGGAGCCCTATGCACAAGGAGTGTATGCCATTAGTAGAGCCGCCAAGTGCAAAAGAAAGTTCAGCCTGCCCAGGAACGGTGCCGCAGACATGGAGAGCTGATGCAGCAAGATGACACAACACAACAACAACAAATAAGAAACACAGATTCCTGTGCCGTTGACAACAACAAAAGGGGAGATAAAGAAGAACACGCAGCAAATGGACACAGAAAACAGAGAACAGACACCTGGGGTCGGGGGCAAGGGGAGAGAAATAAATAAAATAAATCTTAAAAAATTTTTTCTTTTACATCCAAGTCATCTATTGCCAACAGAGAATGCATTCACAGCATCAGAAAAAAGCCTAAGCTAACAAACTGTTTGTGGTCATTTGAGACTGCATGTACCCCAGAAAATCATGTTCTTAAAGCTGTCCATTCCTGTGGGTGTGAACTTACAGAGGGTGGGCCCTTTAGATTAGGTTACTTCAGGTAAGGTGTGACCCAGGCTGTTTCTTAATCCTCTTAATGGAGTCCTTTATAAATGGGGTGAATACACTGAGAGAAATAAAGAGAAAGACCAAGAAGCTAAGAGAGAAAGACAGAAGCAAGAAGCTGAAGCAATTAAAACCAGAGAAAAAGGAAAGCCCAACACATACCACCATTGCCTTGCTATGTGACAAAGGAAGCAAAGATCATTGGCAGCTGGTCTTTAGGGATATTCTCTCAGCTGATGGCACATTGATTTGGACATTTTTCTCAGTCTCAAATCTCTAAGCTTGTAAGATAATAAATTTTCATTGTAAGATCTAGTCCATTTCTGGTATGTTGCATTGTGGTAGCTTAGCAGACTAAAACACTGTTTCCTCAGCTATGTTTTAGTATTTCACATCAATAATTCTCAAGAGGTGGGAAGACATAGAGAGCATATTCTCCAAAGAGGATGAGTCAAATACCCAGCAATTGTGTATTTCCTTCTGTGGGATGGTGCCCTCAACTTCTAAATGAATCACTACAACTATCAATCAATGGTATAGATGGGATTGACATGTGTGTTTTGGGAAAAGAGCAAGGAAAACACAGCTGACCACCAATGCTCTGCATTAAACAGGAGAGCTATATTTTAAGTCAAAAGGAAATACAAACTAACCACATAACACCAATGTGGCCCATCCAAATGGTTAAATAATACAAAGTGAGAATTGTTTCAAAATATTCAGCATACTTTTTAAGGAATATATATATATATATATATTATATATAATATACTTCATGTTATATATGTACTTCATCACATACTTAGAAAGGAAGGCTGAAGTGTATAATGCACCCAGTAAATTGAAAATAAAAGTTTCACATTTTTTATTTGTTAGTATTCAGGACTCTGAAGGTGGATCTTGAAGTCAGAATGCTCCATCAGTTTTCAAGGAAAGCCATGGTGTTGGTCACTCTAACAACCTGCTGTGCATTGGGGATTGGTGGGCCTGGGGCAGCTCTGGTAAGAGAATAAACCTGTTAAAGGAAACATTCAAGGTCCCTGCCACTGGCTTTTTGAGTATAACTCTTTTGTGGTGGAGTCAGCTTGCAATCGGTGTTACAATATCCCTTTCACAGCCTCTTCATCATGAAGGCTGACAAAAACTGCAAAGCCACTGGCAATTACAAAAGGATAGGCAAAGTCATTGGCAATGACACAAGTGTCCTCTTTGCATCTCTTCATATCTCCATGATTAGCTGAACCATCTCAGAACACAGGTAGGTATTGATGGTCATAGGATCCCAGGAAAATACCTCCACAAGATTCTCTGTCCTACTGATCAAACTACCACAAGTTCAGAATGGGCAGATTTTATAGCAGGTTGCATTCTACCAAAGAGCACTTGCATTATGCATGTCATTATGGAGCAGATATGAAGCTACAAGCTGACTGCATAGGGCTGTAGCAATTCCTCCAGGAGCCTTGAGTCTCTGGTTCTTGTCCTTATCTACTGCATATTCAAGGGAGTGAAGTTCATCTCATCCACAGAGCTTAGACTTATGCACACACTAGACACGAGAGGGTGGGAAGTCCTGGGGATATCCTAAAATTCTGCTTATCACAGGTTCCCATAGAATTCTTGTCCATATGGGGTGGACATTTCCTTCTCAAGGAAGGTATTGGGGACTGAATCATGTGCCCCACAAATGGCAACTTCAGGTCCAAACCCCTGGTCCCATGGGTGTGGACCCTTTTGTAATTAAGATATTTGAAGATGGTATTAATAAAGGTATGCCCAAATGGAATACAAAGTGAATGTGGGTGGGACTTATTCCAAAATAGCTGAACTCCTTAAAAGCAAAGGAAAATGGACACAGAAGTAGCCGTGGCCAACAGCCAGAAGCTGCAAGTCAGTTGAACTCAGAAAACAAAAGGGAAGGTGATGTGCTTTGCATTGTCATGTGACAGATAAGCCAATGACCAAGGGTCCCTGGCAGCCTGCCTCAGAAGGCAAAAGTCTTTAAGGGAGAGCATCACCTTGCTAACATCTCAATTTTTGACTTCTAGCCTGAGATCCATGATCCAGTAAGTTTCCATTGTTGAAGCCATTCCATTGAATGATATTTTCTTAGTAGCTGGGAAACTAAAATTGCAGTATTTTTCAAATATGTGACCACAACTTGGATCTCTTCCCAAAACTAGTTCAACCCTCTTCAAATATCTTCTCTTCCTTCAGATATTATACCACTGAAAATCTTCCAAATTATACTTACTATAATTATACTTAAATTATACTTAGTATAATTTTACTTAGACCACACTCTTACATAATTTATTACAATGCAATGTGTTTGTGATACATGACTTATGGGAGTCCTGTGTCATGTTACACATATTTGTTTTTTAAGTCCACAAATTTACTATACACTTATTGTTTATGTATATTCATGTAGGAATGATATACTTCAATAAATTGTTTTAAAAATGGAAAAATAAAGAGGGTTCCACAGTCCCATTTTCTTCTTTGGAAGCTCTATAGAGAATCAGGATCAATCAGGGGTCACCAGTGACAGAAATATATATACAGGAAGAGATTCCTTTTAAGGAATTGATTCCTTTGATTGAAGGAAGGTGCAGAGCCTGGAAATTCCAGTATAAGGGTAGTTGAAATCTTCTGTCTGTACTCCTTATGCTGGAACAAGAGGAGGCAGTGGAAGGTGTAGTCTTGTGGAAGTACACCTTATGATAGATGGAATACCCACTTCTCCCTTCTGAGACCTCTCACTGTTTGCATTAGTCCAAATCACGTTGTTCATTGTAACTTTCTTTGCTTAGAGTCAAATCATTTTAAGCACTAATCCCATCTATGAAGTAACTTTGCAGGGACAACTAGGGCAGCTTTTGACAAACAACTGAACACACAAATTAGACATGTTGACACATAAAACTAATCATAACGGTCTATCCATTGCCAATTGGACACCCACTGACATCTCAGATAAACTATATTTTATCTCCAAATAAAGACAATAACAAAACCACATTTCCATCTGACATGATACAACTATCCTGTGTACTACTGAAAGTTCACTAATATTTCCTCAAAATAGGATGCAAGCACTTGGGTGACCAATATTCACTCTTACCCTTGCTATCCTGTAACATAAATACTATGACGCAAAGTTAATACAACTAATCTTATACGGGGTTAAGAGAGGGATGAAAAGAAAGATGTTTGCTTTATACAGAAACATATTCATATGCAAAAATGCTTCTAACAAAATAAATATTAATAGCAATTATAGTCCTCGTTGTGGCAAATGGTCACATGATCATAACTGGTAATTGCAAATGCCTACTTCTATTACACATGCATAATTCATTTCCCCTCAACAAACAAAGTAGCTGGTTATTGTTCTTTCCCTACTGCAGTAACACATACCATTTTAATGAATGGTATGGGCTATTAGTAGTCCTGTGCAAATTGATTGTTAGAGTTCTCCTTTGACTTTAATCACAGGGAATGGAAATACAAGTAGATACCCTAAGGAATATCCTGTATTCTGGAATTCTCTTCCTTACTTACATTTTGAAGTAGCAGTCTAATTTCCCCTAGGTAATCAGGATCAATAACCTCAGCTAGTACATTCAATCCTGTCTTTGCTTGTTGATTCAGAGGCATGAGGAAACCAAAGTGGTCCACAGCAATTTTGACTTCCAGTTCAATTAAATCATTTTTTCTCTTTTCTGGAGGAAAAGCATAAGTTTTGGTGATAAGAAGCAAAACACTTGGTAGAGGATCACTAGTGAGTTATCTCTATTGCCATCCCTTGATTTCTGGACTCACAAATCACAGCTTTGGGAGAAGCAGAACCATATATTACACTGTAATTGAGTGTATATACAGCTTCCTGGAGGACATTTATCTAGACCTGCAAGGTATGGCCACCCAGCTAACCCCATAATTGAATCTTCCAAAGGTCATTCCACTGATGTGTCAATTCAGCTGCTCCAGTATGAAAATGGAAGATGAGGGAATTCCATTAGCATATGCCCAGTACTGCATTTCATTAACCATGAAGCGGGTTCCATGAACAGAAGCAAAGCTGTGTGGACTATCAAGATGAAGGATAAGATGTTCTGTAAGTTCACAGATGGTAGTTTTGTCATGGTTGATGTTTTCAGGGAAGAAAAATTCATATTCAGAATAAAAGGAGAGCTGTGTCTATTTGAATAGGCATTGGTCTGATTGATACATTTGATAAAGTGGCCAGATCCTTAAAAGTGTAATCTGCAAAGGCATGCCTTAGATTCAAAGGAAGAAAAAGGTGGAAAGTAAAAGGATGAAAAAGGATTATCATGTGACAGCAATCATAAAAGAGGTGGAGTGTCTCTTGCTTTCCGATATACTAAGTGAAAAGTTTAAATACTGTGAAGGCTAGGAAAGGTTATGTTCTTGAACTCATCCATTCCCATGAGTGTGGGGCCATTTGATTGAGCTATGTCAGTGCAGCATGACCCAGGTTGGGTCTTGACCCGTTTGTTGGGTCTTATTTAAACTGAGAAATGAAAGAAGAGCTACTCAGAAAGAGAGCCTCCACTTTGACCATGCCATCTGAGAGAGAAGACTTCAGGAATGGCAGTGATTAGCTGCCATCTTGCCTTGCCACGTGGCAAGACTCCAGGATCTGCCAGCAGATGACATTTGTTGAGGAAACATCTCTGCTGGTGCCTTGATTTGGACATTTCAAGTCCCTTTGTAAAAACTAACCCATTCCTGGTAACTTTGCATTGGCAGATTTAGCAAACTAAGGCAGTATGCTTTAAGGCAATAAATGTTATAAAGACAAAGAGAAATACTTCATAATGATTAAAATGTTATTACATCTTAAAGACATGACAATTGTAAAATATGTTCATGCCTAACAACGGACACTTCAAATGCCTGAAGAAATAACCTGAGAGATTTGAAAGGAGAAAGAGATCATTGAACAGTCATAGTCTAAGTTTTCCATACCCACTCCCAATAATTGATAGAACTACTAGACACAAATTCAGCAAGGTATAGAAGATTTGTGCAACATTATCAACCAACTCTACCTAATTGATGTGAACAAAACATTCCATCCATAGGTAGCAGTATACATACTCTTTTCAAGTTCACAGGAAATGTTCTCCAGAATAGAAACTCTGCTGTTCAAATGGAAAAAACAACAAAGCAAAAACCTAAAGTCTGTATAACTTTAAAATTATGCAAAGTATTTTCTCCAATTGCAATGGAATGAAATTAGAATCAACAATTGAAAGGAGTCTGGAAAACCTCCCGATATTTGGAAGTTAGTTAATGACCATTGGAATAACCCATGGGTCACTGAAGACATTACAGGGAAATTGCTAAATACCTTAATCTGATCTAAAAAATAGCACACCATATCACAACCTATGGGATGCATCAAAGAGCAAAGCTTACAGACTATGGGGAAGATGGCATCAGAGCACACAAGCAGGGCTCAACTCTCACAAAAGCAAGGGAGAAGTGCAAGGAGATGTCAGAGGGACTTGTGTTGGGGGATAACTAACCTGGACAGTACTGCCCAAGGCCCAGGAGGGCAAGGGACAGAGAGCCAAAGAGCCTGAAATGTCAACTGTGAGGTTCTAAACACCCCTGGCAGGAGGAAAGGGCTCCCAGTGCCCATTTTCAAGGCATGAAGCCTGACAAAATCCATGGCTAAGTGCAGCTGAGTGAGAGAGAAGAGGGAGGATGTGGCACATGACAGAGTGGTTTCTCTTCTGTGAATCTGACCAGCAGAGCCAGACCAGAAGCAAGGGTTGGCTGGGGATTGTGGCACTTCCTTGGAAGTGTTTGCCAGTGAATGCCATCTGCTAGTGAATTGGATAACAGCAATGAGAAAAATTGCTTTTAGGTCACTTTTTTCCCCAAAACCCTGGGGGAAAAAAAAATCTGTACCCCATTAGTGTATCCCTGGCCTGGTTTTGGTTACATAACGTTGGCAATTTAAAAGCCTCAGAATCAGGTGAACCAAAACTCAGAGGCATTGTGATAGAACAAGCAAACATTCAAAGATGATCTAATACCAATCTTCCTCAAGATGTTCCAAAAAATCAAACAGGAGAGAACACGAACACATTCTATGAAGCCAACGTCATGCTAATATCAGAACCAGATAAAGATGTTACAAAAAATAAAATTACAGACCAATACTTATAATGAATATATATGTAGCAAAGTTCCAAAAATACTTCCAAACAGAATCCAAAAGCACATTAAAAATTATACACACACGAAAAAAGTTATACACAGGCAGCCTACTCAATGGGAGAAAATATTGAAAAATATTGAAAATCCCATATCCAACAAGGGTTTGATATCCATGTCATATAAAGAGATCATACAATTCATCGATGTAAGGAAAAGCAACCCAATTTTAAAAAGGGCCCAATTAGGAGGACACCCAGGACCTGAAGTCATGACAGATGACTTGGGACTTCAGTGCCTTGTCAGTGGACCCCACTGTGCAACTTACAATCCTGAGTGTGATGGAGTTGGACTCAGATGTGACTTCTCTGTGCATGCCTCTTATGTCACTTTTCCTGAACCTGAGGATCGTGCTGGGGTTAGTGTATTCTCAGGAGACTTGAATCTCAGGACTGTGCATGTGCCAGCTGGGGCCTGAGCTTCAGCAGAGTTCCAACACCTACTCTCCAGTTTGTTGGACTTATGCCGGTCAGCTGACTGGGAGGTGAGGATGGTCAACCACCACACCATGGAAACGAGTCTACAATGGCAAATGGGAGAATCCCATTTACCAGTCATGTGGGATTGAAACACTTCTCGATTTTGAGGTGGAGTGGACATCACCATCCCAGGAACTTCAGGATGGAGGAATAAATTATGGATTACAGTGGACTTACAGGTATTCTAGTATACAATTGTTGTGACCCTAGCTATGGAAGAAACTGTATCACTGATGTGGAGACAGTGGCCACGGGAGTTGCTGAGGGAAGGGAGAGGGCAGAAAAGGAGTGATATGGGGGTATATTTCGAACTTGAAGTTGTCCTGAATATTGCAAGGGCATGCAGGACATTAAATATCCTGCCAAAATGCACTGAATGGACTGGGAGAGAGTGTAAACAGTGTAAACTACAATGTAAACTATTATTCATGCTGTGTAGCAGTGCTACAAAATGTATTCATCTAATGCAATGAATGTGCCATACTGATGAAAGAGGTTTTTGATGTGGGAGGAGTGGGAGGGGGGTGTGGTGACTGGGGTAAATGGGAACCTCTTATATTTATTAATGTAACATGTTGTGTAATCTATGTTTCTTTAAAAAAAGATAATAATGAAAACAAGCAAATAACATTGTACAATGCATGAGACTATAAATCACAATGAATCCTATGGTGGAAGGTGGCCTGTGGGTAATAGAACACATAGAAGAACATTCTCTCATGATCTATGACAAGTATATAATGCTAATACAGTTTGCAATTTACCAGATAGGTTGGAGGAAAATACACCAAATGTAAGATATAGGCTATAGTTACTAGCAATATTTTTTTAATTGATTTTGTAAAAATATTACATTAAAAAAAATGAGGTCCCATTCAACCCCACCACCCCCACCCCACTACTCCCCCCCCCCCCCAGCAACATTCACTCCCATCATCATGACACATCCATTGCATTTGGTAAGTACATCTCTGGGCATCTCTGCACCTCATGGTCAATGGTCCACATCATGGCCCATACTCTCCCCCATTCCATCCAGTGGGCCCTGGGAAGATTTACAATGTCTAGTGATTGCCCCTGAAGCACCATCCAGGGCAACTCCAAGTTCCAAAGGCGCCTCCACATCTCATCTCTTCCTGCCATTCCCCATACCCATCAGCCACCATGTCCACTTTTCCCACTCCAATGCCACCTTTTCTCTGTGGACCTTGGATTGGTTGTGTCCGTTGCACCTCTATGTCAAGAGGAGGCTCAGATTCCACATGGATACTGGATGCAATCCTCCTGCTTTCAGTTGTAGGCACTTTAGGCTCCATGGTGTGGTGGTTGTCTTTCTTCAACTCCATCTTAGCTGAGTGAGGTGAGTCCAATAAATCAGATTGTAGGAGCTGGAGTCTGTTGAGAGTTACTAGCAATATTTTGATGATGCTCTTTCATAGTTTGTAATGATTCTTTTACAAAAATGCAAGGTGTTGGTAATGTATGGGAGCCCTGTATGATGATATGCATATTTTTTGTAGTTCACAACTTATACTATACATTTTTTGTATGTGGATGTTCATGTATGAATGATGAACTTCAATACAAAAAGTAAAAAAAAAAAAAAAAAAAGAATTATACACCACAATCAAGTGGGTTTTATTCCAGGGATTAAAGGGTGTTTTAACACAAGAAAATCAATTGCCTTTATATACCACAAAACAATTTGAGGAAGAAAATTCATATGATCCTCCTGATTGCTGTAAAAAAGCATTTGACATAGAACAGCACCCTTTCTTGATTAAAAAAAAAATCTTCAAAACATAGGAATAGAAGGAATCTTTCTCAATATGGTAAAGTTCCAACATGAGAACCTCAAAACCAGCACTGTACTGAACAGTGAAATACTGAGATATTCCCTGCTGAGATCGGGAGCAAGACAAGAATGCTCCTTGTCACCACTGTTATTCAATATTGT
The DNA here is from genome assembly GCF_030445035.2 of Dasypus novemcinctus. NCBI lineage: Eukaryota > Metazoa > Chordata > Mammalia > Cingulata > Dasypodidae > Dasypus > Dasypus novemcinctus. The sequence goes on from NC_080683.1 coordinate 1,216,996, forward strand.
GCTAGAACATCTAGCTAATTTGGAAGGATAAGAGGGCATGAATAGACCAAAAAAAAATTTTTTTAAAAAGAAGAACAAGAGGATGATATGAACATGGCCAATGAGCTAGGTAGATAAAACTTAGCTCTCACTGTAACAACTGAGAGGGAGTCAAGGCTGCCTTGCTGACCTGCATTGGGGTACAGCAGACCAGGACAGTGCTTCACAAAGTAATCTCTCCGACCACAATGAAATGAAGCTGGAAATAAGTAGGGACCAGAGAACCAGATTAGGCACAAAGATATGGAAGTTAAACAATGCACTCTTAGACATACAGTGGATTAGGCAGGGAATCTCAAAAGAAATCAGTAACTACCTTGGAATGAATGAAAATGACAACACTACGTATCAAAACCTATGGGATGCAGCAATAGCTGTGCTGAGAGGGAAATTCAGAGCCATAAATGCATATTTCAAAAAAGAAGAAAGGGATAAAATTAAAGACCTACCTGAACACCAGAAGGAATTAGGAAAAGAACAACAAACTAACTCCAAAGGAAATATAAAGAAGGAAATAACAAAGATTAGAACAGCTCTAAATAAAATCAAAATTTAAAAAACAGTAGAAAAAACAAAACAAAACAAAATCTGGTTCTTCAAGAAGACCAAGCCCTTAAATAGACCAGGAAAAATAAAAGGGAAGATGCAAATATGCAAAACAAGAAATAAGGAAGGGGATATCAACACTGATTCCACAGACAGAGAGTACCATAAGAGGAAAATTTGAAAAATTGTATGCCAAAAAGATGGATAATTTGAGGAAATGGACAAATTCTTAGAAACACACAAGCAGCCTACATTGATAAATAAATAAATTGATGAACTCAATGGACAAATCACAAGCAATGAGATAGCATCAGTCATCAAGCACTTACCAATTAAGAAGAGCCCAGAAATAGATGGCTTCGTAGGTAGATTCTACCAAACATGCTGGAAAGAACACTAATCCTGCTTCGAAAAAATAGAGGCAAAAGGAATATTGCCTAACTTATTCAGTGATGCCAACATCACCCGAATACCAAAGCCAAACAAAGATGACACAAGAAAGGAAAACTACACACCAATCTCTGTAATGAACTTACATGCTAAATTCCTTAACAAAATACATGTTAATCATATTCAACAACACATCAAATGAATTAGACCCCATAACCACGTGAGCTTCATCCATGGACTGCAAGGATGGCTCAACGTAAGAAAATCAACCAATGTTTTACACCATATAAACAGATCAAAAGGAAAAAAAAATCACATCATCATCTCTACAGATGCAGAAAAAGCATTTGACAAGATACAGCACCCTTTCCTGATAAAAACTCTATAAAGGATAGAAATAGAAAGAAACTATCTCAACATGATAAAGGGTATATATGAAAAACCCACAACTATCCTAATATAAAATGGTGAAATTCTAAAAGTTTTTCCTCTAAGATCAGGAACAAGACTAGGACCCCCACTATCACTGTTCCTATTTAACACTGTTTCACAAGTACCTGTTCAAGCACTTGGGGAAGAAAAACCTATAAAAGGCATCCAAATTAGAAAAGAAGAAGTAAAAATTTCACTATTTGCAGATGTCATGATCCTATACAGAGAAGGCCCTGAGAAATTGACAACAAAGCCTCTAGAGCTTATAAATGAGTTCAGTAATGCCACAGGTTAGGAGATTAATGTGCAAAACTCAGTAACATTTCTGCACACCAAAATGAGCAATCTGAGGAGAAAATCAAGAAAAAAATACCATTTAAAATAGTAACTAAAAGAATCAAACACCCAGGAATAAATTTAACTAAAGATGTAAATGACTTTTATGCAGAAAACTACACAACACTGTAAAGGAAATCAAAGTATGCTTAAATTAATGGAAGAATATTCCTTGTTCATGGATAGGAAGAGTAAACATCATTAAGATGTCTATCCTACCCACACTGATCTACAGAATTACCACAATCCCAATAAACATCACCACAGCATTTTTTTTGCTGAATTAGAAAAACTACAAAAATTTATTTCAAAGTGCAAGAGGCCCTGAATAACCAGGAATGTATGGAAAAGAGAACTGAAATCCGAATTCTCACCCTACCTGGCTTTAAAATATACTACGAATCTACAGTGGCCAAAACTGCATGGTATTGGCACAAAGACGCACTGATCAATGTAACCAAATTGAGAGTTCTAATATAGATCCTTTCATATACACTCATCTGATCTTCAACAAGGTCACCAAGCCCACTCAACTGGGAGAGAATAGCCTCTTCCACAAATGGTACTTGGAGAACTGGGTTTCCATATTCAAAAGAATGAGACTGGAACACCATCTCACATATTATACAAAAATCAAGACAAGATCGATCAAAGATCCAAATATAAGAGCCAGCACCATAAAGACCTTGGAAGATAATGTAGGGAAGCCTCTAAAGGAGCTTGTATTAGGAAATGGTTTTATGACCTTCACACCCAAAGTACAAGCAAGGAAGAAAAAATAGATAAATGGGCCCTCTTTAAAATTAAAATTTTGCACTTCAAAGGAGTTTGTCAAGAAAGTGAAAAGGCAACCTACCTTTGGGAAAATAAAATTCAGAAACCATATATCTGATAGGAGCATAATATCCAGCATAGATCAAGAAATCCTACACTTTGAAAATGAAAAGGCAAAAAACCCACTCCAAAAATGGGCAAGTGCTTTGGATAGATACTTCTCCAAAAAACAAATACAAATGACTGGAAAGCACATGAAAAGATGCTCAACATCACTAGTTATTAGGGAAATGAATATCAAAACTACAACCAGATGTCATCTTACACCCATGAGACTTGCAACCATATAAAAAAACAGAAGACTACAAGTATTGGGGAGGATGTGGGGGAATGGGAACCCTCATTCACTACTGGTGGGAATGTAGAATGGTGCGGTCATTTGGATGATAGTTCAACAGTTTCTCAAAAAACTAACTAGAGGTCTGCCACATGATACAGCAAATCCACTGCTGAATACATACCCAGAAGAATTGAAAGCAAGGACACATCGGATACATAAACACCAATGTTCATTGTGGCATTATTTACTGTTGCCAAAAGTTGAAATCAATCCAAATGCCCATCAAGAGATAAATGGATAATAACAATGTGGAACATACATACATTGGAATATTGCTCAGCTGGAAGAAAGAATATAGCACTAACACAATGGATAATACAACATGAATGAATCTTGAAGATATTATGTTGAGTGAAGTAAGTCAGGGTTTGAAGGACAAATATTTCATGACTTTACTGATATAAATTAAGCAATTTGAGCTGACTCACAGAGCAAGCATCTGGAAGATAGATGTACAGGAAATAGAAATGGGTAAGAAGATTGTCAGCCAAAACCTATATGGGTGAAATCTCTGACGAGGTGTAAATGTGTAGCTGTGCAGTGAAACGACATGGCAGGGGTGTAGTGATACTATTGGGTTTGGTGCAGATCTGACAGGGGGTAGGATGGAGAGGGAGAGGTAGACAGTCCTTGGAACTGGGGGATGGCTGAAGAAGGTAGCAGGTAAACACTGGGGACTGGCAGGGATGTGATTAAAAGTACAATGTTGGGAAAGCTCTTCTGTCAATTTTACAAGGAAGAGTTGCTAATTTAGTGTGTTGGATGGAAGGGCATTTGGGGCAAGGCATACCTGGGGCAGGCTTTTTGGGAGTGTTCAGGAGATCATTTTGCCATAGTGTGTTCTATCAATGGGTAAAGATCCACAGGATGTTGTTGGATTCCCATCACGGGGAGGCCTGCTATGTTTTCAAACAGATGGGTGGGAGTCCCTTGAGAGTATGGGTGGTGCCTTATAGGGAAGGACAGACCAGTGTGTCAAGCCCTCAGTGTTATTGCAAGTAACTGAATCTTGTCCTTCAAGAAGTAAAGCCTGGTGTTCACCATGGGCCCCAAGTGGAGGGGGAGGGAAGAAGAGAAGAAACAGGCGGCATTTGGGGAGCAATGGAAGTGTTCTACTTGATATTGCAATGATAGATACAGGCCATGTTTAATTTCATCAAATATTTATAAAATGTATGGTCCAAAATGTAAACCATAATGTAAACCATGGATCACCCTTAGTAGCTACATTTCAATATTGGTACATCAGGTGTAAAAAATGTACCATCCACATATAAAAAAGTTATTAATATGGGAAGGGGTAAAGGGGGAAAGATGATGGTTATATGGGAGTCCCCTGTTGTAGTAGTTTGATATAATTGATGGATTCCAAAAAGAAATATTGGATTATGCTTGGAATCTGATCTGTACATGGGCATGATTGAATTATGTTTAGGGCATTGAGTCCCCACCCCTTGATGGGTGGGGGCTCACAGATAAAAGGCACGGTGAAGAACAGAGTTTGGGATTTCTGATGTTAGAGTTTGATGCTGAAGACCTGGAAAGTCAGCACCCAGAGGAAAGGGAAGCCAGCACCAGGAGGGAACCTTGAACCCAGAAAAAAGCAAGCCCCAGGAACATAGGAAACCCTGAAGCCAAAACCCTCGCAGACATTGTGAGACATCTTCCTCCAATAAGCTTTAGTGAGGGAAGTAATTTCTGCTTTATGGTCTGGTATCTGTAAGCGCCTACCCCAAATAAATACCCGCTATAATTCTCAGCAGATTTCCGGTATTTTGCATCAGCACCCCTTTTGCTGACTAATACACCTGTATTCTGTATGTGACTTTACTGTGACCTAAAACTTCTTTGAAGACAAAATAAAGAAAGAAAGACACTGGAGGAATGGAAGAAAATAAGATCACTGTACATGCAGGATGATATATATTACAGTGATGAAAGGAAAAACATACAAAAGTTTTAGAAAATAGTTTTCATTGTATTTTTAATATCCCAATTTTTAAATTTTAATTTCTCTAAATTATTATGTATTTTATTTCTTACATTTAAACCTATCGTTATTTCATTTTCCTGTTAATTGTACATGGTGATATCCTTGGCTTCATTTTTAAGGAAGTTTTGGGTCACAGAAGGGTTTCAACTATGGTAGGGGAGGAGCATTGGTGTGGGGTGTCAGTGTGGGGGATATATGGGAGGAAGCTCACCCAGGCATACATATAAGGCATAAAATGTATTTTAGTGTTCGTGGGGCATTTTTATAGTGAGTGGAGATTCACACAATAACTAAAGAATATCAAATTCCCATTGTGGGGAGCTCTGCCACTTTCTCTAATGGAACAGCAAGAATCCCCCACTAGTCACAGAGGCAATCGCTAGTGAAGGAGGATGGTCCATTGATGGGCCCTTGATATTGATGACTATGTTTGTGAGCCTTCACTCTTGAAATTGAAACTTAGCCTACTATTGTAGGGTGCCTAAGAGTTAGCTAGTGGGAACCACCCTGTGCTCAAAGGTGGCCTCTCTCTAAGCCAAACTCAGCATATAAATGCAATAACTTCCCTCCAGCATGCTTTATGACTCCCAGGGATGAGTAAACTCATGGAAATGAACTCTGGAGTATGGATTACTAAGAAATGGAATGAGGGCTGAGAATGGGAGCTGATGACTGATGTATGTAGCGATATAATTAGGTTAACTGTAATAGAGTGGAAATGAACAGGGTTGAGAGTAACACGTGTAACACATTATAGTAATGCTCAGAGTGAATATTATTGCTTGAATGCTCAAATCAGAAAATAAGCACCTCAAATCAGTAAGTTAAACTTCATCTTAAGATAGTAGTAGAGAAAAGGAAACAGTCCAAAGCAAAGAGAAGAAAGGAAATAATAAACATCAGAAAGGAAACCAATGAAATACCAGAAAACCAATAAAAAGCAATATTATGTTGAAAAGATCAATAAAATAGTCAAATCTTGAGATCAACTTAAGTAAAAGAGGACTAAATTACCAAAACCAGGAGAAAGGATGGGAACATTACTACTAAGACTATGGAAGCAAAACGATTATAAGCAAAAATTGTCCCAGTGGGTCACTAGGGGTAAAAGCGAGCAGTTCCACTCCCATTTTCACCCCTTGATTTCTGGACCCATGGATTCTGGTTGTGGGAGAAACAGCACCATAAAGTGGATGCTGATTTAAAGCATACACAGCCTCCTGGAGAACATTGCCTCAGCCGTGCAAGGTACTGCCAGCTAGTTGGCACTGTTAATGAGTCTTTGACAGGCCATTCCACCATTCTATTAGTCCAGCTGCTTCAGCTGCTGGGGAACATGGTAAAACCAGGGAATTCCATAGGCATGTGCCCATTCCCACACATCATTTGCTGGAAATTAGTTCCTTGAGCAGAAGCAATGCTGTGTGGAATGCCATGGTGGTAGATAAGACATTCAGTAAGTCCACGGATGCTAGTTTTGGAAAAGCCATTGCACGTAGGAAATGCAAACTCATATACAAAGTATGTGTCTACTCAAGTTAAAACAAATTGCTGCCCCTTGCACGGTGGAAGTAGTCCAATATAGTCAACCTGCCACCAGGTGTCAGGCTGGTCACCTCAAGGAATGTTGCCATATAGGGGGCTGAGTGTGGGTCTCTGCTGCTGGCACATTGGGCACTCAGCAGTGGACATAGCCAAGTCAGCCTTGGTAAGAGGAAGTGCGTGTTGCTGAGCCCATGCATAACCCCCATCCCTACCTCCATGGCCACTTTGTTCATGAGCCCACTGGGCAATGACAGGAGTGGCTGGGGAAAGAAGCTGAGCATTAGCCACAGACTGGGTCATCTATTCCACTTGATTATTAAAATTTTCCTCTGCTGAAGTTACTCTCTGGTGGGCATTCACATGGGACAAAAAATTTTCAGGTATTTTTCCCACTGATAAAGGTCAATTCACATAACTCTTCCCCAGACTTCCTTCTCACCAATTTTCCAATCATGCTTCTTCAAAGTCCCTGGCCATCCAGCCAAACCATTGGCAACAGATCATGAATCAGTGTACAAATGCACCTCTGGCCGTTTCTCCTTCCAAGCACAATGAACAGCCAGGTACACTGCTCCAAGATCTGCCCACTGGGAGGATTTGCCTCACCACTGTCCTTCAGTGATGTCCCAGAAAGGGGCTGCAATGCTGCAGCTGTCCACTTTTGGGTGGTACCTGCATATTGTGCAGAACCATCTGTAAGCCAGGCCTGAGTTTTCTCTTCCTCAGTCAAATGATTGTAAGGGACTCCCCAAGAAGCCAAAGCTGTGGGCTGGGAAGGAGAAAGTGACATGGCAGCGGTGGTGATCATGGGCATTTGGGCTACTTCCCCATGTAACTTTCTCATGCATTCACGACCCACTCAAGCCCTTCTCATATATACCACTTCCACTTTATTATGGAGTGCTACTATGCCCTCTTGACTTAATGGTTTGGTGGGTCATGATAGGCAACTCAGGTCTCTTGGTAACTTGATGGCCCATAGTTAAGCATTTGGTCTCTACTAAGGCCCAGCAGCAGGCCAAAAGCTGTTTCTCAAAAGGGGAGTCATTATCTGCAGAGGATGGGAGGGTTTCGCTCCAAAATCCTAAGGTCAGTGTTGTGATTCACCTATAGGGGTCTGCCAAAGACACCGGACAAAATGATGATGAAGGACAACTGTCATCTGAATCAGAGTATTTACAACTGCAAGCAAAACAGCCCTTTCCATCTGCCCCATAAGATCTAAACCGCCTGAAATCTGAGACAGAGTGGGCATCAAAACACCAAAAAATGTACGGTGTAGGAAAGAACCAATTAAGGTGGTCAGTAACCATGTACAAAGTAAACATTAATATTGTAACAATGGAAGAACATGTAACATTGATGCAAAGATAGTGCTTAGCAGAGGTTCTGAGGGGAGGGGCTGGGAATACTAGGTAGAAAATAGGGCATTTTTAAGGCATTGGAATTAAGTGTAAACTGCAGTGTAAACTATTGACCTTGGTTAGTAGTAATGCTTTAATGTTTTATTCATCAATTGTAATAAATGTACCACACAATTGTAAGACGCTACTCAGAGGGAAACTTGTGGGACGGGGAGGGGTGGGTTATAAGCAAATCCCTCATACTTCTGATGAAATTTTTAAAAATATTATCCTTACAGAACACTTATCAAAAACAAAATGTTTATGAAAACCTAAACAGATGAAAATAACCTGTGGTAACAGTTTGCACTTATTATCAATAGACCTTCTACAAACTAAAAGAAATACATCCAACACAAATTGGAGCAAACATCACAAGTACCAGCCGCATGCAAAGCACCATATCCCTAACATTAGGAAAAAGACAAAGAACAGCAGTCATTACCATTTCTATTCAACAGTGCAATACAGGTCTTTACAATGGCGATTAAAAAGTTAAAAAAGAAATGTGTTTTAAAGCTTGGAAATCATGTGCACAATCATCATATAGCCGAAGAAATCCTCTGAAATCTCCTACTGAATTATGAGAATCAAGGAGGGGGTAAGTCTGTCTGTTAAAACATCAATCAACCAAAATACTTTGCATGCATAAAGAGTAATTTAGTATGAGGATATTTCAGTGTATGGAATATTTCTGTGATTTAGCCTCTGGGTTTTGGCATATTTTGACCAAAATGTACTCAAATTCATTAAAAGTTCTTCGTATTGGGAATCAAAATTCAAAACACAATAATAAATATTTTTCTGTTTTCTAAAGTCTTCCACTATGTAGTACTCTAAATTTCCAGAGTCTCCCCTTATGAAAGATCAGGCAGAACAATTCTAATGCCCTAAAACTGTCCTTTGTTCCCCCAACCCCAGCACCTATGGTACCCACTGTTTCACTTTCTGAAGAGTATGACTCATAATTACTTGCAATAATATTGAGTACTTGACATAATTGTCTCTTTTCTTTTGTTAGACACTGCCTATGTTCTCGAGAGTCTCTTGCCCCTCTATTTGAGAAGATAACATGACTCCCCCGATTGGGATTTAATATTTTCTTGCTTATTGTGTGGGTCTCCACCCACTGAGATAACACATAATGACAAGATGAGCACTTACATATTCCAGAGAAACCTGCCCCAGGTACTACCTCTCCTATATGCCACTCACATCCAATACTTACACCAGTAATCTTCCCCTGCCATATTTGCTAAAAGAATATTCCCAACATTGTAGTTTTAAGCACAGATCTGCAAATCCCCAGAGTTCATCTGTTCCTTCCCTCGACCCTCCTCCCAACCCATGGATAGTCCAAACCCCCACTCTACCCAACTCACAGACCAGCACGGCTGATCTCAATATCATCACCACACCACTGTCATCCTCATCCCCTGTACAACTACACCCTTCCACCTTATCCTAGTTACTGCCCTATGGGCATAGGCTCACAACCCCTATTCCCTCTGTGTCCCCTGGAGACACTAGCTCCATGAGACTGCTCAAACTGCTTAATTCAAATCAGTGAGGTCATGCAATATTTGCCCTTCAGTGCCTGGCCCACTTCACTTAACATGAGGTTATCAGGATTCATCTAGGTTATCCTGTGTGTTAATGCTGCATTGCTTCTTATACCTCAGTAATGTTCCATGGTATGTATACACCACTGTTTGCTTATTCATCCTTCTATTCATGTGCACGTGGGTTGCTTCCATCTTTTGACAATAGCGAATAACGCTGCTATGAACATTGGTGTTCACAGATCCGTTCGTGTCCCTGCTTTCAATTCTTCCTCTTATATACCCAGAAGTGGGATTGCTGGAGCACATGGCAGTTCTGTAGTTAGCTTGCTGAGGAAATGCCAAACTGTCCTCCACAAGGGCTCCACCATTCTCCACTCACACCATCAGCTAATGAGGGATCCCTTTCCTCCACATGCACTCTAACTTATATTAAAGCAGTTTTCAGAAAAATGTATTTCACTTCTATTTATATAGCGGGGAATCATACATGGATAATATTTATTTTTAAAATGAGTCAATTGTATTAATACGTATTAACAAATCATTCAATTAATCCAAAACATACAATCAGTGGTATTTGGTATAATTACAAAGTTGTACATTCATCACTTCAATCATTATTAGAGCATTTCCATGATTTCAATAGTAATAATATTAAACAAAAAAGACACCCTGTGCCAGCAACTACATAGCAACCATCTACCTACAATCTGCAGACACACAAACCGCAGTCCCACAACAACCAGACACATGCAAGACATTCCCTTGCCTAATGGATATACATGGTAACAATCTCACAAATGCAAGGAAGCCTGAAGAACCTCTGACACTAATTATATATTTGCCAGAACTTCCAATGTACACTCAGAGTCCCTTGTACAAAAAATATGAGTTTATATGGTTATGAGTCTCCAAAACAGAGTCAGGAGACCATCAGAGGGGTCACTCTTATGCATGCCTCAGCAGGGTCCCAGAGACAGCCAAAGTAGATACAACCTCAGGTATTGGTTCTTCTGAGGGCTCCAGAGACCTCGAGGTTCTATGGTCATGGCAATGGAGTTCAGTGCCATGTCTGTTGGCTCTACTTTGGAGTTTGTGTTCCTGAGTGGGATGGAGTTGAACCTGAGTTCGGAAGCCAATCCTGTTACTTTTACTGGACCTGTGGTTGGCACTGGGGTTTGGAGTATGCTCAGGGGACCTGAATCCCTGGACTGTCCATGTGATAGCCAGGCCCTTAGCCTCAACAGACCTGCAGCTCCTAGCCTCTATTTAAATGAACTTACACCAGCCAGCAAACAGGGAGGTGAAGAAGGTCAACCACCACACCAGGGAGCCAAGAGGGCCTACAACTGCAAGCAGGAGAATTGCATCCATCATCCATGTGGAATCTAAGTCCCATCTCAATATAGAGGTGGAGTGGACATAACCATCCCAGGGACCACAGGATGGAGGAATAGAGTATGCATGAGAGTGGACTTACTGATATTCTATTCTGGAATTGTTGTGATTAGTAATGGAGGAAAATGTAGCATTAATGTGGAGGAAGTGGCCATCGTACCTGCTGAGGGAAGAGAGAGGGAAGAAGAGATAAGATGTGGGGGCAGTTTCACAACTTGGAGTTATGCTGGGTGGTACTGCAGGGACAGTGGCTGGACATTGTAGGTCCTGCTCTGGCCCACTGGGTGGACTGGGTTAGAGTGTAAACTGCTATGTAAACCACAGTCCATGTGGTGCAGCAGTGCTCCACAATGTATTCACCAAGTGCAGTGAATGTGCTTTGATGATGAAAGAGGTGTTGATGTGGGAGGAGTGGGGTGAGGGGGTGGGGACTATATGGGCACCCCATTTTTTTAAATGTAACTTTAAAAATATATTTATATAAACCCCACAATTCCCAGTAAAAAATAATCTTTAGTACAAAAACACAATCTCTAAACATCCATGGACAAACAAGCACTTAGTAGTAAACATATTCTCATATCCCATAAAAAATACACCAAAACTCACAAAACCCCCAAATCAATCCCATAGGCTCTGACAACAACCAAATGCATTCAAGATAAACTCAGATATTACCAAGTACTTAAGGAACAGTCAGTCCCCCAAATCCTGTGAACACACATCTAGGTATGATGCCTCAGAACCTGAAGACAAAGAGCAACTTTTCCACATTCTCCTAAATCTCACACACGACAGCCCCTCTTTCAGCTAAATGGACACAATAACCTCACACCCCAAATACAAACTCACACAAGCCTCCATCTTGACAAACTATGACAGAATGTGCCCACACACCCTGATAATATGTTCACCTTCACAAACCCAGCCCCCCACAAAAGCCAGTCACTCCTCTACAAATTTGGCCCACACACACACACACACACACACACAAAAATGCCCTGAACTTCCACCCAGGCAGTGTGAGCACGTATTTAATGCCTATGCTCTGAATAGACACAGACCCAATTCGCACCTCATGAAGAGACACATATACGATATCTCATTTTACCCTCAAAGTAAACAGAGCCACCCCAAAACACACATATGCAAAAGTTTCCAAAGTGGTCCACTGTGCTGCTAGGCAGAATATTTGCTGTTCCTTTCTACAGTGTCTTTGATGAGAAAATACTACAATCTCCTCCCTGTTCAACCCAGAAGTGGCCATTTGACTTGCTTTGTTCCATGAATACCCACAAATTACTAATGGCCAATCCTCCAATGAATGCATTAGAAGGGTAAACATAGACTTGTGAATTAACACACACTCCAGATTTCACCTGAGCTCCCTGCATTCTCCAAACCTGTAGAATCTACCTACAAACTCCCTGAATTTTCATATAAGTTGTCCACAGCCCTAGGACACCCAGCCCACAAGTCTTCATGTACATACAGAAGCCTCCAATACCACCCCACACATGTATTTACCATCTAAACTTCACTCTGACACACCCGTGGTCCCCATCTTTTGAATTCACATACACTACTGCAGCTTATATACACAGAAACTCCCATCTCCATAAATACACCAACATTCACACAACCTGGAAAACACACACACACACTCAGAATGCATGGAGGGGTGGGCTGGTTAAGTGAGAACCTCTTATATTTTTAAATGTAATATTATTCATAATATATGTATCTTCAAGAAAATACATTAAAAAATAATGCCTATAAAGCAATGGCTCTGAGCCTAAAAAGGGATGCATTTTGTGGGCCACAGATCTCTCTGCATCTGCACAGAAGGCCTCCAGTCTCTAGTAGATGGAAATGTAGGTGGGAGACAGCCTAGATGACAGCACCTGCAGAGATTGTCAGGACAGGGAGCCACTTTCTGCAGGCCTTGTCCTTTCCCAGGAGGCTCAAAATCCATTGCCTGATGGAAGCATGTGAGAAACATCTGGATAACTCAGTTCAACTGAAGAAATGGCAGGCTTTCTAGAGCCACATTCCACCTGGCCAGCTGAGACAGTTTTGGGGTCTGTCACAATTCGACTACTCCCTCTGCCCATACCCATTTACCTATCTTTTTATAGAGATTCTTTACTAACCATCTTGTTCAATAATCTCTGAATCCCAGATTGCATTTTAGAGATTCAAACAGATACATCCCATTTCTTCACTCAACAATTATTTGTGGAGCATCAATGTCATGGTAAAGATGCTTCATGCAGGTCTTGCATAACAGTGCAGGAAACCAGATATAAACAAATATCTCTAGCCTGGACTCACATGGAAACTGATTTTCTGAAATGTACATTCAGCAATGAGATTTAGTGCTATAATCCTAGTGGACTCTGCAGATAGAAACTGGGGAATGAAAATAAGGTTGAGTGTTAAAAAACCCGTGATTGAAAATGTAAGAGAAGAATGGAATGCTCAAGGAGAGAGTTAATTTCCTCACATAAAAATAGTTACCCTACACTGGAATCCACTTCCTGGGGTATCTGCATCTGGGCACTGAGGTTCAAGATATTTTCCAGGTATACCACTTATCAATTGCCACAATAGTGCAGATAAACAAACTACTGCAAAGCTCAAGTGATTACAGCCATAGGTGTAGATTTCCCTCAGGTGTTTGAGGGTGGGGGTTTGCAGCTTGGCTCTTCTGGAAGTTCTCCTCTGATCTAGGCTCCTTCACATGTCAGGGTTGACTAAAGAAAAGCAGTCTGGCCCACATCTCACCCTCAGGAGGAGAGCATGAGCACATGCACCTGTCACTGGCTGATGTGCAAGGGGAAGACCGAGAATCAGGTCCCAGAGGCAGAGCAGGATGCACTGCAGTGTGACAAGGGGAAGGGCAAGGAGGCCTGGAGGGAAGCACTCTGTCATTTGCCTTCTGCCACAGGTAGCTGTGACTTCTAACCCACCAAGTTTGGAAGGGACTGTTACTGCATGTTACTGCACTCTGACCCTGGGAGGCAGCCAAAAACACATTCTTGGGTCATCTAATCCTTATTCAGCAAACACTTCTTTGTGGCATCTTTTGTGCAAACACTGTGAAGGCTGCTGTGTAGAATTCAGAGCTGAATGGGTCAGGTCCCAGTGCTAGAGGACTGAAATCACATAGAGGGTTTTGTAATTAATTTTGTTTGGAATCAGAATGGACTGTATAAGGGGACTGGGCAGTTGTGTTCTACCTAGTAAAAGTAAGAAGGAACTTTTTTATGAGAACTCACAATATGCCAATAACAGCTCCTATAAATCTATAATTTTTACAGCTCTACAGAGCTAGCAGTGTTATCCTCATTTCACAAATAATTGAGACCTGGCTCAGAGGGGGAAGACCATTGAAACAGTTGTAAAGGGCAGGGAATCAACATGGGGGAACCAAATTTGAGCCAGGCTTTCTGGAAGTAGAGGCTCTGCTCTAGCCCTAACCCCAGGCTCCCTCTTGATTGTGTTCCCTGAAGCTGGGGAAGGGTAGAATGCAGAGAAGGCACCCACTATAGGAAGGACAGCTCAGGTTCCTCCCTGGGACGGAGCTACCTCCAACAATGCTGGCCCTCCAAGGTCAGGACCTCTCCATCAAGGCCTTTTCCAGGTGACCCCTCTCAACAGGGGCAGCAGTTTCCTCACCTGGAGGGTACTCTCATCTCCCGCTGCTGCTTCCCCTTCTGCCATGGTTAGTTCATGCTAGGGCTGCCTCCAGCCACATCTGTCCCAATGTTTCAGCAGGTTTCTGAACTTTATGGTTTCTAGATGCCCAATGATGAGATACTGGGTTTGCTTTAATACCCATTTGTCATCTGGGGCCATCATATTAAGATATATTTGCTGATGGAAGGATGGGTAAGCAGGGAACTTGACCTGCAGCCAGAACCTAGACTGGTAAGCTCTAGGCTGATGATACCACAGGGTTTCCTGCTTGAGGAAGCAGCAGCCAGAAGGTGAGTCTGGGAAAAGGGGAGGTGTGGCTATTAGGGTTAGGGTTGGGGTTGGGGGGTCTTCTCATCCCTCACATGCTCTGTCCACCTGCTACTGCAGAACGAAACCTTGTTCTGACCTCACCCCAGATGCCTGGCCTCTGTCAGGCCTTGTCTGGGCTCCATCCAGCATGCTCTGCTTTCCACATCTGCAGGTCCTCGACCTCCTTCCTTGGCTCTTGGAACACAACCTCCACCTTCAGTCCCACATTCCTGCAGCAGAAATCAGAAAGACTTCCTTTTAGGAGCAGTTTCCCAGTGGTGGCAAAATAACCTTCAGAGTCTCCTCAGACCTTACCAGTGCATTACAGCAGGGCCCATGTGACCCCATGCCCTGGTGTAGAATTTGAAGGGAAAAGGGCCTGTCACCAGCCTTTGGAGAGTAGAAGAGTCTGGGGCATCAGGGAGCCTGGCCATAAGGGCCACTCAGTGAAGACCTGAGATGGGAAGAGGAGGGAAGACATGTTCTGCCCCCAGGTTGAGGGCTGTTGCCTCCGGGCCTCAATCTTCACATCCAACATGGGGGCAGCAATGCCAGGCTGGGGTCTGCAGCCCTCAGATCGTGCTCCATCCTCCCAGGTCAAGGCACACCCTCTGTCTCTCCCCACATTGTGTCTTTGTGGTTTTCATGTGGGGGTTTTAGATACCCCCACTCCCACAACTCAAAAATTTAGACATACTTCCAATACATACAATCATCCCACTGTGGTAGATTGAATTAGGTACTGCAAGTTAGACCTGTGTTTAACCTTAATCCACTTTCCTGTGGCTGTCAACCCAGTGTTAACAGGATTTCCTCTGGTTTTCATTTTCAGGTCATGCACAGCCCATCTAAATGGTGGGTGGGTCCTGCTCCACATGGCTGTAGGCCTTAGGAAGAGAAGCAAGAAGTCACAGAAGCTAGGAAGGAAAGGATACCACCAACTGACCAGAGGCCGAGAAACAATCCAAGGAACTGCAAGGATTCCCAGAAGATGCACCAGAATGTTACAGGCTTTCAAAGGAAGCAAGCTTTCCCCACACTTTGACCTGGACTTCCAGTCTCAAATGAGACACCAACATATGCTGTTTAAGCAAAACCATGGTGTGGGATTTGTGAGATCAGCTCAAGCACACAAAGACGTTCACTTCCACGTATAAACACACAACCCCACCATTCAATGAGCTATATATACACATACCAAGTGCCCACAAGACATACTAATAACTCTCTACTGAAAGCTTCAATAACATACTACTGGGAAATATACATCCAAATCACTGTGACTCAGAGTACACAAGCATTACACATAAAATATACCACATGCCTCAATTTTACCCACAATTCCCTTATACAATACAAATATGAAAAAATACCACCCTGTATCACCAAATACACATACAGCTCTGGCATTTACTTAGTCCCTACACTTGCTAATGATCATCAACATATTTCCAGCATCTTCCAGAATAGGCACATGAAACCCAACAATCCTTCCATCTGAACATATACATCTGCCAGCTTCATACACTATTATACAGTTTCCCTTCAACACCAAAATATCTATGCACAACTCCTGAAAGTCACCCAAACATACATCACCACTCAACGTACCCTGAGTACATTTCAATGATCCCACACATCCAACCAATATACAGAAGATACAGAGTCCTACCAACTAATATACTGACATGTTCCCTAGCATTGCCCATATGCATATGCAGAGGCAATTCCAAACTTAAACACACAAAATTCCCAAAGAATCATGGGGAAAGCACACACAGCATATAATGTTTCCATAGCCTCAAACTGCAAATACATAACACCAATTCCTTGATATACATGCACTGCATCTCACAGGATCCAAGAACCCAAAGCCTCAGGTTCACTGAAAAAATAGTCAGGTCCTCCACTTCACCCCAAATATCCACACAGACACCACTGATTCACAGATTTCAAGGTATCTATCACATTCCAACCAACCTATGAAATGCAAATATGAGTGTCAAACTTTCAGTTCATGTGAACACACTTCCAAAAGACATGCACAATAGAGCTCACACTCCCTGAATTTCTACAGTCCATAAGAGGCCCACCAATACATGTATAGAATATCACATTTTCAGATACACAATCAACCTCTTCTCTGCATACCCACAATCAGGTACAAAACATCCTTCTATCCTCAAATACACTAACTGACCTGCTAACAACCCTATGAAACACACTTCCACCCAGAGGAACTCAGCTCCTGGATACAATCATAAAAGTAGTTAAAGCCCCAGTTATGAACATAGTGGTATGTAGCTAGGTTTAACACTGTGAACCAACTCTCTCTAAAATAGTTTTGTGTGTGTATATATATAAATATAGAGAATACATTTCAATCATTTAATAGCATATGGCATATGCAGCACAAATTTTACAAGTAGTTAGAAAACACACATTATCTTTTGTAAATTGCATTTAGTCAATTGACTCTCACATACTTTTGTCCATTTTTGCCCAAATCTTATATCTATTATATATAACCTGTGCTTGAAAATCCATCACAAATGACACCAGAAAAACCGTTTATTATTCCATGAAGCAAAGACTCTCACGTTCGTGATAAAATAATGGTTTCCTCAGGAACACTGGTTAATATTTCTACCTTAAAAATAATATAGTGAAATAGCCAAGATATGCTGGATTTGCACTTAATGTTTAGTGTTCCCTCTTTCCTCAATAGAAGGTATTTTATATACTGAAATATTTTCCCTCATTTTTTGTATTATCACAATGTAACAGATATAGACTTAGGTCACATTATTAACAATTCAAAGTTAATTTAACCATCTAGTTGAACAAATGCAGCCAGTCTGGTCTGCAGTGCTCCTCCCTCCCATGGTACAGATGCTCCCCCCACAGTGGAAGGGACAAGTGAGGGCAGAGCCACAGCCTTAGGGAACAGCTCCTGATTCACAGGAGCACACACAGTCCTGATCCCAGAGACACCATTAGAAAGTGGTGCACTAGAGTTGGCGTACTCTTCACCTTTATTTTTTATACAACTGACATAGAAAAGCAGGTGGAAGTGGTGGGACTAGCGTGATGGGACAACCCCTGCCCCCCAGACCCTGGGGTTCACAGTTATGGACTCACCCTCCTCCCTGTGCACATGCACTTCCCTTCTGGAACCAGTTCCCAACTGACATCAGGAGGACCAGAGAACACGTGACAGAGCCCTGCCCCACAGCCACGTGCCCAAGCACCAATCTGCCAGGTCCTGCAGGGACCAGGTCCTGGGAGGGGCATGGAGGGGAGGCAGGAGGTGGAGCCTCAAGGCTCTGTGAGGCATGTTCAGGCCATGCCTCTTCTCCAGGAACCCGAGCAGCCATCCCTGGTTCTGGGAGAAAGCATGTGGGAAAGGACCACTCACGATTTTTAGACTCACAGATGTGGAGGACAGTCCCATGCACTGACATAGGGTTCTCCGTGAAGTGTTTTAGAAGAGGTCTAGTCTAGGGCCGTGTCCTCAGATTGGAAGGATTGCTTATGCAAGCCTCAGCTGCATTTGTTTTCTTCTGGCTCATGGCCTTTCAAAGAATATGCCCTTTTTCCTATTCAGAGGCAGGGTTCCTTACAGAACAATCCTGGCAAAGTATTTGGGATCTGGAAACTCCTTCAAAGCTATGCTTCCTCTGAACTCCATTGCTGGTTGTATCCTAGGACTTTTCCCATATTAGAATATTTTTTAGTGAGTTTATTTAATATGTACAGTAAATGTGGACTCAGTAAGATTTTGTTTGAAGGTTATTTTTTTGATAGCTTTCATAGGACATTTGGTAATCTGAGTCCAGAAACTAGTTCATGGCTTTCTTGAGTCCTTAAACTTGAGGCAAAATTCTTAGCAGCTTTCTTAGCAATGAAGTAGAATAAAAATCCAGACTTTGTAATACTTTCTGTGACTGTTTCCTGATTCAGTAGAAATGTAAAAAGCACGGGTTTTGGTGGAGCACAGATACAAATTCAGTTGTCTTTACTATAGGTTCAGTGGTTTCTTTTTCTTTATGGGGTAACCATTAAAAATGTAATGGGTTACACTTTTTATGTAGCATTGCCAGATGAAATAGAGGACGCCTAGTTAAACTTAAATCTCATAAAAACAATGTGTATTAGCATATTTGGCATATACAATTTGAGACATGCTTATGCTAGAATATAATTCATTGTTTACTGAATTTCAAAATTTACTGGGGTTTATTATTTTATTTGCTAAAACTGGGAATATTATTCTTAGGGATATTTTAAAAGTTTTATTAATTGAAGAACTTCTCCTTGTAGCATATGCTAAGGAAAGAAGAGTTGAAAACAAGCTACCAGCCAAAAGACAGTAATTGCAGTAAAACTGACACTAGATAACAAATATATACTCTTGTATAAACTGTTTAAAATCAGAAATAAACATAAAATGTTTATAATGAATTTACATCGTGTTTGCTTTTAGTTGCATGATATTTTCCTGGAAAGATGCAAAAGGAGCAAAAACATTAGTGTCCACTGCTGATGTGGACTGGGATGCCAGGGGAAGTGGGTGGGTGGAAGACTTCTCACTACATTTTCCATTGTGCAAAATTTGACTTTCACACCATGCAATGTTTACCTGTTAAAAGCAATCAAAATCATTGAAATGTAAATTTTAAACATGTAACAACCAATTAATGAGAAAAAAGCATTGATTTTCCTGTAAGCGTACAAGCCTGGAGTTCTTTGATGTGGAGGGGCTTTCCAGCACAAACCAATGTTTATTTATAAATAATATAAGTATAGAACCTAGGAAGAAGTCTTTGTGCTATGAATTAGGAAGAATCAATAAATTGCTCTAACAAAGTCCCTAATAATTGTGCTGTCCCAGTATACTTTGAAGGGACCACCTGCAATTTCCCCTGTCAGAGTCCTGGATGAAGTTCCACTCTCCCCCACTTCAAGCCTACCTACCCTCTGCCCCTCCCCCCTGTAGAATGTCTGAGTGCTCCATTCTAGTCCTGTTGAGATTCAAACTTCTCCACCCTTTCTGTGGATTCCTGAGAATCTGTTGGCAGCGGTTCACTCTCAGGGCGTAGAATTGAATCTTTGCTAGAGGTTGTCAGATAGCGGTGGTTAGTGTCCAAGTGTACCGAGGTGACTTCAAAAGGTAAGCACTTAGGATAAGGTGGTGTGTTATCAGGGTCCCTGATATCCTTCAAATCCCTAGAAATTCACATTTGACCCATCTTCTTGGAACAAGATTTGAGATGAATCTCGAGGAAGGAGAAATCACTGGACTCCACCAAGAACCTCTCACCTGGAAATTGGTGTGGTAGGTTGGAAAGCCAAGACTTAGAGTTGAGGAAGGGGTCTCCTTAGATATGTGAGAGGGCTACAATAGGTATGAGAAAGTTTGGTTGCAGGAAGAGTTTCTCTCAAGAAAAAAAGCCACATAACAAGTGTATTAAATGGTAGCGGGTTTATGTTGTGTGGTAGTGTAGAGAGGCTTGTCTCCACCCTTTGTCATTACTTCAGGCACCTGGGAACTTATGATTTTACTGGAAGAATATGACCTGGAGTAAATGAGATCCTATGGGGTCAGTTAGAATCAATGGTCTAACGTAAAAAAACTTTTTGGTAGAGTTCATCGTGGCCAAGTCAGCAGTGAAATAACCTGTCTGTGAGGCAGCCTGGAAGTTACTCTAACGGTCCCAGCCCAGAGCCTCTAAGCTCCTACCAGCCCAGAGGCCTTGTGGTTTCACTCCTTGATTCAATGTTTCCAGGGCACTTGTGGTAAAACTTCAGCTAGTTTTAGAGATTGGGTTTACCTGGATTTTATGACTCTTTCTAAAACTGTGTAAACTCAGATGCTCAACCAATTCATCTTCTCTAATTCCTCTCGGTGAACCCTCAGCTCTTCATTTTAAAGTTGAGGTGAAGATGTTGCTCAGAGCCCATGAATACTTCATGGTCATGGAATGGATAGTGACTGCTATTTGTTTTCAGTAAAACACTCAATGAAGGGTGGTTTTTTCTTAAGAGGGGAAAGAGAAGAGATACAATTAGGTATATGTTACTCTATCACTAATAGTACTAGAAGTACTAGTAGTATTGGTAACAGTCTGAAGAGATGATGCAGAACATAATCTTAAGAATTTACCACCTTCATGACGCCTTTGCAATGCCTAGAACTTACCCAAAAGAACATCCCTTATCTGCTCATGAGCATGCTGAGGGGTATTTTTTCCAAAGAATTCCTTGACAACAGTTCTTTGGTCAAAAGGCTGACCAAATGCCTTCACCAAATATTGAGTCTGGCTGAATTTCTGGTAGCGATTTCCTCTGAGAGGGGCTGTCCTGATAGCACGTGCTTCTTTCCCCTTAGCACTCAGAGGTCTGGGAGGCTCACTGAATGGGAGCAAGTTCACTTATGGGAAAACCCTGATCTGGAGTTCTAGAACCTAAAATCACCTGAGGGACAGGTGCTATTCTGAATTTCCTCCACCTAGGTGCCTGCTCACTTTTTGAAATTCATAGCTCTGATTCTCTTGACGTATGCATGGCCATTCCAACAGAATGGCATGCCTGTTCCAGCACCATAATGGAGAAACATGTCTCTCAGTGAGAAGGTGATTTATTGCAAATGCACAAGCAAGAAACTGGGAGAATCTTCCCAAAACCAGTTCAAACTGAGAATGGGAACTTGAATTTGTGTAGGGAAAAAACCAGGGGGAGAGATGAAAAGAAAAGCAAGTCCAAAACAAGAAACACGTGATGACTTTAGACCTTCCAGGCGTCTTGTGAGGAGGGTACCTGCAAATTTCCAGTCCTGTGTCATCTCAAGCATGTTAAACTCATAACTGTTGTTCCAGTTTCAGTGATTTATCAGTGACAGTTTAGATTCAGATATTGATGCTTCTGATGCTATTCTCTGGTTTTGCCTTCAGTTGATATTTTAAACTGGGAAGGTCTGGTTGATGTCCTTTTGGGAGCTAAGAAAAAAGAGTAACTATTAAGATTGGATTAAGATAAAACTATCTTAGTTATGTCTGGGTAGATCTAGAGCTGTGTAGGTGAAGAAATTTTTAATAAGCACTTTTTCCAGCTCTCAATTTCCCAATGAGTAAAGGACAGCTCCTGAGAGCCTCAAGAGTGTTGCCTTTGTGGCCTCTAAATTCACCCATTTCCCTGTCTCTACAGGATCTCCAGTGCTGGGACCAGACAAGACCATGAACTCTTGAGTCTCCCTGTATCCTGGCACTGCCCTGCCAATCCCTTCACCCATTCCTGGGCCACCACACCCACCTCCCTTGGGGCAGCCCCATCTTTCCTTCCTGGCAGCTCTCTGATGCTACCCCCATCTTTCCTTCCTGGCAGCTCTCTGATGCTGCCTGCATTCCCCAGGCCATAGTTGGTGACAGGAAAGGGGGGCCTTGTCCCCACTGGGACTGGAGGTGAGAAGATCATTATTCAAATCAGAAAACTAGGGGGACCAGCAGAGCCCCCTCCTACTCAGCCCTTTATCCTTCCTCAGATGCCCCACATTTCAAGTAACCCAAGGATCCTCTGTGGGGGTGCTCAGCTTGCCCCTCCTGGGATCTTGAGGGCCTCTGCTCTGGAGCCCTTGATCCCAGCCTCAGCCATGGGGTGCACCCAGTCTGCTGAGGGAGGCTGGATCCCAGGCCTTCCTCCTCAGGCTCCACCACCAGCTGCCCAGTTGGCCCCCAGTATTCCTCCAGGGAATGCTTTCATCAGGCCACAGGGGGACTCCATGGACAGAGGTCCTCCCTCCACCCAGTCCAAGGATGACTCCTGTAAGCCCAAGAGTGTTTACCAGAACTTCTGGTGTTGGCAGTGCTTCAAGTCCCTGGCCCAGAGGCACATTCACCTAAGTGCTGATGCTGAAGCTCTTTCCTGCTTTCTCGAGTGACTTCCTCTTGGAGACACATTTGACTGTTTTGCACCATTCAGATACAGAGGACTAGGAGATGGATACCCCAGGTTAATGTCTCTAGAATTTCTTGACAGTAGGTCATGAGGACAGAAGATCTATTTCTGGCTTATGACTGATTTTCAGGTGTCTTATCTCAATTAATACCTCCCTAACTTGCATATATAAAGAACTCCTATATCTTGAAAATAAAAAGATAAACAACACATTTAAAAAATGGGAAAAAGATTTAAATAGACACTTTTCCAAAGAAGAAAAATAAATGGCTGAAAAGCACAAGAAAAAATGCTCCAAATGTCTAGCTATCAAGGAAATGCAAATCAAAACTATAATGAGATACCATCTTACTCCCATAAGACTGGCAGCTATGAAAAAACAGAAGACTACAAATGCTGGAGAGGATGTGGAGGAATGGGAACACTCATCCACTGCTGGTGGGAATGCAGAAGGATCCAACCATTCTGGTGGACAGTTTGGTGGTTTCTCAAGAAACTAACCATAGATTTGCCATATGACCCAGCAATTCCACCAAACTGGTAACTATGTGGGCAATAGAAGTGTTTCACAAGAGTTCCCAAGGACGGATATAAGACATGTAAAATTACACCAAAAATGTATAGGGGTTGATAGACTAAAATGTAAATAATAATGTAAAAAATAAGATAACTAAAAATTTAGAGAATTGTATAGAATAAAATATAAACCACAATGTAAACACAAATGTTCCCTTGTTTGAAAGCTATTGTCTCAATATCTATACATCAGTTTTAGTATATATAGTATGAATATGTAAAAAGATTATTGCTGTGGAAGGGAAAAGGTTTTATGTTGAATATGTGGGAGTACTGTATATGGTATATATGAATTACTGCAATCTAAAACTCTTGTGAAGATAAGCTTAATAATTAGAAAACAGAAAAGAAAAAGATAGGACATAGACACCGAGGAAAAGATGGAAGTAGCTGCCTTGTCAAGTTGCATACAAGGCAAAACTTATTGCAGTGATGGTAGGCAAAACATCAAAAACAAAGCTTTTGCATTTTTAAATTTTTTGATACCCCAATTTGTTTTTACCTTAATTTTTCCAAGTTAATATGTATTCTATATCTAACCTTTAAACTCATCACTATATTCCATTTTACTTATAAGGGAACCTGACATTATATTGAGCTTCACTTTTCAAAAAGTTTTGGATCACAGAGAGGTTCAACAATGGCAGCGGAGGAATACTGGTGTGGGATGTTATTGACAGGGGACACATGGTTGGCAGGGAATTCTAGCGGGTATATATCCAGGGTACACAAAAATGTCTGGATATTTTCATAGTGGATACAATTAAAAACTGAGGGAGTCCTGAGTTCCTAGCCAGGGGAGCTCTATCACAGTCCCTAAAGGAATAGCAACAATCCCCCAAGTGAATGGCAAAGACCAAAAAAGAAGGAAGGTCCAACAATTAGCCCTTGATACTAATGAATATGCTTGTATGTGCACCTGAAATAAGAACAAGGCCTAGAGCTGCAGGGTGCCTAAGGGTTACCTCCTGAGAGCCTCATGTTGTTCAAAGGTGGTCAGTCTTGAAGCCAAACTCAGCATGTAAATACATTGCCTTCACCTCAGCATGGGACATGACTCCCAGGGATGAGCCTCCCTGGTACTGAGGGATTACTATCAAGTACCAGCTGATGATGTAACTAGAAAATGACCCTGAATACAAGGGTCAACTTGGACCAGCAGAATATCTCAGCCTATATATAATACCAGGAGTTAAAAATGCTTTTTGACCTGAATAATGGGGAAATGGAAAGGACAAATGAGTTTATATGGCTGTGAGTCTCCAAAAAAGAGCTGGGAGGTTACCAGAGGGGTCGCCCTTATGCACACCTCAGCAGAGTCCCAGAGACTGATAAAGTAGATACAACCCCAGGTATTGGTTCTTCTGAGGGCTACAGAGACCCACAGGTTCTATGGTCATGGCAGATAGAGTTCAGTGCCATGTCAGTTGGCCCTACTTTGGAATTTGTGTGCCTGTGTGATGGAGCTGGACTGAGATGTGATCTTGGTTCACAAGCCTCTCCTGTTACCTTTACTGGACCTGTAGTTGGCACTGGGGTTTAGTTGTACTCAGGGGACCTGAATCTCTGGACTGCTCATGTGACACCCAGGACCTGAGCCTCAACAGACTTACAATTCCTGCACTCTGGTTTATTGGACTTACCCCACTCAGCTAACATGGAGGTGAAGAAGGTCAACCACCACACCAGGGAGCCAAGAGTGCCTACAACTACATGAAGGAGAATTACATCCATCATTCATGTGGAATTTAAGCCCTTTCCCAATATAGAGGGGGAGAGGACATAATCATTCCAGGGCCCACAGGATGGAGGAATAGAGTATGGATTAGAGTGGACTTACTGATATTCTACTCATGAACTATTGTGATTAATAATTGAAGAAAATGTGGCATTGGTGTGGAGAAAGTGGCCATGGTGGCTGCTGGGGGTAGGGAGTGTGAGGAAGAGATGTGATATGGGGTATTTTGGAGACTTGGGAGTTGTCCTGGGTGGTGCTGCTGGGACAGTTACTGGACATTGTATGTCCTCCTGTGGCCCACTGGGTGGACTGTGGGAGAGTGTACACTATGGTGTGGACCACTGACCATGAGGTACAGCGGGACAGTTACTGGACATTGTATGTCCTTCCATGGCCCACTGGGTGGACTGTGGGAGAGTGTATGCTATGGTGTGGACCACTGACCATGAGGTGCAGCGGTGCTCAGAGATATATTCACCAAGTGCAATGAATGTCTCATGATGATGGAGGAGGTTGTTGTTATGGGGTGAGGAGTGGGATGAGGGGTATGGGGGTATATGGGGACCTCATAGTTTTTGAATGTAACATTTAAAAAAAGACAGAAAAAATTAAGTAAATATAAAAAAATAAACTAAAGTCAATCGTATGCTTCATCAAAAAAAAAAATAGCAATTTTCCAAAGAGTACCCTCACATCCAATGACTCTTGTGTCTAATAATCCCTCTCCCCATATCAATAATCACTAGATTGACTTAAAATAATTAAAATATACAGCACTGTGTAATGTAGTTTTGCCTATTTTGGAACTTTAAATCTGAGTTGTTGCCAGAGCTGCATTTTGTTTATTTTGCTTTCACATTCAGCTGTACAATTATAGTACACTTTGTGTATCAAGTCTTCTGTTGATGGACATTTGTCTTGTTTCTGTTTCTGATCACTGCCAATAAGTCTGCAGTAAACATTGTGATCCATGTCACACACACAAAAAACTTATGAGATACAGCAAAGGCAGTCTTGAGAGGGAAATTTATAACCCTAAACACTTATATTAAAAGAGAAAAAAGAGCTAAATGCAAAGATTTAACTGAGCAACAAGAGAAACTAGAAAAAGAACAACAAACCAATCCTCAAAGCAAGCAGAAGAAATAACAATGATTGAAGTAGAAATAAATGAAATTGAAAAAAGAACTTTAGAGAAAATCAAAATCAAAAGCTGGTTCTTCGAGAAGATAGGTAAAATTTACAAATCCCTACTGAGATTAACAGAGAAAAAAAAGAGGCAAATAAATACAATCTGAAAAAAAGGGAAGAAGTATGACTGACCCCACAGAAATAAAAAGGATCCTAAGAGGATATTATGAGAAACAGTATTTCAACAAACTAGATAACCTAGATGAAATGGGCAAATTCCTAGAAATGCACAAACAACTTACACTGATACTATAAGAAATGGAAGAACTTAACAAACTGCTCACACTTAAAGACATTGAATCCATCATCAAAAACATCCCATCAAAAAAAGTATAGAACCAAAAGGCTTTACAGGTGAATTCTACCAAACATTTCAAAAAGAATTAACACCAATCCTGTTCAAATTCTTTCAAAAAATTGAAGAGGGAAAATTACCCAATACTTTTTATGAAACCAACATCACTGTAAAATCACAGCCAAAGAAAGACACCACAAGGAAAGAAAATTATAGACCAATTTCTCTATTAAACATAGATGCAAGAATTCTCAAGAAAGTATTTGTAAATTAAATGCAGGAGCATCTCAGTAGACTTGTACATTATGACCAAGTGGGATTTATTCCTGGTAGGCAAGGCTCATTTAACATAAGAAAATCAACCACATTACTGAACTGAAAGAAAAAAAAAACAAACACAAAAAAACACATCATCTCAATCAAAAAAATCAGAAAAAGCATCTGACGAAATCCAGCATCCATTCTTGATAAAAACATTTCAAAAGATATGAATAGGAGGAAAATTCCTCAATATGTTAAAAAGTATATATGAAAACCACACAACCAACATCTTAGTGGGGAAGGGTTGAAAGCTTTCCCTCTAAGATCAGGAACAAGACAAGGACACCCACTAGCAACCTTTTTATTTAACATTGTACTAGCTCTAGCTAGAGCAAGAAAAAGAAAACAGTAAAGGCATCCAAATAGGATAAAGAGGAAGGAAAACCCTATTTGTGGATAACATGATCTTATTTTTAGAAAATTCAGAAATGTCTACAAAACAAAGCTACTTGAGCTAATAAATGAGTTCAGCAAAGTGGCAGGATACAAGATCAATATGCAGAAATCCGTAATGTTTTTGTACATTAGTACTGCATAATCTGAAGAGGAAATCAGGGGGAAATTCCAGTAACAATAGCAACAAAATGACTAAAACACCTAGGAATCAATTTAACCAAAGAAGTACAGGACCTATAATCAGAAAACTACAAAACAACACTAAAAGAAATGTTACAAAGATTTAAACAAATGGAAAGATATTCCATGTTCATGGACTGGAAGACTATTGTGAAGATGTCATTCCTAACCCAACTGATTTAAAGATCCAACACAATACCAATCAAAATTCCAACAGCTTACTTCACATTAATAGAAAAGGCAATTACCAAATTCACTTGGCAGGGAAAGTACCCCTGAATAGCCAAAAGTATTCTAAAAAAGTATAGTATACTATACTATAGCATAATATAGGAGGAATTTCACTGTCTGATCTTCAAACATATTACAAAGCTACAGTGGTCAAAACAACATGGTACTGGCATAAAGAGAGACACATTGAACAGTGGAATAGAATTGAAAGTCTAGAAATAAACCCTTACCTCTATGGTCAACTAGTTTTTGACATATCTACCAAGTCTATGTTAACAGGAAAAAACAGTTTCTTCAACAAATTGTACAGGGAGAGCTGCATATCTATAACCAAAAGAATGAAAGGGGACCCCTGTCTCATTCCCTATACAAGAATCAACTCAAAATGGATCAAAGACCTAAATATAAAAGGCAGGACCATAAAACTACTAGAAGAAAATGTAGGGAAATATCTTAAAGACTTCATGGCACATGGTGATTTCTTGGATCTTACACCCGAAGTACACACAACAAAAGAAAAATCAGATAATTTAGAACCCCTCAAAATTAAATACTTTTGCTTCTCACAAGACTTTGTCAAAAGGGTGAAAAGGCAGCCAATTCAATGGGAGAAAATAACCAGAAATCACATATCCGATAAGGGTTTAATATCCATGATATATAAAGATATGTTACAACTCAACAATATAAAGACAAATGACCCAATTAAAAATGGGCCAAAGACATGAATAGACATTTGCCCAAAGAAGAAATACAAATGGCAAAAAACATATGAAAAAGTATTCAATGTCAGAGAACTAAATGTTGGAAAGAATGTGTATAGGAACACGTATTCACTGTTGTTGGCAATGCAGAATGTAGAGCCACTGTGGAGTTCAGCAGTTCCTAAAGAAGTTGAATATAGATTTCCCACATGAGCTTGCAATACCACTACGGGGTATATACACAGAAGAACTGAGAGCTGTGAGAGCAGTGACATGAAGAGACATCTGCACATCTATGTTCATAGTGGCATTATTCACAATTGCCAGAAGCTGGAAACAACCAAGGTGTCCATCAACTGATAAATGGATAATTGAACTGTGGTATATTCACATAATGGAACATTATGCATCTGTAAGAAGAAATGAAGTCATAACATTGATAACATTGATGAACCTGGAGGACAGTACGTTGAGTGAAGCAAGCCAGACAGAAAAGGACAAATACAGGAAAATTGCATTACAATGAACTAAAGTATTGTGTAATATAGTGTATGATTCCATTTATAAAAAATGTAAATAGAAATCAGTTTATAGATGAAAGAAAAAAGTATTTGTGCAAAATAAGCCAGAAAAGGGAGCTGTGGACAACAAAGAAAGTATAGAAAGATTGAGGGGTGGTGGATTTTTTTTTTATTATTATTATTATCACTGAGATAATGAAAATGCTCTGATGACTATAGTGTCTGGATATCTCCAGAACCCTCAGGAGCTCTGAAATTTGGGATAGTACCTACTTTGGCAGTCAGTAAGATCCTGCTGAGATGTGCAGAAACTCACTTTGAAGTTTCTTAGCTTTATAAACTCATTTGTCTTGACCTTTCCCCCCTTTTGGTCAAGGGCTTTTTCCAGTTGCATTGCTAGTTGGTGCTTGGTTATAATCCCTTGGTGCCAGACAGGCTTATCCCCAGGATTTGCATCCTACACTGGGGGAAAATAATGTATTTATACGCTGAGTTTGGCTTAGAGAGAGGCCACATTTGAGCAAAAAAGAAGCTCCCAGAAGGCAACTCTTAGCACCCTATAATACTAGGCTAGGTTTCAATTTCAAGAGTAAAGTTTCTGGGAAATGGACTTGGCCTAGTGGTTAGGGCATCCATCTACCACATGGGAAGTCCACGGTTTAAACCCTGGGCCTCCTTAACCCATGTGGAGCTGGCCCATGAGCAGTGCTGATGCACGCAAGGAGTGCTGTACCATGCAGGGCTGTCCCCTGCGTAGTAAGGAGAGCTGCCCAGCATGAAACAAAGTGCAGTCTGCCTAAGAATGGCACCACCTACACAGAGAGCTGACACAACAAGATAACACAACAAAAAGAGACATAGATTCCTGTGCTGCTGACAACAACAGAAGTGGACAAAGAAACAAGACGCAGTAAACAGACACAGAAAAGAGACGACTGGGGTGGGGGGAGGGGAGAGAAATAAATAAATAAATCTTTTTTAAAAAAGAAAAAGAGTAAAGGTTCTTATAGTCATCAATATCAAAGACCCATAAGTAGACCATCCTCCTTCACTAGTCATTGCCCCTGTATTTGGGGGATTCTTGCTGACCTATTAGAGAACGTGGTAGTGCTCCCCAGGATGGGAATTGGATATTCCTTCATTATTATGAGTCTCCACCCACCATGGCAATGCCCCATGAACATCTGAACACATTTATATGCCTTTTACGTATGCCCAGGTGAGCCTCCTCCTATTTATTCCCCATCGCTGACACCCCATACAAATGATCACCCCCTGCCACAGATAGAAAACCACAATTGCTGGACAGGATGTAGAGAGAGATGAAGTTAGTTATTCACTGTTGGTGGGAATGCAGAATGGTACAGCCCCTATGGAGGACCATTTGGCAGTTCCTAAAGAAGTTAAATATAAACTTGCTACATGACCCTGCAATATGACTACTACGTATATATCCAGAAAAACGAAGAGCACTAACACCAACAGACATTTGCACACCAAAGTTCACTACAGCAGTATTCATGATTCCAAAAGTTGGAAAAACCCAAGTGTCCATCAACTGATGAATGGGTAAGTAAATTGTGGTGTAGTCACATAATGGAATATTACATAGCTGTAAGAAGTGAAATCGTAAAGCATATGACAAGCATGAATCTAGAGGACATTATGTTGAGTGAAGCAAGCCAGACACAAAAGGACAAATACTGTATGATTGTGTGACTATGAACCAAATATATTGTGTAACATATTGTTTCATTCAAAAAAATTTATATGTATCCAGTACATTTATTTGGGAAATGGTATCTTTATCCAACAGTGTTTTCTTTTTCTTTTTAAATTATTGTTTACATATTCAATTATTAAATGTACAAAATAAAGTTTTAAAAAAAGTGAGGTTACACTGAAGAGTTGAAAATCAGAGGCTTTAAAATGTGATCCTTTACTCAAGAAAAATAAATACCAAAAAAAGAAATACAGAAACCAAGCTTTTTTTTAGCCTAATAAAACGGTGTGTGAAATATATGAATATGGATAAAGTTGCATATATGCCTGTTTTCTTTGAAGTTGAACAAATGTATGTTAACAAAAGATGGTAACATAATATCACTTATGCTAAGTGAAGAAGCCTGACACAAAGTACTACATATTGTGTGATTCCCATTTATATAAAAGGTAAATGTAAATAAATTTATAAAGTTGAAGTTCAATTAGTAGTTACATAGGGCTGGGGAGGACTGCTAAGGTGTGTGCGTTTTTTCTAGAGTACTGAAAATATTCTAAAATTTTTGATGGTGTGGAATGCATAATATTGTGATAATACTAAAAGCCACTGATTACACACTTCAGATATGGTATATGAATATATCTCAGTAAAACTTATAAGTAGATAATTGTGTAAGAACAGCAAAAAAAAATAGCAGCGGTTCAGCAGGGGAAACAAAGATCAAGGCGTGAGGCATTTCCTTATTAATTTATTTTTATTATTATTCAAATAATGAAAATGTTCTAATGATGGTTGAGGTAATGAATACACAACTATGCGATTATACCAAATACCACTGGTTGTGCACTTTTTTTGGTTGTACACTTTAAATGAATTGTTGTTTTATTAATGTATACCAATAAAGTTGATTTGTTAAAAACATATAAGCATGTAGCAATAAAATTAATTTGTTTAAAAAAAAAAAGAAAAACACTTCTAATCCTCATCCAAAGATTTCATTGTTAAGGTTTTGGTATAAAACCTCCCCAGATTTTTCCCACTAAGCAACATTGTATTCCTCCTCGTCACACTTAGGATCGGCTGAGTGACAGTGCGTTAGGAGAATGGCACAGTCATCTGTGCCCAGCAGCTCTGCCTGGCTTTCCCCCTTCCAGGGTGGCAATCGTGTGAAAACCACCTTCAGAAGCTCAGGGGGAAGCGCAGGGGTCAAAAGAAGGGGGTGGGGGTGAGGAGGTCCAGCACATCTGTCTTAACTAGAGCAGCTGCTCCCCAGCTCTGAACTGCTTCCCTGGAATGGGACCAACTCTTCTAAGAGGCTGAGAACAGTAAGCGCAGAGGCTTCCTCTGCAGCCGGCTCCTTTAAGGTCAGCTGGGTGACGGCCCTTGGCAGACACAGCAGGACTAGAATGGTGTCCCCAAGGCACCTGGGTCACCCCCTCTGCCAAGCAGAGGTGCCCTGGAGCTCCTGAAATGCTCAGCACAGCCCTGGGCTCCCTCAGCAGCCCCTAATAGGTGCCCTTTACCAGTATGTGCAGTGCACCCTAGCAGGCACCCAAATCCGGTGGCCCCTGTTGGCCAGCCAACCTCCTCCGGCCCCCGCAAGCTAGCATCTTAGCAAGACACACAAACCATTTCCACCCAGCATTACTCCAACAAATCAAAGTTTTAAGAAAAGCTTTAACCACTACCAAAAGGAAAAGCCTCCCTGGGGCCATGGGAAGCTCTGAGGAAGGCCCTGGCTCAGGCTGTCCCAGGGCGTCCAGTGCAGCACAGCCAGGAGGGGTGCGATGGGAGCCGGCTCCTAGACCACAGACCTCGCCTGCCGCGTGTACTCCCGGAAAGCAGAAAGGAGTAAAACGGGAGGATGAGAGAAAATGAAAGTCTCAAGTGGCTCACCAGGGCTTGGATCCAAAGAATGCAAAAGCCCACGATGAGGATGAGGAAGAGAGCCACCCGCAGACCTGTGGGTTGGATACACACTTTTAGTTGTAAACTGTTGAGGTCCCTGCAAAACTCCCCGGCTGGGCAGAAACCTGCCCCCAGGCCCCTCCCAGGAGAGGGCCCCATTCCTTGTGCTCCCTGAGGGCACACACCGGGTGTCAGCCCAGCTCCCCGCCCCCTTCCCAGGGCCCCTCCCCAGGGAGCAGATCAGTTCCCCTGTAAAAGCCAGCTGTGGGCAGGCACCAGCTGGCCCTATCCAGGGGAGGAGAAGAAAGAGAAGCAGCCTGGGCCTGAAGGCAAATGTGAAGTGGAGGGCCTGGGAAGGGAGAGCTGAAAGGGGAGGCCCCCAGGAACCTGGGAGGGTAGGCAGGGAGGACAGGGGGCAGGGCTGCAGGTTGGACAACGGGGAAACAGGGGGCCTGTGGGGAGGGAGGGGGGCTGTGGGCAGAGGAGGGGCCATGGGGGGAAGAGGGATGGGGAGGAAAGGGATAGAGTGGGGAAGGAGGCACTGAGGAGGGGAAGGGAATGAGGGGAAGGGGCCATGGGGGAGGGACCATGGAGGGAAGGAGGGACTGTGGGGGGAGGGACCCTGGGGCGAAGGATGGGGGAGGAGGGACAATGGGAGGGTAAATTGTGAAGAGGAGGAGGAAACGCGTTGGGGGTGTAGTGGGGGGTAGGGAGGGACCAAGACTGGGGACAGGTCCGTTTGGGGGGAGGAGGGACCGTGGGCAGAGGGCCCCTGCGGGGAGGAATAGTGGGGGGGAGGGACCATGGGGGTAGGGAAGGTGGGTGAGGAGGGACCATGGGGAGTGAGGGCCGCCCTCCCTTATTCTGACTCGGGCACCCCCACAGTCCCGCCGCGCTGGGCCTGGACCCCCGAAAGGCCCCCGCCCGCCCCGCGCCGCCCGCGGAAGCAGCCCCCCCCGCCCCGCCCTGCCTGCCCCCCCGCCCCGAAGGACCCCGCCCCCGCAGGCGAGGCAACAGGACCTCCATGGGCGCGGGACGGGCGCCCCTCACGCGGCAAGGGGGGCTCGCTCACCCTCGTCTGCGCCTACGGCCCCGCCTGCGCCCGCCCGACGCCACGTGGGGCCCAGACTTACCGCTGCGCGGGCGGGACACGGGGTTCCCAAGGGCGGGCGAGCGCTCCCCGCAGCGCCCCGTGCGCCCCGACACCGCGTCCCTCCTGCCCTCGGGCTCGCAGGGGTGCCGCGGGAGCGCGCAGCAGGTCCGCGGGAGCGCGCAGCAGGTCCGCGGGGCGCGCGCCCAACCGCCGCCAGCTCTTAAAGGGGCCGCCGCGCGGGGGCAGGGCGGGACTTGACGGCCTGAGAGCCCCAGGGCCAATCAGGTCTGGACCCGTTCCCTGACTCCGCCCCCGAGGGGGCGTGGCCCTCCCTGTAACGGACAGCGCCCAGCAGCCAATCATCGCGCGGTCCGGCTGGCGCTAAGGAGGGCGATCTCCCCCTACGCCGTGAGGGCGGCTCCTGACAGGTGGGCAGGGGTTCCCCGCAAGTGGGGGTGTCCCCACCCACAGTGCACCCGAGGCGGCCTGGGCCCGGGCGTGGGTCACCGAGGCCGGCTGCTTGGAGCTGCTGGAAGCGCGGTGTGAGGGGCCTCTGGCCCGGTGCAGCCGAGCCCGGCCCCGAGCGAGGCTGTCGTCCCTGCTCCTTTCTCCCGGAGCTGGGGGCTGGCTCCTCTGAGGAGCTTGAGGAGCGCTGGCCCCTGGCCTGCGTTCTGGGGAGAATTTATTTCCCACGTTTATTTTATTCGTACATGTTAATAAATCATACAATACATCCAAAGAATACAAGCAACGGTATTTGGTATATCGGAGTTGTGCGGGCATCACTTCATCATTAGGAGTGCGTTATCATTATTTCAATAATAAGAATAAGCAAAAAACAGCCTTCTTCATCCCTCACTCTCTCTGTTCCCCTGCCTTACAGAGCTGCTATTTCTGTCCATTCTAGCATAATTATTTATTTATTTAGTCGTTTTATTCAGACATACTCACATACCATAACATCTACCTTAAGTGTATAGTCAGTGGCTTTTAGTATAATCCCAATGTTGTGCATTCATCATCACAAAAACTTTTAGAACTATTTCATTACTCCACACCCCTTAGCATGCCTTCCCTAGCCGTCCATAACCACTAATCAAAGGTCATCTTTATAAATTTATTTATATTTACATTTTATATCAATGGAATCATAAAATATCTTTTTACCTTTATTTTGTACATTTAATAATTGAAAATATGAACAATAAATAATTAAAAGAAAATACAGTTGAATAAAAGCATACATTTCTCAAATGTACTGAATACATATAAATTTTTTTTTGAGTCATATAATATGTTACGCAATGTATTTGGTTCATAGTAATGCGATCACACAGTATTTGTCCTTTTGTGTCTGGCATGCTACACTCAACATGTGCTCCAGGTTCCTCCATGTTGTCAAATATTTTATAACTTCATTTCTCCTTGCAGCTGCATAATATTCCATCGTGTGTATATACCACAGTTTCTTTATCCATTCATAGGCAGATAGATACTGGGTTTGTTTCCAACTTTTGGCAAGTTTGGATAATGCCTCTATGAATATAGGTGTGCAGATGTCTGTTCACATCACTGCCCGCAGTCCTTCTTGGTACTTTCTTTAAGCATGCACATACCCGCTGTATTAGTCAGCCAAAGAGGTGAATATCTGGGGCTTCTCCTGGCTTCCAGAGGAAATCTCGTTCTGAATGGGAGTTTCTAGCCAGGGTCTTCCAGCAGGCATTTTGGGGGCACCGAAGGACACGTGTTTAATGGTGGCAGCTTTCTGCCAGGTTCCAGATCTGCTATCAATTCCCTGTTTTACTAGACTGCCTCAGATTGCCACATGTGCAGCCTTAAAGCCAAGGAGCCATAAGCCATACTGAAGCCCTGACTCAGAGGGAACCAACTGTGTTTCAGAAGCAGTGCTGCTTAGCATAGATTTTGGATAAAGAGTGTTACATGGTAAAATGACTATGTGAACAGAGAAGAAAGGAGAATAAGTTTTGACCTACTTCCCCATATTCATTGTCACATGACAAAACACAGCCGTGTTCAGTATATCGTAGCAGTGTTTTCAGACTCAGTTCAGGTCATGGTTGACATTATTCAATTATTCTATGTTAGTGAGATGTCCCTAATTCCACAGAAATCTGAAACTTTTTTTTATGCACAGGGACTATTTTTTAATATATATTTTTTTAATTTTTAAAGAAGCTTTAGATTACATAAATGTTACATAAAAATATAAGGAATTCCAGTATGCCCCACTCTGTTCACCTCCCATATTTTCCCACATTAACATCATCCTTCACTAGTGTGGTACATTTGTTAAAGTTGATGAACCCATACTGAAGAATTGCTGTTAACCATGCGCTAAAGTTTACAATATAGTTACACTTTGTCCTGCATAATTTTGTAGGTTATGACAAAATATACAATGGCCTGTATTCATCACTGCAATACCATGTAGGACAATACCAATGTCCCAAAAATGCCCCCAAATTCCACCTATTCTTCCCTCTCCCATATTCAGAACCTTTGGTGGCCACTGCCTTTACATCAATGAAAAGAGCTCTTCAATTGCTAGAATAATAAGTCTTAGTAGAATAATAATTAGTCTATTTAGTCCATTGTTCGTTCAATACCATTCAAAATTCCAACAGCCCACTTTATAGAACTAGAAAAGGCAATTGCCTAATTCAATTGGAAGGGAAAGTATATGTGAGAAACCAAAAGCATTCTAAAAAAGAAGAGAGACAGGGAGGAATGACTCTGCCTGACCTTGAAACATTACAAAGCTACAGTTGTCAAACAGCATGATACTGGCATAAAGATAGACACATCAATCAGTGGAATAGAATTGAAAGTCCAGAAATAAACCATCATCTCTATGGCCAAATGGTTTTTGACAAACATACCAAATCCATGTTAATGAAACAAAACAGTCTCAACAACTAATGGTGCTGGGAGAACTGGAAATCTATAACCAAAAGAATGAAAGAGGACCCCTATCTCACTCCCTATACAAGAATCAATTCAAAATGAATTAAAAAGACCTAAATATAAAAGACAGGACAATAAAACTACTAGAAGAAAATGTAAGGAAACATCTTCAAGACCTAGTGATCAGTGGTAGTTTCTTGGACCTTACATCCAAAGCACACACAACAAAAGAAATCATAGACAAATAGGACCTCCTCAACATTAAACACTTTTGTACCTCAAAGAACTTTGTCAAAAGGGTGAAAAGGCAGCTGACTTAATGGGAGAAAATATTTGGAAATCATATGTCTGATAAGCGTTTAATCTCCAGGATATATAAAGAGATGTTACAACTCAACAGTTAAAAGACAAATGACCCAATTAAAAAATGGGCAAAAGATTTGAATTGACATGTGTCCAAAGAAGAAATACAAATGGCAAAAAAAAAAACACATGAAAAAATGCTCAACATCACTAATAATTAGGAAAATGCAACTCAAAACTACAATAAGATATCATTTCACACCTATCAGAAAGGCAAGTATTAAAAAGACAGAGAAACTAAAGTCATGGAGAGGATGTGCAGAGATAGAAACACTTATTCATCAGTGGTAATACAGAGTGGTACAGTCACTGTGGAGGACTGCTTGGCAGTTCCTAAAGAAGTTGAATGCAGGGAAGCAGACTTGGCCCAATGGATAAGGTGTCCACCTACCACATGGGAGGTCAGCAGTTCAAACCCTAGGCCTCCTTGACCCATGTGGAGCTGGCCCACGTGTAGTGCTGATGTGTGCAAGGAGTGCTCTGCCACACAGGGGTGCCTCCCCATGTAGGGGAGCCTCATGCACAAGGAGTGCACCCCATGTGCAAGGAGTGTGCCCTGTAAGGAGAGCTGCCCAGTGTAAAAGAAAGTCTAGCCTGCTCAGAAATGGCACCGCACACACATGGAGAACTGATGCAGCAAGATGATGCAACAAAAAGGGACACAGATTCCCGTGCCACTGACAACAGAAGCGGACAAAGAAGAACATGCCGCAAATAGACACAGAGAACAGACAACTGGTGGGGGGGGGGGGAGGGAGAGAGAAACAAATTAGAAAAAAAAAGAAAACATCAAATGGACTATTATTCCATCATAAAAAGAAAAAGAAGTCCTGATTCATGTGACAGCAGAGAGAACCTTGAAGACAGCATGTTGAGAGAATTAAGCCAGAAACAGGTGGACAAATCTTATATGATCTCACGAATATGAAATAATTAGAATAAGGGAACAGAGAATGGGGAATCCTTTATTTTATTCATGATGGTTCTATAAACCCACAACTTGTGAAAAATTCAGGATCTATCAATTACTGAATTCCTAAATAACTTCCACAGTTTTAGGTATCTGTAACAAAGGCACAGCACTTTCTGGTATCAAATATGCCAAGGCTGATACTATAAATACTTCAAAGCTGGTTGTTTTAAGGATTGGAAACTTATTGCCTCAGGTTTGGAAGCTAGAATTCCAAAATAAAGATCTCAACAGAACACACCTTCTCCCTGACATTGCAATATTCTGCTGCTGCTTGCTGCGGTAAGTGGGGTTCCTTATCTGTAATCTCTGCCTCTATCACATGGTTCCACCTTTTCTCTTTTGTGACTTCTGGCTTCCCTGATTTGGGGCTTCTACTGATTTTCTGTGTCTGAGTTTCCTTTGCTTGTAAGGACTCCAGTCTTGTGGCTTAAGGGCCAGCCTGATTCCATTTTGCCACATCTAAAGAGGAATCTTCAAATGAATTGTGATGAATACCTACCTTAACATTTAAAAAAAAAGTGCCCCTATGTTCCATCTCACAGGTAGGCCATCAACAGCTTATGTGAGTGCACAAATGAACAATCCTTTGGAATAATGTAATGCACCAACACCTTTTAAATAAAGGTCTCAGAATTTGTAGGAATTTGTAGCTTGCAAAATCATAGACTGTTTTATCTCTTTCCTGGGTGAAAGATTGTTCTGCTGGTGACTGGAGAGTAGTTTTGAAGGACTCTAAGGAAAGACAAAAGGGCAGGTGTAAATTTTTAACTGACCCTTTACAATAAGTTGGAATGCTCTCAACTATGTATTGGTTTGGTAGTTAGGTGTTGTTGTTAGCAAAAAGAATGGGGATGAGGGGACCAGGTGGACCACACATCCTTCAGTAAACTTGCTTTGTTTAGCCAGTGGCCTTTTAAAGTAAATTGAACCTGGCACTGGCAAAGTTGAAACAAACTATAATGCAAAATATTGTTCAAACAAATGTTATCATCTTATTGCTGGGATAGTGTCACCTAAGGTCAGGGATGGAAGCCAGTGGTTTTATTCTTGCCTTTTGGTAAGGTACTGTTTTGTTGTAGAGCTTGTCTTTCATCTGGGAGAACTTCTAGGCCCAGCTCCTTAGATAGAGCCTGACTCTGCCAGTTGTCTAATCTCTAGAACTTTAAAAGTGAGCTGTTATGCATGGGTGAGAGAAGAGAAGGGACCTGTATGAGGGTATGGCAGCATGCAACAGTTTTCCATGTACTTGTCCTTTCAGCCTTGATAAAAATCAGGGGCTTTAGGGGACACCCCACCCGCACCCACACCCCCAGGAAAACAGCAAGAAATTGGATTCTAAATTTAAACTGGAAAAGAAAACAAGAAGTTGCTATAAAATAGTTCTATGGTGTTATATATTTCAAAATCCCAACAAGAAATATGAATATTTCTCATTCTAATCCTGTGATTTTTTGAGAAAACTCTTAATATTTAAAATTTGAATTTTTAAAAAGATTTTTTTGCACATATGACTTGTGACCTATTACAACCAGTTGATCCTTGTTCAAAATGTGTTCCATAGACCAGAAGCTTCACCAAGTTCTGAGAGATTGTAGAAACACCTCACCCCAGACTTTTGAATCATAATAAGAAGGTTCCCCAGGTGATTTGCTGTGACCTGTGTGGGTGAACTGAGAATCTGAGAGGAGGTGACAGGAGCTGAAGAAAGATACATAGAGACAAAGACAAGATTAGAGGGGACCAGGTGCACCAGAGTTAGCTGATGGCAAAGCCAAGGCCCCAAGCTGGTACCACAAGCTTTATTTAAAGCAGTTAAGGGAAGCAGACTTGGCCCAGTGGTTAGGGCATCTGTCTACCACATGGGAGGTCCGCGGTTCAAACCCTGGGCCTCCTTGACCCATATGGAGCTGGCCCACGTGCAGTGGTGATGCACGCAAGGAGTGCTGTGGCACACAGGGTTGTCCCCACCTAGGGGAGCCCCACATACAAGGAGTGCACCCTGTAAGGAGAGCTGCCCAGTGTGAAAGAAAGTTCAGCCTGCCCAGGAATTGTGCTGCACACACAGAGAGCTGACACAATAAGATGACACAACAAAAAGAAACACAGATTCCTGTGCTGCTGACAACAACAGAAGCAGACAAAGAAGAACATGAGGCAAATAGACACAGAGAACAGACAACAGGGGCGGGGGAGGAAGGGGAGAGAAAAAATAAAATAAATCCTTAAAAATTAATAAAGCAGTTAACTAGGTCATTGTTCTCAGAGCAGGGGCTATCAGGCATGAAGTTCTTTGAGGAGGGTGTTCTTAGAGTTCCTTCTTGTCAGAACATCAGTTCCTTTCTGCTTACTTGCAGGTAGAGACATGTTTGACCACACCCCCACCTCTCTGCACACATTGATCCTCCCTCACTCGTGGCTTGAGCCCCGCACATTACTTCAGGGACCCCTACATGATTCACATGCATATTAAAGTTTGAGAAGTACAGTCCTCTATGTTTTTCTGCTAAGAATCTCACATGGGTGCTATCCATCAGCCCTCAGAAGCATTTAATAATCCACCTCAAGGCTGAGATTTTTGTATAAAAGGGGCCTGAACCTGTTAGAGGTTTCTCCCTTACAAGGTGTTTAATAATGAACTGATCACACTGTTTACAAGGGCTAACAGTGACTTGAATTCCTGTGACCTAGAACAGCCCCCATCCAGAGCCTACATGTTCAGATACAGTTCATTTACCCACCAGCATAGACAAAGGAGCCACATGACACCACCAACCCCTCCCACACTCCTAGAATTCACTACCACTAGCAGACCAACCCCTCGCAACCAACTTATCTAATTAAAAATTTAAATTAACAAAAAGCCAAAAAATGCATATTTGCAATCACATTTCACCTAGTTATTTCATGTATTTTCTTGCATTTTATGTTTTTGTTTCATATTTAGCTCAATGATCCTTTGAGTT
Organism: Dasypus novemcinctus; assembly: GCF_030445035.2. NCBI lineage: Eukaryota > Metazoa > Chordata > Mammalia > Cingulata > Dasypodidae > Dasypus > Dasypus novemcinctus. Next base: position 1,257,882 of record NC_080683.1, read on the forward strand.
AAATTTTGTGCAGAATTTAAGTATATATTGCATTAATCTGTTATCATTAAATTGAGTAATCTGTGGTTCTTTCTCCATTATTTTGGTCACTCAAGAGTTCATAACACATATACATTTTATTATTACTATCAGTTTTCACTCTAAAACTGCTATACTTTTCATCTACCTCTATTTCAAATTGTGCTCTTTCTCACTTCTCTGTTTGGTGCAAATGACCTTTCAGTGTACTTGCCCTGATTACATTAAATTTGTCTCCCTTAGTCAATATCTCATTAACAGGAATTGTATAGGCAGTTCTCTGAAATCAGAGAATATTGACCAAATTGTCTGCTTCCAAATGCTGTAAATAAAAACAGACATTTTCAGGTCAGAGTTAACTCATTCTGCTTGCAATGACATATATTTCTCTTGATGTAATGTTCTGACCAGTTCTTTTCTTTATTTGGAAACCTGCTTGTACTTGGCCTATAACTGTAGTCTGACCTCTTCCAGGCTCTTGGCCCAGACTTTTTGATAATGAAGGAGTGGCAGCAATCTGCAGGTCAGAACCACATGAGCTTAGTATCCTGATATTCCTTTATTCTCAATTCCTTTGTTCCTCACTTCCTGGGTTTTGTTCTGTCTTTCTCATTCTCCCAGTGGCTGCAGTCTTAATCTAGTGTTTCCCAACACTGTTCATATCATGGCACAGATTGGAGTCCTCTGGATTTGTGGTGCATCAACAGCAAAATATGCTTTATCTTCAATTGCTCCTTTGAAAGTTCCATCACCGTAGTGTTCTAAGGTAGTGGTTCTCAACAATTTTTGCCACCCCCCCCCCAGGGGCCATGTGGCCATTTGTGGAGGCATTTTTAATCGACATAATGCTGGGTTGGTGGGAGGAGATATTATTGGCATCTAGTGGGTAGACAGAGGTCAGGGATGCCAGTAAACACCCTAAAGCACTCTGCACATGCCCCACAACCAGGAATTTTCTAGTCCAGGTGCCACCAGTGCTGAGAGTGAAAAAGCCTGCTGTATGGGAAACCCAACTCTCCCTATGGTCCAAGCATCCACCACAAGGATGGCTGCTGTTTCTGCATACACCCCTTACCTCTGGCCTAGAGTGGGGGGTTATCCACCTTGTTCTTTTCAGATAATTATTCTTTCCTGTTTCCTAAACAGAGGCACAGACCAATGTTTGAATCTCATGTCACCAGATGATATCACCCACTGTCCTCACTTGCTGTTGACTGTAGGCCCCTTGTTTTTTATTTCTTTCCCCTTTTCCCCCTGTCCCCACATTGTCTGTGCTCTGTGTCCATTCACTGTGTGTTCTTCTTTGTCTGTTTACATTCTTGTCAGTGGCACCAGGAATCTATATCACTTTTTATTGCATCATCTTGCTGCATCAGCCCTTGGTGTGTGTGGCACCACTCCTGGGCAGGCTGCACCTTTTTTGCATGGGGAAGCTCTCCTTGAGTGGCACACTCTTTGTGCATGGGGCTCCCCTATGTGGGGGACACCCCTGCTTGGCACAGCACTCTTTGCATGCATCAGCACTGCACATGGGCCAGCTCATCACACAGGCCAGGAGGCCCTGGGTTTGAACCCTGGACCTCCCAAGTGGTAGGCAGATGCTCTACCAGTTGAGCTAAATCTGCTTCCCCCCTCATTTCTGAGTTTCCAGTACTGACACTCTGTTACTCTCCCCAATACTCCTCACATCTCAACTGGCCAATACACTGTCCTTTCAATTCTTTACTCTTCTCCTCCTGTGATCTTGTCTCCATGCTCTGCAGCCATGCATTGCATGATCCTCTCTTGAATCTTCTCATTGTTGGTAGCTGCAGTCTCTCCCCAACACCGATTCATGCATCCTACTGCAGACCACTACCTCACATGACATATCACCTTAAAGTTTGGAACATGAACTTAAAATGGCTTCATGGACATTTACTTTCCTAAAAGTTCTCCTGCATCTCATAGTAAACAAAAGACAGCTGGAGCTGTCAAACTAAGTGCCTGTAAAATAAACTTAAAATGAACAACTGTTAAGAGGGACAAAGACAGTCATTATATACTGATAATGGGTGCAATTAACAAGGAGACATAATCAACAAAGAGACATAATCATATATATATATATATATGCATCTAATGGCAGAGCCCCATAATATATAAAGCAAATACTGACAGATTTGAAGGGATAAATAGACATTTTTACCTTAACAGAATTGGAGTCAAGGAATAAACTGCAAATTTAAGAGGGAGCTACTGCTTTTTAAACCATTCATTTCCACTGGTCTTAAGACATTATAAAACATTCTCTTTGAGACTTTCTCATGAAAGAATTCTCTTCAGCCTACAGAATTGAATTATTTCCACGATACAACATCCTATAGATTCAAAGCAAAGCAATTCTAAATTCATAGTCAATAGTGAAAAATAATTGATTTGGAATATGTTCATAAAAAAGACAAAGGGACAGTGACCAGCCAGAAAAGAAATCCATCTTTGGAATTAAAAACTTCCAAAAGCAAATGATCTGCCATGAAAAGGAGCTCCTTTCCCCCAAAACATTTACAAATGAACCTTCAAGCATAGTATGCTTTGCAACCTAAACATTGTAACAATACAATTGCAGTAGAAAAGAACATTGTTTTAGGTTCCTAAGCTACTTAAAGCTTATACCATGAAATGGTTAGACTTCATCAATGGGAATTTATTAGCTTACAGTTTTGAGCCTGAGACAATAACCAGATCCAAGTATCTCAAAGTGATGCCTTCCTCCAAAGACCTGCTGCCAGCAATCTTTGTCTCCTTTGCCCTTTGGCAAGGCCCACAGTGCATTTGCCTGTCTCTCCCTTCTTTTCTAGGTTTCATTGATTTCAGCTTCTTGTTTCCATGGCTTTCTCTCTTTGTCTGAATTTCATTCTCTTATAAAGGGCTCCAATAATAGGATTAAACCTGATCCTGAATGAATGTCTTAACTAAAGCAGTCTCCTCAAAAGATCCTACTTACAATGGGTTTACCTCCATATCAATGGTGCAGATTAATGAACATGTTTTTCTGGGGTACATACAGCTTCAAAACACCACACCCCACCCTTAGACCCCCAAAGATGTTACTTTCCATATGCAAAATACATCCATTCCATCAAAATATCCCCAAAGCCTTAAGTCATTTCAGTGTCAGCATTAAGTACAAAGTCTCATCAAAATTGATTATAGCTGCTTAATAAATAATTAATTGTGCAAGAATAGCCAGAAATAGCAGCGATGTACACAACAGGGGAAGTATAGAGAGATAAAGGGATGAAGAATTTTTTAGTTTGTCTTTTGTTTATTATCATTATTGAAAGAATGAAAATGCTCTAATGATGATTGAAGTAATGAATGCACACCTGTGATTATACCAAATACCATTAATTGTACACTGGATGAATTGTTGCTTTATTAATATGTATCCATAAAATTGCCTTGTTTAAAAAAATCAGTTATAGGTGTGTTCTGTCCTGGGGCATAATTCTCTGTCTGTGGACGTGTGAAACTGAGAACAAGTTATCTGCTTCCAGTACAGAATGGAAGGACAGGCATAGGATATGCATTCCTATTCCCACAGGGAGAAACTGGAAGGAAAACACAGGGTTCATGGGTCCCAAACAATTCTGAGACACAGCAGGGACTCCTTCATCAGATGTTGAGGTCTGAGGGTCTTCTATGGAATGATGTTTGGCCTCTGGGACTAAGGGAGCAGCAGTCCCACCCTTTCCCATGCTCTCCCCAAACACTGGGGAGGAAGTACACACTTGAAGCATCATGGTCATGGCCAAACACTGCAATCCCAGAGCACAGGATCAGTGCTGTCAGAACACTGGCCGATGGCCACACTGTCCCCAAAAGCCATACCTGTGGAAACATCATCCTAAAACATTGAACATATTCTCTTTAAAACGAGGGACAAGGATGAGAATAGAATATTCACTAACATTTCTAGTCAGCATTATTATATTGGCAGTCCTTAGGTAAAACAAAACAGATTAGAAAAAGAATTTAAGGGCATAAGATTTAGAAAGGAAGAAATAAAATTGCTTGTATATTATTTATCAATTTACATAGAACCATGAAAAAATCTACAGGAAAAGTATGAGAATACAAGGTAGTTGAATGAAAGAATAATATAGAAAATTATGTTTTTCTGTATCCTAATGACACAAACAGATCAATCTAACCAAAGGTGTGCAAGATCAAAGGTAAAAAAAATGTAATACTTTATTAAGGGAAATTAAAAGAGGTCCACAATAAAGAGATATATGATTTCATGATTCAGAAGAATTCAAATCTGTTGCTGGAGAAGCTACACCCAGGCCCTGGTGCCTGAAGGGAATCTTGCTCAAGATCTGCAGCCTCAGCCTGCCCAAGAGATCACTTCAGAGGGAGCACCTAGACCTGGGTCTCCCGTGGGACCTTAGGCCTGAGGTAACTGTCTGCTGTCCTCTCCCCAGGTCTCTACTGTCATCTGCTTCTCCTACCCTAACCATCACCCTGCCTTGGGTTCCACCTGGGATCCTTCTCATTTGTCCCTCTGTGGGGCATCTGGTCACACCCCATGCCTTAAAATTCAGCTGCTCACATTCACATACACTGTCTTTACTACCCATCTGTTTTCCACACACAGGCATTCCCCCATCATTTCATTATAGAACATTTCAAACACAGAAAAATTGAAAAGATCATGGAGAAAACAGCCCTAGATCCACCTCTTAGACTCCTGTGTCCTTGTCATGTAACCCATCTACCCCTTGATGTGTGGTGCCTTCCAAAGCCAGGGCAGTGGCCAGCACACTGTGCTGAAGGGAATCTGTGACCTGTGACTCCATTACACCCACTTCTGTCACTGTTTCTCTCTCATACACATACATGGCCACAGTGACAAATCGTGTGCCTTCCACTTTATTTTTCCTCTCTTCTCCATAACACATGGTTGAGTTTAAGTATCACCCTTGTGTCCCCTAAACATGCTTAATCTCAGTAGTCCAGCAATTCAGAGCATTGCTTGAAGCTTGTCCTTGAGGCCATGAGGCTGCATCTGCCCACCCCTGTATTTATGGGGTGGCAGTCCTCTGCTCACCTGCAGTGAGGAGTAGCTCTGGGGGTGCACAGTGTTGGTGGAGCTCAACATTGAGGTCCAAAGAGAGGGTGAAAACTCCTTGGACTTCTCCCTGATAGGAGGAGAAAGAGTGCACATATATCTATAAAGAATTCTTGCTTTGGGGAAAGCTGAAAGATAGTCCTGAAGCCTGCAAATCATGCTACAAAGCATCACTATTGTGTTTTGCCTTTTATCTGCAGAACTTCAGAAACCAGCAGTCCTGGGAGTCTGTTTGGGCCCTAGTGAGTTTACTGCACCACATAAAAGACCTACACAAAAGCTTCATGGGGCTGCTCATGTCATGGGATGTAGCAAAAAGATGTCCCCCACACCCTTACCACCCCTACCTCCACTCCCCTGCCCCATTGTCCCTTAGGCTGGCTTATTTACAAGTGGGTGCAGTGACCTGTTCTGGACCCCATGACATCATCAAGGGAGGAAGACAGAGAAGAGCATGCAAGGTAGTTCCAGCTTGAGTCTGCAAACATTTTGGAGACAGGGGCTGAGGCAGGAAGTGGGAGAGGGACTATCTTGAAGGAGGAAGCCAGGAACCCATGGGTCATAACTCACTGAAGGTACTAGGGGAGAGTAGAAACTACAATGTAAACCACTATTCATGTGGTGCAGCAGTGCTCCAAAATGTATTCACCAAATTCAATGAATGTGCCACGATGATGGAAGAGGTTGTTGGTGTGGGAGGAGTGTGTATCTGTGGAGTTATGGGCAGCTCTTACATTTTTTAATGTAACATTTTCTGTGATCTATGTATCTTTTAAAAATAGACAATTTAATCTAAAAATTATTTTTAAAAAGACATGATCATCCTATTGGGGCTACTTTTTAAATTAATTAATATTTTTTCATTACAAATTTTTCTCTTATCAGATGTCAATACCATTTTTTTTCTTTCTGAGAGAAGTTGTGGGTTTACATAGCAATCATACATGATATACAAGATTCCCATATACCATCCAAATATTAACACTGAGCATTGGTGTGGAAAATACATTACAATTGATAAGAGCACATTTTTATAATTGTACTATGAACTCTAGTCTATGGTTTAAGGTCAGGTTTGTTGTTTATGTAGTGCAGTTCCCTGGAGTTTTGTAAAAGTTTTATTTTTTTACCATATACAGAACTTTACATTTCTTCTTCTAAGCACATTCAGATGGCTATTTCAGGGTTCTTAATTACCTTCACAATGTTGTGCCACCATCACCACCATCCACCACCAAAACAGTTACATCATTTCCAAATAAGAGCCGTGTACATTTTAAGCCATAATTTCCCATTCCCTCTCCACACCTCATCCTCTGGTATCCTATATTCTAGATTCTGACTCTGTAAGTTTGCTTATTCTAGTTTCATATCCATGAAATCATACAACACTTGTCCTTTTCTGTCTGGTTTATTTCATTTAACATGTCTTCAAGCTTCATCCACACTGTCTCATGTTTTAGTTCCCTAGACTGCTCAAACCAAATACCATGAAATGAGCTTGCTTAAACAATGGGAACTTATTCACTCATGGTTAGAGTTCAGAAAAATGTCTGAATCAAGGCATCATCAAGGTGATGCTTTCTTCCTGAAGAGCAGCTTCTGGCAATCATTGACTCCTCTACCACATGGCACATGGTGCCATCTGCTGGTCTCTCCCTTCTTCCAGTTTTTGTTGATTTCAGCTTTTTGCTTTCATGGCTTTCTCTCTCTCTCTCTCTGTATTCATTCTGTTTATTAATACCCATCCTGATTGATGTTGGTGACACCCTAAATGAAGTAACCTTAACAAAAATCCCTAATTACAGTGGGCTCACACCCACAGGAGTGAATTAGATTTAAGAATGTGTTTTTCAGGGGCACATACAGCATTGCACTACCACAGCCCATCCTCTGGATCTGCTAAAGACATGTTCTACCCATATGCAAAATACATTTATTCCATCCCAATATCCTAAAGACTTTAAATCATTTCAGAAACAATGCTTATTACAAAGTCTCATCAGAATTGGTTATGGGTGTGGTCTTTCCTGTGGCACAGTTTCCCTCCTTCAGTTGACCTGGGAATCCTAATTAAAAAGTTATCTGCTTCCAATGTACAATTGAGAGACAGGCATAGGATAAACATTCCCATTCCCACAGGGAGAAGCTGGAAGGAAAATAGGGATTAGAGTTTCCAAGCAATTATGACACCCTGAAGGGCATACTATGTGAGTCCTCTATGGAAAGATGTCTTGTTCTATGGGCCTGATGGAGTGGAGGACAACCCTTCCAAGTGTGTGTGCAGTTAAAATGCTCTACCCAAATACTAGTGGTGAAGGCACCACCCTCTCCACCACTGAGATGACATCTAGGCTGTCAGCAATCTTAGGACATAGGTTCCAACCTCCTAGAACACTGGGGCGATAACACTTTTCCTGAACAATGGGCTGGAAGGCCTGCCCTCTCCAATGCTATGGCAGATGCACATTTTCTGCACACATGGTGTGTCCACACTCTTGGCCTGAATTGTGTTTGGCCCAGAACTCAGCTTCCATGGTTCTGCCCTTGAAGTGATTTTAGTCTTCAATGTCTCCCTTTTAATCCAGGCTGGCAGTGGCTCCACTTATACAGATCTTGCAAAAAATCTTGTTGGTCTGCATGTAGTAAACAGGGTTGAATCCATCAAACAAGACTTTTCACAGTTTTTTCCTGAGTAACTACACTGCAAGTCCTGACTTGCCCTGGAATGTCTGTCTAATTGGATTCACGTTCAGTTAAACCCTCACATGGACACTGTTCTCAGGGACTTGCTTTATGGAAGCCCAGAATTTTCCAAGCCATCAATTTCTGGTTTCTTTGTGCTCAGGAATTCAGTTATCAGCTTTTCCCTTTCCTCTTACATTTTACTATAAGCCGCAATGAAGGGCAAAACTGCCCTTTCTATAGTTACCTTGGAAAACTCTTCAGCTAAATATCCCAGCTCATTACTTTCAAGTTCTGCCTTCCACCAACATCAGAACTTAATTTTGCCAAGTTCTTTGTCATTTTGAATAAGGATCACTTTAACTCCAGTTTCTAATAATATTTTCCATTCATTCTTCATTTGATGGGCACTTTTGGCAATTGGGAATGATGCTGTTATGAATAGCAGTGTGTAAATACTTCTTCAGGTCCATACTTTCAAATATTTTGGGTATTTCCTTTGTGAGTGCCGTGACCTGCACAGTGCAGTCATAGGTGAACAGGGTCTGTGCAGTTGCAAGTAGGGGATGAGAGGGTGAAGAAATGAAAGACACAAAGTAGCAGGGACCAGGTGGACTGTGAGGAGACTGCATGAGCTTACAGCGACCTCAGGCACCCAGTTTAATCAGGCATGCTATTTTATAGCTTAAGTGACATCAGCACATTCAGCAGTTCTCATGGGAAGCTCTTGTTTCTAGGTCACCACAAATACAATAATTATTCTTCTTTTCAATAGCCATCTGATAACTGCTCTCCTAGAATTCTTATCCACATGCAGCATATTTTGTTCAGCACATAATCTTGCCCAGGGGCACCTCCTTTATCTACACCTTTCCTGTGAACTTTGGAGCCTGCTTTGCAGGGCTCCCCACAAGGGAGATTGAGGGGTCATATGGTAATTCTATACTTAACTTTATGAGGAACTGTCAGACTGTCTCCCACAGTGGCTGAACCATTTTATAATCCCATCAGCATTGAGTGAGTATTCCTAATGCTCTGCAACCTCCCAAACACGGGTAATTTTGTTTTTAATAGCAGTCACTCTAATAGGTGTGAGATGATGTATGTCACTGTAGTTTTGATTTGCATTTCCCTATATTTAATGACATTGAGCATCTTTTTATGTGCATTGTAGCCATTTTTATATGTTCTTTAGAAAGATGTCAATTCTTTTCCCTGTTTTATAATTTTGTTGGTGTCCTTTGTTGTTAAGTCAAAGGTTTGTTTATAAGTTGTAAATATTAAACTTTATCAAATATGTGTGTTGAGAAAGATGGCATTCACAGGGACATGGAGACTGACCACAGGCAGAAAAAGAATTTATTGAGAAGCTCTCCCAAGGGAGGGGTCTGAAGAAAGACTTCAGTCTCTCCACCAGCATGGTGGGGTTCTGAAGAGAGACTTCAGCCACTCCTGGAAGGGGGGACTTGAATTCATACAGAAATTTCCTAGGTGGGGAAGTGATAGTTAGTGTCAGGGGGTTGAGGGTCTGAGCAAGGTGCAGGGACCACTAGGGAGCTTTAGAGGTGAAAATTTTCCTGATAATGATTAGGGAGTTCAGGGTCTCTTGGAATGCTGCAGGAGCACATGTTTCTTTTGATCTGTAGGGTTTTCAAGGGTTTATTGGTTTCCCTCTGGTATGTAAACAGTGAAGGTTTCCATCTCCCCCTGACATGCAGGTAGAGTAGTGAAGATCTCCATCTCCCTCTGACAGACAGCTGGTGAAGGTCTCTATATCCCTCTACTCCTGACTCTATGGGGTTCCTTTCTTTAACCTGTGGGGAAGTGCCCTCAGACATGGGGGAGGGGGTTGCCTTTTTCCCAGTGCATGTCAGGGGAAACTGAGCTACAGCTTGTTAATATTGCAAACCTCTAACAATGTGGTTTCCAAATACTTTTTTCCCATTGTATAAGTTGTCATTTTATTTCCATGATAAAATCCTTTAAGTGCTAAAAATTTAAATTTTCATGAGACTCCATTTATCTATTTTTTCCTTTGTTGCTTGTTCTTTACATGTAAAGTCTAAGAAACCATTGCTTAACACAAGGTCTTGAAGATGCTTCTCTACATTTTCTTGCAGGAGTTTGATATATTTGAGTTTTTCATCCATTTTGAGTTAATTTTTGTATAAGGTGTGAGGTAGCAGTCATCCTATTTTTTTTGGAAACGAAGATCCAATTTTCCCTGCACCATATGATGAAGAAACTATTCTTTAATAATTGAGTCATTGAGTGGTCTTTGCCCTCTTGTCAAATAGGTTGGCCATAAATGGGAGGGTTTGTTTCTGACATCTCAGTTTGAGTCTTTTGATCTGTATGTCAGTCTTTGGAAATACCATGCTCTTTTCTGCTTGTTGTTTTTTTAAACAAATCAGTTTTATTCACACATATTAATAAAGCATATAATTAACTGAAAGTGTATAATCAGTGGTATTTGGTTTATGTGCATATTTGTTCATTCATCACCTCAATCATCATTAGAACATTTTCATTATTTCAATGATAATAATAACAAAGAAAAACCAGACAAAGAAGAAAATTCTTCACCTCTCAATCTCTCTATGCTTCCTCTGCTGTACATAGCTGCCGTTTCTGGCTATTCTTGCACAATTCTTCATTAAGCAGTTCTACTGAGATATATTCATATATCATATGATCTATCCAAAGTGTATATTTAATGACTTTTAGTATAATCAGAAGGTTGTGTACTCATCACCACAGAAATTTTTAGAAGTGTTTCATTACTCCAAAAAGAAAAACTTCCCAATTTTAAAAGAAGGTTGTGGGTGTTGATTGGGATTGTTGATTCTATAAATTGCTCTGGGTATGACTGACATCTTAACAATATTTTGTCTTCTATTACATGACCACAGAATGTTTATCTATTTATTTAGGTCTTCTTTGATTTCTTTTTAGCAATGTTTTGTATTTTTCTGTGTACAAGTCCTTTATTCCTTGGTTAGATTTATTCTTAGATATTTCCTCAGTGAGTAAAAGGTTTTCTGTTTGCATCTGTCCTGAGGAGGGGGCTTTGCCATGTGTTTTCTGAGAAGATTGTTCTTAGGGAACACAAACATTTCCCTTTCTGCACTGTTCCTCTGGGGTTTATTCTAAACTTTCTCATGGAATGTTTAAATAAGACTTAAACAACTTTCCAATCCAAGGCATGCTGTAGTTTCTTTTCTAATTCAGGGCTGTTTCATGTAAAATTCTGATAGGTTCAGAGAGAGTGGGGAAGCATATACAATTGGGACATAAATATACAAAAGGTTGGGATTTTCCTGTTGGTTAAGTTGGGGTCAGGCTGATGCCAGATGAGCCATAATGAAGCCCAAGGAGAAAAGGAACATGGGTGGCCCTGTTTACATGTTTGCATCAATTTTTAATGTGCAATAATTCCTCCAACATTACTGTAGTGAAAAGTATTTAAAATTGAGAAGTATGTGGAATTTAAAATAAAACAGTATTTTAAGTAGAAATTTTATATATAACAAATCTAGGATTTATTTTAATATTTATTTCTTGAATTTAGGAAAATGGACATTTCAAAAGTATTTTCTAATTTTACTATATGTTCATCTCATTTTCAATTGGCATAATTGCAGCATTTAACAATTTCTCATGAACCAGTAATGGTGTTAAATAAGCTTTTTTTTTTTTTACTTCTAACACATATTTATGTATTAAGAAGTTTTCATTCATGTTCCCTTCTGTGATTGTTAGGCTATTGTGTCAACTCAGTCAGGTGTTTGTACCCAGTTGTTTGGTCAAGCAAGCACTGGGCTAACTGTAATACAAGGGCATTTATGGACTTCAGTCACCATTGACTTTACTGCAGTGGTAAGTCATAGACAGCTGGTTATAATTACATCAATCAGGGAGATTGCCATCAGCAGTGAGTGACACTTAAGCCAATCAGTTGAACGCCTTAAAGGGGGAGTGATTCCAGCATTGAGAGAGAATTTCCCAGCTTGTCTTTGGACAGCCAACCTCTCCCAGAACTCATCAAGAACCTTCGCTGGACTTTCATTGCAGCCCCTGGTTGTAGCCTGTCTGTGGAACCTGGACTTGTGCCTCTCCATGGCTGCATGAAAAACTCATAAAATCACATACTATTGACAGATATCTCTTGCTGATTCTGTTTCCCTAAAGAACCCTGACTAATACACCTTCCTAAAATGTCTTCCCCAGCTTCCCCTTCTTTAATATATTTCAGCAATGGTTTGTCATTATCAAGTTACAAATCTTCCACTTCCTCGGTTAAATTTCTTCCTAAGTATTTTGTTCTTTTGATGCTGTTGTTAAATTAATGGCTTTTTAAATTTCCTTTTCATACTATTTGTTGCTGTGGTATAGAAATACAAGAAACTTTTGTGCAACTTTGCTGAAAATACTTATTAGCTGTAAAAGTATTTTTGTGATTCTAGAGAATTTTTTAAGTTAAATCATATCATCTGCAAGTAGCAGTAGTTTTACTTCTTCCTTTCCTGTTTGGATGCCTATTCTATTTTTCTTGCCTAATTGCTGTAGCTGTTATATCCAGGACAATGATCAATAGCAGTGATGAAAGATATCATCTTTGGTTTGTTTCTTATTCCATTGGGAAACCTTTTAGACTTTCCCAATAAGTAGAAACCTAAATGTGTATTCCTGATTTTGTTTGCATATTTGTTTTTAAGCACAAATGGTTATGGGATTTTGTCAAATAGTTTTTCTGTGGCAATAGACATGATCAAATTTTTTGTTTTGTTTTATTTGAATTAATGGTATGTGTTATTTTGTATTTTAATAGAATTCAATAATTTTGTGAGGAGTTTTTTTTACAGAGAAATCATGCATAAAGTACAGAATTCCCATGTCCCTCTCACAGACACAAAAATTTCCTTATACTTAACACTGCATTAATGTGGTAATTTAGTTAAAATTGATGAAACCCTGTGACAAGATTTATATGTTTAATTGTAATTCATAGTTTATGTTAGGATTCACTGTTTTTGTTGTACAGTTCTATGATTTTTTAATCCTTTTCTCTGGTAGCATATATACAACCTAACCTGTTCCATTTTAACCACTTTCCAATATACAATTCAATGCTGTTATTTACATTCACAATATTGTCACTACATCTGCCTTCCAAATTTTCCCATCACCCCAAACAGAAAATTTATACCAATTTAGAATGACCCCAATCCCTATACCCTCCGTGACACAGGTAACCTGGATTTTAATTTCCTACAATAAAATTCATTTTTCAGAGCACTTTTAGGTCTCTAGGAAAAGTATGCAGAAAGTATAGTTACTTCTAATACCCCCCTCTTCATCCTCTGCCTACAGTTGTCTTTTTTATTCACATCTTGCATTAGTGTGTTACATTTTTTACAGTTGATGAATCAATATTGATCCATTTTTGTCAATGAAAGTCCATAGGTTAGGTTAGTGTTTACTCTGCATTGTGTAGTTCTATGGGTTTTGACAGATGCGTAAGGTCATGTGTTCATTATAGTACCGTAAGGAACAGTTCACTCACCTAAAAATGCCAGTGCTCCACCAACTCACCCTTCCCTCCCTCCCCCAGAAACCCTGGTTACCTTGAACATTTTATTGATTCTATAGTATTGCCATTTCCAGAATATCATATAGTTGGAATTAGATGGTATGTAGGCTTTTCTAGACTGGCTTCTTTCACATAGTCATATGCATTCAAGATTTCTCTATGCTTTTTCATGCCTTGATAACTAATTTGTTTTTGTTGTTGTTGTTTTTAAAGATCTATTTAATCACCCCATTGTTTGCACCCACTGTCTGCCTTCTCTTACCATTTGCTGTGTGTTCTTCTGTTTCTGCTTCCCTTCTCCTTAGGCAGCACTGGGAACTGATCCTGGGACCTTCCTGAGTGGGAGAAAGGTGATCATTCTCTTGCACACCTCAGCTCCCTGGTCTTCTCTGTCTCTTATTGTCTCTCCTGTGTGTCTCTTTGTATTTTGACATCTTGCTGTGCCAGCACTCCATGCAGGCTAGCACTCCATGTCAGCCAGCACTCCATGTGGGCCAGCACTCTGTGTGGACCAGCACTCCACATGGGCTAGCACTACTGCACAGGCCAGCACTCCGCAAGGGCCAGCACTCTGCATGGGCCAGCACTACTGTACAGGCCAGGACTCCATGTGGGCCATCACTCCACATGGGCTGACCTGCCATGTGGGCCAGTACTCTGCATGGGCCAGCTTTCCACTCAGGCCAGCATCCCTTCACCAGGAGTCTCTGAGATCAAACCCTGGACCTCCTATATGGTAGACGGGAGCCCAATCACTTGAGCCACATTAGCCTCCTGCTAATTTGTTTTGAACACTGGAAAATACTCATTCTATGGACGTATCACACATTATTTATCCATGTACCTATTGAATGGCACATTGATTATGTCTAATTTTTGGCAATTATGAATACGCTGCTATAAACAATTTGTGCAGGTTTTTGTGTGGATTCCATTTTCAAGTAATTTGTATCAATAGCCATATTAGTGCTGGATTGTGTGGCAAGCCTATGTTTAGCTTTTTACAAAACTGGCAGACTCCCTTTGAAAATGACTGCTCTGTTTTGCTTTATCACAAGCAATGAATGAGAATTACTGTTGCTCCACACCCTCACCAGCATTTGCACTTGTCAGCTTTTGGGTTTCTAACCATTCAAATAGTTGTGTAGTGGTATCTAACTTTTAAAATTTTGTATTTCCCTAAATACCCACATCCTAAAGATGATGCAAATCCTTTCATATGCTTCTATGCCATCTGTATACCTTTTTTGGTGAGGTGTTTGTGCAGATCTTTTGTCCATTTTAATTGGGTTGTTTTTTTATTGTTGAGTTTTAAGTGTTCCTTGTATATTTTGGATATAAATACTTTATCAGACATGTGGATTGCATATACTTCCTCCCATTCTGTAGTTTCTGTAGTTTTTCTTTTCATTTTCTTAATAGTGTCTTTTGCAGAATACAGGTTTTAAACTTTTTAATGAAGTCCAACCTAACATTTTTTCTTTCAATATATAATGCTTTTAGGATTCTGCATAAAAAGTCATTGCTAAACCCAATGCCACCTATAATTACTCTTTTAAAAATTGCATATTTTTGCATTCTTTGATTAATGATGCATTTTGAGTTTGTTTTAGAGAAATTTATGTAGTATATGTCCATATTCTTTTTGCATTTGGTTGTTCAGTTTTTCCAGCACCATTTCTTGGAAACTCTGTCCTTACATCTTTGAATTGCCTTTGTTCTTTTGTCATAGATTAGTTGACTGTTGATTATATATATGTGGAGGATATACCTCTTTTCTCTCTATTATGTTCCAATTATCTGCCTGTCTATTGTTTCACCATGACCATACTGTTGTAATCACAATAGCTTTATAGTTTTGTTTTGTTTTGTTTGGAATGCAGTATATTTTTAAACACAGTGAAAGCCACCTGGCAGTTAACGTGACAAGTTAGCAGAGCTTAAGATTTACCAGGTCATGTCAACATTCACAGTCTTTTTACCTTCTTGAGAGCTATATGTGATAGTGTTTACCTGGAATGTGTATACATTTATAGAGGCAAGAAACTTTTGGAAATTCAGATTTAAGAAGCTGAAAACAGAAACTGCATTTGCCCAAGGGTGGTGTAGCTATGATTTGGGGAAACTCTACTTCCTCGAAAGTTTGTGCACTTCCCAAAAGGTGAGCTGTTAGGAATCCAGCAAGCAGCTCTGGCACTTGTAAGAGCTTGGCTACTAATCTTGCAGGCTTTCTGAAGCTCCAAAAGAGGAATATGAACTCTCTACTCTTGCCAAAGTATGAAACCCTTAATGTGCCCACTGTGGGTGTCAGAAGAAGACTGGCGTCTGGATGGAAAAGTCATCGGGGGGGCTCCCTGGCTTAAATGTCTTTGCAAAGGAGGGCAGCTGGTGTTAGTGAGGGAAGGTGGAAGGGAGAGAGAGGGTGGGAAAGAACATAAAATGAACACTATGTGTTTAAAGAGAGGATTACTCACTGTCAGCATGCTGTTTCCACCCATTTTCCTTACATGAGGAATCCAGATGATTCTATGAGGAAGAAAGACTGCACATGGGACACCAGAATTACAGCAAGTTCACATGAGCAAAACCTTCCATCACATTCTCTAGAACTCATGAGGCAGTACTTGGGCAAGCAACTTGGCTCAATCTGACATATTGAAACTCGTGTCCCTCAGGAAATTAGCATGAGGTTTGTATAGTGGTTAATTACTTTTTTAAAAAAGATTTATGTATTTATTTATTTCTCTCCCCTTCCCTTACCCACCCCAGTTGTCTGTTCTCTGTGTCTATTTTGCTGCATTTTCTTTGTCTGCTTCTGTTGTTGTCAGCAGCATGGGAATCTGTGTTTCTTTTTGTTGCGTCATCTTGTTGTGTCAGCTCTCCATGTGTACGGCACCATTCCTGGGCAGGCTGCACTTTCTTTCACGTTGGGTGGCTCTCTTTAAGGGGCGCACTCCTTGCACGTGGGGCTCCCCTACACAGGGGACACCCCTGCATGGCACGGCACTCCTTGCACACATCAGCACTGCACATGGGTCAGCTCCACACAAGTCAAGGAGCCCTGGGGTTTGAACCATGGACCTCCCATGTGGTAGATGGATGCTCTAACCACTGGGCCAAGTCTGCCACCAAGTTACTTTTTTTATTATTGAATTATATTGTAAAGGCTTCAGTAGTATGTCTACAATTAAGTTAAGACAAAGTTTTGCATTTACATCAAGGACACATTTACTGTAGTGGCATAAAAGAGACACAGACAAAAGACCAAGTATGTGTTTTTAAAAATAAAGACTACATGTTTTACCTGGTCCCACTTTTGCTATTTTGGACTGCACTTTTCTTCCTACAGAACTAACACATTTGTGTTAAATCCGATTTATCTTCCCACATTTTAAAAATTAAAAACAGCTTCTCACAATTTCTCAGTTATAAACAAAAGGGAAATGGTTTAAAAACAAAGTAAATCTGCTGTTATACTATAATGGAAAGTTTGAGTAAAACATAGCCCCTCTGTGGCTCATCTCAAGGGAACACATTTACTCAGAGGCAAGCATTTGTAATCTGGGAGTAAGTTTCCCACTTCCTCTGCAGGACCAGATCTTCAACTCTTTCTGGTCTCAATTGCAAAGTAAGTGAAAATGTCTGCAAAACATGTATAAGTCAAAAATCAGAGCAGGGCTCATTAAAATCAAAATTCTATGCCAGTCTAAATATATATCTTCAGTTTTTTCCTTTTTTATTGCAGATGGTACTTAAAAATAACTTACCTCTTTTTAGTGTATTATGCTAAGTTTGACACTCAAATGAATAAGTTTAAAATTTTATATTTCACTTGATTCTATTGAAATTTTAATTACCTACTACTTTACTTAACTGACTTATACATGAGGTAAGTTTCAGATAAAAAAAAATTCCACCACAAAGATAAAACTAACTGGCTCAAACAAATGCAAAATCATAATGCCCTACTCATGTTCTGAGTTTACAACTTTTACTATTGTGTATCCAAGAAAAATCCAAATGGAACCTAAGAACAGTTTAAAGTTTCTAACTTCTAAACACACACTTATCTATCTAAAAACTATTTTGGTGCCAAATTGTATGGAATTAATGTTTTACTGTAAATAAAGACACATTTCCAATATTGCTTGATAGCCAGCTGTCAGTTTTCTAAAACACTATATTTTGCAGTAAAATATCCCTGCTAGAAATCAACCGTATTTAAATAGATCTTAACAGAAGTAAGATGTTCATGATACTAATTCAATAGGGCTACAATAACATTGACATGAATAAAAATTACAGGGGAGATTACTGCTGTACTTTTCCCCTTAACCATTACAAAACTTTGTTTAAATTGTGCAGCCCCAACTTATTCATGTTTCCTCTTGCTGAATTTTATTATGTTTCACAGAGAAGGAATCCTAAGATCTGTTCTGTAAGAATTCAAGATTTTGAAATGTATAGGTTCGCATTATACTACCATGTTTCGCCCTTCTAGTTTCCCAAATACACAGAAACAGTATAGTTTTTCTCAAAAAAATGAAATAAGATGTCCACGTGAAAATAAACCTACAATAAGTTCCAGAGCTAAAAAAGTTTATTTATATGGCCACAAAGTGACCGCTAGTTTAAAGTCCAAAACATTTAAATGAAGTCCACTTAAGTTTTGTTTTCTTTTCAAAGGAATATGGTAAAATAATCACATTATTTTAGTTCTTGAGCCAGCAAATGTACACAAATGTTTCTATACAGTTAAAATTAGGAGACCAAGTTCAGTGTGCCAAAGATATAGCATTCAAGTTGATTTTGCAGAATTCACGGAAAGAAATTTAGAGATTTCTTAGAGAAGTGACCAAGTTCCCGGTTGTTCCTACAACAGGGGCAGGATCCACTCCCTATTTCAGAGTTGCTCTGTGACAGCTGGATCATCTTCATCTTCTCATCTGGGTTCATCAGTTTTCTTTGTGGCTTTCCTGGCCAGGTGGGTCCGCTTAATCCCCCAGCGGCTGCCCCAGCCAGGCCGGGAAGGGCTCGCCTGTCGCTGCTGCTGGCGCCAGCTGGAGCGCGTCCAGGTGTGCACGGAGGCTGCAGGTGGAGCTCACCTGCACCTGTCTGCACCGCTCCCCGGGAGGTTCACCTCGAGGCTCAGCTCACTCCTCGACTTCTCTTTTACAGGGCACTAGGGTCCCCGCAGGAAGCCCCTCTCTTTCAGCCCCGGCCTGCGGCTCCCGCACCTTGCTCTACTGCGCCTGCGCCACCGGGCTCCTCTGCAGGTCCTGCCTCATGTCCCCGGGGGGCAGCTGAGCACCCCCAGCCCTGGCAGGCCCGTGACCCCCGGGACTTGGCCAGCTCTGCCTCTGCACCCCCAGCCGCTGGTGAGCTGAGATGAGGAGCCCAAGGACCTACTGAGTTCCTGGGTGACTCCTGCTCCTCCTGCTCACGACCCTGCAGACGAGCTGCGGGGGTTGCTGTGCCGGCAGGTTCAGGAGTTTGCAGACGAATTCAAGTACCTAGTGGTCTGTAGGGTCCTGTGGAATCTTCCATATCAGAATGATGATGCCTCATGCAACAAGCTAGGAAATTTCTCACCTCTTTTTATATTTGGAAGAGTTTGAAAACTATTAGTGTTAGTTATTCTGTATATTTTTAGTAAAATTGACCAAGGAAGTCATCTGGTCCTGGACTCTTCTGGGTGGGGAAATTTTTTATGATTGTTCCATCTCTTGTTAGAGCTGTGATCTTATTTTCTATTTTTTCTTCAGTCCGTTTTGGTACTTTGTTTTTTGTTTTTTTTAAAAAAATATTTATTTATTATTATTATTTTTAATTACAATAAAAAAATATATGAGGTTCGTTTTGGTACTTTGTATGCTTGTAGGAAGTTGTTTGTTCTACCTAAGTTATCGTTTGTTGTACTATTGTTCATGATATTCTTTTACTGACCTTTTATTCCTCTAAAGTCTGTAGCTTGAGTGTAGTTCATACTTTTCACTTAGTTGTGAATTTTCCAGGGTCCCTTTCTTTGGCAGGATGTCCGAGCTCGGTGTGCGCGCCCTGGGGGGCTGGGCTCGGCTGTCGGCTCGGCGAGTCTTTGCTCTGCTCGACTAGGTTCGGCTCAGGTGGGTTCGGCTCAATCAATCGAGCTCTGCTCAGCTCAGCTGGCCTCAGCTTGGCAAGCCTTGGCTCGGCTCGGCTCGGCTTGGGTGGGCCAGGCTCCTCGGGCTGGGCTGGGCTGGGCTGGCCTGCGCTGGGCTCTAATGGGCTCTGCCCTATTGGTCTTGGCCCTATTGGTATCTTCTCCGCCGGGCTCGTCTCCACTAGACTCGGCTGGGCTGGATTCGCCAGGACTCCGCTCGGCTGCACTCGGCAGGGTTCGGCTCGGCTGGGCTCGGATCCACTGAGCTGGACCTGGCTCGGTTGGGCTTGGCTCGGCTCGGCTCGACTTAGCTCAGTAGGGCTGGGCTGGGCTGGCCACGGCTCCTTCGGACTCAGCCAGGCTCGTGTGTGCTCGGCTCCATTGGGCTCGTCTGGCTCGATTGAGCTGGTCTCGGCTCGGCGGGGCTGGGCTGGGCTGGGCTGGGCTCGGCTGGTGGGCTCATGCTCAGCTGGATTGGCAGGACTCAGTTCGGCTGCACTGGGCAGGGTTCGGCTTGGCCTCAGCTTGTTTGGACTCGGCTGGACTCGGGTGTGCTGGACTCGGTTGTGCTCGTATGGCTCGATTGAGCTGGCCTCTGCTCGGCGGGGCTGGGCTCGGCTGTGCTCAGTGGGCTGGACTCGGTGGTGCTAGACTCGACCAGGCTCGCCTCGCTGGATCGGTTGGGCTGGGCTGGGGCTGGGCTAGGCTCGGATGGCCTCGGCTCGGCGAGTCTGGGTTCGGCTGTGCTCGGCTTGGGTGGGCCAGGCTCCTCAGGCTGGGCTGGCCTTGGCTTTGCTCGGCTGGTCTGGGATAGGCTCTACTGGGCTGGGCTCTGCCCAATTGGTCTCGGCCCTGCTGGTATCGACTCGGCTGGGCTCAGCTGGACTGGACTCGACTCCGCTGGATTCAGCAGGTCTCTGCTCGGCTGCGCTCGCCTTGGCTCAGCTCAGCTGGGCTCGCTTCGGGCTCCCCTGCACCCGGCCCCAGGCGCAGTGGGCGGGGCTCTGGAGCCCAGACGCGGGGCCGGGTCCCACCACCTGACTGCCCGCTCCGCGGGTCCCGGGCTCCAGCTGGGCCCCAGGCGTCTCCCAGTGCCCCGACCACGGGGGCTGCGACCGCAACGGGATCGGCTCCCACGGACCTTCCCCTCCCGCCCACACCACCCCTCCCCTGTTAACCTCATGCAGGTTTTGAAGGATAAACCAAGTTGATGCTTAGAGAGGGCTTTGAACTAAGCTTGGCAAACTGTGTTGATTTCATTTTATTACTATATTGTCTTCAGGTCAAGAAGTTCTTTCAAGTCCCAGATGTGAAAATTCTTGTCCCCAGTATGAGAAATAGGAAGATTCAGTATTCGATACAATAGAAAAATCAATATAAAAATTGATCAGGGATGTATTACTTTATATAGTGGTAAAGTTTTATGAAACAGATAATGGCACAATCCTGGAAAGACTGAGGAGAATTGCTGAAAATATTTAAATTTTATAAAGAGTGCCAAAGTTTTGCAAGTTAATTATTACCAGAAAGAAAAATCCTAATAAGAGCAATTAAGAGCAATAGCCTAACAAGATAAATTAAGGAATTGCTAATAGTTAATTGATAAATTTCAATCTTCAAAAATCTGAATGTCATTAAATTATTTAGAAGATAATTCTCAAAAGAGGGAAACGGACTTGGCCCAGTGGTTAGGGTGTCCGTCTACCACATGGAGGTCCGCGACTCAAACCCCAGGCCTCCTTGACCCGTGTGGAGCTGGCCCATGCGCAGTGCTGATGCCCGCAAGGAGTGCCGTGCCACGCAGGGGTGTCCCCCACGTAGGGGAACCCCATGCACAAGGAGTGCACCCATAAGGAGAGCCACCTAGTGCAAAAGAAAGTGCAGCCTGCCCAGGAATGATGCTGCACACACACAGAGCTGACACAGCAAGATGACACAACAAAAAGAAACACAGATTCCTGTGCCACTGACAACAGAAGCGGACAAAGAAGAAGATGCAGCAAATATATACAGAGAACAGACAACCGGGACAGGGGGCTGGGGGGGCGGGTAGGGAGAGAAATAAATAAATAAATAATTCTTAAAAAAAAAAATTCTCAAAAGAATAGATGCCATCCTTTAAGATAGATGCTCCATGAAGTGTTTTCATGATTTAGATTTAGAGCATGAAAATAATTCTGATAAAATGTAAAAAGGAATACTCAAAATTAATGTAATGGCCATGAGCGAGCATGGAAAAAAAATAGAATATATGCACTTCTCTAGAGAAAATGCCCTCTTGATGAGAACTCCCTGTGATTGGTGTTTGTTAAGTTCTGTTAGGAGAGCTATTTGACCTGAGAAAAGAAATCTCTCAGTATTCACAGATTTGGACTGTTGTGGTCAGCCTTTCCCTCTCACTGTCCAGTCCTCAGCAGTCTTTGCTCAGTGATCTCTGAAATGGTTTGGCTCAGTCAGCCTGGATGGCTGTGAGTGCGTCGGCTTTGAAACTGACTCATTAAGCTAAATCTGCACCCAAGTAACTGCCCAGCATTGCCTGGTTTAACACTGACTCTTATTTTTTTTCCAGCACTGACTGCTTTATGACTTCTTCAGCACAGAGCACCCAAAGGGCCTGGGAAGAGATGCCCTCCTCAGCAGTCCCCCGAGGAAGTTCTCGGCTCAGGTCAGGCTGTTGGACACACACAGCTTTGCTTTGGAGAGGCAGGACGTCCAGTGGGGAGTGGGCCTTGCCGCTGAGGAAGAAGCAGGTACCACACAACCTCTGTGCAGTTCCCACCCTGAGAAGCAGCTGGGGCTTCTGTTCCCTGTTTGGGTCACAAGGTGTGCTCAGGCTGTTCCATTAGACCTATGCCCTCCCAGGGTTCTAGAATGGAGACAGGAAGCCTCTGCACACCAAGGTGAGGAGGGGAGGCAAGGCTGAGAAATGGCCCAAGCACGTCGCTGAGTTGCCCACACAGCTAGAAACTACAACAGCTGTTTAATCTCGTCTTCCCTGGAATTCATTAACAGTCTCATTCACCATATTATAATGAACTTACTAATTATGGGAAAGAAAAGTCTTAAGTCAGTGAGTTTTTGGCCAAATTGGTGCTGATGCAAAATACCAGAAATTGCTTGGTTTCTATACAGGGTATTTATTTGGGGTAGGAGCTTACAGATACTAGGCCATAAAGCATAAGCTACATCCCTCACCAGTCTATTTTCACATGTTGGTGCAAGATGGCTTTTGACAGCTGTGAGGATTCAGGCTTCCTGGGTTCCTTCCTTCCAGGGTCTTGCTTCTCTCTGGATTCAAGTTTCCTTTCTTCCCAGGGCTTGCTTCTTCCTGGGCTCAGGGTTCCTCTCTTCCTGGGGCTTGCTTCTCTTTCCTCTGTCAGCTTACTTCCCAGGGCTCCAGCTTAAGGCTTCAGCATCAAACTCCAACATCAACACTCTAACTTCAGAAACCCTCAACTCTGTCCTTGGGCCATGCCTTTTATCTGTGAGCCATGCGGTGGGGACTCAGTGCCCTAATGACATGGCCCAATAAAATCTCTAATCATAACTTAATCATGCCCTTGTTCAGACCAGACTACAAACATAATCCAGTATCTATTTTTGGAATTCATAACCATATCAAACTGCTATAGTCAATATGTGGCTGTTTAAGGTTATTTATAAATCCCCAAAAGGGAAAGATTATGTTTATAAATGAATCTATTCCTCTGGGTGTGATACCTTTTGATTTTCTGCAATTCAGCTGAGATGTCTTTTGATTAAATTATTCGTTATGATTAGGGTTTTTTTTAACAAATCAATTTTATTGATAATAAACATAAATCCATTCAAAATTTATTATCAGTGGTAGTCAGGGTAATCACATAGTTGTCCATTTATCACTCCAATCATTAAAGAGCATTTTCATTACTCCAATAATAACCCAAAAAATAAACAAACAAAAATAACACCTCCCAATCTCTATGCTTCCCTAAACACACATAGCTGCTATTCTGTTTACATCTCTCTAATTATTTGTATTTATATTGTGTTTGTTTAAAATATGCAATATCCCCCATTTTCATATTTCACATAAGGTTTCACTATATTATACAGTCTAATGTTACATTTTTTAGCTTTCCTTCTAGTAATATACATGACCTTGGACTTATCCTTTCAACCAGTGTGATACCTATATAATAGCTCTGCTACTTATAAACCCTATGATGTGCTTTCACAATTTCTATTCACTTCTAAAGATTTACAACCTTTATACCAATTCTGCACAGTTTAACCCTTAACTTTTATTTCTTCTACCCTCTTTCTATTTTCTGGTGACCTATATTCTAATTGTTAACTCCAAGACTTTACAAAATTTATCCAGTTCTTTTGTGTATGTGTCTTTTCATTTTTTTTTTTTTTTTTTACTTTTTAAAAGATACTTAGACTACATATATGTTACAGAGAATATATAGGGGATTCTCATATGCCCTACTCCCCACACCCCCCACATTTTTCCACAGATTAGCAACATCTTTGATTAGTGTGGTACATTCATTGCAATTGAAAACACATTTTGGAGCATTGCCACTCATTATGGTGTATAGTTTGAGTTGCAGTTTACACTTTCTCACACTCAATTCTGTAACTTATGGCAGTATATATATTGACTTGTCTCTGTTGTTGTAATGTCATTCAGGCTGAGTCCCAAGTCTCAAAGATGCCCTCATATTACACCTGTTTTTCCCTCTCCCTACCCTCAGAACCTCCAGTGGCCACTGCCTCCACATCAATATTTCCTCCATTGCTGGAATTTCAGAAGGTCTAGAGTAGAATAGTAGTAAGTCTACTGTAGTCCATAGTTCATTCCCCAATCCTGAGGATTCTGGGATGGTGATGCCCACTCCACCTTTATTTGAGGGGGGTGCTTGAATCCCATATAGCCAATGCATGGAACTCTCTTGCTTGCAGTTGTAGGCACTTTTGATTCCTTGGTATGTTGGTTCTCCTTCATCTCCTCCTTGTTAATTGTCCTGGGTCAGTCCAATGAACTAGAGCAGAGGTGTTGTAACTCCTTTAAGATTCAGGGCTAGGCTGGCACATAGGCAGGCCAGAGATTTATGTCTCTTAGAGGTATACCTACCAACTTCAGTACTAATTATAAGTTCAAACAGAAGGACAGAAGAGCCATGTGTAGGGAAACCACAAGGGAGTCTGACTCTGTCACACTGGGGAGCATAAATCCGAAAGGAGGGCCCACTGGCAAGGGACCAAACTCCTGAGCTATCTGCCCTGACTATAGTGTCTGGATGTCTCCAGAGCCCTCAGGAGCCCCACTATTTGGGTTGTATCTACTTTGGCAGTCTATGTGATCATGCTAAGATGTGCGTAAAGGTTACCTCTGGAGTTCCCTCCCAAGTAACTTTGAAGTCTCTTAACCAAATAAACTCAAATGTCTCCACCTTCTCCCCCATTTGGTCAAGGCCTTTTTTTTCCAGTTGCATTGTTGGTACTTGGTAGCAATCCCTTGGTGCCAGGGAGTCTCATCCCCAGGAGTCATTTCCCTTGGGGGAATTTATTGCATTTATAAACTGAGTTTTGGCTTAAAAGGGGATACATTTGAGCAAAAAGGAGGCTCCTTGTAGGTAATTCTTAGGCATCCTGCAATATTATGCCAAGTTTCAATTTCAAGAGCAAAGGCTCATAATCATAGTCATCAGTATCAATGGCCCATCAATAGACCATTCTCCTCCAGTAGCCATTGCCCCTGTATTTGGGGCTCCAGTAGAGAATGTGGCAGAGATCCCCAGGATGGACATTTGATATTCTTTGGTTGCTGTGTGAATCTCCAGCCACTGTGACCATGCCCCATGAACCTTTGAACACATTTATATGCCTTATATTTATGCCCAGTGAACCTCCTCCCATGTATCCCCATCACTGACACCCTGCCCCACTGATCCTCCCCTGCCACAGTTGTAACCCTTCTGTGATCCAAAACTTCTCCAAAAGGAACCCAATAAAGTAGCCAAATACAATTAATAAGAAAATGAAATAATAATGATAGTTTTAAACATAATAAAATTCAGAAAATATTATAAAAATTAAAAACATAATAAAATTTGGGATTTGAAAAATGAGAAATATTTAAGAAAAAAATTTTTGACATATTTTGCTTTTCATCACTGTAAGATCTGTTGTCCCATATGTACACTGACATTTTCTTCCATTTGTTCCCATGGTGTCTTATTTTTTTTTGTTTTGTCTTCAAAGAAGTTTTAGGTCACAGTAGAGTTACACGAAAAATACAGGGAATCCCATTTACCCAACATCCTGCCCATTTTCCCCCTTCCCATATTAATAACCTTTTTATATGTGGATGATACATTTCTTACAACTGATGAACACAGCTACTAACCATGGGCAATAGTTTGCATTGTGGTTTATATTTTTGAGTGTACACTTTTATAAATTTTGATGAAGTTTTATATAGCCTGTATCCATCATTGCAAGATCATTTAGATAACTTCTATTGTCCCCAAAATATTGTCTGTTTCATCTATTCTATTCCTGCCTTCCCCTCCCCTGTGGCACACAGCAACCAGCAGGCTTCACTCCTTGAAGGACAAGATTCATAATTGTTTGCAGCAACACTGAGGGCTTGACACACCCTCTGTCCTTCCCTATTAGATATTGCCCATGCTCTTGAGAGACTCCTGTCCCTCTGCTTGAGAACATAATGGGCCTCCCCAGGATGGGATTCCAACTCCTTCCTGCTCTTTATGTGAGTTTCCACCCACTGATACAAAACACTATGGCAAAATGATCACTCATACACTCCCTAGAAGCCTGTCCCAGGTGCACCCTGGCCCAAATGCCTCCCCATCGAAGACCCTAAACCAGTAACCCTTCCTTGTCATATCACCAAAAGAGCTTTCTCAACATGGTAGTTTCAGCTAGGTACCCACAGACACCCAGTGTTCACCTGCTCCCTCCCCCAACCCTCTCCCCAGTTCCATGGACCATTCAAGACACCCACCCCACCCTATCCCCTGTCAAACCTGCACCGTCCAACCCATTGGTATCACTACACACCTGTCATCCCTTCACTGCACAAGTACACATTTCCATCTTATAGGTTTTACCCTTATGGGCATTGGCTAACAACCTTCTTCTCCTTTTCTATTTCTGGTAAACCTATCTTACTCTAGCTGTGTGAGTTGCTCAATTTGCTTAATTCTTATCAGTGAGGTCCTTCAATACCTGGCTTGCTTCAATCAACATAGGCAGCCTACCCAATGGGAGAAAATATTTGGTAACCATATATCTGAAAGGAGTCTAATATCAAGCATATGTAAAGAAATCCTACACCTTGAAAATAAAAAGACAACCCATTTAATAAATGGGCAAGTGATTTGTATAGACACTTCTCCAAAGAAGAAATACAAATGGCTAGAGAAGCACATGAAAAGATATTCAACATCACTAGCTATTAGGGAAATGCAAATCAAAACTGCAACGAGATATCATCTTACACCCATTAGACTGGAAGCTATTAAAAAACAGGACACTACAGTAGTAGAGTAGGTGGGGAAGAATGGGAAACCTGGAGCACTGCTGGTGGGAATGTAGAAAGGTGCAGTGATTGTGGAGGACAGTTTGGCATTTGCTTGAAAAACTAACTATAGATCTGGAATATGATCCAGCAATTCCACAGTAGGTATATACCCAGAAGAATTGAAAGCAAGGACATGAACAGATAAATGCACACCAATGTACATAGCAGCATTGCTATCACCAAAAGCTGGAATCAACCCAAATACCCATCAACAGATGAATGGATAAACAAATTCTTGAATATGCATACAATGGAATATCACTCATTTGTAAGAAGGAATACCGTACAAACACATGGGATTACATAGATGAATCCTGAGGACCTTATATTTAGTTCTTAATAGCACAGTCATACACTATTTGTCCTTTTGTGTCTGGCTTGCTTCACTCAAAGTAATGATTTATACACAGAGAACAGACAACTGGGGAGAGGGGAGAGAAATAAATTAAAAAAATAAATCTTAAAAAAAATGTCTTAGGAAACGGACTTGGCCCAGTGGTTAGGGCGTCCGTCTACCACATGGGAGGTCCGTGGTTCAAACCCCGGGCCTCCTTGACCCATCTGGAGCTGGCCCATGTGCAGTGCTGATGCGCACAAGGAGTGCCCTGCCACGCAGGGGTGTCCCTCGCGTAGGGGAGCCCACGTGCAAGGAGTGCACCCATAAGGAGAGCCGCCCAGCACGAAAGAAAGTGCAGCCTGCCCAGGAATGGTGCCGCCCACACTTCCTATGCCGCTGACGACAACAGAAGCGGACAAAGAAACAAGATGCAGCAAATAGACACAGAGAACAGACAACCGGGGGAGGGGGGGAATTAAATAAATCTTAAAAAAAAAAAGTCTTATAGGTTCATCCATGTTGTCATATGCTTCATGACATCATTTTTTCTTACTGCTGTAAAATATTGCATCATGTATATACACCACACTTTGTCCATTCATCAGTTGATTGACACTTAGATTGTTTCCAACTTTTGGCAATCATGAATAAAGCCACTAAAAACGTCAGCAGGTGGATGTCTCTGTCACTGCTCTCAGTTCTTCTGGGTACATAGCTAGTAATGGTATTGCCAGGTCACAAGGCAAGTCTATGTTCAACTTCCTTAGGAACTGACAGGCAGTCCCCCACAGTTGTAGTACCATTCTACACTCCACCAACAGTGAAAAAGTTTCCTGTCTCTCCACATCCTCTCCAACCCTTAGAGATTTCTGACTTTTTAATAGTATTCATCCTAATAGGTGTGAAATGATATCTCATTGTAGTTTTTTTAACAAATCAATTTTATTGATACATATTACTAAAGCATAAATCAAAGTATTCATCAGTGGTACTTGTAGAAACACATAGTTGTGCATTCATCACTTCAGTCATTTTTAGAGTGGTTTCATTATTATAATAGTAATAATAATAAAAAGAAAACAAAAAATCTCAGCATCTCTCAATCTCTCTATGCTTCCCGTGCTGTATGTAGCTCCTATTCTTTTTCATTTGTTCTAGGTTATTTTTATTTATATTTTGTAAAAACAGTTTTATATATGCAGTATCACCCATATTTGTGTTTTACATGAGGTTTTACTATCTTACACAGCCCCAGATTACAGTTTTTAGCTTTCCTTCTTGTAATGTAAATGACCCTGGACTTACCCTTTTCAACCACTGTCAAAGCCATATAATAGCTCTGCTAGTTACAAACACTATGATGTGCTCTCACTGTTTCTATTTATTTCCTAAGAACTACAAATAACCTTTTACCAATTCTGCAGAGATTAACCCTCAGCTTTCCATTCTCTATCTTCATTCCATTTTCTTGTGACCTGTTTCCCAATTATTAACTCCTTGAGTTTACACAATATATTTAGTTCATATTAGCATAATCATACAGTATTTTTCCTTTTATGGCTGGCATGCTTTACTCAAAATAATATCCTCCATGTTCATCCATGTTGTCATATGCTTCACGACTTCATTTCTTCTTCCAGCTGCATAACATTCCTTCATGTGCACATGCCACAATTGTTTATCCATTCATCAACTGATGGATACATGGGTTGTTTCCTACTTCAGGCATTCATGGATAATCCCAATGTGAACATTGGTGTGCAGACGTCTGTGTCTCTGCCCTCAGTTCTTCTGGGTATACAGCTAGCAATGATGTTGTCAGGTCACATGGCAAGTCTGTATTCTCTTCCTTAGGAACTGCCAAACAGCCCTCCGCAGTGGCTGTACCATTCTGCATTCACACCAACAGTGAAAAAGCATCACTGTCTCTCCACATCTTCCCCAACGTTTACAGTTTTTTGACTTTTTATGATGGCCAATCTAATAAGTGTGAAATGATACCTCATTTAAGTTTTAATTTGCATTTCCCTAATTGCTAGTGATGTTGAACATTTATTCATGTGTTTCTTTGCCATTTGTATTTCTTCTTCAGACAGTGATCTTTTCAAGTCACTTGCCCATTTCCTAATTGTTTAGTTTGTTTTTTTGGTAGCACATATTGAATAACAGTGGTGACAGTAGGCCTCCTAGTCTTGTTCTAGATCTCAGTGGGGAAGCTTTGTCCTTCCCATTGAATTCAATGGTAGCTGCAGGTTTTTCATATATATACATTGCCATATTGAGAAAGTTTCCTTCTTTCTATCTTTGGAATGTGTTTATCAAAAAAGGTACTGTACTTTATGAAATACCTTTTCTGCATCAATCAAGAAGATCGTGTGATTTTTCTTCTTCAACTTATCAATATGGCTTATTACACCAATTGATTTTATTCTGTTGAACCACCCTCCATACCTGGGATAAAACCCACTTGATTGAGGGTTATAATTCTTTGAATGTACTTTTTAGACTCTGCAAGTATTTTGTTGAGGATTTTTGCATTTCTATTCATTAGAGAAATTGGTCTGGAATTTAAAAAATTTTTTAGTATCTTTATCTAGTTTTGCTGTTAGGGTGATGTGGGTTTCATGGAATGAGTCTGGTAGTAGTCTTCCCTTCTCAAGTGTTTGGGAAGAGCTTGAGCAAGATTGGTATTAGATCATCTTCGAATGATTGGTAGATTTCACTGTGAAAGCATCTGGTCCTGGGCTTTTCATCCTTTCAATGATTTTGATGACTGTTTCAATCTCTTACAATATGTTGTGCTTTTCTATTTTTTCCAGGGTCAGTATAGGTGATTCACATGTTTCTAGGAAATTATCTATCTCCTCAACATTGTCTGGTTTTTTCATATACAGTTGTTCATAGTATCCTCTTATGATCTCTCTTATTTCTGCAGGATCAGGAGTAATGTCCCCTCTCTCATTTCTGATTATATTTATTTGTGTCTTCTCTCTTATTTCTTTGTCAGTCTAGCTAAGAATTTGTTGATTTTGTTGATCTTCTAAGAAAACCAACTTTTGGTTTTGTTATTTCTCTGTATTGTTTTTTTGTTCTCAATTTCATTTATTACTGCTCTGATCTTTACTATTTTTTCCTTTGCCCTAATTACTCTGAATGTGACAGCATCCTCTGGCTTATAACACATTCATGGCTACCCATTATAGTTAGAATTGGATTAAGTGCTCATTTTAGTTTATATGGTGAGCAGCCTGTAAATGGCTTCTAAGGATCTCTGCCTCCTGGTTTATACAACTTTGTCTGGAATTAGGGACTCTTCTAATAAATAATATGGACAAAAAGATGATGTGTCACTTCCAAGATCCATTAAGAAACCATCTGTGATGACTGTCCTGCTAGTTCCCTTTGTTCTTTCTCTATGGATGTATGTGTCTATATCTATCAATCCTTCTGTCTCTATCTTTCTCTTACTCTCCCTCCCTCCCTCTATCCCTCATCTGGGAAACAAGCTGCAGCATTACGGGCTGCCTTGTGCAGAGGCCCACATAGAATAAAACAGAGGCAATGCCTGGAAACAGAAAGGGACCCAGGCCCTCCATAGAAACTGAATCCTGCCAATAACACGAGTGACCTTGGAGGTGGATCCTTCCCCAGGGGAGCCTCAGCCTTGGGAAGGGTGACAGGGGGTGCCAGTTGCCTCCAGATTAGGAGAACTGGGCCAGACTTGACCCTGGATTTGGCAGTAAGTAGATTGTTGGGGATTGCCAAGAACAAAAGTGGGGGTAGAGGTCATGGTGGGGTCCCAGACAGAGGTCATAGACACAGGGAGCTGTGGACTGGAAGGCAGGAGGCAGGACAGGCAGCTGGGAAGGGGCAGTTGTCAGTTAAACTGCTGCAGGCTGATGGGGCTTTGTGTGCCCTAAAACTCTAAAGAGGAGGCAAGGGCTAGTGTAATCACCTGAGCCTCCTAATGCAGGGAAGCAGGGAGAAGAGGAAGCCAGGGAGCTTGGAAGCAAGAGAAGGACCCCAGGTGCCACTGCTGCCCTGAAGAGGGAGGGAGATGTGGAAAGCTTGAGGAACAGAATTTGCCAACCTCCTGAATGGCCTTAAAAGTGGACTTTCCCTAGAACCTCCAGGAAAAACAGCCCTGTGCACCCTGGATTTCTACCTGGTAAAACCCTGAGTGGAGGACCCAGCTGAGCTCACCCAGACTTCTGACCCACAGAAGGTGCTGGGTAATAAATGGGTGCTATTTAAAGCCATTACATTTGT
Organism: Dasypus novemcinctus; assembly: GCF_030445035.2. NCBI lineage: Eukaryota > Metazoa > Chordata > Mammalia > Cingulata > Dasypodidae > Dasypus > Dasypus novemcinctus. The sequence continues at coordinate 1,289,636 of NC_080683.1, forward strand.
GGTAACTTGCTGTGTGGCAAAAAGCCAAAACCAAACCAAAACAAAGAACCACACAAGACACAGTCTGATGCAGGCTACTTGATGGACTTTACCTGAGTGAAACTTGAAAAAAATAAACAGGAAATATCTTCATATGTGTGATCTTACTCCCTTTCCCTTTTCTTTATTAAAGAAGTGCTTGGTTTACAGAACAATCTAGCATAAAATACAGAATTCCCATCTACTGTGCTAGTATTGACACCTTGCCTTGGATCAGAATATTTCTTACAATTGATGATGGCACATTTTATAAATGTACTATTGGCTACAGGCAATGGCTTGACTTAGGGTTCATGCTTGTGTAATGCAGTGCCATGGATCTTTTGAAAGACTTTACTGCCTTTACATTTCCTTTTCTAACCTCATTCAGATAATATTTCAGTGCTGTTAATTACATTCACAATATTGTGCTCCTCTCACCATCTATTACCAAAACTTTACAATCACCCAAAACAGAGGCTCTGTAGAGTTTAACCCTGGACTTCCTATTCCCCAACCCTACTCTGTCCCCTGGTAACTTTATTCTAGATTCTGGCTCTGAGTCTGCTTATTCTATTTATTTCATATCAGTGAGATCATACAATATAGGTACTTTTTGTTGTTGTTTGCTTCCATTGTTTACATTCATTTATTTATTTTTAACTGTTAATCAAATATTTTATTTTATTTTTAATTATCTCTTTAAAAAGTTAATAGCTCATGCAAAATGTTACATTAAAAAACATAAGAAGTTCCCATATACCCCACTTCCCACCCCCCCAATGTAGGTACTTTTGTGTCTGCTAATTTCATTCAACATAATGTTTTCAAGGCTCATTCCTTTTTATGGGCTTCTTCACATTGCCAATTACAAAGGAGCATGAGAAAACTTTGTTGAATGATGGATATATTCAATGTCTTAATGCGGCAGTGAATTCATGGATGTAGTAGTTTAAAAATTATGTCCACCAATTATGTTATGCTCCTGCCTTCCAGAGGTGAAGCTTAATTCCTCCCCTGTTGAGCACAGGCTGCCCTAGTGGCTCACTTCTAATGAATAGAATGTGGCAGAAGTGATGGTGCTTCCTGCCAGTGCTAAGTCATAAAAAGCATTGCAGCTTGCTCATTGTGCTCTTCCAGGTCACTCACTCTGGGGGAATCCAGCTGCCATGGCATGAGGACACTCAAGCAGCCCTATGAGGAGACCCATGTAGCAAGGAACTGAGGCCTCTTCCCACAGGCAGTAAGGACCTGGAACTTTCTGCCCAAAGCCTTGACAGTGAGTGATCTTGCCCAGCAATTCACCAGCCTCAGTCAAGCCTTCAGGTGAGGCTGCCTAACCGAGGTCTTGACTGCAGCTTCCTGAGAGACCCTGAGCCCCAGTCAGCCAGCAAGGCCACTTCTGGATTTCTGGCCCACAGAAACTTGTGAGATAATAAAGCTTTATTGTTTAAAGCTGCTAACTTGGGGATGAATTTTATGTATATTTTTATTTTTCTTTTATTGAAGCATATAATTCACACATGGATATACATAAACATTAAGTATATAGTAAAAGTTGTGAACTTACAAAAATAAACATACATAGCATCATACAGGGGTGCCATACATCATCCCACCACCAATACCTTGCATTGTTGTGAAACATTTGATACAAACTATGCAAAAGCATCATCAAAATATTACTAACTGTAGTCCATATCTTGCATTTGGTGTATTTTTCCCAAAATGCACCCTATTTTTACAGTATATTTTTATTACAGAGACCGTGAACTTATAAAACAATCATGCACATTTGTATAATTCCTGTCCTAATACACCTTCACCAACACACTACACTGTAGTGAAATATTTATTATGGATTATGAGGTAATACCATCAGACTATTACCATGAGCCATGGTCCATAGCATGCATTTGGCACACTCTTCTCATGTCCACACCCCACCCTCCCTTTATCAACACAGTACACCTTTGGCACTGATGCAAGAATATTATAGTATTGCTGTTAACCACCGTCCATAGGTCACACCATTTTTATTTTTCCCATGCTCCCCCACATTCCCACTGCCTTGCACTATTGATGTTCATCTGCTCTAGTTCACAGAAGCACAGAAATCTGAACCATCAACTGCAATGTTCATCCACCTCTGAGTTCATTGTGTTAGTTCCTAGATCATTCTCTTGCTTTCTTTCAATTGACATTTACATCCTAGACTACCCTTTTCAGCCACAATCCCATTTTATAAACCAGCTGCTACTCACTCTAATGTGTTACCATCAACTCTATCCATTTCTACACTTTTACATTTTTGCTAATTAAAACTTCTCTATACATCAGCCCGCCTCTTACCTCCTCTTATCTCCTAATGACCTACCCCCTAGGTTTTAAATCCATGAATTTCTTCTCGGTATTTAGTTCATGTTAATCAGATGATGCAATAGTTATCCTTTTGTTCTGGCTTGCTTCACTTAGCATAATATCTTTGAGATTCATCTATGTTATCATATGTGTCCTAATTTCATTTCTTCTTACTGAAGTAGAGTATTCCATCATATGTATATATAATATCACATTTTGCTTATCCATTCATTGCTTGATGGATAATTGGGTTGTTTCCATCTTTTGGCAATTGTGAATAATGCCACTGTGAACATCTCTGTGCTAATGTCTGCTTATGTCAGTTTTTAGTTCTTCTGGATATATTCCTAGTAGAGGAATTGCTGGATCATATGGCAGTTTTCTACTTAGCTTTCTGAGGAACTGCTAAGCTGTCTTCCACAGAGACTGCACCATTTTAAAATCCCATCAACAGTGAAGGAGTGTTCCTTATTCTCCACATCCCCTCCAGCACTTATTGTTCTCTGTTTTTTAGTAATGGCAATTGTATGTGATGTGAGATGATATCTCATTGTCATTTTGATTTGCATTTCCCTAGTAGCTAGTGATATGGAGCTTTTTTCATGTGTTTTTTGTCCAATTGTATTTCCTTTTGTAGAAATGTCTATTTAAATCTTTTACCCATTTTTAAATTGGATTGCTTGCTCTTTTAATGAGTTGTATGATCTCTTTATATAGAATGAAAATCAAACACTTATCAGATATATGGTTTCAAATATTTTCTCCCATTGAGTGGGCTTACTTTTCACCTTCTTGACAAAGTCCTTTGAATCATGAAAGTGTTTTAAGTTTGAGATGGTCACATTTATCCATATTTTCTTTCATTGCTTGTGTTTGCAGTGTAAGGTTTAAGAATTCACCACCTACCATCAGGTCTTGAAGAGGTTTTCCAACATTGTCTTCTAGGAGCTTTATGGTTTTTCCTTTTATACTTAGGTCTTTGACACATTTTTAGTTTTTAAATAAAGTGTGAGCTAGGGGTCCCCCTTGATTCTTTTGGATATGGATATCCAGCTCTCCCAACACCATCTGTTGAAGAGACTGCTCTGACTCAGTTTGATGGCATTGGCAGCCTTGTCAAAAATTAATTGACCATAGATGTGAGGGTCTATTTCTGAATGCTCAATTTTATTCTATTGGTCAATCCATCTGTCCTTATGCCAGTACCATGTTGTTTTTACCACTGTTGCTTTGTAATATGCTTTAGAGTCAGGAAGTGAGAGTCCACCAGCTTTGTTCTTCTTAATGAAGTTTTTTTGGCTATTTAGAACCCCTTACCCTTTGAAATAAATTTTATAATTTGCTTTTCCATTTCTGCAAAGTAGGCTGTTGGAATTTTGATTAGGATTGCATTGAATCTGTAAATCAATTTGGGAATACTAAATCTTAATATTTAGTCTTCTAATCTATGAACACAGAATGCAGTTTCATTTATTTAGGCTTCAATTTCTTTTAGCAATGTTTTTATATTTATATTAATATTTTTATTTTTATATTTATATATTTAGCCATGGGTGCTGAGGAGGAGACCCTCACTGGGAACTATCGGTTCCTCAGAACTGTTGGAAAGTGTGGCTTTTCCATGGTGAAATTAGCATGGAACCTTCTCACTGGTCACAAGACAGCCATGAAAATCATCCAGAAAACTGAAAACTCCACCAGCCTCCACATGCTCTCATGAGAGGTGAGCACATTGAAGGCCTTGAAACCTCCAGACATCATCCAGTTGTCTGAAGGTACTGAGAATGTAATGGAGTGGAGAACACCAGAAGAGGAGTACTCTTTGACTACCTCATGGCCCAAGGCCCTCTGTTAGAACAAGAAGCCCAAGAGAATATTCACCAAGCAGTATCTGCTATGCAGAATTGCTGCCTAAGTTTATTGCCCACAGGGACTTGAAAAGAGAAAACCTGCTTTTGGATGCTGCTGAGAATATCAAGCTTACCAATTTTGGCTTAAGTAATACATTTAACATTGACCAGAAGCTGAAAGCCCTGTGCGGCAGTCTCTATTGTACTGCCCCTGAAATCTTTAAGGGACATGTATGATGGGTCGGCCATCAATGTCTGGAGCCAAATAAAATTAATAAGAAAATGAAATAATAATTTTATTTATTATTTATTTATTTATTTCATTTTTTCTCTACCTTTCTCTCACCCCCCCCATGTCTGTATTCTGTGTCCATTCGCTGTGTATTCTTCTATGTCGTCTTGTATTCTCGGCAGCACCAGGAGTCTCCACCTCTTTTTGTTGCATCATCTTGCTGCATCAGCTCTCTGTGTGGCACCACTCCTAGGCAGGCTGCACTGTTAGGCACAGGGCATCTCAATGTGAGGAGCACTCCTTGTGCATGGAGCTCCCCTAGATGGGGGACACCCTTGTGTGGCACAGCACTCCTTGTGCATGGCAGTGCTGTGTGTGGGCCAGCTCACCACATGGGTCAGGAGACCCTGGGTTCGAACCCTGGACCTCCCATATGGTAGGTGGACACTCTATCAGTTGAGCCATGTCCGCTTCCCATAATAGTTTTAAACATAAGAAATAAAATTCAGAAAATTTTTTAAAAAAGTTAAAAATTGGGATTTAAAAAATAATGAAAAATATTTAAGAAATTTTTTTTGACAGTTTGCCTTTCATCACTGTAAGATCTGTTGTCTTATATGTACATTGACATTTTCTTCCATTTGTTCGCATAGTGTCTTACTTTTTTTCATTTTGTCTTCAAAGAAGTTTTAGTTCACAGTAAAGTCACATAAAAAATACAATGGATCCCATTTACCCACATCCTCCCTGTTTCCCCCTTCCCATATTAATCTTTTTACATGTGGATGATATATTTCTTACAATTGATGAATGTAGCTACTAACCATGGTCAATAGTTTACAGTATGGTTTACATACACTTTTATATAATTTGGTGAAATTTAACATGGCCTGTATCTATCATTACAAGATCATTTAGAACACTTCCATTTCCCCCAAAATACCCCCTGTTCCATCTTCTATTCCTCCTTTCCCCTCAATTCTATAGTTAGCAAAAAAATCAGGAGAGGAACAGTTCAGTGGAGACATTGGTCTCAGCCAGAGGTAACATGACTTCTCAATTTAATAGGAGAGAAGGTGTAGCCAATGTGAGTGATTGCAAGGAATATTTGAAGATGTTATGATATGAAATGGTAATTTGAAAATTGATGATCCATCTGTTTATTAGGAGGTTATTCTATCAATTAAAAATGAGGCATTAGGTTAGAATAAGCATGATCAAAAGTCATGGAGAAGACTTCATGTATTTATTGAGACCAAAGCAATAATTAAGTTATCAAGACACTAGAGTTGCCAGATATATTTGATAGTCACTAGAGTAGTGAGTTTGTGTTTATACCAGGAACAGTATCCTAATCTCATGATGTGTCAGAGGTAATCATGCAAAAATGCAGGTATTTGGGTCTTGATCACTAGAGGTAGCAGTTACTACAAGGGACATAAGAAATTAAATGTTGAACTTGTAATGTTGAAATGTATAATTGGATTAAACTAGACAGTGAAAATGAGGAGAGAGCTATGTCAGAGGCTGATGTTTGGTGAGAGGCATGAAGGCATGAGGAGATTCCTGTGAACAAGCCAAAAGGGAGGTGGTCATGACCACAGGGTGTGGCCTCTGATGAGTGATGTGAGATGGGACAGCCCAGGTAAAGCCTAAGTGTAGTGAATAGCATGCCAGGAATTTAAGCTTGGACACAGGCTGAGCAGCATTCAAATTCTAGCTGTGTAATCTTCTAGGCATGTAATTTGATCATATTATTAAAATTTGGTGTACTTCTCATCACAGCCTTTGTTAAATTGTTTAAGAAAAACAATCAACATGATTACTGTGACAATAAATTAAGGGAATCTAGGTAAATATTTTTCTTTTTCTAGACTTGAGGTAAAAATGGGTGTTTACTTCATTTATCACACATTAACATTTTTGTCCTTTGAATGCAGTTCATTGTTAACAAAGTTTTAAGGGAAGAATTTACAGTTTATAAATGATTAATGCTTTTATACTTATGTATATTTATATATAAATAGAAGGATGTTGCAGCAATATTGATAAATACAGGACAGGATTTCAGCAAGCATTTTCTTAAAAGATCAGATGGGCAAACACCCGTCCATCCTATATTTTCTAAGCCTCTTTGTTCTACAAGGATTGTGTCTCTAGGCACAATATTATAATCTATGTATTTCTGCTAATTTCTAATAAATGGTATTTTCAGAGCTGGACTTGGAGGATGGGTGACATTGGTCACTCCAAATGAATACATTTTAACTTATTAACTCCTTCATGAAATAGATTTTAATTTGCATGAATGATATCCAAATGTACAGGAGAAATATCTAAAAGTCAGGCTTCAGGGAGTGATAATTCTTGAAATCCAAAGTGGGACAACCAAAATGATTTAGGGAAAGTGTATATAAAAGGAGAGGAACTGGAAGGATTGAAATGGGTGGTTTCCAGAGGACTGGGAGGGACACTGGTGAAACAATGAAGTCCCGATGTATGCAACAACATGGATGACTCTTGAGGACATCATGTTGAATGAAATAAGTCAGATGCAAAAAGACAAATCTTTTATGGCCTCAGTAATACAAACTAATAAGTAAACTCATGGAGCTAAGATCTAGAGCATAAGTTACCAGGAGATACAATGAGGATAGATAATGGGGAACTGATACTTAATGTGTGCAGACTTTTTAATAAGGTTGACTGTAAAGGTTTTAAAATGGATACACATCATGGTAGCAAATTATTGTGAGTGTTCCTATATGGGCATGATTGTGGTTGAAAGGGGAAGTTTATGGTTGTTTATGTCATTAGAAGGAAACTAGACAATGAACTTGGCACTATATAACATAATGAATCCAGTTGTGGTTGATGAATATAGTCAATAAATAATACAATTATAAGAGAGCTCTCTAATGAACTATAATAAATGTATTCCACTCATACAAGATGCTAATAATAGGGTGTTATAGGGGAACAGTATGAATAATGCAAATTCTGATTATAGTTAACAGTAATATTGTAATATTTTCATCAACTGTAACAAATGCACCTTAACAATGCTAAAGAGCATTAATAGAAGAAATAGAGTATGGTAGCCTTCTTTTTGAAGTAGTGAAAATGTTCTAAATTCATTGTGTTGATGAATGAAAAGTTATGTGATTATGCTGAGAGCCATGGATTGTATGTTATGAGTGGAGTGTATGGAGCACAAATAATTAAAACTTTTAAAAAGAAAAAAATCTAGCAATAATGTCATTCAATTCCTGGCTTAGATGTTAATAATTTGGAAGATTTTCTTGGTTATTCAAATCCAACACTGGTGCCTACATTGGGCTCACAAAAATTTACTTTTCTAACATCAAAGTATGATATACTCATTCATTATACCATATTATAAATGTCATCTACTCTCCCAGTCATTGACTCATGCGGAGTAGAAATCATGTATGTCAATGTCATCTTTTATACCAAATCTTGGCAAAAAGAGCAGCTCAAGAATTTCACTGGCTGAAATACAGATTTTATTTTCAGGCATTTTGTGATGTTTAAGAAAGAAAACATCCACAAGGTAGTACTTCAAGAGATATAAAGAAGTCTGTGTCAGCATAAATGCAGGCAGATTGACCAATGGAACTGAATAAAGACCTCAGAAATAGACCCTCACAGCTACAGTCAAGGGGTTTTTTATGAGGTTATCAAGTCACCCCAGCTGGACTGGAAGAGTCTATTCAATAAACGGTGCTGGGAAACTAATAGCCATATCCAAAAGAAAGAAATGTGACCCATATCTCACACCTTATACAAAAATTAACTCAAAATGTATCAAGGGCCTAAATATAAAACCAACAACCATAAAAAATACTAGAAGATGTTATAGAGAAAGAACTTCAAGATCTTGTGGTGGGTGGTGGCTTCTTAAACCTTACATGCAAAGCACAAGCAAAAAAGGAAACTATAGATAAATGGGACCTCTCAAACACTTTTGTACCTCAAAGGTCTTTGTCAAAAGGGCGAAAAGGCAGGCAAGTCAATGGGAGAAAATATTTGGCAATCACATATCAAATAAGGATTTAATATCCATGATATATAGAGATAATTTAGCTAAACAATAAAACGATTAACTATTGGATTTTAAAAATGGGCAAAATACTTGAAAAGACAATTGTCCAAAGAGGAAATAGAAATGGAGAAAAAACTTATGAAATATTGCTGAACATCAGTAGCAATTAGGGAAATTCAAATCAACACTACAATGAGAGGGAAATGTGGGAAATGTATTAGATTAGGCAGGCAAGACTCAATTCTCTCACAAAAACAATGGAGAAAGTGTCAAAAGCTATCTGAGGGAACAGCTATGCGGGAAAGCAGAAAAGTACAGTGCCACACAAGTGCCAGGAGGGTAAGGACAGAGAGAGGAAGAACCCAAAACAACAAATGCCAGTTACCAAATGCCTGCAGTGTTTGGGCTGGCTCCCCTCCCCACCCCAAAGATATTAAGTTAGGGTAAAACCCCTGGTTCACTGCAGCTGACTGAGACAGGAACAGATTTCTTCCTCCCTTTCAGCTCATTCAAGGCAAAATGGACAGGGAGGTGGGAGGCTTTTTGTGAATTTAGCCAGCAAAGCCCCATAAGAATCTCAGCTTTAGATAGACCAAGACACAGGAAAGCCAAGACTGAAACGCTTCCATGGAAATATGTGGTGTTGAGTGGCATCTGCCAACATGTCTGAAAATTGGATGGGAAAAAAAGTTTCTACTTCTCTCTGTATCCTATGTATCCTAACCACAGGGAGAAAATCTACACCCCATTGGTGAACCCTTGGTCCGATTTTGATAACCTAAGCTGGGTGATTTTTTTTAAAATGGGAGAACACAAATGCAGTCACCCACTACCACAAATTAGGCAGGAGATTTTCCCATACTCAGAGAAATCGCACATCCAGAGTACAATGGGTAGACCTCACCCTGGGAAAAACCACCTTCATGATCTTTGTATGTCTTCTGCTAGGTAAGTATGGGGTAATTTGAAGAACATAGAATAAGTTGAAACAAATAACAAAGAAGAGCTGTGGGGAAAAAAATGAAAGAGAGAATTTGGCCATCAGAGAAAATTCACCAACATATTAGATAGCTAGACATCAGCAAATAATCACAAGCCATACTAGGAAAGAGGAAGAGATGGCCCAGCCAAAGAAACAAACCAAATGATCTGAAGAGATACAGGATTTAAGATAATTCATAAGTGATAATCACACAACTCTCCTAAATCAATTCAAAGAATTTAAAGAAAATATGACTAAAGAAATAAAGGATATTAAGAAGATACTGAGTGAGCATAAAGAACAATTTGAAAGCCTGCAAAGAAAAGTAACATACCTTATGGGAATGAAAGACACAATGGATGAGAATAAAAAGATATTGACATATATGAGCAGATTTTAATTGCTCTAGGACAGAGTTAGTGATTTCAAAGACACAATATCTGAATTGAAAGGTCAGGAGAACAGAAAGAGAAGAGAATGAGAAAAATGAAACCGACTTTCAGAAAATTGAATGGAAATGAGAAATGTTTATATACATTGTCAGTGCTCCAGAAGGAGAAGAGATTGGAAATGGGGGGTAAAGAATATTTGTGGAAATAATGATTGAAAACGTCCCAACTCTTCTGAAAGACATAAATATCAATATCCAAGAAGGACAATGCACCCCAGAAAGAATAAATCCAAATAGACCTACCCTGAGACACCTACTATTAAGAATGACAAATATCAGAGTAGAGGATTCTGAATGCATCAAGAGGAAAGGAAAGCAACACATACAAAAAATACTTGAAAAGATTAAGTGCAGAACCCTCATCAGAAACCATGGAGGAGAGAAGAATTCTCTATGTGGCAAAACTGTACTTCAAAAATGAGGGTGATTTCAAAGTTTTCACAGACAAATAAAAATTGATGAAATATATTACTGAAAGACCAGAATTACAAGAAATACTGAAGGGAGTGCTGCAGCTTCCAAGGAAAAAGCAATGGTGAGATTTTCAGAAAAGTATAGAAAGGAAGATATTAGGAAGGGTAAAAATTAAAGTGTAAAAAGGTAGACAATAGAATGATATTCTGAGGGAAACAAAGGACAAAATGGATGATGTAAGTAATGCCTTTATAATAATAACATTAAATGTTAATGGCTTAAACTCCCCAATCCAAAGACATAGACTGATAGAATGAATTAAAAAATATGAGCCATCTATATGTTTTCTATAAAAGACCCACTTCAGATATAAGGTCACAACTGGGTTAAATGTAAAATGTTGGGAAAAGATATTTCATGCAAATAATAAACAAAAGAAACTGGAGTAATTATGTTAGTATTGGACAAATAGATTTCAAGCAAAGAGCTGTTATAAAGGATGAAGAAGGTCATATATTTTTAAAAAGGCTATTCACCAAGAAGAAATAGCTGTATTTAATATTTATACACCTAACCTGAGTGACCAAAGATACATGAGGAACACATTGGTAAAACTGAAGGGAGAAATAGATGCCTCTATAGTAATAGTTGGAGACTTCAATACACCTCTCTCAGTATTGGATAGAAAATTAGGACAGAGGATAAATAAAGAAAGAGAGTGTGAATAATATGATAAATGAACTAGACCTAACAAATATCTATGAAGCACTGCACCCCCAAACAGCAGGGTGTACTTTACTTTTCAAGTGCTCATCAATCGTACTCCAAGAGAGACCATTTGTAGGGTCACAAGACAAGTCTCAATAAATTTATAAAAATTGAAACTATACAAAACACTTTATCTGATAATAACAGAATGAAGCTGGAAATCAGTAATGGATGGAAAAAGGGAAATTCTTAAACATATGGAGATTAAACAACACACTCTTAAATAATCAGTGGGTTAAAGAAGAAATTAAGAGAATTCAGCAAATATCTTGAGATGAATGTAATGAAAACATAGCATATCAAAATTTATGGGACACTGCAAAGGCAGTGTTAGATTAAAATAGAGGAGAGACCTAAAATTGAAGATCTAACTGCACACTTGGAGGAACTAGAAAAAAAGCAACAAATGAATGCCAAACCAAGCTGAAGGAAAGAAACAAAAAGAAACATAGATTCCCTAACACAGATTCCCATGCTGCTGACAACAACAGAAGCAGACAAAGAAGAAGACACAGCAAATAGACACAGAGAACAGACAACCAGGGTGGGGGGGGGGGGGAGGTGAGAGAAATAAATAAATCTTTAAAAAAAAAGAACAAAGAAACAATACAGAAAAACAAGAAAACCAAAAGTTGGTTTTTTGAGATCAACAAAATCAACAAACCCTTACCTAGACTGACAAAGAAATAAGAGAGAAGACACAAATAAATACAATCAGAAATGAGAGAGGGGACATTAATTATGATCCTGCAGAAATAAGAGAGCTCATAAGAGGATACTATGAACAACTGTATATGAATAAAACAGACAATGGTGAAGAGATGGATAATTTCCTAGAAACACATGAACCACCTACATTGGCCCTGGAAGAATTGGAAGAGCACAACATATTGTAAGAGATTGAAACAGTCATCAAAAACCTCCAAAGATGAAAAGCCTGGGACCAGATGCCTGGTGAAATTACCAACCATTCAAAGATGGTCTAATACCAGTCTTGCTCAAGCTCTTCCTAAACACTTCAGAAGGAAAGAATACTACCAGACTCATTCCATGAAACCAACATCACCGTAATACCAAACTTAGATAAAGATATTCTAAAAGTTTTAAAATTCCAGAGCAATATCTCTAATGAATAGAAATGCAAATATCGTTAACAATAGACTTGCAAATAGATTCCAAAAGCACATTCAAAGAGTTTCACATCAGGAGCAAGTGGGTTTTATCCCAGGTATGGAAGGGTGGTTCAATAGAATAAAATCAATTGGTGTAATAAGCCATATTTATAAGTTGAAGAATAATCACATGATCCTATTCATTGATGCAAAAAAGGTATTTCACAAAATATAACACCCTTTCTTGTTGAAAACTCTCAAAAGATAGGAATAGAAGGAAGTTTTCTCAATATGGTAAACTATAGATATGAAAAACCTACAGCTACCCTTGTACTCGATGGGAAGGACAAAGCTTTCCCACTGAGATCTAGAACAAGATTGTAGGCCTATTGTCACCACTGTTACTCAATATGTGCTATAAAAAGACAAACTAAACAATTAAAAATGGGCAAGTGACTTGACAAGATAACTGTCTGAAGAAGAAATACAAATGGCAAAGAAACATAATTGTTCAACATCACTAGCAATTAGGGAAATGAAAATTAAAACCACAATGAGATATCATTTCAAAACTATTAGATGTAATAGTTGTAAATGTTGGAGAGGATGTGAGAAACAGTGATGCTTATTTACTGTTGGTGGGGATGTATAATGGTACAGCTACTGTGGGGGACTGTTTGGCAGTTTCTAAGGAGGTTGTATATAGACTTGCCATGTAACCCGACAACATCATTACTAGCTATATACCCAGTAGGACTGAGAGTAGAGACACAGACGTCTGCACACTAATATTCATATTAGGGTTATTCATGATTGCCAGAGGTTGGAAACAACCCACATGTCCATCAGTTGAAGAATGGATAAACAATTGTGGCATGTGCACATGATGGAATGTTATGCAGCTATAACAAGATATGAAGTCATGAAGCATATGACAACATGGACGAACATGGAGGATATTATTTTGAGCAAAGCATGCCAGACATAAAAGGACAAATAATGTATGATTATGCTATTATGAACGAAGTATATTGTGTAAATGTAAGGAGTTAATAATTAGAATACAGGTCACCAGAAAATAGAATGAAGACAGAGAATGGAAAGCTGAAGGTTAATCTGTGCAGAACTGGTAAAAAGGTTGTTTGTAAATCTTAGAAAATTAATAGAAATGGTGAGAGCACATCATAGTGTTTGTAACTAGCAGAGCTATTACATGGGTTTGACAGCGGTTGAAGGTCTGAGGTCATGTACATTACTAGAAGGAAAGCTAAAAACTGTAACATGGGACTGTGTAACATATAAAACCTCACATAAAACACGAATATGGGTGATATTGCTTACATAAAACTGTTTTTACAAAATGTAAATAAAAATAACCTAGAAAAAATGAAAAAGAATAGCAGCTATGTATGGCAGGGGAAGCATAGAGAGATTGGGAGGTGCTGAAATTGCTTTGTTATTATTATTATTACTGTTATTTGAATAATGAAATTGCTCTAAAAATGACTGAAGTGATGAATGCACAACTATGTGTTTCTACCAAGTACCACTGATTGAATAGTTTGGATCGATGTATGCTTTAGTACTATGTATCAATAAAATAGATTTGTTAAAAAAAATACAATGAGGTATCATTTCACACCTATTAGAATGGATACTATTGAAAAGTCAGAAATCTCTCAGTGTTGGAGAGGATGTAGAGAGACAGGAACCTTATTCACTGTTGGTGGAGTGTAGAATGGTACAACTGTGGGGGACTGCCTGTCAGTTCCTAAGGAAGTTGAAATACACTTGGCATGTGAGCTGGCAATACCATTACTAGCTACATACCCAGAAGGCTGAGAGCAGTGACACAGAGACATCTCCTGCTGACGTTCATAGTGGCTTTATTCATGATTTCCAAAAGTTGACAACAATCTAGGTGTCAATCAACTAATCAGTAGATAAACTGTGTTGTATATACATGATGGAATGATATGCAGCAATAAGAAAAAATGAGGTCATGAAGCATATGACAATATAGATGAATCTATAAGACATTATTTTGAGTGAAGCAAACCAGACACAAAAGGACAAAGAGTGTATCACTGTGCTATTAATGACTAAATATAAGGTCCTGAAGATTTGTCCATGTTATCCCATGTGTTAGTACTTGTATCCCTTCTTATAAATGAGTGATATTCTATTGTATGCTTATTCCACATTTTGTTTATCCATTAATCTCTTTTTAAAGTGTACTAACCACTGAATGGTAAATATAATTTTCAATTTACTTTTATTTTTTTAATTATTTATTTATTTATTTATTTATCTCCCCTTCCCCCCACCCCACCCCGGTTTTCTGTTCTCTGTGTCTATTTGCTGCATCTTCTTTCTTTGTCCGCTTCTGTTATTGTCAGCAGCATGGGAATTTGTGTTTCTTTCTTTTTTTTTTTTTAAGATTTATTTATTTAATTAATTTCCCCCCCTCCCCTGGTTGTCTGTTCTTGGTGTCTATTTGCTGCGTCTTGTTTCTTTGTCCGCTTCTGTTGTCGTCAGTGGCACGGGAAGTGTGGGCGGCACCATTCCTGGGCAGGCTGCTCTTTCTTTTCACGCTGGGCGGCTTTCCTCACGGGCGCACTCCTTGCACGTGGGGCTCCCCTGCACGGGGACACCCCTGCGTGGCAGGGCACTCCTTGCGTGCATCAGCACTGCACATGGCCAGCTCCACACGGGTCAAGGAGGCCCGGGGTTTGAACCGCGGACCTCCCATATGGTAGACGGACGCCCTAACCACTGGGCCAAAGTCCGTTTCCCTGTGTTTCTTTTTGGTTGTGTCATCTTGCTGCATCAGCTCTCCGTGTGCATGGTGCCATTCTTGGGTGGGCTGCACTTTCTTTCATGCTGGGTGGGTCTCCTTATGGGGCACACTCCTTGTGCATGGGGCTCCCCTACATGGGGGACACCCCTGCATGGCAGGGCGCTCCTTGCGTGCATCAGCACTGTACAGGGGCCAGCTCCACACAGGTCAAGGAGGCCCAGGACTTGAACCACAGACCTCCCATGTGGTAGATGGATGCCCTAACCACTGGGCCAATTCTGCCACCTTAAAGACTTATTTTATTTATTTCTCTCCCCTTCCCTCCTGTTGTCTGCTCGCTGTGCCCATTCGTTGTGTGTTCTTTTGCATCCACTTGCATTATCAGGCAGCGCTGGGAAAACCATGTCTCTTTTTTGTTGCATCATCTTGTTACATCAGCTCTCTATGCGTGTGGTGCCACTCCTGGGTGGGCTGAGATTTTCAAGTGGAGTGGATCTCCTTGTGAGGTGCACTCCTTGCACAGGGGCAGCACTGTACATGGGCCAGCTTACCACATGTGTCAGAAGGCCCTGGGGATTGAACTCTGGACCCTCCATATGGTAGGTGGGTGCTCTATCAGTGGAGCCACGTCCGCTTTCCATATCCATTTATTTCTTGATGGGCATTTGGGTTGATTCCAATTTTTAACAATAGTGAACAATGCCACTATGTATATTTGTGTGCATTTATCTGTCTGTGTCCTTGCTTTCAATTTTTCTGGGTATACACCATACTGTGGAATTGCTGGGTCATATGCCAGATCTATAGTTAGTTTTTAGAGGAACTGTTAAACTGTCCTCAACAATCATTGCATCATTCCACATTCCCACCAGCAGTGGAGGACCAGGTTTCCTGTTCTTCCACACCTTCTCTACCACTTGTAGTCCCCTGTTTTTTACTAGCTGTCAGTCTAATGGGTGAAAGATGACTATCTCATTGCAGTTGTTTTTTTTTAAAGATTTATTTATTTATTTAATTCCACCCCCTCCCCCAGTTGTCTGTTCTCGGTGTCTATTTGCTGCGTCTTGTTTCTTTGTCCGCTTCTGTTGTTGTCAGCAGCACGGAAGTGTGGGCGGCGCCATTCCTGGGCAGGCTGCACTTTCTTTCGTGCTGGGCGGCTCTCCTTACGGGTGCACTCCTTGCCTGTGGAGCTCCCCTACGCGGGGGACACCCCTGCATGGCGCGGCACTCCTTGCACGCATCAGCACTGCGCATAGGCCAGCTCCACATGGGTCAAGGAGGCCCGGGGTTTGAACCACGGACCTCCCATGTGGTAGATGGATGCCCTAACCACTGGGTCAAGTCCGTTTCCCTCATTGCAGTTTTGATTGGCATTTCCCTAATAGCTAGTGATGTTGAGCATCTTTTTATGTGCATTTTAGCCATTTGTATTTCTTCTTTGGAGAAGTGTCTATACAAATCACTTGCCCATTTTTTAAATGGGTTGTTTGTCTTTTTATTTTCAAGGTATAGGATTTCTTTATATATGCAGGATATTAAGCTCCTATCAGGTATATGGTTACCAAATATTTTCTCCCATTGAATAGGCTGCCTTATATTGATCGAAGCAAGCCAGGTATTGAAGGACCTCACTGATAAGAATTAAGCAAATTGAGCAACTCACAGAGCTAGATTTGTAAGATATGTTTACAAGAAATAGAAAGGGAGAAGAAGGTTGTTAGCCAGTGCCCATAAGGTAACATCTATGATAATGTGAACGTTTGTACTTATGCAGTGAAGGGACATGGCAGGGGTGTAGTGACACAGTTTTGACAGGTGGGTAGGGTGGGGGGATGTGTTGAATGGTCCATGGAACTGGGGAGAGGGTTGAGGGAGAGAGCTGGTGAACACTGGGGATTCGTGGGTACATAGCTGAAACTACAATGTGGGGAAAGCTCTTTTGGCAATATGACAAGAAAGGGTTACTGATTTAGGGTCTTTGATGGGGAGGCATTTGGGTCAGGGCAGGCTTGTCGGGAGTGTGCAAGGGATCATTTTGCCATAGTGTGTTATATCAGTGGGTGGAAACTCACATAAAGAGTGGGAAGGAGTTGGACTCCCATCCTGGGGAGGCCCACTATGTTCCCAAATAGAAGGACAGGAGTCTCTTGAGAGCATGGGTGGTGCCTAATAGGGGAGGACAGAAGAGTGTGTCAAGCCCTCAGTGTTGCTGCAAACAATTATGAATCTTGTCCTTCAAGGAGTGAAGCCTGGTGGTCTCTGTCTGCCACAGGGGAGGGGTAGGGAGGAATAGAATAGATGAAACAGGGGATATTTTGGGGGCAATAGAAGTTTTCTAAATGATCTTGCAATGATGGATACAGGCCATGTTAAACTTCATCAAAATTTATAAAAGTATATGGTAAAAAATGTAAACCATAATGTAAACTATTGACCATGGTTAGTAGCTGTGTTCATCAGTTGTAAGAAATGTATCATCCACATATAAAAAGGTTATTAATATGGGAAAGGGGAAAATGGGCAGGATGTTGGTAAACGGGATCCCCTGTATTTTTTATGTGACTTTACTGTAACCTAAAACTTCTTTGAAGGCAAAATAAAAAAAAGTAAAACACTACAGGAACAAATGGAAGAAAATGTCAGTGTACATATAGGACAACAGATCTTACAGTGATGAAAGGCAAAATGTCAAAAAAATTTTTCTTAAATATTTTTCATTATTTTTAATCTCAATTTTTTATTATGTTTTTAATTTTTTAAAATTTTCTGAATTTTATTTGTGTTATTTCTTATGTTTAAAACTATCAATATTATTTCATTTTCTTATTAATTGTATTTGGCTACTTATTGGCTTCATTTTTGAGAAGTTTTGGATCACAGAAGGCTTACAACTGTGGCAGGGGAGGATCAGTGGGGCAGGGTGTCAGTGATGGGGATACATGGGAGGAGGTTCACTTGGCTTAAATATAGGTCATATAAATGTGTTCAAAGGTTCATGGGGCATGGTCACAGTGGCTGGAGATTCACACAGCAGCCAAAGAATATCAAATGCCCATCCTGAGGAGTTCTGCCACATTCTCTCCTGGAGCCCCAAATACAGGGGCAATGGCTACTGGAGGAGAATGTTCTACTGATGGGCCATTGATACTGATGACTATGTTATGAACCTTTGCTCTTGAAATTGAAACTTGGCATAGTATTGTAGGATGCCTAAGAATTACCTACAAGGAGCCTCCTTGTTGCTCAAATGAGGCCCCTTTTAAGCCCAAAACTCAGTTTATAAATGCAATAAATTCCCCCAAGGGAAATGACTCCTGGGGATGAGACTTCCTGGCACCCAGGGATTGCTACCAAGTACTAACAAACAATGCAAGTGGAAAAAAAAAGGCCTTGACCAAATGGGGGAGAAGGTGGAGACAAATGAGTTTATTTGGTTAAGAGACTTCAAAGTTACTTGGGAGGGAACTCCAGAGGTAACCTTTACGCACATCTCAGCATGATCACATAGACTGCCAAAGTAGATACAACCCAAATAGTGGGGCTCCTGAGGGCTCTGGAGACATCCAGACACTATAGTCAGGGCAGATAGCTCAGGAGTTTGGTCCCTTGCCAGTGGGCCCTCCTTTGGGATTTATTCTCCCCAGTGTGACAGAGTCAGACTCCCTTGTGGTTTCCCTACACATGGCTCTTCTGTCCTTCTGTTTGAACTTATAATTAGTACTGAAGTTGGTAGGTATACCTCTAAGAGACATAAATCTCTGGCCTGCCTATGTGCCAGCCTAGCCCTGAATCTTAAAGGAGTTACAACACCTCTGCTCCAGTTCATTGGACTGACCCAGGACAAGTAACAAGGAGGAGATGAAGGAGAACCAACATACCAAGGAATCAAAAGTGCCTACAACTGCAAGCAAGAGAGTTCCATGCATTGGCTATATGGGATTCAAGCACCCCCCTCAAATAAGGGTGGAGTGGGCATCACCATCCCAGAATCCTCAGGATTGGGGAATGAACTATGGACTACAGTAGACTTACTACTATTCTACTCTAGACCTTCTGAAATTCCAGCAGTGGAGGAAATATTGATGTGGAGGCAGTGGCCACTGGAGGTTCTGAGGGTAGGGAGAGGGAAAAACAGATGTAATAGGAGAGCATCTTCAAGACTTGGAAATCAGCCTGCATGACATTACAATGACAGACACAGGCCAATATATATCTTACTGTAAGCTACAGAATTGAGTGAGAGAAACTGTAAAGTACAATTCAAACTATAATCCATGCTTAGTGTCAATGCTCCAAAATGTGTTTTCAATTGCAATCAATGTACCACACTAATCAAAGATGTTGCTAACATGGGAAAATGTGGGAGGTGTGAGGAGCAGGGCATGTGAGAATCCCCTATATCCTGTAACATTTATGTAGTCTAAGTATCTTTTAAAAAGTAAAAAAAAAAAAATGAAAAGACACATACACAAAGAACTGGATAAATGTGTAAAGCCTTGGAGTTAACAATAGAATATAGGTCACCAGAAAATAGAAAGAGGTAGAGAAAATAAAAGTTAGGGGTTAAAATGTGCAGAATTAGTATCAAGGTTGTAAATCTTTAGAAGTGAATAGAAATTGTGAAAGCACATCATAGGGTTTGTAATGAGCAGCGCTATTATATGGGTATCACAGTGGCTGAAAGGATAAGTCCAAGGTCATGTATATTACTAGAAGGAAAGCTAAAAAATGTAACATGGGACTTTATAACATAGTGAAAACTTATGTGAAATATGAATATGGGGGATATTGCATATTTTAAACTAACAAAATATAAATACAAATAAATAGAAAGACATAAACAGAATAGCAGCTATGTGTGGCCAGGGAAGTATAAAGAGATTGGCAGATGCTTTTTTGTTGGTATCATACCCAGAGGAATAGATTAGTTTACAAACTTAATCTTTTCCTTTTGGGGATTTATAAATAATTTCCAACAGCCACATACTGACTGTAGCAGTTTGATATGGTTATGAATTCCAAAAATTGATATTGGATTAAGTTTGTTGTCTGGTCTGTATATGGGCATGATTAAGTTATGATTAGAGCTTTGTTGGGTCACAAACTTAGGGTGTTCAGTCCCCACTGCTTGGTGGGTGGGGACTCACAGATAAAAGGCATGGCAAAGGACAGAATTGAGGGTGTCTGAGGTTGGAGTTTTGATGTTGGAGACTGATGCTGAAGCCTTAAGCTGGAGTACTGGGAAGTAAGCTGACAGGAGAAAGAGAAGCAAGCCCCAGGAAGAGAGGAACCCTGAGCCCAGGAAGAAGCAAGCCCTGGGAAGAAAGGAAACTTGAATCCAGAGAGAAGCAAGACCCTGGAAGGAAGGAACCCAGGAAGCCTGAATCCTCACAGCTGTCAGCAGCCATCTTGCTCCAACATGTGAAAATAGACTGGTGAGGGATGTAGCTTATGCTTTATGGCCTAGAATCTGTAAGCTCCTTTCCCAAATAAATACCCTGTATAGAAACCAACCAATTTCTGGTATTTCACATCAGCATCCCTTTGGCTGACTAATACACTGACTTAAGACTTTTCTTTCCCATAATTAGCAAGGTCGTTATTATATGGTGAATGAACTGTTAATGAATTCCAGGGAAGAAGAGATTAAACAGCTGTTGTAGTTTCTAGCTGTGGGGGCAAGTCAGTGACGTGCTCGGGGCCATTTCTCAGCCTTGCCTCCCCTCCTCACCTTGGTGTGCAGAGGTTTCCTGTCTCCATTCTAGAACCCTGGGAGGGCATAGGTCTAATGGAACAGCCTGAGCACACCTTGTGACCCAAACAGGGAACAGAAGCCCCAGCTGCTTCTCAGGGTGGGAACTGCACAGAGGTTGTGTGGTACCTGCTTCCTCCTCAGGGGAAAGGCCCGCTCCCCACTGGACGTCCTGCCTCTCCAAAGCAAAGCTGTGTGTGGGGAGCTGCCGTCGAACAGCCTGACCTGAGCTGTGAGCCTCCTCAGGGGACTCGCGAGGAGGACATCTCTTCCTGGGCCCTTTGGGTGCTCTGTGCTGAAGAAGTCATAAAGCAGTCAGTGCTGGAAAAAAAATAAGAGCCAGTGTTAAACCAGGCAATGCTGGGCAGTTACTTGGGTGCAGATTTGGCTTAAAGAGTCAGTGTCAAAGCTGATGCACTCACAGCCATCCAGGCTGACTGAGCCAAAACATTTCAGAGATCACTGAGTAAAGACTGCTGAGGACTGGACAGTGAGAGGGAAAGGCTGACCACAACAGTCCATATCTGTGAATACTGAGAGGTTTCTTTTCTCAGGTCAAATAGCTCTCCTAACAGAACTTAACAAACACCAATCACAGGGAGTTCTCATCAAGAGGGCATTTGCTCTAGAGAAGGGTATATATTCTATTTTTTCCCCCTGTTCATTGGTGAGCCATTACATTAATTCTGAGTATTCCTTTTACATTTTATCAAAATTATTTTCATGCTTTAAATCTAAATCATGAAAACACTTCGTGGAGCTTCTATTTTAAATGATGTCATCTTTTCTTTTGAGAACTATCTTCTAAATATTTTAATGACATTCAGATTTTTGAAGATTGAAATTTATCAATGAAATATTAACAATTCCTTAATTTATCTTGTGAGGCTATTGCTCTTATTAGGATTTTTCTTTCTGGGTATAATCAACTTGCAAAACTTTGGCATTCTTTATAAAATTTAAATGTTTTCAGCAATTCTCAATCTTTTCAGGATTGTGCCATTTCTATGTTTCATAAAATTTTATCACTATGTAAAGTTATACACCCCTGATCAATTTTTATATGGACTTTTCTATTGTATCGAATACTGAATCTTTCTATTTCTCATACTGGGGACAAGAATTTTCACATCTGGGACTTGAAAGAACTTCTTGACCTGAAGACATGATAGTAAGAAAATGAAGTCAACAGTTTGCCAAGCTTAGTTCAAAGCCCTCTCTTAAGCATCAACTTGGTTTATCCTTCAAAACCTGCATGAGGTTAATGGGGGAGGGGTGCTCCGGCGGGAGGGGAAGTCCATGGGAGCGGATCTCCTCTCGGTTGCCGCATCAGTGGTCGGGGCGTGCGGAGCTGCGGGGGCCCAGCTGGAGTCCTCCCGAGCCTGCAGCCAGGCGGCGGGACCAGGCTTGTGAGTCCTGGCTCCAGGGCTTCGCCCACTGTGCCTGGGGCCAGGTGCGGGGGAGCCCGAACCCATCCCAGCCGAGCCGAGCCAGGGCGAATTGAGGCCCGCAGAGCCCAGCGCACTGCGCCCATAAGAGCCCAGGCGAGCCCAGCCCAGGTGAGCCCAGCCCAGGTGAGCCCAGCCCAGGTGAGCCGAGCCCTGTCCGGCCGAGGGGGGACCAGCTGATTGGAGCCAGACGAGCCCAACCGAGGGAAGCCCAACTGAGCCAGGCCCAGCAGAGCCGAGCCCTGATGAGCGCAACCGAGCTGAGTCCTGCGGAATCCAGCCGATCTGGGCCCAGTCCAGCAGAGCCCAGCCGAGCCAGCGGAGGCAAGCCCGGCCGAGCAGAGCCCAGGCCAGCCCAGCCCGAGGAGCAGGGCCCAGCCGAGCCGAGCTGAGCCAAGGCCAGACTCACCAAGCCGAACCGAACCCGACTGAGCCAAACCTTACTGAGCCTGAGCCCAGCCCAGCCGAGCCTCCCTTGCCACCACACACTGCACCTGAACTTCCTGCCAAAGAGAGGGGGAAACTGGAAAATTCACAACTCAGTGAAAATTATGAACTACACTCAAGCTACAGACTTTAGAGGAATAAAAGGTCAGTAAAAGAATATCATGAACAATAGTACAACAAACTAGATAACTTAGGTAAAACAGACAACTTCTAGAAGCATACAAACTACCAAAACGGACTGAAGAATAAATAGAAAATAAGATCAGAGCTCTAACAAGAGATGGAACAATCATAAAAAATTTCCCTACCCAGAAGAGTCCAGAACCAGATGGCTTCCTTGGTCAATTATACTAAAAACATACAGAATAATTCAAAACTAATAGTTTTCAAACTCTTCCAAATATAAATATAGAAGGTGAGAGAATTTCCTCATTCCTTGCATGAGGCCACCATCATCCTGATATCAAAGATACAGACCAAGAGTTACTTGAATTCCTCTGCAAACTCCTGAACCTGCCGGCACAGCAACCCCCGCAGCTTGTCTGCAGGGTCGTGAGCAGGAGGAGCAGGAGTCACCCAGGAACTCAGCAGGGTCCACGCAGGAAGATCAAGCACTGAACAGCACCTTGGGCTCCTCAGCTCGGCCCACCAGTGGCTGGGGGTGTAGGGGTGGCGCTGGCCAAGTCAGGGGTTGCGGGCCTGCCAGGGCTGGGGGCGCTAAGCCCTGCCACCCCAGGATGCTCCATCGCTCCCAAGGGGACCACCGGGCAGGACCCACAGAGGAGCTTGGCTGCGCAGGCGCAGTAGAGCAAGCTGTGGGAGCCGCGGGCTGGGGCTGCGAGAGAGGGGCTTCCTGCGAGGACCCGGGTTACTGGAGACCCTGGTGTCCATGAAAAAGAAGTCGAGGAGTGAGCTGACCCCCAAGGTGAACCTCCCAGGGAACGGCACAAACACGTGCAGGTGAGCTCCATCTGCAGCCTCCGTGCACACCTGGCCGCGCTCCAGCTGGCGCCAGCAGCAGCGACGGGGTGAGCCCTTCCCATCCTGGCTGGGACAGCTGCTGCAGAACTGAGCTGGCCCACCTTGCCAGGAAAGCCACAAAGAAAACTGATGAAGCCAGGTGAGAAGATGAAGATGATCCGGCTGTCACAGAGCAACTCTGAAATAGGGAGTGGATCCTGCCCCTGTTGTAGGAACAACCGGGAACCAGGTCAGTTCTCTAAGAAATCTCTAAATTTCTTTTCTGCGAACTCTGCAAAATCAACTGAATGCTATATCTTTGGTACACTGAACTTGGTCTCATAATTTTAACTGAATAAAAACATTTGTGTATACTTGTTGACTCAAGAACTAAAATAATGTGATTATTTTACAGTATTCCTTTGAAAAGAAAACAAAACTTAAATGCACTTCATTTAAATGTTTTGGACTTTAAACTAGAGGTCACTTTGTGGCCATTTGAATAAACTTTTTTAGCTCTGGAACTTTTTCTAGGCTTATTTTTTTCACGTGGACATCTTATTTCATTTTTTGAGAAAAATTATATTGTTTCTGTGTATTTGGAAAACAAGAAGGGCAAAAACATGGTAGTATAATGCGAACCTACACATTTCAAAATCTTGAATTCTTACAGAATAAATCTTAGGATTCCTTCTCTGTGAAACATAATGAAATTCAGAAAGAGGAAACATGAATAAGTTGGGGTTGCACAATTTAAACAAAGTTTGATAGTAGTTCTGGGGAAAAGTACAGCAGTAATCTCTCCTGTAATTTTTATTCATGTCAATGTTATTGTAGCCTGATTGAATTCACTTTTTAAAAGATTTCTAGTACAATGAATGTCTTATTTCTGTTAAGATCTATTAAATACAGTTGATTTCTAGTGGGGATATTTTACTGCAAAAATATAGTGTTTTAGAAAACTGACAGCTGGCTATCAAGCAATATTGGAAATGTGTCCTCTTTGTTTACAGTAAAACATGAATTCTGTACAATTTGGTAACAAAATATTTTTTAGATTGGTAAATGTGTGTTTAGAAGTTAGAAACTTTAAACACTGTTCTTAGGTTCCATTTGGATTTTTCTTGGATACACGATAGTGAAAGTTGTACACTCAGAACATGAGTAGGGCATTATGATTTTGCATGTGCTTGAACCAGTTTTATCTTTGTGGTGGAATTTTTTTTTAGCTGAAACTTACCTCATGTGTAAGTTGGGTAAGTAAAGTAGTAGGTAATTGAAATTTCAATAGAATCAAGTGAAATATAAAATTTTTAAACTTATTCATTTGAGTTTCATAAACCATTAAAAATGTAAGTTATTTTTAAGTACCATCTACAATAAAAAAGGAAAAAGCTGAAGATATATATTTAGACTGGCATAGAATTTTGATTTTAATTAGCCCTGTTTTGATTTTTGACTTATACTTGTTATGCAGACATTTTCACTTACTTCACAATTGAGACCAGAAACACTTGAAGATCTGGTCCTGCAAAGGAAGTGGGAAACTTACTCCCAGATCACAAATGCTTGCCTCTGAGTAAATGTGTTTCCTTGAGATGAGCCACAGAGGGGCCATGTTTGATACTCAACCTTTCCACCGTAGGATAACAACAGATTTACTTTTTAAAAACCATTTCCTTTTTGTTTATAACTTAGTGTGAGAAGCTGTATTTAATTTTTTAAATGTGGGAAGATAAATCAGATTTAACATAAATGTGTTAGTTCTCTAGGAGGAAATGTACAGTCCAAAATAGTAAAAGTGGGACCAAGTAAAACATGTAGTCTTTATTTTTAAAAACATGTTCTTGATCTTTTGTCTGTGCCTCTTTCATGCCACTACAATAAATGGGTCCTTGATGTAAATGCGAATTGTTTTGTCTTGATTAAATTGTAGACATACTACTTAAGCCTTTACAATATAATTCAATAATAAAAAAGTAATTAACCACTAAACAAACCTCATGCTAATTTCCTGAGGAACATGGGTCTCAATGTATCAGATTGAGGCAATTTGCCTGCCCAAGGACTGCCTCACCAGTTCTAGAGAATGTGATGGGAGGTTTTGCTCATGTGAACTTGCTGTAATGCTGGTGCCCCATGTGCAGGCTTTCTTCCTCATAGAATCACCCAGATTCTTCATGGAAGGAAAATGGGTGGAAACAGCATGCTGACAGTAAGTGATCCTCTCTGTAAACACATAGTGTTCATTTTATCTTCTTTCTCACCCTCTCTCTCCCTTCCACCTTCCCTCACTACCCCAGCTGCCCTCCATGGCAAAGACATTTAAGCCAGGGAGGCTCCCAGATGACTTTTCCATCCAGATGCCAGTCTTCTTCTGACACCCACAGTGGGCACATTAAGGGCTTCATACTTTGGCAAGAGTAGAGAGTTCATATTCCTCTTCTGGGCCCGGAAACCCTGCAAGATTAGTAGCCAAGCTCTTACAAGTGCCACAGCTGCTTGCTGGATTCCTAATGGCTCAACTTTCAGGAAGTGCACAAACTTTGGAGGAGGTAGAGTATCTCCAAATCACAGCTACATCACCCTTGGACATCCAGTTTCTGTTTTCAGCTCCTTTAAATCTGAATTTGCAAAGGTTTCTTGCCTCTATAAATGCACACACATTCCAGGTAAACACTACCACATATAATTCTCATGTGGGTAAAAAGACTGAATGTTGATATGACCTGGTAAATCTTAAGCTTTGTTAACTTGTCAAGTTAACTGCCAGGTGGCTTTTACTGTATTTAAAAATATACTGCATTCCAAACAAAACAAAACAAAACTATAAAGCTATTGTGATTAAAATAGTGTGGTCATGGATAAACAATAGACAGGCAGTTAATTGGAACAGAATAGAGAGAAAAGAAGTAAATCCTCCATGTATATATAGTGAACAGTCAACTAATCTATGACAAAAGAACAAAGGCAATTCAAAGATGTAAGGACAGAGTTTCCAAGAAATTAAGCTGGAAAAACTGGATAACCAAATGCAAAAAGAATATAGACATATACTATATAAATTTCTCTAAAACAAACTCAAAATGCATCATTTTTCAAAAATAAAATGCAAAAATATACAATTTTTAAAATTATAGGTGGCATTGGGTTTAGCAATGAGTTTATGCAGAATACTAACAGCACAATATATTGAAAGAAAAAATAATGTTAGGTTGGGCTTCTTTTAAAAATTAAAAACTGTATTCTGCAAAAGACACTATTAAGAAAATGAAGAGATAAACTACAGAATGGGAGGAAGTATATGCAATCCACGTTTCTGATAAAGTATTTATATCCAAAATATACAAGGAACATTTAAAACTCAACAATAAAAAAACAACCCAATTAAAATGGACAAAAGATCTGCACAAACACCTCACCAAAAAGGAGATACAGATGACATAGAAACATAGGAAAGCATTTGCCTCATCTTTAGGATGTGGGTATTTAGGGAAATACAAAATTTTAAAAGTTAGATACCACTGCACAACTATTTGAATGGTTAGAAACCCAAAAGCTGACAACTGCAAATGTGGGTGCAGATATGGAGCAACAGTAACTCTCATTCATTGCTTGTGATAAAGCAAAACAGAACAGTTATTTTTTTTTAAGGTTTTATTTTATTTATTCCCCTTTCCCCTTGTCTGTTCTCTGTGTCCATTTTGCTGCATGGTTTTCTTTTTGTCTGCTTCTGTTGTTGTCAGCAGCACGGGAATTGTCAGCTCTCTGTGTGGGCAGTGCCATTCTTGGACAGGCTGCACTTTCTTTCACGCTGGGTGGCTCTCCTTATGGGGCTCACTCCTTGAGCATGGGGCTCCCCTATGCAGGGACACCCCTGCGTGGCAGGGCACTCCTTGCGCACATCAGCACTGTGCATGGGCCAGCTCTGTCCCCTGCTCCCACCCTGCTTTTCGCTTCCTTATACTTTGCCCGCCTGTTCTTGGTAACCTCTCTGTATTATGGCCCTTCTCAGCAGCAGCTTATGCTGCTGCCTCCCTCCGCCCCTCCTCCCAGCCACTGTTATCTTCCCCCTCCCAGCCGATCGCTGTTCTCCCCGCCTCATTCCAACCGCCCTCATCCTGTATCCGCCCCGGCACAACCTCTGAAACAACCCCCTCTGCCATCAATGGCTTACGTCATAAACCGCAGGTCCGCCCTTGCCTCTGCAGCCAATCCTCAGCTGCCCCGCGGACATGCCACTCCCACAACCTCCCCGCCTCCACGAGACTATAAAACCCCATGTACTTCCCTAATAAAATCAGACCTGCGCATAGACCTCGTCTCCGTGGTTCTTTCTTCCATCGAACCGCGTGTCCCCACCAAGCCTTGAGCCGCCCACTGCCGCCCCAGTCCGGCCGTGGGCTCGGCCCGACTCCCGGCAGCGACCCGCCCGCGGTACCGCAGCGGCGGCCACACAGCTCCACAGGGTCAAGGAGGCCCGGGGTTTGAGCCGTGGGCCTCCCATGTTGTAGGCGGATGCCCTATCCACTGAGCCAAGTCTGCTTCCCAAGAATAGTCATTTTTAAAGAGAGACTGTCAGTTTTTTAAAAAGCTAAACATAGGCTTGCCACACAATCCAGCACTGATACAGCTAACTATTCATACAAATTACTTGAAAATGCACATCCACACAAAAACCTGCACTAATTGTTTATAGCAGCATATTCATAATTGCCAAAAACTGGAAGTAATCAATATGCCATTCAATAGGTGCACAGATAAACAATGCATGATATGTCCATAGAATGAGTGTTTTCCACTGATCACAACATATTAGCAGGAAGCTGATGTGGCTCAAGCGATTGGGCTCCCATCTACCATATAGGAGGTCCAGGGTTTGATCTCAGAGACTCCTGGTGAAGGGATGCTGGCCTAAGTGGAAAGCTGGCCCACACAGAGTACTGGCCCACATTGCATGCTGGCCCATGTGGAGTGCTGGCCTGCATGGAGTCCTGGCCTGTACAGTGTGCTGGCCCATGCAGAGTACTGGCCCATGCAGTAGTGCTGGCCCACATGGAGTGCTGGCCCATGCAGTAGTGCTGGCCCACATAGAGTTTGGGCCTGTGCAGTAGTGCTAGCCCACATGGAAGTGCTGGTCCATGCAGAGTGCTGGTCCACACAGAGTGTTGGCCTGCATGGAGTGCTGGTCCACATGGAGTGTTGGCTGACATGGAGTGCTGGCCCATGCAGTAGTGCTAGCCTGCATGTGCTGGCCTGCATGGAATGCTGGCTTGCACAGAGTACTGGCCTGCATGGAGAGCTGGCATAGTAAGATGTGCAAGAGAATGATCGCCTCTCTCCCACTCCAGAAGGTCCCAGGATCAGTTCCCAGTGCTGCCTAAAGAGACTATAAGCAGAGAAGAACACACAGCAAATGGACAGAGAAGGCAGACAGCAAGCACAAACAATGGGGTGATTAGATAGATCTTTAAAAACAACAACAAAAACAGAATAGCTATCAAGGTATGAAAAAGCATAGAGAAATCTTGAATGAATATGACTATATGAAAGAAGCCAGTCTAGAAAAGCCTACATACCATCTAATTCCAACTATATGATATTCTGGAAAAGGCAATACTATAGAATCAATAAAAAGTTCAAGATAGCCAGGTTTCTGGGGGAGGGAGGGAAGGGTGAGTTGGTGGAGCACTGGCATTTTTAGGTGAGTGAACTGTTCCATATGGTGCTATAATGAACACATGACCTTACACATTTGTCAAAGCCCATAGAACTACACAATCCGGAGTAAACTCTAACCTAATCTATGGGCTTTCATTGACAAAAATGGATCAATATTGATTCATCAACTGTAAAAAATGTACCATGCTAATGCCAGATGTGAATAAAAAAGACAACTGTGGGCAGAGGATGAAGAGGGGGGTATAGGAAATAACTATACTTTCTGCATACTTTCCCTAGAGCTCTGAAAAAATGAATTTTATTGTAGGAAATTAAAATCCAGGTTACCTGTGTCAGGGTGGGTATAGGGAATGGGGTAACTCTAAATTGGTATAGATTTTCTGTTTGGGGTGATGGGAAAATTGGGATGGCAGATATAGTGACAATATTGTGAATGTAAATAACAGCATTGAATTGTATATTGGAAAGTGGTTAAAATGGAACATGTTAGGTTGTATATATGCTACCAGGAGAAAAGGATTAAAATATCATAGAATTCTACAACAAAAACAGTAAATCCTAACATATACTATGAATTAAAATTAAACATATAAATCTTGTCACAGGGTTTCAGTTTTAACAAAATTACCACATTAATGCAAAGTGTTAAGTATAGGGAAATCTGTGTGTCTGTGAGAGGTACATGGGAATTCTGTAGTTTATGCATGATTTATCTGTAAAAAACTCATAAAATAATTAAAGTCTATTAAAATACAAAATAACATATATCATTAATTCAAAGAAAATGAAACAAAAAATTTGATCATGTCTATTGCCACAGAAAAACTATTTGACAAAATCCAATAAGCATTTGTTCTTAAAAACAAATAAGCAAACAAAATCAGAAATACATATTTAGTTTTCTAGTTATTAGGAGAGACTAAAAGGTTTCCCAATGGGATAGAAACAAACCAAAGATAATATTTCATCACGGCTATTTATCATTGTCCTGGATATAATAGCCACAGCAATTAGGCAAGAAAAATAGAATAGGCATCCAAACAGGAAAGGAAGAATTAAAACTACTGCTACTTGCAGATGATATGATTTATATATAAAAAATGCTCTAGAATTCACAAAAATAATTTTACAGCTAATAAGTATTTTGAGCAAAGCTGCACAAAAGTTTCTTGTATTTTATACCACAGCAACAAATAATATGAAAAGGAAATTTAAAAAGCCATTAATTTAACAACAGCATCAAAAGAACAAAATACTTAGGAAGAAATTTTAACCAAGAAGGTGGAAGATTTGTACCTTGAAAATGACAAACCATTGCTGAAATATATTAAAGAAGGGGACGCTGGGGAAGACATTTTAGGAAGGTGTATTAGTCAGGGTTCTTTAGGGAAACAGAATCAGCAAGAGATATCTGTCAATAGTGTGTGATTTTATGAGTCTCTCATGCAGCCATGAGGATGCACAAGTCCAGGTTCTGCAGGCAGGCTACAACCAGGGGCTGCAATGAAAGTCCAGTGAAGGTTCTTGATGAGTTCTGGGAGAGGTTGGCTGTCCAAAGACAAGCTGGGAAATTCTCTCTCAATGCTGGAATCACTTTCCCTTTAAGGCATTCAACTGATTGGGTTAAGCATCACTCACTGCGGATGGCAATCTCCCTGATGTAATTATAATCAGCTGTCTATGATTTACTGCTGCAGTAAAGTCAATGGTGACTAAAGTCCATAAATGCCCTTTTACTACAGTCAGCCGAGTGCTTGCTTGACCAAGCAACTGGGCACAAACACCTGGCTGAGTTGACACAATATAACCATCACAGAAGGTAACATGAATGAAAACTTATTAATACATAAATATGTGTTAGAAGTTAAAAAAAAAACAAGCTTATTTAACACGATTACTGGTTCATGGGAAATTGTTAAATGCTGCAATTACACCAATTGAAAATGAAATGAACATATAGTAAAATTAGAAAAAACTTTTGAAATGTCCATTTTCCTAAATTCAAGAAATAAATATTAAAATAAATCCTGGATTTGTTACATATAAAATTTCATACTTAAAATATTGTTTTATTTTCAGTTCACATATTTCTCAATTTTAAACACTTTTCATTACACGAATGTTGGATGAATTATTGCACATTAAAAATTGATGAAAACATGTAAACAGCACCACCCATGGTCTCTTTCTCCTTGGACTTCAATATGGCTCATCTGGCACCAGCCTGTCCCCAACTTAACCAACTGGAAAATCCCATCCTTTTGTATTTTTGTGTCCCAATTGTATATACTTTCCCACTCTCTCTGAACCTATCAGAATTTTACATGAAAACAACCGTCAGTCAGAAAAGAAACTACAGCATGCCTTGATTGGAAATTTGCTTAAGTCTTGCTTAAGCATTCCATGAGAAAGTTAAGAATAAACCCCAAGGGAACAGTGCAGAAAATGAAGTGTTTGTGCTCCCTAAGAACAATTTTCTCAGAGAACACATGGCAAAGCCCCCTCCTCAGGACACACACAAACAGAAAACCTTTTACTCACTGAGGAAATATCTAAGAATAAATCTAACCAAGGAATAAAGGACTTGTACACAGAAAGATACAAAACATTGCTAAAAAGAAATCAAAGAAGACCTAAATAAATAGATACACATTCTGTGTTCATGTAGTAGAAGACAAAATATTGTTAAGATGTCAGTCATACCCAGAGCAATTTATAGAATCAACAAATTCCCAATCAACACCAACAAGCTTCTTTTAAAAATGAAAGTTTTTCTTTTTGGAGTAATGAAACACTTCTAAAGATTTTTGTGGTGATGAATACACAAAATTCTGATTATACTAAAAGTTATCGATTATACACTTTGGATAGATCATATGATATATAAATATATCTCAGTAAACTGCTTAATGAAGAATTGTGCAAGAATAGCCAGAAACGGCAGCTATGTACAGCAGAGGAAGGATAGAGAGATTGAGAGGTGAAGAATTTTCTTCTTTATTTGTCAGGTTTTTGTTTGTTATTATTATCATTGAAATAATGAAAATATTCTAATGATAATTGAGGTGATGAATGAATAACTATGTACTTATACCAAATACCACTGATTATACACTTCGGGTGATTATATGCTTTATTAATATGTGTCAATAAAACTGATGTGTTTAAAAAAACACACAGAAAAGAGCATGGTATTCCCAAAGACATGCATAGAGATCAACAGACTAAAATTGAGATGTCAGAAACAAACCCTTCCATTTATGGCCAACCTATTTGACACGGGGGCAAAGACCATTCATTTACTCAATTATGAAAGAGTACTTTCTTGAACAGGTATTGTGGGAAAAATTGGATCTCCATTTGCAAAAAAAAAAAAAAGGATGACTGCTACCTCACACCTCATACAAAAATCAACTCAAAATGGATGAAAGACCTAAATGTAAGACTAAGATATATCAAACTCCTGAAAGGAAATGTAGAGAAGCATCTTCAAGATTTTGTGTTAAGTGATGGTTTCTTAGACTTTACACATAAGGCACAAGCAACACAGGAAAAAATAGATAAATGGGGCCTCATAAAGTTTAAATTTTTAGCCCTCAAAGGATTTTATCATAGAAATGAAATGACAACAACTTACATAATGGGAAAAAAGTATTTGGAAACCACATTGTTAGAGGTTTGCAATATTAACGAGCTGTAGCTCAGTTTCCCCTGACATGCATTGGGAAAAAGGCAACCCCCTCCCCCATGTCTGAGGGCACTTCCCCACTGGTTAAACAAAGGAACCTCATAGAGTCAGGAGTAGAGGGAGATAGAGACCTTCACCATCTGCCTGTCAGAGGGAAATGGAGATCTTTACTACTCTATCCCCATATCAGAGGGAGACTGGAAACCTTCACTGTTTACATACCAGAGGGAAACCAAGAAACCCTTGAAAACCCTACAGATCAAAAGAAACGTGTGCTCCTGCAGCATTCCAAGAGACCCTGAACTCCCTAATCATTATCAGGAAAATTTTCACCTCTAAAGCTCCCTATTGGTCCCTGCACCTCGCTCAGACCCTCAACCCCCTCCCACTAACTATCACTTCCCCACCTAGGAAAGTTCTGTATAAATTCAAGGCCCTCCTTCCAGGAGTGGCTGAAGTCTCTCTTCAGACCCCCACCATGCTGGTGAGGGGGACTGAGTCTGTTCTTCAGACCTCTCCATTGGGAGAGCTTCTCAATAAATTCTTTTTCTGCCTGTGGTCAATCAGTCTCCATGTCCCAGTGAACACCATTTTTCTCTAACACACATATTTGATAAAGTTTAATATTTAGAATTTATAAACAAATCCTTTGACTTAACAACAGAGGAAGGACACCACCAAAAGTATAAAACAAGGAAAAGAATTGACATCTTTCCAAAGAACATATAAAAATGGCTACAATGCACATAAAAAGATGCTCAATGTCATTAAATATAGGGAAATGCAAATCAAAACAACAGTGACATACATCATCTCATACCTATTAGAGTGACTGCTATTAAAAATAAAATTACCCATGTTTGGGAGGTTGCAGAGCATTAGGAATACTCATTCAATGCTGGTGGGATTATAAAATGGTTCAGCCACTGTGGGAGTCAGTTTGACAGTTCCTCATAAAGTTAAGTATAGAATTACCATATGATCCCCCAGTCTCCCTTGTGGGGAGCCCTGCAAAGCAGGGTCCCCGGAAACCTGCAAAGCAGCCTCCAAAGTTCACAGGAAGAATGTAGATAAAGAAGGAGGTGCCCATGGGCAAGGTTATGTGCTGAACAAAATATGCTGTGTGTGGATAAGAATTCTAAGAGGACTGTTATCAGAGGGCTATGGAAAAGAAGAATAACTATTGTATTTGTGGTGACATAGAAACAAGAGCTTCCCATGAGAACTGCTGAATGTGCTGATGTCACTTAAGCTATAAAATAACATGCCTGATTAAAGTGGGTACCTGAGGTAGCTGCAAGCTCCTGCAATCTCCTCATGGTCCACCTGGTTCCCACTATTTTGTGTCTTTCATTCTTCATCCTCTCATCCCCTCCTTGCAACTGTGCAGACCCTCTTCAGCTGTGACTGCACTGCCGGGGTCACAGCATTCACTAAGGAAATACCCAAAGAGATATTTGCACACAGCTATTCATAGCAGCATTATTCCTAATTGCCAAAAGAAGCAACCAAGTGCCCATCAATGGATGTATAAACAAAATATATACATACAATGGAATATTTTCTCAAGATTTATTATCATTATTTTTATATCCCCCTTACCACTTGCACTTGCTGTCAGCTCTCTGTGTCCATTTGCTGCACGTTCTTCTATGTCTGTCTTCTCAGCTTGTCCTCTCTTCTCCTCTTTTCTTTAGGAGGCACTGGGAAACAATCCCAGGACCTCTGATGTGGGAGAGGGGCATTCAATTACTTGAGCCACCCCAGCTTCCTGATTTTGTCTCTCATTGTCTTTTCCTCTGTGTCTCCTTTTTTTTGCTGTTGTTGTTGTGTCATCTTGTTGTGTCATGTCTCCACACGGGCCAGCTCCACCACACAGGGCAACTCACCTTCACCAGGAGGCCCTGAGAACTGAATCCAGGATCTCCCATATGGTAGATGGGAGCCCAATCACTTGAGCCACACCCACTTCTCTATGATGGAACAGTTTTAAATTGTAAAAATGAATGAAGTTCTGACACATGCAATAGCATGGATGAAACTTGAATACATCTTGTTGAGTGAAATAACCAGACACAAAAGGACAAATATTGTAGGTTCTCACTGATATGAAATAATCAGAACAAGCAAACTTAAAGAGTCAGAATCTAGAATAGCAGATAGGGCAGTAATAGGGAATGGGAAGTCAAGACTAAAAATGTACAGAGTTCCTAATTGGAATGGTAGAAATATATGGTAATAGATGGTGCCGATGGGAGCACTAGCTTGTGATCATAATTAAAAGCACTGAAGTATATATATATGAATGTGGCTAAAGGGGAATTATTAGATTGTATCTGTGGTAACAAATTTAAAAAAATGAACATGGAACTGCACTAAAGAGAAAGTGAAGCTTAAGGTAAACCATGGGCTATAGTTAACAGTACAATTATAAATCTGTTTTCATCAGCTATAACAAATGTGGCATATCAATGCAAGCTGTTAACAGTAGGGTGGTATATGGGAATCCTCTATTTCATGCAAGATTGGTCTGTAAACACACGCCTTTTCTAATAAAATTTTAAAAAATGGTTATCGACTTGTGATGGGAGAAAAAATATTCATGGAAAATCAAGTAATTAATTTTAAAAAGTAGCCACAATATGATGATCAGCCTCACATCATTAATAATATGAGCAATTGGAACTGTGCACAACTACCACTAGCTGCCTCAGCAAGCAGCGAGAGCCTCCTCGGTCTACGATGTGTATGAGCCCTCCAGTGCTCCAGGCGCAGGTGTTATCCTACCACATGCAGACAATGGTTGCTATTTTGCTGGGAACTGGTCCACATTAAAGCTTCTGGATTCTTGTTTTAGTGAAATGTTTTCCTTTATAGGAACCAATTGCATATTTACATCTTAAAATATTTATATGAACTAGAAAAAGAACAAACTTATCCTAAAGGAAGAAGAAAGTAGGGAATAACAAAGTTTAGAGCAGAACAAAATGAAATTGAGAATTAAAAGCAAAAAAAACAAAAACAAAAACAAAAAACCAGCACTAGAAAAATTAGCCAAAAGCTGGTTTTTTGAGATTAATAAAATTGATATTCTAGATGAACCAAAGAAAAATGAGAGAGGATACAAATAAATAAAATAAAAACCAAGAGCGGGACTATCATCACTGATCCCACAGAATTAAAGAGTATCATTAAAGAGGATACTTTGAAAAACTGTGTGCCAATAAGATGGATAACTTAGATGAAATGGGTAAATTTCTAGAAACACACAAGCATCCTACACTGATGAAAGAATAAATAGAAGAAATCAAGAGACCAAAACTGAATTAGTCATAAAAAATCACACCAAATCAAAAAAAGCCAAGCACCAGTGACTTCCTGGGTGAATTCTACCATTATTCCAGGAAAATCTAAAACCTATTCTGCTTAAACCCTTCCCAAAACTTGAAGTGAAGGAACATTATCTAGCTCATTCTTTGATGCCAAAATTACTCTAATATCAAAGCAACATAAAGACCCCACAAGGAAAGACAACTACAGATCAATCTCTCTAATGAGCTAAAATCCTCAAAAAGACATTAATAATCCTATTCAACAACACATCAAACAAACTACACGCCATGATCAAGTGGATTTTTAGAAAAGATTTATTTATTTACTTATTTTCCCCCTTCCCCTTCTCTCACCCCGCTGGGTTTTTTGTTTGTTTCTTTGTTTTGTTTGTTTTTTGCTGTCTCTGTTGTCTTCTCTTCTCACCTATCTCCTCTAGGGCTCTATCCTGGAGACCTCTGATGGGTAGAGGGGTTCCCTGTCAATTGCACCACCTCAGTTCCTGGTTTGTGTTGCATTTCTCCTTGACTCTTCCCTTGCCTCTCTTTTGATGCAATATCATCTTGCTGCATGACTCACTTGTGCAGGGCACTGGCTCACCACATGGGCATTCCTGTGGGCACTGATGTGGGCACTGGCTCACCATGCAGGCACTTGCTCTAGCACTGGCTTGCCATGTGGGCATGCTTACACTTCTTCTTTTTACTGGGAGGCCCCAGGGATCTGCCCCACATCCTCCCTTATAGTAGGTGGAAACTCTATCACTTGAGCCACTTCCACTTCCCATGATCAAGTTGAATTTATCCCTAGTATGCAAGGGTAGTGTAACATAAGAAAATTAATCAAATTAATAGACCACAGTAACAGATCCATAGAAAAAACTACATGATCATCTCTATTGTCACAGAAAAGGCATTTGACAAGGCACAGCATCCTTTTTGGGTTAAAAAAACACTTGGAATTATAGGAATAGAAGGAAACTTCCTAGACATGATGAAGGCTATATATGAAAAACCCACAATTAACATCATATTCAATGGTGAAATGAAAAAGAGTTTTCCTCTAAGATCTGGAACAAAACTAGGACACCCACTGTCACTGCTCTAATTTAACATTTTTTATTAGAAGTACTTGCAAGCATTTAGCTAAGAAAAAGAAATAAAAGTCATACAAATTGGAAAAGAAATAAAGCTTTCACTATTTGCTGATGACATGATACTGTATGTATAAAGCTGAAAAAAACTGCAATCAAGTTGTTAAGAGCTTGTAAACAAGTTTAATAAAGTGGCAGGATAGAAGATCAAAACATAAAAATCAGTAGATTTTGTACGCTAAAAATGTGCAATCTGAGGTACCAGTCAAGAAAGAAAAATCCACTTACAATAGCAACCTAAAAGAATCAAGTAGCCACCAGTAAGCTTATAAATGTAAAGGCCTTGTACACAGCAATCTCCACAACAGCATGAAAAGAAGTAGGGGTGCACTGGGGGATGTGCTCAGGAGGGCTGGGAAAACCCCTCCCTCCAGGGTGGGGCTCTGGGCCTTCCCCCTGCAGGACAGGTGGGGAGGAGAGCTCTGGGTGGGGCCCTGGCACCCTGGGGAGAAAGGGAGAAAGGAGTCTCAGGGCCAACTCTTGAGAGCCCATCCCCTCCATAGCCCATTCCCAGCTCTGTTTGCCCACCTAGTTCTCTCCACTCCACAATCATGGTCCCAAAAGGGAGGTGTGGTGAGTGGCCCACTCACCAGTCCAGGCAGGGGAACTCAGCTGCATTAGGGCTGAGCAGGGCTTTCTCCCCACCTATTGGGAGATTATCATCAGTGGGTGGGGACACCCACACATGGTTGTCAGAATAACAGCACCAGGGAGCTGGGCAGGTGAAGGGGAGACTGGGAGGCAGGACCCAGGAAGAGCCTCAGAAGCTGCTGTTGTCCAGAAGCTAAGAGAGGAAGTCCAGACCACGCCTCCAGGGGCTGCAGCCTGGGGTGGTTCCTGGGGGTGTTTGGGCTGTTCAAGGCTGTGGGGTGTTCTGTGCTTTGAAAGGCAGAGGGATGGCCATCATGGGGGTGAATGTTTCTCCTCTTCCAGCTCCAGCACCAGGTCCAGAACCAGACGTACAGCTAGACCTGGAGCTGGACTTCCCTGCAGCACCACCGCTGCCACCAGCTCCAGCTGCAGGTGCAGCTTCTGGGTTGAAGGTACCTCACATTTCAGAGGCAGCTCCAGCAGCTGCTCAAGAGCTCAAGACTGAGGGGGTTTGGCCCCCTCTAAACCAAGCCCTCCCTGGAGAGATGAGAGGGAGACCCTCTTCCAGTGAGGGAGCAGGGCTCAGCATGGACCTATTGATAAGCTCAGGCCCTACAAGTTCCAAGGACAATGCTTCCTGGATTTAGGAGAGAAGACATAGGAATTAGTGGGGATGGAGGATTTGGGGGAGAAGTGGGAGGGCAACTGATTTCTGTATAAAAGTCAAAAGAAATACTAACCACGTGGGTAGGGACATGATGAGTTTTATAAATAGCAAATTCTTGACCAGAATATGACATTAAATTTCCGTTTCTAGGACAGCCTGGAGTTGCAGTTTGGTTCTTCATTTCCTGTGTTAATTAAAGTGAGAAACAGACTCATTCTTTCCTCCTTCAGTCAAGTCTAAGGGTCATCAGTTTTTTAACGTGTGGCAAGTTCAAGAGCCATCCATCCTTCTCTGGTGCTGAAGGACACACACAAGTCCCCCGGCAGCAGAGCAATGTGCATTTCACTACCGTCAAACTGGGCAAGGAGCAAGACAGCTCATCAGAACACCCGGGGTGAGGGGTGAGGGGCATTCACCGGGCACCACAACCACCTCTGAAAAGTGGGTGTCTCAAAAATCCCATGTTCAAGGGCTGTGTCCTGATGCATGGCAGTGCCTTCTTTCTGTTTGGAGAAAGAGGGTTTCTTTTCACCTCTCATGCTGAGGTTTCTTTTCACCTCTGCTTAGGAACCTGCAGTCTTCATGGTGAACTCTGGAGCCCATCAGCACTATGTGGGGGAAATGTACAATGAACGAGACTTCCCATGTGGACGGACAGGGCTGGGGAAGCCTGATTGCTGGCACATGGGCTGTGTGTGCAGGACTGCACACCCTTGGCTCCCTCTGGAGTGAGGAGTTCTTAGGCTGCCTCCTCCTGGATCCTGGCCCCTGACCTCCAAATGTTGACCTGGTTGGGTGGACCCAGGGCAGACACTTAGGGCACCTTCATGGCTCCAGCGGGGCCTCCTTTCATGAGCATCAGTGCTCCTGTGAACTGGCATTTGACTGGGGGGTGCAGGGAACTGGTGTCCTGGTCTAATGGGTGCAGTTTCTATGGGGTGATAGAAAAATCTGGTAGTGGATGTCAGTGACAATACTGTGTACACAAATGAACATCACTGAATTGTATATTTGAAAAAAAATAAATGGGAAATTTTAGGTTGTACGTATCTTACCATAATAAAAATTTCAAACATAGAACTGTACAACACAAATAGAGCCCTAAAGCCAACTACAGGCTACACATAACAGGATAATTCTAGTAATATTGTTTCATCAGGTATAACAAAAATACAGCATTAAAGCAAAGAATTAATAATAGAGAAAACTGCCTGTGAGAGGGTTATATGGAACTCTGTAATTTAAGCATGATTTTTCTGAAAACCTTAAACTTCTCTAATAAAATATTTTGAAAAATAAAATGGAATTAAGATGCAAAGTAACAAGCAACATTAATTCATCAAGCAATGAATACTGTGGGGAAGTGGGTGTGGTCAAGTGATTGGGCTTCCACCTACCATACAGGAGGACCCGGGTTCCATCCCTGGGGCCTCCAGGTTAAAAAAAAAAGCATGCTTGTGTGGCAGGCCAGTGTCCATGCAGTGAGCCAAGTGACCTTGCACTGAGCTGAGTGCCCGTCTGGTGAATCAAGTCCCCAGGCAGCAAGTCAGTTCCTATGCAAGGGAGACATGAAGCAAGATGATCACACAACAAAAGAGAAACAAGGGGAGAGTCAGGGTGAGACATAACAGAAACCAGGAATTTAGTTGGCACAAGTGACAGGGAGCCTCTCTCCACAGCAGGGGTCCCCAGGATGGGAAGCCAAGAGGAGAAAAAAGGGAAGAGAAGACAAAAAGAGAAATAGATACAGAAGCTCACACAGCAAAGGGACACAGCAAAAACAGCAGGGCTGGGGGAGGGGGAAGGAAAGGGGAAAAAAGGAATATTGTGGCCATGCCATTTGCTGCAGATAAATCATTTGACACAACCCAATACCTTTTCATAATGAAATACAAAGACACAAGCCAGCAAAATGAGGGCTACATATCTAGCATCATTCTCGATGGTGAAAGACTGTGAGTTTTGCCAATAACATCAAGGCCCAATCCATGATGCTGCTTTTGCCACTGCTATTCCTCACTGTCCAGGATGTCCTAGCCAGAGTAATTAGGCAAGAAAAAGGAGGTAAAGGCATCCAAGTTGGAAAGGAAGAACAAAACTATCTCTATTTAGAAAGGACAGGATTTATATATAAAAATCCCTCTAGGACTCACAAAATACTGTTATAGCTAATAATGCCAGAAAGCTGCACAAAAGTCTGTTGTATTCCTATAACATTGAAGCAAACAATCTGAAAAGAAAGTTAATAAAGCAATTTCTTTTACAAGAGCATCAGAAAGAATAAAATACTTAGGAAGAAATTTAACCAAGGAGGTACAAGGTTTGTTACCTGAAAACTCCAAACCATTGATGAGACACATTCAATGAGGGGGACCTGGGAAGCCATTTTAGGAATTAACATGAATGAAAACTTATGAATGAAGCTTTTGACTCATTATGGACAGGGCAAGAGTTGTCCCATGGCCACCGGAGCTTCCCAAGACAGTCCTGCAGAATGAAGCACTTGTCCACATGGGACAGGGCAACCAGGTCTCAGGGCCCACAGGGAGGCCTTCTCCACTGGGTCTGAGGTTCAGTCAGGTCAAAATGATGGCTCAGTTGTCCTAAATGGTATTGCAGGGACAGATGGTGGACATGGTATGTCCTGCCATAACCCACTGAATGGACTGGGGAGAGTGTAAACTATAATGTAAACCATGATCCGTGTGGTGCAGCAGTGCTCCAAACTGTATTCACCAAATGCAATGAGTGTGTCACAATGATGAAAGAGGTGGTTGAGGTGGGAGGAGTGGGGTGAGGGGGAATGGGGTTATAGGGGAACCTCATATTTTTTGAATGTAACTTTTTTATGATCTAAGTATCTTCAAAAAATACAGTTAAAAATTGATGGGGTTGGGGAGTGGGGTATATGGGAACCTCACGTTTTTTAATGCAATGTTTTGTGTGGTCTCTTAACTTTAAAATAAAATAATTTTTTAAAAAAGATCCTCAGGAACCTCTCCTGGCAGCCAGGGTGCAGGAAAGGAACTGCTTGAGCTCACTGTTCAGCTGCGCACATGCGCCCCATTCAGGCTACCAACAGAATCTCAGAAATTAAATTTTTATAAATTTGCTATAAACTTGGAAGTTCAAAGGAAATGGAGCTAACTATCCAGTGCCTTAATGAGACTGCATGGAGATAACAAGAAGCAAAGTACTAGGTAAGTATACAAATCAATAGATTTCTCCTTCCCTGCAGTGAACAATGAAATAAAAAACAAACAAATGCATTTATCCTTATAAAACCACATAATAAATTCCTTTGCTGAAACCTAAGAAAATATGTATTTTTCTCTCATAACCTATAAAAACTTGCAAGTAGTAAAAAGTTAAATAAATGGAGAAATATTCCTGTTTCATGGTAGGTAGAGTCAATATTTTTAAGATCTTAAACAAAATCATAGAAAAATATTTTGTATATATTTTTGAACTTTTTCTGCTCCTACAAGAGCATGCAAAATGTTTAAGAAAACAAAACTGAGCAGTCCATACTGCCTGGTTCCAATTCTTTTTTTTTTTTTTTAATATTTATTTATTATTATTATTTTTAATTACATTAAAAAAAATATATGAGGTCCCATTCAACCCCACCGCCCCCGCCCCCCACTCCCCCCACAGCAACACTCTCTCCCATCATCGTGATACATCCATTGCACCTGGTAAGTTCATCTCTGAGCATCACTGCACCCCATAGTCAATGGTCCACATCATAGCCCAGACTCTCTCACGTTCCATCCAGTGGGCCCTGGGGGGATCTACAGTGTCCCGTAATTGTCTGTGAAGCACTATCCAGGACAACTCCACGTCCCGAAAACGCCTCCACATCTCATCTCTTCCTCCTGTTCCCCACACCCAGCAGCCCCCATGGCTACTGTTCCCACACCCATTCCACATTTTCTCTGTGGACATTGGATTGGTTGTGTCCATTGCACACCTATGTCAAGTGAGGGCTTAGATTCCACATGGGTACTGGATGCACTCTTCCCGCTTCTAGTTGTAGACACTCTAGGCTCCATGTTGTGGTGGTTGACCTTCTTCAACTCCATGTTAGCTGAGTGGAGTAAGTCCAATAAGTCAAAGTGTAGGAGCTGAAGTCTGTTGAGGCTCTGGGCCTGGCCAATTCTTATTATAAATCTACAATAATTAATAGAGTTTGACTTTGGTACACAGAAAAATAGGGAAAAAAATAGAGCCCATATGTAGACCCATTAAAATACTCAAGTGAACATAATCCTTTCAAAATATGGAAATGGAACAACTGGATGGCCATACTGAAAATAAAGAAAGACATAAATTTTACACCTTACACACAGATTCACCTAAAGTAGTTTATATGTTAATGTCTAAGAAGCAAAATGATAAAAATAAATAAATAAAAGTGTGGTTCCAACAGAAAAATGACCTTGTGTTTGCTGATGAGTTTTTAAATGCAGCATCTAAAGAAAGAGTCATAAAAAGAAAAAAATGGTAATGGGATTTTATTTGAAAAATTAAAAGTTCTACTATGTGGAAGACACTGTAATGAAGAGACCTCAATCCTGCACTGGGAGAAAGTTTTGTAAAACACATATATTTTGTACCAAAATATACAAAAGGCCTATAGAGCTCAATAAAAAGAAAACAAACCACACAACTAAGAAATTGGAAAATGACTGAACAGAATCCTCACCAAATTAGGCATATAATTGGCAAATAAGCACACATAAAGACACTTAACATCATTTGTCATTGAAAAGTAACTTAAAACAATGAGAGACACTATCCACCCACTGGAATGGCTAACATCCAAAGAACAGACAATCCAACTGCTAGAAATGATGTGGGACAACAGGAACTCTCCTTCCTCACTGGAGGGAATGCAAATGGCACAGCCCCTTTGGAAGACATTTTAGCATGATTAATAAAGTAAACATATCTCAGCATGTGACTCATTAATCACACTCCTAGGCATGTACCCATTTGTTGAAAACATATGTCCACATAAGAAAAACCAGCACTGATATAGTTATAGCTATTTTTAGTTACAAAGCCACAAGCTAGAAGAAAGCAAGATGTCCTTCACTAGGTGAATGGATAACCAAACTGTGGTACAACTATGCCCATATAGTTACCCAGCAATAAAAAGGAAAGTGTTATCATGCCACAGAAGGACATGGATGCATGACAAATTCATATTGTTAAGAGAAAGAAGCTGTTCAGTTAGGGCTATGTAATGCATGATAAGGTCACATCTGCTTGTTGATGGGGTATGATGTTAAGGACCTCTTTGCATACAACTAAACAATTTGCTCCAAAAGTTGTCAAATTAAAAAATTCAGATATCTGCTGAACTGTCATTTTGTCTTCCTTTAAGATCTGA
Source organism: Dasypus novemcinctus (assembly GCF_030445035.2). NCBI lineage: Eukaryota > Metazoa > Chordata > Mammalia > Cingulata > Dasypodidae > Dasypus > Dasypus novemcinctus. Next base: position 1,333,806 of record NC_080683.1, read on the forward strand.
ATTGCAGTGGGGAAAAGATGATATTAAGTACTCAAATCTCAGCACCATAAAATGAGGTAGGCACTGGTCCATCTGCTAGAGAGGTAAATAGACAGTTGAAGAAACAGAAATATTCTTGCCATCTTGTCTCTTACATTATTGCAAGGTAAAGAAATACAAAAAACACTGTGGCAACTAGTTTGGGTTTCTTCAAGTTTCCAGAGTAAGAAAAATTCCAGGACTCTGGCTGGGCCTTTCTTAGTTGAGAAATGTGGGTCCATAGTTCAACATCCTGTACTTTAATTATAGTACCAGAAGTTAGAAGAACTTGGTAGGGGGTATTTTTCTTAATGAGGGTCTGTCACCTTGATGGAGCATCATAACTTGCCAAAATGTTTCCATCATTCCAAATAGAAATGCTGCCAATTTTAAGCCTTTACTTCTCATTCTGTATACACACCACAGGAATGAATACATTCTGATGCTATGAGATTATTTATTGTATATTTTTCAAAAAAGTGAGACTACAATACTTGTCCTTTGTGTCTGGTTTATTTCAATCAATAGGATGTCTTTCAAGTTCATCCATATTGTCATGTGTATCATGAATTCATTTCTTTGTACAGCTGAATAATATTCCATTGTATGTCTATACTGTTATACATTTTATTTCTCCATTCATCTATTGAGGGAAACTTGTGTTGCTTCCATCATTTGGCTATTGTGAATAGTGCTGCTATGAACATTGGTGTCCAAATATCTTTTTGAGATGCTGCTTTCAATTCTTTGGGGTATATACCTAGTAGTCCAGTTGCCGGATCATATGATAATTCTATACTTTGCTTTCAGAGGAGCCATCAATCTGTCGTCCACGGTGGCTACACCACTTTACATTGCTACCAGCAGTGAATGAGGGTTCCTTTTCCTCCACATCCCCTCCAACACTTGTACTTTCCATAGGGTTTAATAAAATAAGAGATGGCCAATTCAGCTGTAAGAAGGATGCTCCCTGGAGGCTCCCTTCTGACAGCGGCCTAGGGAAGCAAGTGCTGAGAGGGCAGGGCCACATGGGGAAGGAGACTCAGTCATCAGTCACCTCCAGGAGAGACCCCCATCCAGGAAGACTTGGATTAGAGGGGGACCAATGTCTCCACAGAAAATCCATGACATTTTCAGACACTGCCAGTCCTAACAGATTTCCCCCAAGATCCTATGAGTGTCATGCAGGTCAATTTGGTGAGATACTGCAGAAGTCCAGTGCCCCTGCTTGCCTTGAGGAAAGGGGAACCCATGGGGGGGGGGGGTTTCCTGTGATGCCTGCAGCAGGATCCTGCTCCCCAAGAGCAGAAAGAAACACTTAGGAGAATGAGCCCACCAGGCTGTGGGTACAGGAGCCCTCTATTGGCATGATGCCCACCATTGTGCCCTGACATGCTCTGTGCAGGGGAGGGGTGAGGTCAGGGCACTGCTTGATCCTCTGGGCTTGCTGTAGGCCCAGGTGGGGCAGAGAGAGGCTAGAGCACAGGGGCTGGTCTCCTTTGCCTGACATCAGCCACATCCCTTTCATTAATGCACAGGACAATTAGTACTTTCTATTTATACAAAGAGCAAAGCTAGAGAGCCCTGTTGTATAGAGCCTTGCTGCTCTCCCTCACTACAGCCCAAGGACAGTCTTCCCTAGTGACATCAGGACAGCTTCCCTGAAGACCTCAATACAGCCTCCTCTGGCTCTCCTTTCAGAGCTAAGCTCCTTAGAAACAGTCCCATGAAGTCCCTCTCCAGACCTATTCATCTCTATTTCAGCCCTCTGTTTTTGAACTTGCTGAACCCTAGCCAACCACTCCAGTGGAACAACTCTCCTATGGGTATTCCAGTTACATTCAAATTCTCACATGCAAAGGCCACTCTTTTTTTTTTTTTTTTTTATCATTCTTGTACTTTCCTTCCTGATTTTTCAGCAGTTTTACACATTTGATTATGTTCTTCTTCTTCTGCTATCTTGGCTTCACCATATTTCCCTTTTGGGGCTCCATGCTAATTTTCTTTCATACATCTCAGTGTCCTCTTTCTCTGTTAACCGTTTACATGTTGATGTTCCACAAGGTCCAATCTTCTTCTCACTTTCCTTCTCATTCACCATAGTCTATTTCAGTGACCACATCCAAATCTATTGTTTCAAGCAGGATGCCAAGGACTCTTAACTTTTCATATCTAGCCCAGATCTTGTTCTTGAGTCACACATGTGAATTTCTCATTTGTCTTTCATAGATCCCTCAAACTAAGGCTGTTACCCCACAGTTCTACACTATTTTCTTTTTCAGTATGAATGTCACCACCCCCTTCCCAATTCTCTAAGCCAGAAACTGGACAATTTCCTTTATATTTCCCACTCTATCATTCTTAAATATAATTAGTCTGAAGATGTGTCAATACTACTTCCTAAATATATCTTCTCAATTCCACACCACCTTTCCATTTCTCACTGTAGACTTAGTCCAGTATTTCATCACTGTTAGGTTGGATTACTGTCACAGGCTTCCAAATATTTTTTCCACTTCTGGTCCAGCCTCCTTCAAATTTATCTTCTACACTGTGGCTACGACATGAATAAAATTCAAAATACTTCTTATCTAAATCCATTCAATTATTTATATAGTTTGCACAATAAAATTCAAATACTTCCAGCAATTTAGGACAGAAATCTCCAAACTGGCCACGATCCACCTCTACGACTCATCTGTGAACCACCCAACAGAATTCTCTTACACTAAAGGTCAGCATATTCTAAAGTGTTCCAAGGAGCACTTCTTCCAGATATTAATAAAATTCTGGTCTAATAAGTTTGTGAACATGGGGAAATGGACTTAAACACAGTGATGGGCAGAGAATGTAAACTAAAATGTAAACTATAATACACATTAGTGGCAATGCTCCAAAATGTGTTCATCAATTGTAACAAATATACCACACCAATGTGGGAAAATGTGGAAAGGGTTGGGAGTGGGACATATCGGAATCCCCTCTATATTTTTTTGTAATATTTATGTAGTCTAAGTATCTTTTTTTAAAATTTAAAATTATATTAAAAAAATAAACACAGTAATGGGCATTGGGGATATCTAAATAAAGAACAGAGAAAATAAAGTTTGAGTACTGAACTCCTGTTTTTCACTGAATAGCTACTAACATCTGAAGGCATTCAGTTTGGGAAAAGTTATTGAAAGCATTTGGGAAACCTTAAAGTTCCGACAATATGCTCTACTCTCCTACTTCTTCACCTCTGCCTGGTGAGCCATCCATTCATTCAGTCATTCATTTGTTCATACACTCCAAAACAATCATTGGAAATCAACTAGTATATGCTTTACATTCAGGGGAGAACACACTCTTGGTGAGCCAAACTTTGTAAACACATGATTAAAACAGTCAGGATAAGTGCTCTGAATATTGGAGCATCCTGTAAGGACCTGAGTTTGGGAGCTCAATCGACAGCAAGCTTTCCCCCTCCTCCTTGACAGGGCTATCCCTCAGATAGGTGTCAATTTTTTTTTTTTACTTTAAATTGAATCTTAGGTGTTAAATGAGCATATATTTACAGGTGTCATATCTTTCCCTTAGGTTGATCCTTTCATTGTTATGAAATCTCCCTCTCTGTTTGTAGAGGTATAGGTAAAGTATATGTACATGTCATGAAAGTTAAGTTGATATCAAATAAAATAGGATTTTATTATTTAGGATGTTGCATTTTAACCCAATGGAAAACACAGGAAAAGGAAATGACAATATATCCATATAGGAAAAGGAATGCAATCAATGTGGTACAATTCAAAACATTCAATACATATAATAGTAGGAAAAAAGGGCTGTGTTTAAAATTAATTGTTACATTAGGATAAACTTTCTGGATAGAGTTAAGAAATTCATAATAATAATAATTTGCAAGAGTGGCAGAGTAAACTAGGCTGATGGGACAGAAGTGATTGTGAGATTATTCTAGATAGATATTTTTCATTATGTTCATGTACCTAATCAAGAAAAGTAATATATTTTCATAAAATGCAGATTTCTGGTTCTCCACACTAAATCACAGATAAAAATATCTGGGTATAAGGTATAGAAAATTTTAAATATGTTTCCTACAAGATTTTCATGTATAATAAAGATCGAACCTTTCTGTTGGGAGACTGTAATGAATTCAATAATTGAAAGGTTCAGAATCCCTGACATAAGTCATATATATTGGCTTCTTCATTTTCCACTGGCCACTAAAATGTTACATACCTGGACCACAGTTTAACCTCCTGCCACAATGTCTTTTTCAAGTGATACTTTATAATTATACTTTTGTTTTTTATTTACCAAGAAAGGGTTTTTATTTGCTAAAAAAAAGTTACCTTTATTATTGGTCTTTTTTATTCATTGTCTCTCATAACAGTTATATGTTATTTAATTACCCCTGTAAAAGCTACCACTTTCAGCATTCTTGCATCAGGAAAACTTTTCTTAAGAATGGTATGTTTTCTTCTTTGTGAAAAACAAATATGTAATTGCTTTTTGGCCTGAGAAACTATTTAACAAAAATGATAAAAGCTTGGCTGCCCTGATGGAAGGGGCTGAGGGTCAGAACTGTGTACTCTCAGCTTCCTCCATGACTCCTGCATTAATTTCCTCACTGCTGTAATGGATTCCATATAATGGGTTGGCTTACCAACAGGGATTTACAGACTCAAGGTTTCAGAGGCTAGGAGGCTTGCTTCCTCCCAGAGTCAGTACTTAGGACTCACCAGCAATCTTGGTGCTCCTTGGCTTTTCTGTCATGTGCTGATGCATATGGCTGCATCTTCTCCTTTCTCTTCTGGGTTCTGTTGATTTCCAGCTTTTGGTTGCTCCCAGAGCTTCCTTTCCACATCCATTTCCTTTGCTTATAAGGACTTCAGCCACATTGGATTAAGGCCCATATATTCAAAGGTCCTATTTACAAAAGCATTCACACCCATGGATGAGAGGTTGGAACCTGAACATACATTTTGTGGGGGACATTATGCAATCCCCAACACCAGTGATACCCTCTGACCACTCACCTTTCCAATGGGACCCAGAAAGCAATAAAAAAAAATCATCAAGCAAAAAATCATTTTGGAAATCAGTATTTCAAATGCCCACAATTCTCCCTTTACTCTGAACACTAAGAAATTCAGTCAAATTTAATACAGTATATTAACTCTCTCTGTGAGAATGTTTTCTTTTGCCTTCTTTATGGCTTTAACTTCTTTAGTGCTTTAGTTTCAAGAGAATTTCTTAATTATTTCTATAAATATGTATTTTGTTCCTATTCTAAAAAACCATTATGGAAAGGTGGAGTAGAAATAGTCTGAATACATATGCATTATTATTATCTTTATTAAAATCTTGTGAACTCAAATGGCTTCCATTACTTTATAATTCTTCTGGGAAGATGGCAGATTAGCAAGACAGAGGACTCTCTTCTCTTCCAGAAAAATAGCTAGAGGACAGGCAGAAATGGCCTGGAAAAAAATCTTTTAGGGCTCGGGATCCCAGGGGAAGGCTGGACACCACCCAGCAGAGAGAGAGGCAATGGAAAAGAACCATGGTGGCAAAACTGTGAGTACATTCTGCAGCTGCCAGTATCCACCCCACCATATAGACACTTTGAATTCTCAGGCCTCAGGGCCACTGGCTACAAAGGGGGACCCACCACCCAGAAGTGAGGAGAGAGCAACAAAGCCTAAGGCTGGCTGCTTTTGACCCACAACTTTGGTCTGCTGTGCCCTTGAGCTCCTGCAGGCTGGGTGGGGCCCTGCTATTGTTTGCCTGGGAGCCAGCAGGGGACTAAAGAGATCAAGGACTAAGGAGATCTGATCCTCTCAATTGCCCTCTCTATTGACCAAGACTGACTGTTTGAATTAGGAGGCTCTCAGCCTCCAGGCAGGATCCTCTATCGCAGTGATCCGGTTTGGTGGATGCAAACACACTCTGACCAGGCTTTGAACTGAAGGGCTGACAAAGAGTGCCACTTGCTGGTGGACCAAGGAAAAGCATGTGGGGAACACAGACGTAAAGAAGCAAGAGAGGCATTTTCTGGTCTTTACAGTCTCCCTCCCCAAGGCCCTAGGAAGCAGGTCTGCAACATATTACCCTGCTCAGGGCCCAGATCTGAGCAACTAACAGGGACAATCCTAAAGACCCAGAACAAGTTGAACCAAGAATCAAAGCTACCAGTAACACACAGCCTCCTGCCACTAAATCCCTATGCAAGGAAAGTGAGCATCTGAGTAAACTCGCCATCCAAATCAGATGCCTAGACATCAGCAAAAGTAACAAGTCACTCTGAGAAAAAGAGAAGAAATGACCCAAGAAAAGGAATACATCAAAGTCTCCAGAAAAGACACAGGATTTCAGACAACTAACCAAGGAGATGCACACAAACTTCCAAAATCAAATTAATGAACTGAAAGATGATACAGATCAAAAGATAAAAGATATGAAGAAGACACCAAGTGAGCACAAAGAAGAATTTGAAAACTTGAATAGAAAAGTAACAGAACTCATGGGAATGAAAGACACAATAGTGGGATAAAAAACAAATTAGAGGAGAGCAGTTGTAGCTCACGTGGTTGAGGATCTACTTCCCATGTACAAGGTCCCAGGTTTGATCCCTGGCACCTTCTAAAAACAAACAAATGAAAAAATGAACTCTCACTGCGGAGCAGATGTAGCTCAAGGGTTGGGCACCTGCTTACACTACACAAGGTCCTGGGTTCAATTGCCAGTACCTCCTAAATAGGAAACAAACAAACAAACAAAAAAAAACAAAAAACATTAGAGGCATACAACAGCAAGTTTGAAATGACAGAAGAAACAATAAGTGATGCAGAAGACAGAACAGCAGAAATGGAAGAGAGAAAAGAACAGAAAGAGAAAAGAATGTGAAAAATTGAGCAAGGGCTCAGGGAGTTGAGTGATAACAGAAAACACAACCACATGCATGTCATGGCAGTTCCAGAAGGGGAAGAGAAGGGAAAGGGGCAGAAAGAGTATCTGGGGTAATAAGAGCTGAAAATTTCCCAACCCTCTTGAAAGTAATGACCTTGCAGGTCCAGGAAGCACAGTGTACCCCAATCAGAATAAATGTGAATAGACCTACACCAATAGGTCTATTCAGATTCATAGTAGGTCTAACAGGACTACTCCAACTGTCAAACATCAAAGATAAAGAGAAAATTCTGACAGCAGCAATGAAGAAGCAAACTATCACATACAATGGATGCCCAAAAAGATTTATTGTGGATTTCTCATCAGAACTTGGAGAAGAGAAGACAATTGCATGATATAATTAGGATACTAAAAGAAAAAAACTGCCAGCTGAGAAATCTTTATCCAGCAAAATTGGCCATCAAATATGAAGTTGAGTTTAAAATGCAAAGAAAACAGAAATTAAGAGAATTCATAAAAATGATTCCATTTTGCAGGAAATAATTAAAGGAAGCCTTACAACCTGACAGAAAAAGACAGGAGACAGAGGTTTGGAGGAGATTATAAAAGAAAGAATAGCAGAAAGGATAAACAAATGAGCAAAAATACAGACAGAAATATGACAGGACATATGAAAACCAAAGAATAAAGTGATAGAAGTAAATAATGCATTTACCACAATATCATTGAATGTGAATGGATTAAACTCCCCAATCAAAAGATATAGGCAGGGAAATAGACATGGCTCAACTGCTAGAGCATCCGTTTACCACACGGAGTGTCCAGGGCTCAATCTCCATGGCCTCCTGGCCTGTGTGGTAAGCTGGCCCACATGCAGTGCTGCCATACTCAAGGAGTGCCCTGCTGTGTGGGGTGCCCCCACATAGGGGTGACCCACATGCAAGGAGTGTGCCCCACTAGGAGAGGTGCCCCATGTGAAAAAAAAGTGCAGCTCGCCCAGGAGTGGCACTGAACGTCGAGAGCTGACACAGCAAGAGGATGCAACAAAAAAAGAGACAATTTCCCAGTGCAACCAGATAATGCAAGCAGACACAGAAGAATGCATAGCAAATGGATGCAGAGAGCAAAGAATGGAGGGGGAAGGGGATAGAAATAAAATAAATCTTTAAAAAAAAAAGATACAGGCTGACACAATGAATGGAAAAACATGAGCCATCCATGTGCTGCCTACAAGACACTCACCTTAGTTCCAGGGATAAAAACTGCTTGAAAATGAAATCCTTGAAAAAAATACTCCATGCAAACAGTAAACAAAAAAGATCATGTCCTCTACACAAGTAAAAGAAAAAACTTGCAAACTTTGATGAATGATTCTGCAGTTCTTTGGGATTTGAGGGTTCTATGACAAAGGAAATGAGGCCACTGCCTCTTGTGGTTTAGAAAAGCCTGAGAGAAGAGAGAGAAGAGGCAGGAGCAGGAGGGGGAGGAGGGAAAGGAGGAACCGGAGGGAGGAGGGGAGAAATGGGGCATAAAGAATGGCAGGGAAGGTTCATGTGGTCAGAGAGGACCCTGCAAAGGTGCTAATAGAAGAGGGGAAGCTTAAGTGAGCTAGGAGAAAAACCCTCTGACCAGGTTCTGTACTAGAGCAGAAAAGAAAAATGCTTTAATTGGTTCTAGTAATGAAGACTAGCAAGAGACTTGCTCAATTGCAAAATTCCTTTTTCCTCCTAATTCACTCTTGAGTATGTCTGTGTTGGTAACACTTGTTTAACTTAATACCCGAGTTTTTAGCCATTTTTAGAACTAGAGAAACCTATTCCTTGAACAGGAATCAGTCAGGATTTTTGTGGCTCCTTTCCAATGTAGGCACACCTTCTCCTTTTGGATAGCATGGAACTCTACCATCAGCAGGTGACAACTCAGAACTGTGCAGGTGAGAGAGATAGAAGAAAGGGTTCCTTTCAAGCACCAAAGAGCATTATGATTATGAGAGTTTCTTTTTCCTCCACTTCACAGTATCTATATATTTTTTGTTAGGTGAAAGTTACATAACATAAAATTAACAATTTTAACAGTACATTCTGTGGCACTTAGTACATTCACTATGTTGTGCATCAAATTTATTTAATTTCAGAACATTTTTATCCACTCCGAAGGAAATCTCATAGACCCAAAAGGAGTTACACCACCTTCCCCACTCCCCTCAACCTCTGCCAGCCATTAATCACCGTTCTGTCTCCCTTTATTTGCATAGTATGGTGGGGGTGGGGGGTGCAGGAACCTCATATTTTTTATTGTAACATTTTTTGTGATCAAGGGAGCTTAAAAAAGGCAATTAAATAAAAAAATTTTTTAAAGTTTCCATTTATATAATAGTTTTTTGACACTACAGGAATAATGTGTTTGGAGTGATTACACAAGTCCTAAAGATGAATTACTGACAGTTTGTCCCAAGTACTGGTCTAAAATATTCCAAGTGCTGATTCACTTATAACCATAGCATCTCATAGATTTTAATTTCCCTTTACGATTTTCTGCTTTAAAATTCCTGTGTATCTTGGGAAACTACAACAATTCTGTCCATTTTAACTATTTTTATCATCTTGGGTCCTGGAATCATGACCTGTTAGCTGAAAAGGAGCCAGTAACCATCTGTTTACAATGAGACTCCCCGCTCCCCCCACCCAGCGCACCTCCTGCTGCCCTTTATTGCGCTGCACCCTGAGCCTCAGTCTTCTGTGATGTAGAAGAACATTTAACTCACACCAGGGGGGAGGCTGGCAGCTTTTCCCAGAGGCGTCCCCACTACTCGCCAGCGGTAGCCACGTGGCCGCCAGGGTCAGACGCTCCACCCGGAGGACGCAGGTAGGTGCCCGCCAAGCCGCGTGGGACGGGAGCGCGCAGGAGCCCCAGGTACGCTGGGGTCCGCCAGGGGCCAACCGCGGGGGTGGGGCTCCTGGCAAGGGCGTGGCCGGGCGCTCAGCCCCGCTGCGAGCGGTGCTGCCGCTTAACCCACCGCTCAGCCCCGCCCCTGGCCGCTCGGCCCCGCCCCCGAGGCCCCGCCCAGCACGCGGCGCGGCGGTGGCACCTTCCGGAGCCTCGGGGGTTTGGGTCTGGCCGCTGACCTGGTGCTTGGGCCAGGCCGAGGCGCCGCTCAGGGCTCCCCGGCGTTTGCGGCCCCCCCGTGTGTGGCCCCCCCCCCCCCCCGTGCGGGGCCCCGTGCATGGGGAGGGCCGTGTCTGGCCCGCGGGGCAGCGAGCGCCGGCCCGGAACCCTCAGGCGGAGCGCGCAGCCCCTCCTCAGACGCCCGCCTGCGCCGGGCTCGGAGCCCGGTACGTGCGCGGACCCCACCTGGCGGGCGGGGAGCGCCCGCGGGCCTGTGGGCGGGGCGGGGCGCGGGGCTGCGGGGGCCGCCGGCAGCGCGGAAAAGCGGGCCAGCGGTCGTCCCCGCGCTGCCCACGAAGCTACAGCTCGCTGGAAGGTTGTGCGTGGAGCCCCCGCCGGTCCTGCTCTCTCTGCGCGGTTTGGGGCCAGGGAGTTGGGGGCTGCCTTCGCGGGGGCCCGTGGGCGGCGGGGGACCCGGGGCCTGTTTCAGTCTTTGGCATTTTTCCAGACTCGGATAACTTATTTATTCTGTGAAAGTTAGTTAAATGAAATTACCTAGTTAGAGCTCCAGAGCTATTCACGCATGAACCAACTTCTCTTATCCAAGCCCCGGGTGATAGGCATTTGTATTTTTTTCCAGTTTTGGCGGCCAAGAATTTGCTGTGGTAATCATGGTCCAGCAAGTTGTCTTGGATAGATATCTTGGAGTGGAACTAGGAACAATGATGTAAGTTTATATTTTTAAGAAACTCACAAAAGGGTTCTCAAAGTAGCAGCACCATGTGGCATTCTCACTGGAAATATAATGAGGACTCCAGGTTTTCCGCATCTTCTTAAAAGTTGGTATTATCTTGATTTTTAGCCATTTTACTATGTCTATATGATAAGTCATAGCAGATTTTAATTTGTGTTTCCCTAGTGATGAAAAGAATTGAATGTTTCTTCTTTGGTGAAAGTTATTTACATAGTTTCACATTTTTAAGTGCTATTTGTCATTTTTTTAACAAATCATTTTTATCGATATGTATCAACAAAGCATACAGTTCACCGCACAATCAGTGATATTGGACACCACCACATAGTTGTGCATTCATCACCTCAATCTTATTAGAGCATTTTCTTAATTTCAATAATAATAAAAAAAGTAAATCCATCACTTCTCCATCTGTGCTTCCCCTACTGTTCACAGCTCCCATTTTTGGCTATTCCACAAATGCTTTTTTCCCCCTATAAATTAATTTATATTTACATTTTATATAAGTGGAATCATACAGTATGTTATTCAATATATTTAGTTCACAGTAATGCTGTATTTACGGTATTGTCCTTTTGTGTTTGGCTTGCTTCACTCAATATCATGTTCTCCAGGTTCATTGATGTTGTCAAGTGTTTTTTTTACTTCATTTCTTCTTTTTTTTTAAAGATTTATTTCTCCCCCCTTCCCCACCCCACCACCAGTTGTCTGCTTTCTGTGTCCATTCGCTGTGTGTTCTCCTTGTGTGAGTTTGTATTTTTGTCAGCGACACCCAGAATCTGTGTCTCATTTTGTTGCATCATCTTGCTGCATAGGCTCTCTGTGTGTGTGGCACCATTTCTGGGCAGGCTGTGCTTTTTTCACCCTGGGTGGCTCTCCTTATGGGGTGCACTCTTTGTGCATGGGGCTACCCTCTGCGGGGGATACCCCTACATGGCACTTGCAAAAATCAGCACTGTGCGTGGGCCAGCTCATTACACCAATCAGGAGGCCCTGGGTTTGAACCTTGGACCTCCCATGAAGTAGGCGGACGCCCTATCCATTGGGCCAAATCCACTTGCCCATTTCTTCTTCAGAGCTGCATAATAGTCCATCGTGGGAATAAAACACTGTTTGTTTATCCATTTGTCAGTTGATGGACATCTGGGTTGTTTCCAGCTTTTGACATTGTGAATAGTACTGCTATGAACATGGGTGTGCAGATGTATATTTGTTTCACTGCTTTCAGTTCTGGGTGTAGACCCAATGGTGATAGTGCTGGGTCACTGGCAAATCTGTATTCAATTTCTTTAGGAACTGCCCAACAGTCCTCCACAGTGACTTTACCATTTGTATTCCCACCAAGTGTGAGTAAGAGTTCTTATCACTTCACATCCTCTCCAACATTTGTAGTTCTCTGACTTTTTAATAGTGACCATTCTGATAGGTGTGAAATGATATCTCTTAGTTATGATTTGCATTTCCCTAATCATTACTCATATTGAACATTTTTTCATGTGTTTTCTTGCCATTTGTATTTCTTCTTTGGACAAATGTCTATTCATGTCTTTTGCCCATTTTTTAATTGAGTCATTTGTTTTTTTATTATTGAGTTGTAACATCTCTTTACATATCATGGATATTAAACCCTTATTGGACATGTGATTTCCAAGCATTTCCTTTTGCTGAGGCAGCTGCTTTTACACCATTTGTCAAAGTCCTGTGAGGTGCACACATGTTTAATTTTGAGGAGGTCCCATTTATCTCTTTTTTCTTTTGTTTCGTGTGCTTTGGGTGTAAGGTCCAAAAAATCACCATGAAGCACAAGGTCTTTAAGATGTTTCCCTACATTTTCTTCAAGCAGTTTTATGGTCCTTACTTTTATATTTAGGTCTCTGATCCATTTTGAGTTGATTCTTGTATAGGATGTAAGATAGGGGTCCTGTTCCATTTTTTTGGTTATAGATATCCAGGTCTCCCAGCACCATTTATTGAAGGGACTTTTTCCCCATTAACATGGACTTGGTAGGTGTCTGAAGAACTAGTTGACTGTGGAGGTGAGGGTTTATTTCTGGACTCTAAATTCTATTACACTGATCGATGAGTCTCTCTTTATCCCAGTGCCATGCTGTTTTGGCCACAGTAGCTTTGTAATATGTTTCAAGGTCTGGCAGTGAAATTCTTCCCACTTTGCTCTTCTTTTTTAGAATGCTTTTGGTTACTTGGGTGCATTTTCCCTTCCAAATGAATTTGGTAATTGCCTTTTCTATTTCTGTCAAGTAGGCTGTTGGAATTTTGATTGGTATTACATTGAGTCTATAAATCACTTTAGGTTGGATTGACATCTTCATGATATTTAGTCTTAGAGTACCACTGTTTTGTAGTTTTCCACATATAGGTCCTGTACTGCTTTGACTAAGTTGATCCCTACATATTGAGTCTTTTTGTTGCTATTGTAAGTGGAATCTTCCCCTGATTTCTCCTCAGATTGTGCAGTACTACAGTACAAGAACACTGATTTCTGCATGTGGATCTTGTATTCTGCCACTTAGCTGAACTCATTTATTGGCTCAAGTAGCTTTGTTGTAGACATTTCAGAATTTTCTAAATATAGGATCATGTCATCTGCAAATAGTGCAAGTTTTATTGTACCCTCTTCTTCTTTGGATGCCTTTAATTTTTTTTCTTCTCTAATTGCTCTAGCTAGAACTTGTAGTATGATGTTGAATAGCAATGGTGATAGTGGGCATCCTTGTCTTGTTCCTGATCTTAGATGGAAAGCTTTCAACATTTCCCCACTGAGTACCATGTTGGCTGTTGGTTTAACATATATGCCTTTTATCATATTGTGGCATTTTCCTTCTATTCATACCTTTTGAAGTGTTTTTTACCAAGAAAGAATGCTGGATTCTGTCAAATACCTTTTCTGTGTCTATTGTGATCATCATGTGTTTTTTCCCTTCAATTTTTTTTAATGTGGTGTATTATGTTGATGGTTTTTTTTATGTTGAGCTAGCTTTGCATACCAGGTACAAATCCCCCTTGGTGATGATGTGTAAGTCTTCGATAATGCTGCTGGATTCAATTTGTCAATATTTTGTTGAGAGAATTTTTGCATCTCTGTGTTCATTGAAGAGATGAGTCTGTGCTTTTCTTTCCTTGTAGTGTCTTTATCTGTCTTTGGTGTTAGGGTGATGTTGGCTTCATAAAAAGAGTGGGGTAATTTTCCCTCCTCTTCATCATGTTGGAAGAGTTTAAAAAGGATTGTTGTTAATTCTTTTGAAATGCTTGGTAGAATTCATCTCTGAAGTCATCTGGTCCTGAGCTTTTCCTTGTTGGAAGGTGTTTGATGATGGATTCAGTCTCTTTAAATGTGGTTGGTTTGTTAATTCTTGTATTTCTTGTAGTGTCAGTGTAGGTTGGTTGTGCCTTTCTAGGAATTTGCCCATTTCTAGGTTGTCATTGTTGGCATACAGTTTCTCATAGTATCATTTTTTTATTCTTTTTATTTCTGTGAGGTCAGTCATTACTTCCCTCCTTTCATTTCTGATTGTATTTATTTGCCTATTTTTCTCCTTTGGTAATCTTGCTAGCGATTTGTCAATTTTATAGATCTTCTCAAAGAACCAGCTTTTGGTTTTGATTTTCTCTATTTTCTTTTTGTTGTTGTTCTCAATTTCATTTATTTCTGCTCTAATCTTTATTATTTCTTTCCTTCTGCTTGCTTTGAGGATTGGTTTGCTGTTCTTTCTCCAATTTCTCTAGGTATTCAGTTAAGTCTTTGAGTTTAGCTCTTTCTACTTTTTTAATATAGGTGTTTAGGGCTATAACTTTCCCTCTCAAGACTGGCTTTGCTGTATCCCATAAGTTTTGGTAATTTGTGTTTTCATTTTCATTTGTCTCAATACATTTACTGATTTCACTTGCAATTTCTTCTTTGATCCACTGATCATTTAAGAGTGTGTTGTTTACTCTCCACGCAGTTGCAAACAGTTACTTTTTTCCTATCTATTCTTGATTTCTAATTTCATTCCATTATGATCTAAGAAGGTTCTTTGTATAACTTCAGTCTTTTCATATGTACTGAGACCTGCAGTATGCCCTACATGTAGTGTATCCTGGTGAAGGATCCATGGGCACGTGAGAAGAATGTATAACCTGCTGCATTTGGATGCAGCATTCTGTGTGTCTGTTAGGTCTAACTCATTTATTATTCTTTAAGTTCTCCATTTTCTTGTTGATCTTCTGTCCAGTTGTTCTGTCTCATGATGTGAGTGGTATATTAGAGCCTCCAGTGATTATTGTAGAGATGTCTGTTTCTCCCTTAAGTTTTGACAGAGTTTGTCTTATGTATTTTGGGGCACCCTGGTTAGGTACATTAATATATCTTCCTGGTGGGTTGTCCTTTTTATTAATATATAATGGCCTTCTGTGACTCATAACTTTTTTTCACTTCAAGTCTGTTTTGTCCAATAATAGTATAACTGCCCCTGCTCTTTTTTGGTTACTATTTGCATGGAGTATCTTTTTCCAACCTTTTACTTATAGCTGACTTGTATCCATGAGACAAAGATGGGTCTCTTGTAAGCAGCGTATGGATGGCTCATGTGTTTACTATTCATTACACCTCCACTGAGGCTCAGGGCCCAGCTGACACATGAACTGTCCAGAGATTCAAGTCTTTTGGATGTACACCTACCAATTCCAGCATCAACTATAGGTTCAAATAAAAGAGATAGACGAGGCATGTGTAGAGAAGTCACATTAGAGTCCAACTCTGTCACACTCGGGAGCACAAACTCCAAAGGAGGACCCAGTGGCCAGGCACCAATCTCTGGAGCTATCTGCCCTGACCATATGAGCTGGATGTCTCTGAATCCCTCAG
Source organism: Dasypus novemcinctus (assembly GCF_030445035.2). Taxonomy (NCBI): domain Eukaryota; kingdom Metazoa; phylum Chordata; class Mammalia; order Cingulata; family Dasypodidae; genus Dasypus; species Dasypus novemcinctus. Next base: position 1,349,462 of record NC_080683.1, read on the forward strand.
GTGTCCTACTATTCATGGTAGCATCTGCTTTGGCAGTCTATGACATCCTGCAGAGACATTTATAAGTGTAGCTCTCTGATGGCCTCCTGGCTTACTTTGAAGTCTCTTAGCCATATCAACTCATGTATCTTTACCTTTTCCCCCTTTAGTTCAATGTCCTTTTCCAGTTGCATCATCAGCTGGTGCTTGATAGTAATCCCTCAGTGTCAGGGAGGCTCAGTCCTGGGTGTCATGTCCCACATTGGGGGAGAAGGTAATGCATTTATATGCTGTTTAGCTTAGAGAGAGGCCACATTTGAGTAACATGGAGGCTCTCAGGAAGTAACTCTTAGGTATCCTACATCACTAGGCTAAGTTGCAAATTTAAGAGCAAAAAAGCACATAAGCATAGTCATCAATCTCAAGGATATATCAATGGACCATCTTTTTTCACTAGTCATTGCTCCTTGGGGGATTGTTGCTATAGCATTAGAGAATGTGGCAGAGCTCCCAAGGATAGGACTTCAATATTATTTCAGTTGTTATGTTATTCTCTACCCACTGTGGCAATGCCCCATGAACATTTGAACATATTTATATACCTTGTATATATCACCAGGTGAGCTTCCACCCATGTTTCCCCATCATGGACACCCCACACCAATGGTCCTCCCCTACCATAGTTGTAACCCTTCTGTGATCTAAAACTTCTTCAAAAATGAAGCCAAGAATATTTTCAAATTCACTTAATAGGAAAATGAAGTCATAATGAAAGGTTTAAACATAAATAAAATACATAATAATTTAAGAAAACTAAAACTAAAATAAGGTTAAAAAGGGGTATTTAAAAAATTAAAAATTAAAAATTTAAAAATTTAAAAAATTAAGTTTTGCCTTTCATCACCATAATATATGTTGTCCTATATGTACAGTTACATTTTCTTCCATTACTTCCCCAGTATATACCTTTTTCATTTTGTCTTCAAAGATGTTTTAGGTCACAGTAAAGTCACATATAGAATATACGGGACCCCATATATACCCAACATCCTCCCCTTTTTCCCCTTTCCTTGTTAAGAACTTTTTTACATGTGGATAATACATTTGTTACAACTGATGTACAAATATTAAAGCATAACTGCAAACTATGGTCAGTGGTTTCTATTATGGTTTACATTTTAGACCAGATACTTTCATACATTTCTGATGAAACTTAACATGGCCTGTATCTGTAATTGCAAGATCATACAGAACACTTCCTTTGCCCCCTAAATACCTACTCTTCCATTGATCCTTTTCCTCCCTCTCCCTCCCCTCAGGACCCACTGTGACCACCAGACTTCACTCCTTGAAGGACAAGATTCATAATTCTTGCAACAATGCTGATGGCTTGACACAGTAGTCTGTCCTCCCTTATTAGGAACCACCCATACTCTCCAGAGACACCCTCCCCTGTGTTTGAGAACATATCAAGGCTCCCCTGTCTGGAAGTTCAACTCCTTTCCACTCATTATGTGGGTCTCCCTCCACTGATCCAACACACTATGACCACATCATCACTTGCACTTTTTCTAGAAGACTGTCCCAGGTGTGCCCTGTCCCAAATATACCTCCCTTTAACACCCTAAACCAGTAGCCCTTCCTTTTCATATTGCCAAAACAACTTTCTCAGCATTGTAGTTTCAACCACATACCTGCCAATCCCCAGTGTTCCCCTGCTGCCTTCCCCAACCCTTCCCCCCTTTCCATGGACCAACCAAGCCATCCTCCCTACCTAGCTCCCTGTCAAACTTGCACCACCCAACCCAATAGTATCCCTACACCCTTGTCATATCCCTTCATTGCACAACTACTCACACCTTATAGATTTCACCCCTATGGGCATTGGATAACAACCTTCTATCCCTTTCTATTTCCTGTAAACCTATCTTCCAGACTCTAGCTCCCTGAGTTGGCTCACTTAGCTTAATTCTTATCAAAAAGGTCATGTAATATTTGTCCTTCAATGCCTGGCTTGCTTCATTCAACATAAGGCCCTTCAGATAGATTCATGTTATCCCATTTGTTGTATTGTATTCCTTCTTACAGTTGAATAATATTCCATTGTATGTATAGACTATATTTTGATTATCCATTCATCTCTTAATGGACACTTATGTTGATTCCAGTTTTGGCAATAGTGAATAATGCTGCTATGAACATTGTTGTGCATAATCGGTTCTTGTCTTTGTTTTCAGTTCTTTTGGATATATACCCAGCAGTGGAATTGATGGGTCTTATGACAGAACTACAGTTAGTTTTTTGAGGAAATCCCAAACTCATCCACAATGACTGGGCCATTCTCCATTCCTACCAGCAGTAGATGAGGATGTCCATTACTCCACATCCTCTCCAACACCTTAGTCCTCTGATTTTTTTAAAGTCCACCGGTGTAATGGAAGTAAGATGATATCTCATTGTAGTTTTGATTTGCATTTCCCTAGTAGTGATGTTGAGCATCTTTTCATATGCTTTTTAGCCTTTTGTATTGCTTCTTTGGAGAAGTGTCTGTTCAAATCACTTGCCCATTTTTTAAATGGGTTGTTTGTCTTTTTATTTTTGAGGTACAGGATTTAGGCCCCTATCAGATATTTTGTTACCAAATACTTTCTACCATTGTTGAGGCTGTCTTTTCACTTTTGTCACAAACTCCTTTCAGGTGCAAATGGTTTTAATTTTGAGGAGGTCCCATTTATCTATTTTTTTTCTTTTGTTTCTCATCCTTTGGATTTGAAGTTCATGAAGACATTTCCTATTACAAGGTCTGATAGAAGCTTCCCTACTTACCTTTCAAGGTCTTTATGGTCTTGGCTCTTATAATTAAATCTTTGATCCATCTTTAGTTAGTTCTTGTATGAGGTGTGAGATGGATATTCTTTTGGATATTTATATCCAGTCTCAAAGCACCCTTTTTTGAAGAGGCCATTCTCTCCCAGTTGAGTGGGCTTGGTGGCTTTGCTGAGGATCAAATGACTGTATATGCCATGATCTATATCAGAACTCTCAGTTCTTTTCCATTAGTTATTAAGTCTGTTCTTGTGCCAGTACCATGCAGTTTTGACCACTGTAGCTTTGTAATATGCTTTAAAGTCAGGTAGTGTGATTCCTCCAATTTCATTGTACTTTGTCAATATGTCTTTGAATATTCAGGGACTCTTGCCCTTCCAAATAAATTTCATGGTAAGTCTTTCCAATTCATTTTAAAAATGCTGTGTTGATTTTTATTGGGATTGCATTAAATCTGTCAATTAGTTTGGGTAGGATAGACATCTCAATGATATTTAGTCTTCTTATCCATGAGCAGGGAATATTCTTCCATTTGTTCAAGTCTTCTTTGATTTTCTTTAACAGTTCTTTGTAGTTGTCTGCGTATAAGTCATTTAGTTCTTTAGTTAAATTATTCCTAGGTATTTTGATTTTTTAGTTTCTATTGTAAATGGTATTTTTTTCTTGATTTCCTCATCAGATTGCTCATTATTGGTGTAGAGGAATGCTACTTATTTTTTCCTATTGTTCTTATAACCTTTGACTTTACTGAATGCATAAGTTCTAGAAGCTTTGTTTCTGAGGACTTTCTATGTATAGGATCATGTTGTCTGTAAATAGTGAAACTTATACTGCTTCCTTTCCAATTTTTATGCCTTTTACATCTTTTTCTGGCCTCTGCTCATGCAAATACTTGTAACACAATGCTAAATAAGAGCAGTGACAGTGGGCATCCTTCTCTTGTGTCCAATCTTAGATGGAAAGCTTTTCGGATTTCACCATTGTCTATGATTTAGCTGTGGGTTTTTCATAAATACTTTATATTATGTTGAGGAAGTTTCCTTCTATTCCTGTCTTTTGGAGTGTTTTAATCAGGAAAGGGCGTGTTTTGTCAAATGCTTTTCCTGCATCCGTAGAGATGATCATGTGTTTTTTTTCTTTTGGTCTCTTCTGGTGGTGTATTTTATTGATTGATTTTCTCATATTTAATGCTCCTTGCATAACCAGGATGAAAGCTATTTAGTCATGGTGTGTAATTTGCTCGATGTGTTGTTGAATATGATTAGCAAATATTTTGTTAAAGGTTTTAGCATCTGGTTCATTAGAGATTGGTCTGTAGTTTTCCTTTCTTGTAGCATCTTTGGGTTTGGTATTAGGGTAATGTTGGCATCCTAGACTGAGATAGTCGATGTTCCTTCTACTTCTATTTTTTGAAAGAGTTTAAGCAGGATTGGTGTTAGTTCTTTCTGGAATGTTTGGTAGAATTCACATGTGAAACTGTCAGGTGCTGGGCTCTTCTTAGTTCAGAGGTTTTTGATGACTGATTCTATCTCTTTACCTGTGACTGGTCTGTTGAGTTCATTTTTCTTCTTTCACTGGTGTAGACTACTTGTGTGTTTCTAGGAATTTGCTCATTTCCTCTAAATTATTCTTTTTGGCATATAATTTTTTAAAGTATCCTCTTAAGATACACTTTGTTTCTGTGGGGCCAGAGGTGATTTCCCTTTCCTCATTTCTTATTTTATGTATTTGCATCTTCTTTTGTTTTCTTTGTTAGTGTAGCTAAGGCTTTGTCAATTTTATTGATCTCTAAGAACCAGGTTTTGGTTTTATTTTTTGTAGTCCTTATTTTCAATTTCATTTAGTTCTGCATTAATCTTTGTTATGTCCTCCATTGTAATTCCTTTGGGGTTAGCTTGTTGTTCGTTTTCTAGTTTCTCCAGGTGTGCAGTTAGGTCTTTGATTTTAGCACTTCTTTTTAATATCAACACTTATGGCTATGAATTTTCCTCTCAGTACAGTTTTTGCTGCATCCTATAGGTTATACTATGTTGTGTTATTTCATTCATTTCAAGGTAGTTACTGATTTCTTTGCAATTTTCTCTTTGAACCACTGATTGTCTAAGAGTGTATTGTTTAACTTCCATGTCTTTATGCCTAATCTGCTTCTCTGCCCCTTGCTGATTTCCAGCTTCAGTCCATTGTGTCAGATAAGTTACTTTGTGTAATTTAAATCTTTCTGAATTCATTGAGAGCTGTTCTGTGGCCTAGCATATGGTCTATCCTGGAGAATGATCCATGTGTTCTCAGAAAGATTGTGTATGGCACAGTATTTGAGTGTAATGTTATGTGTATGTCAATTAGGTCCAGATCCTCTAATGTATTATTTAGGGTCATTGCTTCTTTATTGATTCTCATTGAGATGTTCTGCCTAATGGTAATAATGGTGTGTTAAAGTTCCCCAGAGTAATTGTAGAGGCATGTATTTCCCCACTTAGTTATTTCCCTTATTTGTCTCATGTATTTTGAGGTTCCCTGGTTTGGAGCATAAATGTTTTTGATTGTTCTTTCTTCTTGATAGATTTCTCTCTCTCTTTTTTTTTTTTTTTAATATATAGTGTCTATTTTTGTCTCTTATAGTTTTGCATGTAAAGTGTATTTTGTATGGTTTTTCTATAGCTACTCTCACCTTCTTCTGATTATTGTTTGCATGTACAATTGTTTTCCATTCATTCACTTTCTGTCTCCTTGAATCCCTGCGTCCTTGATGATTTTATTGTAGGCAGCATATGGATGGTTCATATTTCCTTATCCATTTTGCCAATCTGTGTGTCTTGACTGAAGAGTTTAAGCCTTTAACATTAAATGTTATTACTGTCAGGGAATTATTTATATTAGCCACATTTTTTTAGACTTATATATGCCATATGTTGTTTTTATTTCTCTTCTTATCTTTTTATTCTTACACCCTCCTCCACTTCTCTCCTTTTTTTCCTTTCATCCTAAATAACTCCCTTTAATTTTTTTTTAAAGATTTATTTTTTATTTTATTTATCTACCCTTTCCCCCCAACCACCCTGTAGTCTGCTCTCTGTGTCCATTTGCTGCGTGTTCTTTGTCCACTTCTGTTGTTGTCAGTGGCATGGGAATCTGTGTTTCTTTTCATTGCATCATCTTGTTGTGTCAGCTCTCTATGTGTGTGGTGCCATTCCTGGGCAGACTGCACTTTCTTTCACACTGGGTGGCTCTCCTTATGGAGCACACTTCTTGTGCCTAGGGCTCCCCTTTGCAGGGGGCACCCCTGTGTGGCATGGCACTCCTTGCGTGCATCAGCACTGCATGTGGGCCAGCTCCACATGGGTCAAGGAGGCCCAGGGTTTGAACTGTGGACTTCCCATGTGGTAGGCGGATGCCCTACCCACTGGACCAAGTCCGCTTCCCTCCTTTTAGTATTTCTTGAATGTCAGGTTTCTTATTGACAAATGCTGTTAATTTCTCTTTATCTGTTAATATATTGCTGTCTCCTTCATTTTTTGAATGCCAGATTTGCTGGATAGAGAATTTTTGGCAGGAAGTTTTTTCTTTTAGCACCTTAACTCTGTCATACCACTGCCTTCTTGCCTGTATGGTTTCAGATGGGAAATCAGCACTTAATCTTTTTGAGCTACCCTTGTATGTGATGGATCTCTTTTCTCTTGCTACTTTCAGTATTCTCTCTTTGTCATGAGCATTGAACAATTTGACAAGTATATGTCTTGGGTAGAGGTGTTGGGATTTATACTTTTTGGGTCATGCTGTACTTCCTGGACATGTACATCCCTCTCCCTCAGTAGGGTTGGCAAGTTATCAGCCATCATTTCCTCCAGCACTGCTTCTGTCCCCTTTTCCTTCTCTTTTCCCTCTGGGATGCCTACAGTGCATATGTTTCTGTGATTCAAATCCTTAGGTCCCTGCTGGTTTTTTTCTGTCTTTTCATCCTTCTGTTTTGCTATCTGATTTCACATGTACTGCCTTCCTCCTCACTGATTCTTTCCTCTGTCTGTTCACATCTGCTGTTTTGTGGTTTCAGTGTATTTTTGATTTCCTGCATTGTGGCATTAATTAACATCATATCCATTATCTTTTTATGTATGTATGTTTTCAATTTCTTCAGTATGTTCTCCCAGTGTCTTTTTTTTTTAAGATTTTAAAATTTATTTTTCTCCCATAGGTGTGTCAGTCTCTACCTACCTTCTTCATCACTTTTCCTGGCAGTCCTCAAGGTTGTTTTTTGGGGGGAAGCAGGCTTGGCCCAATGAATAGGGCATCCACCTACTGCATGGGAGGTCCACAGTTCAAACCCCAGGCCTCCTTGCCCCATGTGCAGTGCTGATACATGCAGGGATTGCCATGCCACACAAGAGTGTCCCCTAAGTAGGGGAACCCCATGTGCAGGGAGTGTGCCCCAAAGGAGAGCTGCCCAGCTTGAAAGAAAGTGCACCTGCCCAAGAATGGTGCTGCACACACAGAGAGCTGACACAACAAGATGATGAATAAAAAAGAAACAGATTCCAGGTGACACTGATAAGGACAGAAGGGGACACAGAAGAACACAGCAAATGGACACAGAGAGCAGACAACTGGGGGGAGGGGAAGGGGAGAGAAATAAAAAAATGAATCTTTAAAAAAAGTTTTTTGATATTTGGTCCTCTAGAATATCCTCCCAGTTGTCTCTGTTCCCTTGAAAAAAATGCTAGCCCATAGGAAAGGAAAGAGATAAGAGAAGAAGAAGAATAGTAATAATAATGCAAAAAAGGTAAAGAGGAACTGCATAAGAGCTAGGAAACTAAGGAATATAAGTAAAAAACCATAAAAAATACAAAGGAATAAGAATAAGAAGAGTTGGAATAGAAAAAATTAAACAAGAATGAAAATAGAAAAAAAATAGAATGAATTAAAATGCCAGGCACATCAGAAGAAAGTAGAAGGAAAGAAAAAGGAAAGAGAGAAAAAATTAAGACCAAAGAGGAACTGGTAGAATGAAAGAAAAGCAACAGAAGTCAGAAGGCAGAAAAACAAAAGGAATAGAAATAAAATAGGTTGAAAAATGAGTTTTAAAAAAGGAACAAAGAAAGGGAAAAGAACAGAGAAAACAAAAGAGTAACAAAGAAGCCACCCCAAAAGAGCAGCCTTCCCTCTTAGGCCCCCAGAGACCTCATAGGCTGCTGGTGTTCATCAGTCAGTCACCTACAGCCTGCCTTCCACAGGTGATGCATTCAGTTTTACCAAGTGAAATAAAGGAAAAAGGGAAAAAAATCCAAGAAACCATTAAAGAAACAATAAAATCTCAGCCTTATGGCCCTGTCATGAGGTGCTCACAGTGCACCTACTCTCTCTGGATCCCGTCACTCAGGAGGTACCAGAGCTCCAACCAGGCACCCACATGCAAGGCAGGGGCTTCCCTCTTGTGCTACAGCAGCTCTATGAGCTAAACAGGCTTTTGGAAGCTTGTCTGGCTCTTCCTGGCCCTGTTTCCCTTCAGAGTTGGACTTTCTAACAGCTTTCAGGGGCTGGGCAAGTTGAGTGCCCACCCTGCCCCTCCTTGATCGAGTTCCTCTCTCCCAGGGTGGCTGGGTATGACAGCCTGCCTGAGTAGATTCCCTCTATGCTTGCCCCAGGGCCACCCCGATGCTGGCTGGTGTCCTCCTTGTAGGGTGGCACCATGTGGGAGCGCAGCGACAGCAAGGGTCGGCTCGTCTCCAGGCGCCGGTGCGAGTCGGACCCGGGTGGCGGGAATGGGCGTTAAGACCCTCCGCTTGGGGTTCGGGCATACTGCCTGCCCCTCTGCCCAGCTGCACCCGCTTCCCCCTCGGTGGCCTAACCCCGCTTCTCCCCCGTGGGCCACCGCCGCGCCATGACTGCCCCGCCTCGCTGCCGCCGAGAACCCTGGCTACCCTGTCTTCTGCCCGCAACCAGTGATGAACCCCTGCACGAACCTATCAGCCATCTGCCGCCCCCCGGCCACGCCCCCTGCCCCTCCCCCATCTTCGCCCTATATTAACCACTGTACTTCCTGAATAAATCAGACTTGCGCACAGATCCTGGTCTCCTCGGTAGTCTTCTTCCTACTGCGCGTCCTCCGCACCTTGCCGGCCCCGGAGCACCTTCTCGGAAGGCCCCTCCGTGTGTTGCAGCCCTCCGCCCGAGCCCACACCACCCCTGCAGCGGCCCTCCGGGCGAGCCCACACTGCAACATTTGGCGTCCAACGTGGGGGCAACAACTTCCCGGCCGGACCCCCACCCACCTTGCCCACAAGGTAAGGACCCCCGTCTTCGCTAGGCCCCGCCATCGGCGCCATGGGCGGCCATCTTTCCTCCTGCCAGGCACCTCAGGTTAGGGCCCTTGCTGGCCTTTTATTTTTTATTTTTTATTTATTTATTTTTTTTTAATTTCTTATGTATTTTATTCTTACAGATATTGTCCCAAATGCTACTTTCTTGCAATCTTACTTTTATTTATTTTTTTTTTAATTTTTTTATTTTTTATTGACTTTGCAATAATATCACATTAAAAATATATATGTGAGGTCCCACTCAACCCCACCCCCCCACCCCCCCTCTCCCCCCCCCAACAACACTCGCTCCCATCATCATGACACATCCACTGGACTTGGTAAGTACATCTTTGGGCACCTCTGCACCTCATATACATTGGTTCACATCATGGCCCATACTCTCCTCTATTCCATCAAGTAGGCCCTGTGAGGATTTACAATGTCCGGTGATTACCTCTGAAGCACCATCCAGGGCAGCTCCATGTCCCGAAGACGCCTCCACCTCTCATCTCTTCCTGCCTTTCCCCATACCCTTTGTCCATTATGTCCACTTTTCCCAATCCAATGCCACCTCTTCTATGTGGACACTGGATTGGTTGCTTGCTGGCCTTTTAGACACCAATCATATGAATGTCTCAGTAAAGCAGCTCCAAACGTACTGGGACCTTTTGCTGCCTTTCAACCCCTGGCTCTCCACTTGCCAGCTGTGGGACCCGGACACGTACACTAACCTCATTGACTACATCACGGCGGCTATGGAGTATGAGAACAAACGTTTTCCCCCCAGCCTTCTCCCCACGCTCATCGCCATTCGCTCATGCCTCCAGGGCACCCCCGTCAATCGGGACGCTTTCCACTGCACCTGTGGTAAGAGCAAGGGAGAGGGGTCTCAGTCAGTGATTCCAACACCGAGTCCTTGTCCAGCTGCCTCAACAACGCCCTGGACTCTTGCCCGCCCAAACCGGACGCGCCTTCCTCACCCTGCGGCGGCTTGCTCGGTCGGTAGAGGTGGGGTCTGGCTGCGGACGAGGGGTCGGTCCAGCTCTGGACGAGGGGTCGGTCCCGCTTGGGATGAGGGGTCGGTCCGGCAGCAGACGAGGGATCGGTCTCACAAGGGGTTGCGCGGTTTGGCTGACGGGGTCGCCCGGCGAAGCCAGCGACGAAGGGGTCACCCGGCGAAGCCGGCGACGAAGGGGTCGCCCGGAGAAGCAGGCGATGTAGGGGTCGCCCGGAGAAGCAGGCGACGAACTGGGGACAAGGGAGGCCAGGCCCTTGTTGGGGGCTCTCAGGACTGGAGGGCGCACGGCAGAAGAACTACTGCGGAGACAAGGTAAACACGCAAGTCCAACTTTATTGAGGGAGAGGCAACAGTTTTATAGGGGCTGGGGAAGGCTGATTGGTCGAAGCCACGCCCTGTTCTGATTGGTTGCCGGTGAAAGGTCAGTGGGCGGTACTGGACGGGGGAGGGGTGGTGGTTAGGGATTGGCTGTCGCTGTTGCTGGGGGAAGGGGCAGGGTTTAGGGATTGGTGGCTGCTGTTGCTGGGGTGGAGGGCAGACTTGAGTTTCCCGCCCACGCCTGGCTGTTGCTGCTGTCGGGGGGAGGGAAAAGGGCAGACTGGATTTTTCCGCCCTGCGCCTGCGCAGGGAGAAAGAAGAAGAAGGGTGCTGCCCTACAGGCATCATGTGGTGCCATCCGGGAGGAGGGGCGGCCGCGGAAGCATTGCTGCCGAGAAGGGGAGACCCGAGGGCACTCTGCGCCCATGCCGAGCTCCCTTCAGGGGTGGCGGTGAGTCCGACCAGCCACCCTATTATGGGGGCAGCGGCTTGGCCTGCCGCGGCTGCTCCCCCGCCAGGCCAGCAAACCACACTTCAGCCCGAGGGGTGACCGCATCGCCCCAAGATGGCGAACTTCCGCCTTCTTCTTGGGAGGATAAAGGGAAGTCCCTCCCCCTATACCCACCCCCTCCGGCCACGGCGCCATCATGGCCCCCGCCGGAAGAGGAGCGGCCGCCATCTTACAAGCCGCCTACCCCCTGGGGCAGCCCGCCATCTTGTGAGGCGCCACCATCTTGGGACGAGCCACGTTCTCGCCCCACCCCCTGGGCACCCCCCGCTGTGGATCCCTCATCCGCCAGAGGGCCCATGGGTAGTTGGCCCCCGCGGGCAGAGGCCCCCGCGCATCAGACGCCGCTCTTATACCCGCTGAATGCCGCCCCCTCGCGGCACCGTCCGCAGGATTGGTACCCCTTTACAGCCGACGAAATAAAAAACCTCTGCAAGGCTGTTAAAGAGGACGGCCTCGGTAGCCCATACGCCCAACATTTGCTTGAGGAGCTTAGCACTCAGCTCGCGGTTCCGTATGACTGGGTTTCCCTCGCTCGGGCCATTCTAACCCCCGGCCAATTCATCGACTGGCGTGCTCACTTTACATCAGAGGCAGAAAAGCAAGTGGCACACAATGCCCATGTCGGGGCTCGCCATCCCCCGGACGCTTACACAGGCACGGGCCAATTCGCCAATCTGGCCCAATATCACAACCCCCCCCCCGTGAGTTCTGGCTCCAACTTCACGAGCTGGCTTTATGCGCTTTCCGCAGCTGCTCCGCCACCAGACCTGAGCCACTTGCCAAGCTAGTCCAACGAAAAGACGAAGACTTCACCGACTTTGTATCCCGGGTTCAGGAGGCCTGCAAGCGCAAGGTCCCTGGTGAGCGTGCGCAACAAACCCTTGCCTGTGAACTCATTCTGGAAGGGGCCACCAATGCCTGCCGACAAGCCATCCTACCAATGAAGGAAAGGGGAGTACACGACTGGATCCTGGCCTGCTCCCACATAGACCCACAGGCCACCGTCCTGGCTCAGGCCATAGCCACGGCCATGTCCCTCTCCTCCGACTGCTTCAAATGCGGAGAAACTGGACACTTTGCCCGCGAATGCCCTCATGCCACCCGACCACGACCATCCACGAACACGCCTCGAGACACCGGAGGAGCCAGACCACGCACGCCTCCCACCCCATGTCCCCACTGCAGCAAAGGATACCATTGGGCCCGTGACTGCCACACTGCCAACAGCCAACGGCAGCCTTTAAATGCGAGAGGGGGCAGGCCTCAGCCCTGCCAGCAAGAGGCCGCTCACCCACGCCACCACCCCCTGCCATAATGTGGACTGTTCCAGTGGGACCCAAGAAACCAATAATGGAGTTAGAGGTTGAAGGCCAATGGTTCGAGGGAATCCTTGACACCGGGGCAGAAATATCCTGCTTCCCAGAAACAGCCGCACACAACTGGGGTGTGCTCCCCAGCCCCCGTGTCATTGGAGCCACCGGAACAGCTCCCTCATTCCAAACCAGCTGAGATCTTATTTGGAAGGACAAGGAAGGCCACCAAGGCACCTTCCGCCCCCTTGTCCTGCCTGGCATCGACAATATCCTCTGGGGCCGGGATGTCCTCTCGAACTGCGGAGCCATTCTATCCACGGCTCCCCTCAATGATATACGCCACTGCTCGCATTACACCTCCAGCACCCACTCCTCTTGAATGGGATACTGAGGAGCCCATTTGGGTGGAGCAGTGGCCCATCTCATCCCAGAAACTGTTAGTTCTCCGAGCTCTTGTCTATGACCAGCTCGACGCAGGACACATTGAGCCATCCACCAGTCCGTACAACTCACCCGTCTTCGTCATTCAGAAGAAGTCAGGCAAGTACCGGCTCCTCCACAACCTGCATGAGATCAACAAGCACATCTGCCCAATGGGCTCCCCCCAAATGGGGTGCCCCCACCCCACGGCTATACTTAGACACTGGTGCGCCACCTCCATCGACATCAAGGACTGTTTCTTCTCCATTCCACTGCACCCAAAAGACCGTCCAAAATTCGCCTTCACGCTCCCGTGCACCAATCACCAAGAAGTAGCTGAGCATTACCAATGGTGAGTCCTCCCGCAAGGAATGCGAAACAGCCCGGCCATCTGCCAGCTTTATGTCAATAAGGCAATTCAGCCATTAAAGAACTTTGCATACATTGTTCATTACATGGACGACCTTCTCGTGGCATGAAACCCCCGGAGGCCTCCAAGCCATCGTCACGGCATTACTGCGCCATCTCAACGACCTTGGCCTACAAGTCCAACAAGATAAGGTACGCATGGAGCTCCCCTTCACCTTTCTAGGCTTTAACATCCACAACACCATCATGCCTGCGGCCCCCCAACTGGCCATTCTGCAGAAGCTATCTCTGACAGAGCTACAGCAAATCTGTGGGCACATCAATTGGCTCTGTTCGGCTCTCCCGATCACCACCGCTCAACTACAACCCCTCTTCGCCCTCCTGCAAACCGACCAAGACCCTCCACAGGCCATAACAAAGAAAATCGCTATTACCTTGGCTGCGCAGGAGGCCATCCGAGCTGTCAATGATGCCCTGAGAGAATGCCAACTTCAGCGTCACGACCCCAACTGAGCCATCTTGGTGCTGATCCTGCCTACCACGGGTACGCCCACCGGGCTCCTCTGGCAGAAGGGGCCCCTTCTCTGGCTCCATACCGCCAAAAGCAAGCTCAGAAAAATCGGCCCGCAAGTCACCCTCTGGATCTCCTTGGCCATTGACCTCGTCCGGCAATGCACCCACACATATGGTACTCCCCCTGACACCATTGTGTGGCTGCTTGATGCTAAGAAAACCACCGCGCTGCTTCTGTCCAGTCCAGACATGCAAGTCCTTGCGGAACTCTTCCATGGCGAATTTGACAACCACTACCCCAGCCATCGGCTGCTTCAGGGCATCTCCCAGTTATCCTTCATCCCTCCGCCGCACCACCCCTTCCCGTCTCGCTGCCCCTACCCACATGCCACCACCGCCTTCACTGACGCCTCCAAGCACAAGTTCGCAGCTGTCATCTACTTGCCTGGTACGTCAGAGCCTCAAATACTCATCCACATCAACGTGAACTCTGTCCAGGTAGGAGAGCTCCAAGCTGTCGTCCTAGCTCTCCACGCCTGTCCCAACAGACCCCTCAACATCTTCACCGACAGCCTGTACACCTTGCAAGTCTGCCAAGTCTTGGCTTTTGCCACGTTTTTTCCTGCCAAAAGGCCTATCGACCAAGCACTCCTAACTCTCCAAAGTCTCTTGGAAAACCACACGGCGCCCTGGTACATCGCCCATGTGAGGAGCCATTCTGGCCTTCCTGGACCTATCGCCGCCGGCAATAACCTCGCCGATCAAGCCGTCCAAGCCCTCCCAGCCTCAGTAGAGCACTCGGGAGGCCGACCGCCCGCTCCTCCACCTGGTGACCTTCTCAACCAAGCCAAGCTACTCCACTCTCTATTTCACTTCTCTGCCAGGAGCCTTCACAAGTTGTTCCCAGAACTTTCCATCCAGGCCTGCAAGCACATGGTCAGATGCTGCCAAACCTGTGCACCCCTTCTGCCCCTTGGGCTGCTACAGCTGCAAGGAGTTAATCTGCTTGGGCTACGCCCCAATGCCTGATGGCAAATGGACGTCACCCACGTACCCCAGTTCAGCAGGCTCAAGTATCTCCATGTGGCCATCGACACCTCCCATCTGTGCTATGCCGTTCCCCTCCCAGGAGAAACAGCCAAGCCCTGCATTCAGGCCCTCAGACAAGCCATCCTCTTCATGGGAGTCCCATGGGACCTGAAAACCGACAATGGACCAGCATATCGCAGCGCTTCCTTCGCCACGTTCCTGAGGCTATACAACATCACTTATCACTTTGGAATTCCATTCAACCCCCAAGGTCAAGGCATGGTTGAACGCACTCATCTCTTCCTTAAGCATCTTATTCAAAAGGAAAGGAGCAACCATCCCCGCCACACACCTGGAGAAATTGTCACCTCTGCCTTAATCCACCACAACCTCCTCTGCTTTGATGAGTATGGCCTTTCCCCAGTACATGCTCATTGGGGCCCGTCCTACTGGCCCACACAGGCCCCCCTTGTTCAGTGGAAAGACCCCAAGACTAACATCTGGTCTGGGCCTGCCCCCCTCCTTGCCCAGGGAAGGGGTTTTGCTTGTCTCTTTCCAGATGACGCCGCCCAGCCCATCTGGATCCCAGGACGCCTCATCCAGCCCGCCACCGCCAAACCGCCTGACCCGGAGAGAGAAACGTCGCCAGCGACACCTCGCCCCTCGGATGGCCATGATGACCCTGAATGCCGAGCCCGACCCTCTCCGCCAACAAGTTCTGTGGCTACTCCACCTAGCCCAAGCTGAAAGGGCCCGGCGGCCGCCGCCACCCACCTTCACCCCCCCCCCCCAAGACAGGCTTCTCGAACGTGCTGCCTGGCGAGGCCCCCCCCCAACAAAATGAACGCTGGCCCTTCCTCTTCCACCTTCTTCGGCGCTGAATAAAAGAAAAGGGGGAAATGTAGGGTGGCACCGTGTGGGAGCGTGGCGACAGCAAGTGTCGGCTCGTCTCCAGGCGCCGGTGCGAGTCGGACCCGGGTGGTGGGAACAGACGTTAAGGCCCTCTGCTTGGGGTTCGGGCATACTGCCCGCCCCTCTGCCCAGCTGCACCCACTTCCCCCTCAGTGACCTAACCCCGCCTCTCCCCGAGGGCCACCGCCACGCCATGACAGCCCCGCCTCGCTGCCACCGAGAACCCTGGCTACCCCGTCTTCTGCCCGCAACCAGTGATGCACCCCTGCACGGACCTATCAGCCATCTGCCGCCCCCTGGCCACGACCCCTGCCCCTCCCCCATCTTCGCCCTATATTAACCGCTGTACTTCCTGAATAAATCAGACTTGCACACAGATCCTGGTCTACTCGGTAGTCTTCTTCCTACCGCGCATCCTCCGCACCTTGCCAGCCCCAGAGCACCTTCTCGGAAGGCCCCTCTGTGTGCTGCAGCCCTCCGCCCGAGCCCACACCGCCCCTGCAGCAGCCCTCTGGGCGAGCCCACACTGCGACACTCCTGAAGATTCAAAGGGGGCTGAGGTTTCCAAACCCACAGAAGGGAAACCATTCCCCACCCTGCACCAGACCCCCTTCCTCCAGGGAATGCTCCCTCCCCCTCAGCTGGCCTTTGAGAACCAGGGGGTCTATGGAGGCTATTTGCCTTGAGGGTGGGGCTTTCCCACCACCTTTTCCAACCACAGGGGTGAGCACCTCACGGTTTTCCCTTGAGCTCTTTATCTCTGCCCAGCTCCCTCCTGAATGATGCCTGCTGCCTCCTGCTCCTTGGATTCCCAAAACAGCTCACTCAAGTTAGGCTCCTGCCCCTCTCTGCCATTTTTTTCAAAAGAGATGAGCAGTGCCCACTTCCATTGACACCATTTTCCAGATTAGTGCATCTACAAATTTTTAATCTGCTCAGTGAGTGAAAGGAAAACATGAGCATGATGTCTCCCCAAGTAGAGAATATCAACAAAGGGCCAGAAAGTATACATTTATTGGAAATAGAAATTTTGGAGTTGAAAAATAGAATGACATGAGAACTTCTCTAGAGGTGGTCAACAGCTGTTTCCCTGACTAAAGATCTAAACAACTCCCTCAGCAGCCTGGGGTGTGCACCGTCCTATTTCAGTCCTTCCTCATCCAGATCATGTGCACTACAAAAGATGTAGCAGTGAGACCTAGTTTTCTTATTAATTTTACTGGTCACTAGTGATGTTGAGTGAATTTTCATACCCTTGCTCGTGCTTAACTCACTGCAGATCCTGTGATTTAGGGTATAAAGAGGAGGGGACTTGGTCAGTTATTGTGTTTTCAGAAACCTCTGCTTCCTTCTGAGAACCAAAAACTGCACCCAGCCTGAATGAAAATACACCAATGGAGAAAAAGCTCCATACGCAGAGATATTCCACATCCTGGCCTCTGCATCCCCATGAGATTTACAGGGAAATATTGCCCTCCATTAACAGGGAGAATTATGACTCAAATTTCTCCAAACCCCAATATCCCTCAGGGAATCCCACATATTCCTACCCAAGTCAGCCAGATCTCAATGAAAGCTCTCCTCATGTTATATAAATTAGTCTACCCCAGTCTCACAAGGGAGAAAGGTGATTGTTTTCTCTATTAAAGACACTTATTGAAGCCATTTAAATTGGAGAATCAGTTTTTCCATTTCTGTAAGCATATTTTTGCTGCTGGGATTTTTATAACTATTATATTGAATTTGTAGTTCCCTGTGGGTAGTATTGATATTAGAACAATACAGTCTTATCATCATTGAACAATAGATTTCTTGCCATATGTTTAGGTCTTGATTAGTATCATTCAGTTATGTTTGCTAGTGTTCATGTGTTTTACCCTTTCATTAAATTCATTTTAGCTATTTTATTTGTTAGCAGCTGATATTGAGTGGACTAATTTTTTTTGTTGTGCTGTATAAATAAAATTGACTTTGTGCATTTATCTCCTATGATGCAAGTTTGCTTAATGCTTTTTATTGTTGCATTAGTGTTGTTGTGGCTTCTTTGGAATTATGTATTTAAAGGAGTATGTCATCTATAGGGATAACTTTCCTTCTTCCATTCCAATATGGATGACTTTATTTCTTTTTCTTATCCAATTGCTCTGGCTCGAACTTCTAATACAGTGTTGAAAATCAGTGAAGAAAGTGAGTTAAGTTGTCTTGTTCATGAACTGTTGGGAAAGATTTTCAGTATTTCACTATTGAGTGTGATGTTAGCTGTGGATTTTTAAAATGCAGCTGTGAACAGAGTAGAATGACTTCCACAAATGACCATCCACGTAGTGAGCAGCAGAAAGTCCCCAGATTATAGGCATCCTGTGAGTGCATTTCTGAAATCCTGGAATGTGAGTTATTTGTAGAATACCTACATTTTTGAGGTTTTGAAGAACTTAATTCTCGCTAATATCCATATGTCAAGGTTTAATAATATCATGATAGACTATGCCTGAAATATTTCGATGTGGTAATATTGTAGTCCAGATAGAAATGACGCTGAACCTATTTGATTATGAATCAAAACCAATATAAAATTTTCTAAATTTGCTGAATATGAACCATGATTGCTAACAGTAAATATGTATGAAAATAGATTGATTTAAAATTAAATAGAAAATAACTGTAGTCATAAAGTATAAGAAACTAAAATCTAATGATTGTAGGAATACAATGCATTAAATATACAAAAACAAGATAATTCAGAAATGAAATATAGCATAACTTATTGAAATGACATACATATTGTTTTTGAATATATATAGACTTTTATAGATCATTGATTTTGGAAATCTATAGACGTATAGAGAATGACTAGATTTTGGCAACATGGTAATGTTTCTCAAGAGAGGAGTACATGTAAAAAGAACATTCAGTAGTCAGATGGAGAAAGAAAATAGACAAGAAAAGGTGCGGTAGAGGTAATGAACTGAGTGAAGACCCTTCTTGGAAGAGTGATGGAAGTATAGAATCTGAAAATATCAGGAAGAAAGCTTCCATACTTTAAAATATTTCATAAAACATGTAGAAAGAGAAACAGAGCTGTATTGTTAGAAAGCTATTTTCAGTCTCACTTCTGTCTATAAAGTTTATTTAATCATATGAAAAGCAAGAGAAAAAACATTATTTTCAAGTATCAAAGTAATATAGGGAGAAAAGGAGTAGGTGCAGAGTAATCCACAACAAATGAATGAAAGTTCTTTGTCGTGATCTATATTATATACTGAAATATACTTTCTGAAAAGTAGAGAACAGGCATTAAGAAAATGAAATAATACATGGTAAGATATCATAAATTTACAAAACTCAAAAAGTGAATGAGAAGAAATAAGAAAAACGGAAATACAGCTCAAAATTGAAGTATAATCTCTAAGAAATAGGGTGATAAGATAAAGCTTAAGTAGATAGAAAAAGTGAAAAGCTGAAAGGGCTGAAAAATTAAATGGAGAATGTTAAAGATTAAAGAAAAACAGTCAAAAGTTGAGGAATGGTTCAGATGATCTACTAGCCAAACCCTGGGTGCCTGAAGCCGGAAGTGGGTGGGGCCATCCCCAGTCTGAGAGGCCTCGGGTGGGCCCTGAGGTCTGGGTGGGGCCTGCATGTGGCAGTGCTGGAAGCTGCCCTGCCCCTCCCTCCCATGATGCTCAGCTCCAGGCCGCAGACATTGGCAGATGGTGTCCAGGCTCCTTCAGCCTGGCCTTTGGTGATGGCTGTGACTCCTCAGGTGCTAGGCTGCCTTGAGCTCTGTACCCTGGGGCATTTGTGGGAGGTGTTACTCCTGTGCAGTGGGGAGAGTTCAGACCTGTGCTGAGTCTCATCCTTTAATACTGGACCTCCTGCTACTGGAGCGGGAGATGGTGCATTCGTCTGGGTGGACCTGGGGGACTCCAGATCACTGATTTGTCAATTAAAGTAAGTCCATGAACTGGGTTTCCACAGAGCCATTAAACAGATGGATGAGCTCCAGGATGACTGTGTGCTCTCCCTTGTTGAGGGCAGTTCTGGTTTATGTCCTTTGTCCTGCCTTTTCATGTCACCCCCTCTCACTAAGAGTATCCTGATGTGACTTTATGTTACATGGTCAAACTATTAGGTCTATTTTGGGCATTTCTTTAAGAAAGGTTGACTTAATGACTGAATGATTTAAGTTAAAAAAACTTGCAAAACATAGGGTGTACAATGAGACACAGGCATATATACTTGTGTCCGATGGCTTATCCAGCAAGGAGGTGTGTGAAATTGGTAAGTGGGTGTCTGGGCAGTGGCAGAACTGAGGGAACAGGGCCTGGATGAGAGAGGGAGGCTTACCTTTCATTGTGTAGCTTTTTCAACATTTGATTTTTATTAAAATGAGTGTTTTTCCTACAAAATACACAATAATAAGATTCTGGGAAGGGACCATTATAGGCATTTGTCCTGTTATGTGAATTTCCCTTCTAGGAGACCTCTAGTCAGCTGTACAATCCCAGGCAATGGGACAAAATTTTGTTTTTATGTTCATGAGAAATATTGGTATGTGGTTTCCAGTCTTTTAATATCTTTTCCTGGTTTTGCCGTTGGGGTAATGTTGGCCTCATCTAGTGAGTTAGGAAGTGTTCCCTCTGCATTGTTTCTGAAAGAGATTGTGGGGATTTGGTTTCATTTTTCCTTAAATGTTTGGTAGAATTTGCTATTGAACTATCTGAACCAGGTCCTTTGTTTTTTGGAATGTTATTAATGATTCAAATTTTTAATGGTTATAGGGATATTCTGATGATATATTCTTGTGTGAGTTTTGATAATTTACATCTTTCAAGAACTTTTGAGTCATTACATCTAAGTTACCAAATTATTGAACATAAGGATGTTCATAGTCTTGTTTGATTATCCTTTTAATGTCTGTGGAAGCAGTAGTGTGATGACCCGTCTTTCATTCCTGGTATTAGTAATTTTTATCTTCTCTATTTTATGTTTGGTTAGCCTAGCTAGAGATTTACTAGTTTGATTAGATATTTTCAAACAACAAACTAAGGCTTTAGTTTGGGCATATATTTTCATTTATATTTCATTAATGTGCAGGAGTGCACTTGCTGGGCCGTATGATAAGTTTATGTTTAGTTTTATAAGAAACTGCTAATTTTCAGAGTGACTGTACCATTTTACATTCCCTTATGCAATGTA
The DNA here is from genome assembly GCF_030445035.2 of Dasypus novemcinctus. Classification (NCBI taxonomy): domain Eukaryota; kingdom Metazoa; phylum Chordata; class Mammalia; order Cingulata; family Dasypodidae; genus Dasypus; species Dasypus novemcinctus. Next base: position 1,370,159 of record NC_080683.1, read on the forward strand.
TGAGAAATTCAGTTTTTCTGCATTCTCACCAGCATTTGGTATTGTCACCTTATGTTTTAGTTGTTTTAATAATGTGTAGTTACATATCATAATGGTGTAGTTTGCATTTCCCTAATGGCTAATTATATCCAGCATCTCTTCCTGTACTTAGTTCCCATCCATTCATCTACTATGGTGAAATGTTTGCTCATATATAGTGCCCATTTTCTAATAGGATTGTTTTTTTAAATAATTTTTTTATTTCCCCTCCCCCCTTGCAGCTTTCTTGCTGTGTCCATTCTCTGCACACTCTTTTGTGGGTTTTTTTTGCTTGTCTCTCTCCTTTGTTGTGGGACCTGGCTGAGTCAGCTCTCCACAGTGCCTGTGGGACAGGCTGTGATCCACAGCCTGTGGGCAAGCCTGCCTTCACAAGGAGGCCCTGGGTTCTGGGATGTGAACCCAGGGCCTCCCATATGGTAGATGGGAGCCCAACTGATTGAGCCACAGCCGCTTCCCAGGATTGTTTTTTCATGGTTGAATTTTGAGAATTTTGGAAATTCTTTTGATTTATTCTAGATATCTGGGTTTTTTTTTTTGGTATTAGGCCCACGGGTTGAACCTAGGACCTCATTAGTGGGAAGCCAGTCTTCTACCACCAAGCCACATGGGCTCCCCTGAAATTTTTTGTTTGCTTGTTTTTTGTTTTTATTTTAGCAAGTACTTGGATCTGAACCCAGAACCTCTCATGGGAAGCAGGTGCTCAACTGCTTGAGCTACATCCACTCCCAATATTGAAGATAGCTGTTCCAGATATCAGTTTCAGATAGTCTAGGTATGTGTTCTTTCTTAGTCATAGTTAAGTTTACAAATATTATTCCCTGTCTGTAGTTTGCCTTTATAGTTTCTTTTTTTCAGATCTGTAGTTTTAAAATTTGGTGAAGAGCCATGTATCATTTTTATTTTTTATGGATCTCATTCAATACTCTCTCTTCAGAATCTGTTTCCATGTTTTAAAATATCAACTAGTTTTGATGATACCCCAGTCTTTCTCTTGTCTAACATCACAACTCCATTGATACTTCTGCTTCAATGTCACAATTTAAAAAAAATATTTTGTTTTCATTATTTTTAAAGGAGCTTTAGTTGCTCTAGATGTTCCATCAAAAATATAGGGGGTTCCCATATACCCTACTCCCTCCCCCTAACACACTTTTCACCATGAACATCATCCTTCATTAGTGTGGTCCATTTGTTTCATGGGATGAGCACATATTGAAGCATTGCTGTTAAGCATGGTCTATAGTTTGCATTATGTTTCACACTTTGCACAGCACATTTTTATAAGTTTTGAGAAAATGTATAATGACTTGTATCTGTTATTGCAGTATCATGCAAAATTATTCCAGTGTTTGAAAAATGCCCCATGTTACACCTATTCTTCCCTCTCCCTCCCCTCAGAACCTCTTGTGTCCACTGTCTTTATATCAGTTACAAGTTCTTCCATTATTAGGATAATAGTCTACTTAATCCATAGTTGCATTCCTCCTATTTGTTCATTCCTCTGTCTTTTGGAGTTGGGATTGTGTCACTTTCTTACCCCACAGTAATCCAGCAACAGCTACATCAAATATGTGTAAAACCCAACCACCTGGTTTCCCTAACTGCTGCTGCTCTGTCTAATCCACCATATCACTTGCCTGGACTACTGTGGTAGCTCCCTAACTGGTCTGCCTTTAGACCTATTTGCTACTGTGGTCCCTTCTTACCTAGCAGCCCGAGTGATCCTGTTAAAACCTAAGGCAAGCCTTGGTCCTTGTTTCTCTTCACTGAAACCCACATGCCTTCCCAGCTATGTGTGCCCCAAGTTTTAAAAGTTTTATTGACATAGTTACATACCATATAATCTATCCAAAGTGTACTTTAGTATAATTACAGATTTGTGCATTCCTCACCACAATCAAGTTTAGGACATTTTCATCTCTTCTAGAAGGAAAGCCATATACTCCTTAGAAGGCACCTCTCAATCCCTCTATCATTCCCCAGCCCTACATAACCACTATAAATTTCATCTCTATAAATTTATCTTTACAGTTTATATTAATGAAATCATAGAATATGTGGTACTTTGCATCTAGTTTCTTTCACTTAGCATAATGCTTTCTTAAATGACTACAATTTTTTAAATGATGGAAGTTGAATGTTTACAGAAAATTCATGTAAAAAGTACAATGTTCCCATATATCCTTGTACTGTTGACTCTTTGCATTAGTATGTCAGCTTTGTGAGGATTGATGAAAGAATATAAGATATTACTAATAACTATAATCCTTAGTTTACATTAGGTGTGTTTTTTCCATCTACCTTACTATTATTAATGATGTGTAATAGTGTCATCCATTTGTTATAATTCATGAAGGAGCAATCTTATATTTGTTAACCTCAGTCCATCATCCATAACAGGTTCACTTAGTTAAACAATCCCATCTTTAGGCTTCTAGCTTTCCCTCTAGTAACGTACATGACCTTAAACAAAGTCTCTCAACCACATTCACAGACATATAATTCACAATAAGATCCTGCCATCACCACTATCCTTCCCAAACATTTTCAATCAACCTAAATAGAAATTCTGCACAATTTAAGTATCAGCTTTGGCATTCTCTACCCCATGCTATCCCTTGGTAACTTAGATTCTAGATTCTAAATCTGTGAGTTTGGTTCTTGACTTAGTTCATATCAATGAGATCATACAATATTTGTCCTTTTGTGTCTGCCTTATTTTACCGAATGTAATGTCCTGATGGTTCATCCATGTTGACGCATGCATCAGGACTTCGTTCTTTCTTAGAGCTGAATAATATTCCATCATATGTATTCATCACATTTTGTTTATCCATTCATCTGCTGGTAGTTATTTGGCTTCTCCCTTTTCTTTATTGTGCTCTGAACACTGACATACAAATACCTGTCTGAATCCTTGCTTTCAATTCTTTTGGATTTATATCCAGAATTGGGATTGCCAGTGCATTTGGTAATTTTAGTTTAACTTTTTGAGTTACTGCCAAGCTGTTTTCCACAGCCAATGTACTATTTTACATTCCCACCAACAGTGTACAAGGTTTCCTATTTCAATGCATCCTTACCAGCACTTGCTATTTTCCAATTTAAAAAATAATAGCCTTTGAATGGGTGTGAAGGATAGCTCATCATGCTTTGATATGCCTTTCCCTAATGGCTAATGGATTTGAGCATCTTTTCATATGCTTATTTGCCATTTGTATATCTTCTTTATAGAAATGTCTATTTAAATGCTTTGCACATTTTTAATGGGTTTATTGCCATGCCCACCTCCCTTGGAGGTAATGCAGTGATCAAGCTCTGTCTTCCTTCTCCACTTGTCACTGGCTATTTCCTTGATGTGGAAATAGCCCCTCACCACTTGGCTGCTTCCTCCTCCTCCTTTGATCTCCAGCTCCAGTCTTGTCTTCTCTGTCTTAGGTAACTTTTTTTTTTTTTTTTGAGGTACCAGGACTGGGCATTGAACCTGGGACCTTCTATGTGGGAAGCTGGCTCTGAACCGCTGGGCCACATAGGCTCCCTTGAGTTGGTTTATTCATTTGTTTGCTTGTTTGTTTTTAGGAGGCACCAGGAACCAAACCTGGGACATCCTATGTGGGCAGCAGATGTTCAACTGCTTGAACTTCATCCACTCCCAGCATCTTTCTTACCTGCTCTGTTATCCTACCATTGACCCCTCTTCTTCAAGTTGTATTTGCTGATTCTTTATCTCTTGCTCACTGGATTGTAAATCACTCCCATAAGGTTTACATTCATCTCTCCCTGCCCTGTGCCTAGCACAGGGTCACATAAACAGTCACCATGCACTCACTTTATTTAATAGAGTGTAAAGGGTGGAGATGGTGGCCCTTTCCACCATCTCTATGATGACCCTCCTGGCTGGGTAGGTGGTTTCAGACCATCATATTTGAAGCCCTTGGATATAGTTGAGGCTCACCATGGGCTTTGAGGGCAGTCCAAGTTGGATGGAATTGTGACTCTTGTGAATTAATTTCCACAGTGGTTTACCTTAAGTCAGACTTCCCTGTACTTAGATCCTGACATGTACTTGGTGGGCACTTCAGGAAAAATACTTAGAGATCTTTGTACCTATCCCTTATCTGTAAAATGAAGATAAAAAAAAATACCTAATTTTTAGACTTTGTTTTATAATTGAAATCTCATTTTAGCTTGCCTGACTCCCCAGATAGTCTCCTTTCAGCCCTGTTCCTCAGAAAGTAGAGTGATGGACTCTGTGTCCCATGCTTTAAAAAAAAATTTTTTTTTTTAATTTATTAAAGTATACCACTCATACATAAGCATACATAGACATTAAGTGTATAATAATAGTTGTGAATTTACAAAACATATATAACATCATACAGGACTTTCATACCTCACCCTATCACCAATGCCTTGAATATTAAACTTTTTAACTAATTAAAGAGCATTGTCACAATATTAACTACTAACCAAAGTATTTTCCCATAAACCACCCTATTATTATCTTTATATCATTTATATATGATCATAAATAATAAGTATGGTAAAAATTGTGAAGTTAGAAAGCAAACATGTGTAAGATCATTCAGGGGTCCTATACATCACCCCTCCACCAACACCTTGCATTTTTGTCAGATGTTTCTTACAAACTATGAAAGATTATTGTCAAAATCTTATTGTCCTTATCTTACATTTGGTGTATTTTTCCCTCAACCCACCCTATTATTTTTGAAGTATATTTTTATGGCAGAAGGTGTAAACTTATAACACAATCATGCACATGTACAGGATTCCCAAACAACACCCCTCTATCTGAACATTTGTTACAGACAAGATAATATCATCTGATTGTTACCATGACCATAGTGTACATTTGGCACACGTTTTCCATACTGCCCCATTATCAACACAGTACATCTTTGGCATAGATGCAACAATGTTATATTATTACTGCTAACCAGAGTCCATAGGTCACTTCAGTTGTATTTTTCCCATGCTTCTCCACATTCCCACCACCTTACAGTAGTGATGTATATTTGCTTTAGCTAAGGAAGGACACTTTTACATCTGTACCATCAAACACAATTCTCATCTACTTCTTGGTTTACCATACTATTCAGTTCCTAGATTATTTAGCATTCTGTCAATTGGCATTTCATATCCAGATTACTATTTTCAGCCACATCTCCATTTATAAACTAGCTTTTACACCCTATGTGTTACCATCCACTCTATACGTTTCCATGCTTTCACAGCAAAGCTAATTAAAACTCCTATGTATATTAACAATCAGTAGTCCATCTCAATCCTCCTCTTATCTCCTTTAAGAATCCACCATATACCACCAAGTCTTGAAGATACTTTCCTACCATTTCTTCTAGAAGTTTTATGGTTCTTGCTTTTATTTTCAGGTTTTTGGTCCATTTTGAGTTAATTTTTGGATAAGGTGTGAGATAGTGGTCCTCTTTCCTTCTTTTGGCTATGGATATCCAGTTCTTTCAGCAGCATTTGTTGAATGGACTATTCTGCCCAAGCTGTTTGGAATTGACAAGCTAGTAAAAAATGGCTTGACCATACATGTGAGGGTCTGTTTCTGAACTGTCAAATTGATTCCATTGGTTTATGTGTCTGTCTTTATGGCAGTTCCATGCTTTTTTAAAACCACTATACCTAGGAAATATGATTTAAAGTCTGGAGGTTAGAGTTCACTTTTCCTTTCTGAGATGTTTCTGGCTATTCAGGATCCCTTACACTTCCAAATAAATTTGATAATTGTGTTTTCAATTTTAAAAAATTCTGGTGGAATTTTCATCAGGCTTGTATTGAATCTGTATGTCAATTTAAGTAGAATTGACATCTTAATGATATTTAGTCTTCCAATGCATGAGCATGGAATATTCTTCCGGTTATTTAGAACTTTTTTGATTTTTTTTAACATTGAGTTGCAGTTTTATGAATACAAGTGCCTAACATCATTGGTTAAGTTTTTTCTTGACTTTTTGAGTTTTATTTGCCATATTTCATTTTCACCATTCTTTTCCTCTTTTAGTTACTTTTATTGATATAATCTCCATTTCTAGACTCTTCCAGGCCTCTCTCTCCTGTCTTTTCTTGTCAGGGTCTAGCATACCCTTTAGTATTTCTTGAAAATCTTGTCTCTTGGTTAGAAATTCTCTCATTTCTGTTTATCTGTGAATATTCTAATCTCACCCTCAGTTTTGAAAGACAGTCTTGCTGGATATAAGATCCTTGGCTGGAAGTTTTTCTCTTGTATCTTAAATATATCAGGCCACTGTTTTATTGCCTCCCTGGTTTCTGAAGAGAAATCAGCACTTAATCTTATTGGGTATCCCTTATATTATGCATTGCTTTTCTCTTGTTGGTCTCACAATTCTCTTTGTCTTTGGCATCAGATATTCTGGTTAATATGTGTCTCAGATTGGTTGATTTGGATTTTTTTGGATGGGAGTACATTGTGCTTCTTGGACATGAATATATATGTCCTTCATTAGGGTTGGGAAATTTTCTACCATTATTTCTTCCAATATTCCTTCTGCCCCTTTTCCCTTCTTTTCTCCTCTGGGTCACCATGACATGTATGTTTGCACATCTTTTGCTATCATTTAGTTCCCTGATTCCTTGTTCAATTTCCATTCCTCATCTGTTCTTTTGTATGTTCTCTTTCAGAGGCCATTTCTTCCTGCTTACCAATCCTTTCTTCTGTCTCCTCAAATCTACTTTATGTGATTCCAATATTTTTAAATTTCATTGATTGCACCTTTAATTCTGAGATCTGCTAATTTGCTATGTATGTTTTCAAATTCTTCTTTGTGCTCCTCCAATACCTTCTTAATATCCTTAATCTCTTTAAGCATCTCATTGAATTTATTAAGGAGATTTATTTGAACTTCTATGATTAGTTGTCTCAACTCCTTTCTGTTATTTGGAACGTTATCTTGTTCCTTTAACTGGGCCATATCTTCCTGTTCCTTGGGGTGGATTATAATTTTTTGTTGGTGTCTTGGCATCTGGAGTAGTAGAGTATTTATTCTGGGTGTAGTTTTTCTCTTTAGCTTATGGCTTCCTGCTCTTTCTCCTTTGCTGGTGGTGCAGTAGGAGCCAAGGATGTAGTTCGTGCTCTAAGCTGTGGAGGCTTAAGCTGCCCTCATTACCCAGGTACCTATGAGGCTTCTCTCAACTTTCTCTTTTGCCAGGGGTATGGATAGAGTCACAGGTGTGTGGAATAATTCAAGTCATACAGACCTAGACTGTAGTTGCCCAGAGAGACTGATGAAGCTTCATGCCCCTTTCACCCCTGCCTAGGGCAGGGATGGAGCTGCAGGCATGGGCAGCAATCTATACATTGCAGGTCCAAGATGACCACAGTTGTCCTGGTAGACTTCCGATTATTCAGTCCATGTCAGCTAAAGATTCCTGCAGTTACCTGGATAGGCTGGTGCAGGGCCCACCAGGTTCCCCCTTGCCAGAGGTGGGGCTGAAGCCTAGGATAGGACTGCAGGCTGATCTGGGTGAAAGAAACTGGTCCCTATGTTCACCATGATTTTCAGTCAGCCTGGCTTCCCCTCATTCTGGGGGCAGAGATAAGTCTTTCCAACTTGGACAGGTTCATACTTTAGCTGTTCTTAGGGTTAGACTCTAGCAAGCTGAACTTACTAATCAGTAGCTGAAATCAGTGGCCAACTCTCTTCCTCCCCATTTTTTTGGAAAATGGAGCTTCCATTTCTAACTAGAGGATAGCTCTTGGGGCAGCTTGTGCTGCCATAGTAGGCTATTCAGTGGCATCTCAGCTTGGCTGGTAATTTCCCAAAGAGGCTAATGCAGGTCCCTCAGCTTCCTCCCTGCTGGAGGTGAGGATGGGTCCTATGCTAGAACTGCAGCCTGACCTGGATGGAAAGGTGCTGGTCCCTACCAGCACTGGAGTTTTTATTCTGTCCTTCTTCCCCTTGTGCCTGACATGGCATTAAGATGGCAACTCCCAGCCTCTGTCTGACTTTGTCAGGTTCAAACTTTAGCTGTTCTTAGTATTATACACTGTAGCCCTCTGAATTTACTCATCAGTAGCTGAAGTTGGTGCCCAACTACCTTTTCCTTCCCCATTTTTAGGAAGTGGAGCTTCCTATTCCAGCTGCAGAATAGCTCCCGAGGTGGCTTGTACCTCCAGTGGAGGATGGGCACCAGCCTCCAGGGCATGGGGTGCTGTACTTCTGAATCTTCTCTGCAGATGGACATTCTTTCAAGGATGTTACAGGATGCTCTTCTGGCTTTCTGGAGCACCCAAACAGGTGCTTAAGATAGCGCTGTGTTTACTAAGTGCCCTGTAGCAGGAGCTGACTCTAGGAACTCCTTAATCTGCCACCATCTTGCTAGTTGTCCTTGAATTTTAGATATTTTATATATAGGCCTAAAGTTTCCTTTTACATTTTTGTTGCTGTTTATGTTTCTTTGTTGAGAACTATCTTTTCTTTCATTCCAAGAGGATTTACCTTTCTCATTGAGCAGAGACTGCTTTGTCGCATAATTCCTTCTGTGGTTCATTTGGGACTGTATTGGCTGATTGTTTTTTCCCCTGGAGAATAGATGAGATTTTTCTAATTCTTTTTATGTTATGTTGTATAATTTGGGATGATATCTTGGTTGTGTGTGCTTATTATATAGTTAGAGACTTCTGAAAGATTGTTTTGGCTAGTTGGTGCCTTGCTATTCCATATGAATTTGAGGATCACCTTTTTCCATTCCAAAAAAAAAGATTGCAGAGATTTTGGTAGGTATTGCATTTATTTATTTTTTCTTCTTTTTTTTTGTCTTTATTTTTTTTAATGTTACAGTAAAAAAATATGAGGTCCCCATATACCCCCCACCCCCTCACCCCACTTCTCCCCCCATAACAACAACCTCCTCCATCATCATGAGACATTCATTGCACTTGGTGAATACATCTCTGAGCACTGCTGCACCTCATGGTCAATTGTCCACACCATAGCCCACACTGTCCCACAATCCATGCAGTGGACCATGGGAGGACATACAATGTCTGGTAACTGTCCCTGCAGCACCACCCCGGACAACTCCAACCCCTGAAAATGCCCCCACATCACATCTCTTCCTCCCACTCCCTGTCCCCAGCAGCCACCATGGCCACTTTCTCTACACCAATGCCACATTTTCTTCAATTACTAATCACAATAGTTCATGAATAGAATATCAGTAAGTTCACTCTAATCCATACTCTATTCCTCCATCCTGTGGACCTTAGAATTGTGTCCACTCCACATCTATATCAAGAGGTGGCATAGATTCCACATGGATGCTGGATGCAATTCTGCTTTCAGTTGTAGGCACTCTTGGCTCCCTGGTGTGGTGGTTGACCTTCTTCACCTCCATGTTAGCTGAGTGGGGTAAGTCCAATAAACCAGAGTGTAGGAGTTGGAAGTCTGTTGAGGCTCAGGGCCTGGCTATCACATGGTCAGTCCAGAGAATCAGGTCCCCTGGGTATACACTAAACCCCAGCACCAACTACAGATCTGGTAAAAGTAACAGGAGAGGCTTGTGGACAAAGATCAGATCTGAGTCCAACTCCATCACACAAACACAAACTCCAAAGTAGGGCCAACTGACATGGCCTTGAACTCCGTCTGCCATGACCATAGAACTTGTTGGTCCCTGTAGCCCTCAGAAGAACCAATATCTGGGGTTGTATCTACTTTATCTGTCTCTGGGACTCTGCTCAGGTGTGCATAAGGGTGACCACTCTGATGATCTCCCTGCTCTTTTTGGAGACTCATAGCCATATAAACTCATTTGTCCTTTCCATTTCCTCCTTTTATTCAGGTTAAAAAGCATTTTTAAACTCCTGATATTATATGTAGACTGAGATATTCTGCTGGTCCGAGTTGATCTTTTATTCAAGGTCATTTTCTAGTTACATCATCAGCTGGTCTTTGGTAGTAATCCCTCGGTGGAAGAAGTTGCCTTGCCAATTTGCATACAGGGCAACACTTATTGCAGTGATGGAAGGCAAAACATCAAAAATAAAGCTTTTGTATTTTTAGATTTTTGATACCCCAATTTATTTTTACCTCAATTTTTCTAAATTAATATGTATTCTATATCTAACCTTTAAATTCATCACTATATTCCATTTTACTGTTAATGGAAACTGGCAATATTAGGACTTCATTTTTTAAGAAATTTTAGATCACGGGAAGGTTAACAATGGCAGGGGAGGAATACTGGTGTGGGATGGTATTGACAGGGGACCCACGGTTGGCAGGGAGTTCTCCAGGCATATATCCAGGGTACATTAAAATGTTTGGATATTTTCATAGTGGTTACAATTAAAAACAACTGAGGGAGTGCTGAGTTCCTAGCCAGGGGAGCTCTATCACAGTCCCTAAAGGAACAGCAACAATCCCCCAAGTGCAAAGGAAAAGAGCAAAAAAGAAGGAATGTCCAACAATGAGCCCTTGATACTAATGACTATGCTTGTGAGCCTGTGTATCTGAAATAAGAACAAGGCCTAGTGCTGCAGGGTGACTAAGAGTTACCTCCTGAGAACTTCCATGTTGCTCAAATATGGTCAGTCTTGAAGCCAAACTCAGCATGTAAATGTATTGCCTTCCCCCAGCATGGGTATTGCATTTAATCTGTAGATCACTTCAGATAGTACTGATATTGTAACAATATTAAATCTGAAACAAGGACATGGTATCTTGCCATTTATTTAGATCATCTTTAATTTAATTAAAATTAATTAGGTCATAATTTAGGTCAAATTTAATTAAGTGCTGCGGCGGCTTGCTCGGTCGGTAGAGGTGGGGTCTGGCTGCGGATGAGGGGTCAGTCCAGCTCTGGACGAGGGGTCGGTCCCGCTTGGGACAAGGGGTCGGTCCCACTTGGGACGAGGGGTCGGTCCGGCAGCAGACGAGGGATCGGTCTCACAAGGGGTTGCGCGGTTCGGCTGACGGGGTCACCCGGCGAAGCCGGCGACGAAGGGGTCGCCCGGAGAAGCTGGCGATGAAGGGGTCGACCGGAGAAGCCGGCGACGAACTGGGGACAAGGGAGGCCAGGCCCTTGTCGGGGGCTCTCAGGACTGGAGGGCGCACGGCAGAAAAACTACCGCGGAGACAAGGTAAACACGCAAGTCCACTTTATTGAGGGAGAGGCAACAGTTTTATAGGGGCTGGGGAAGGCTGATTGGTCGAAGCCACGCCCTGTTCTGATTGGTTGCCGGCGAAAGGTCAGTGGGCGGTACTGGATGGGGGAGGGGTGGTGGTTAGGGATTGGCTGTCGCTGTTGCTGGGGGAAGGGGCAGGGTTTAGGGATTGGTGGCTGCTGTTGCTGGGGTGGAGGGCAGACTGGATTTTTCCGCCCACACCTGGCTGTTGCTGCTGTCGGGGGAGGGGAAAAGGGCAGACTGGATTTCTCCGCCCACGCCTGGCTGTTGCTGCTGTCGGGGGAGGGGAAAAGGGCAGACTGGAATTTTTCGCCCTGCCCCTGTGCAGGGAGAAAGAAGAAGAAGGGTGCCGCCCCACAGGCATCACGTGGTGCCATCCGGGAGGGGGGCGGCCGCGGAAGCATGGCTGCCGAGAAGGGGAGACCCGAGGGCACTCTGCGCCCATGCCGAGCTCCCCCCAGGGGTGGCGGTGAGTCCAACCAGCCACCCTATTATGGGGGCAGCGGCTTGGCCTACCGCGGCCGCTCCCCTGCCAGGCCAGCAAACCACGCTTCAGCCCAAGGGGTGACCACATTTCCCCCTTCTTTTCAAATAAGGACCAGGATGGCAGCAGCAACAAGTAGCTGAGGCCCAAGAGGCAGTAAGCAATGAGGGAAGCGGGGCTGAAGAGGGAGGTGAGTATGACGGGGATATAAATGTACAATTTAGGGGGTGGTATCGTGCTGTTGCAAGCAAGGGTGGCCAATGTCCAATTCTTGTTGATCTCGGCAGCTATAAGATCCATCTGTTGTTAAAAGTCCAGGATGACAGCGCGTTGCAGGTAGTTGATCTCTCCTTGGCAGTGAAGACATTGTAGGAGAGGATTACTTTTTCCTGCCAGAGGCTTACTGTCCAATTAAAAGGCTGATGGCTGGGGTTGGTGAGTGCAATGGGGAGTGTGAGGAAAAGAAGGGTGACGGTTTTGGACAAGAGGAGGCTTGGTGAAGTCATTATGGGAGGAAGATAAGGAGTAAAGCATAAAAGAGGATAATAAACAGAAAGGCGATGGAGAGTAGAATTCGTTGGCCAAGGTTCCAATCTTCTGGGGCGGTAGCAGCTAGACAGATGGCGGAAAATATTATCAAGAAAGCAAAGGTTATGAGGAAGAAATAAAGTATTAAAGGCTGTGGGGGAAGTGAGAAGATCATTTAGAGGATAGGGTTGAGAATGGTATGTTTAAGACAGAAGCTTTGTGGTTTGTAGGAGACTGCTTTATAAACGAAGGAGAATGAGGGCAGTAAATATAGTAACAATAGATAGGAAGATGACAGTGAGGAGGAGTCTTTGTTTAAGGTTCCAATCGTCCGGCGCAACAGTGGCTAGGCCGATAGCGAGGGGTGTTGCTAAATAGACAATGGCTGCAAAGACAAAATCATCTTCTGTTTCCTTAAGAATAACTTTTCTTTAAATACTTAGTAGCATGCAATATTAGAAACCGCTTCCTAAAAGCAAGTTGGCAGGGGAGCTTGGTTGCTGTTAATCTTTCCTGTTATAAAATTACCTTTTATTATTATTATCATCAATTCAGTTTTACATATATATATTTAAGAATGACCTTTTGGAATTAGCCATTTAATACCTTAATGTAAACTATTGAAGATAAATTTTATCTTTACAGAACACATTCCCTTATGTAAAGTTATCACAATACCTTTTACACTTGCCGCATGCAAATTAAATTTCAAGAGTTTATGAAAAATTAGCCATCTTACTTTAGGACAAAATACGTCTTTTTGCAAAACTTATTACATTTCCATTAGCATTTTTACAAGCTTTTAACCTTTTTAATATTCATATAAGTTTTACATTCTTTATATTATCCTGTGAAGAAAAATAAGTTATTCATTTTAATCTAGGCAAGAACAACTTTTTATGAAGACGTACAGTTAATTTTGTTAATTAAGACTTAAAATTTTTTTTAATTGTAGATATCTTATTAACATTTAAACTTACATATTAATATAATAAACTTAAGTATTAATATAAGCGCTTATTTAATTTTTGGCCATTTGAATAGAGCTCTTTTAAAGATTTCTAGTAATTTATATTTACCATCCGGAGGTATCACAATATACGTTGACATTGAACGAACAGACAGACAAACACAGAACAATTACAACACATTAACAGAAATATATAATTTATTTACAGTTGACTCATAATTCTTACTTTCTTGGTATAGCTGCTTTTAAATCCTTTTTTATATAGCATATCATAGATTATACCCTTCAAGATTTCTTCTGGACTTCATGTTGCCTGTAATAAGCCAGGAGGGAATCTTTTACCTTCCTGCTCCACAGCAAAAGTGACCCTATCTGTAAGGCGAGTATAGGTGTCTGGGTCCCAAAGCTGACACGTGGTAAGCCACGGATTAAAGGGGAGAAGAAGGTCCCAATATACTTGAAACTGTTTGAAAGAGATCTTACACTGGTGAGTGTCTAGGAGACCGGCGAGGGCCCGAACTTGTGGGGCTTGCTTAGCAGATAGGATGTTACCCATTGCTAATGGCCTTTTGGAGCCGATAAGAAAAGGGGCCCTTACCTTGAGAGCGTGGCGATGGGAGCCGAGGTGCACGGTGAGACGAGGGGTCGGAGCCGATGGGACTCCGACGGTGGTCGCGGGCCAAGAGAAGGCCCCAACGAGGGGAGGGCGGGATGACGAGCAGTGGAACAAGGCAAGGGGGAGCAAGCACGGAGGGGAGGAGGCAGAAGTGAAGGCAGGGGTGGAGGTGCTCAGGCATGCACTCCTGAGAGTTTTATTGGCGCCTCTTAATCATAGCGGGTCGGTATAAGCCCCCGACATGGAAGGAGAAAGCCATCCAGCGATTCTCCCAGACCGCCGTGGATCATATGAGGTCACCAAGGTTCAGGAGCAGCAATGCAGAGTGAAAAGATAGGGGTGAGAAAAGAGGAGAGCGTAGGGCTATGGTAGGGTTACTTCAGACATGCAAGCGCGTGCTCCCGAGAAATCCAAGGCTCCTCTTAATCATAGCGGGTCGGTATAAGCCCCCGACATGGAAGGAGAAAGCCATCCAGCAATTCTCCCAGACCGCTGTGGATCGTATGAGGTAGCCAAGGCTCAGGTAGCAGCAATGTTGCACGAGAGAAGTCCCAAGGTGAGAAGAGAGGAGGGGGGGGGCTGCCAGGTTATGGAGTGAGACTGTGGTGGAGTTGCCTTGCCCCACGTTGGGCGCCAACTGCGACGGCTTGCTCGGTCGGTAGAGGTGGGGTCTGGCTGCGGACGAGGGGTCAGTCCAGCTCTGGACGAGGGGTCGGTCCCGCTTGGGACAAGGGGTCGGTCCCACTTGGGACAAGGGGTCGGTCCGGCAGCAGACGAGGGATCGGTCTCACAAGGGGTTGCGCGGTTCGGCTGACGGGGTCGCCCGGCGAAGCCGGCGACGAAGGGGTCGCCCGGAGAAGCCGGCGATGAACTGGGGACAAGGGAGGCCAGGCCCTTGTCGGGGGCTCTCAGGACTGGAGGGCGCACGGCAGAAAAACTACCGCGGAGACAAGGTAAACACGCAAGTCCACTTTATTGAGGGAGAGGCAACAGTTTTATAGGGGCTGGGGAAGGCTGATTGGTCGAAGCCACGCCCTGTTCTGATTGGTTGCCGGCGAAAGGTCAGTGGGCGGTACTGGATGGGGGAGGGGTGGTGGTTAGGGATTGGCTGTCGCTGTTGCTGGGGGAAGGGGCAGGGTTTAGGGATTGGTGGCTGCTGTTGCTGGGGTGGAGGGCAGACAGGATTTTTCCGCCCACGCCTGGCTGTTGCTGCTGTCGGGGGAGGGGAAAAGGGCAGACTGGAATTTTCGGCCCTGCCCCTGTGCAGGGAGAAAAAGAAGAAGGGTGCCGCCCCACAGGCATCGCGTGGCGCCATCCGGGAGGGGGGCGGCCGCAGAAGCATGGCTGCTGAGAAGGGGAGACCCGAGGGCACTCTGCGCCCATGCCGAGCTCCCCCCAGGGGTGGCGGTGAGTCCGACCAGCCACCCTATTATGGGGGCAGCGGCTTGGCCTACCGCGGCCGCTCCCCTGCCAGGCCAGCAAACCACACTTCAGCCCAAGGGGTGACCGCAAAGTGCTATGCAGTTTTCAGTATATAGGTCATTCATCTCTATTTAAATTCCTTATCAGGTATTTTATTCTTTTAGAGGCTATAGTGAATGGAATGTTTTGAAAGATATTTTTTATTTTTTCAAATGTACTTAGGTTACAGAAAATGTTACACAAAAAATATAAGGGATTTCCAAATGCCCCATTCCACACACCTCCCACCCTTACCCACATTAACAACTTCTTTCATTAATATGGTACATTCATTGCAATTGATGAACACATTTGGAGTATTGCCACAAAGCATGGATTATAGTTTACATTCTTACTACTCACTCTCATTCAATTCTTTAGGATATATAGTGGCCTGTATCTGTTTTTGCAGTGTCAGTAAAGACAATTCCATGTTCCAAAAATGCCCCCATCTACACCTCTTTTTCCCTTTCTGTGCCTTCAGCACCTCCAGCAGCCACTGTCTCCACATCAATGATATAATTTCTTCCATTGCTGGAATACCAGTAAGTTCATAGTAGAATATTATTAAGTCCATTCTCATCCATATTTTATTCTCCAGTCCTGAGGATTCTGAGATGGGGATACCTACTCCACCTCTAATTGAGAGGAGGCTTCAATCCCATATGGCTGATGGATGGGACTCTCTCTTGCTTACAGTTGTAGACTCTCTCAGTTCCTTAGTATGGTGGTTATGATGTGGCCTATGGGTGGGAGGTTCTTTGTCTCTTCAGAGATGACCTAAGCTGTCTGACTTGTGGGTGTGAGATAGTAAGAGGCTGCAGTCCTGCCCTTGGTGACCTTGGCAAAGACTCCAGTCCCAGGAAACAGTTTAACAATGCAAGGTCTATAAACTTTAAGTATTCAGGGGAAATGCAAACCAAATATGCTAAACGTTTATCTAGAATGTATGAAGTCCATGCTAAAAGCTTACCTAAGATGTAAAAGATATATATGCTAATTCAAGCCTATTGAGAACTGAAACAGAGGGACCATTTAACCTTTCCTCTCTATAAAAGAAACTCAAAAGTCTTGTTCGGGGCTCGGGATTGAAACAGAAAGCTCCCAAGTCTGGCCAGCTGTCAATAACCCATATTTCCTTCTCAAAATCATTCCTGAGTCCTGGCCTCTCTACACGCAAATAATTGAACCTCTCTCAAATTCTACAACAGTTGTCCATCCCCACGTCCTTGTTAGTTATCCTGGGTGACACCAGTGAACTACAGAGTAGGTGTTGCAGCTACTGGAATTGATGTTTAATGCCCATTTCAGAGTGTTCTTTCCTGGTATGGAAAAACAAAACTGACTTTTTCAGTGTTTCTCTTATACCTTGCAACTTTTCTGAATTTATTTCCTCTAGTAGATTTCTTGTGGATTTTTCAGGTTTTTCAGTCTGAACCATCATATCATCTGAGAATAGTGATAGTTTTTGATTTCTGATATGTGTGCCTTTCTCTTTTTTTTGCCTAATAACCCTGGCTAGAACTTCCAGCTTAATTTTGAATAGAAGTGGTAACAGTGGGCATCCTTGTCTTGTTCCTGACCTCAGGTTTTGTTCTTTCATTGCAAGCTTTCATTGTTTCTCACATTGACTACGATGTTAGCTGTGAGTTTTTTGTACTTACTTGTTGTGGTTGTTACCTTTTATTCCTTTCCTATTTTTCTGAGCAATTTTATTATGAAATCATTGTATCTTTCATCAGAAGCCTTCTCTGTGCTATTGAAGTGATCATAGATTTTTCCCTCCATTGTTTTAATGTGGTGTTACTATAGTGACTGATTTTCTTAGGTTGGCCCACCACTGCATTCTGGAGATGAGTTACCCTTTGCCATGGGGTATAATCCTTATAATATATGTAGTTTGATTTGATTTGCCAGTGTTTTGTTGGGAGTTTTTGCTTCTTTATTCATATGGAAGTTGTTTTCTTTTGATGTGTCTATCTGGTTTGGGTATCAGAACAATAGTAGCCTTATGGAATGAGTTAGGAAGAATTCCTACCTCTTCAGTTTTTTGGAAGAGTCTGGGAAGGATTGGTATTAATTCTTGTTTGAACGTTTGGTACAATTCTCCCTGAAACCATCTGGACTTTGACCTTTCCTTGATGGGACGTTTTTGATTATTATTCAATCTGTTTGCGTTTATGGGTCTGTTAAGATCTTTTATATCTCTTGAGTCAGAGCAGGTTATTTTTATGTTTTAGGAATTTGTTCATATCTTCTCTATTACCTAGTTTATTGACATATGAATGTTCATAGTATTCTCTCATAACCCTTTTAATTTCTGCCAGATGAGTGTTAATGTTCCCACTTTCATTCCTTAAATAGTTGTTTGCATCTTCTCTCATTTCTCTTTGTTTGGATAAAGGTTTGTCAATTTTATTAATCTTTTTAAAGAACCAAATTTTGGTTTCATTGATCCTCTCATTTGTTTTTCTGTGCTTTATCTCACTTGTCTCCTTTCTAATCTTTATTATTTCCTTCCTCCTACTAATGTTAGGTTTAGTTTTCTCTTCTTTCCTCAAGATATGAAGTTAGGTAATTGATTAAATATCAATCTTCCTTAATGTAAGAATTTATAGTTATAAGTTTTGCAATGAGTAGTGCCTTGCTCCTTTCTGTAGTTTTTTTGGACTTTTTAAAAAAAATTTTTCTCTAAGAATTTTCTGGTTTTCTTTGTAGGTGGATTTTGGAAAATTATCCCATTGGTTATTTTAAAATGGGTCATATAGTTTTGACTTAACTGTACAATTCCAGTTTTCTTTCTGTTGATTTTTATATAAATCCATTGGGGTAGGAAAGGATTTTGTGTGATTTCTATCTTTTAATTTTTATTGTCTTGTGCCCTAACAGATGGTCTAGCCTGGAAAATGATCCATGGACACTTTAGAAGAATGTGTAATCTATTGTTGTTGAGTGGTGTTCTATATATGTTAGGTGCAGTTTGTTTATAGAATTGTTCACATCCTCAGTTTCCATTCTGAAGCTGTCTTGATGATTGACTCTTTTTTTTTAAAGATTTATTTCTCTTCCCTTCCCCTCCATTGTTCTCTGTGTCCTTTAGCTGTGTGTTCTTTTGCGTCTGCTTGTATTCTTCTCAGGTGGCACTGGGAACATGTGTCTCTTTTGGTTGCATCATCTTGCTGCATCAGGTCTCCCTTGTGTGTGGTAGCACTCCTGGGTGGACTATGTTTTTCATGTGGGGTGGCTCTCCTTGAGGGGTGCACTCCTTACACATAGGGCACCCCTACACAAGGGACACTCCTGTGTGGCATGTCACTCCTTACCCATGGCAGCACTGTGCATGGGCCAGCTCACAACGTGGGCTGGGAGGCCCTGGTTATGGAACCCTGGACCTCCTATATAGTAGGCAGATGCCCTATCAGTTAAGGCACATCCACTTCCCTGATAGATTCTTGAAACTGGTGTTTTGAAGTCTCCAATTATTATTGTATAACTATTTCTTCTTTCAGTTTTGCCAATGTTTCATGTATTTTGTGGCTCTGTGCATATATGTTGTTTGTTGCTATACCTCCATTTTCTTTTGTTGTAATTTTGGACTACAAAATTTTGATAGTAGTTTAGCCACCCCTGCTCTCTTCTAGTTACTCTTAATATGTAATATTTTTTTCTTCTCAAAACTTTCAAACTATCTGTTTCTTTGGATCTAAAATGAGTGTCTTTAAAATAACATGTGTTTGAAGTATTTTTTTAATATATATTTTTACTTATTTCTCTCCCCTCCCACCCCTACCCCAGTTGTCTACTCTCTATGTTCATTTGCTGTGTGTTCCCCTGTGTCTGCTTCTATTCTTGTCAGCGATATTGGGAATTTGTGTCTCTTTTGTTGTTGTTGTTGCATCATCTTGCTGCATCAGCTCCTGGTGTGTGCAGTGCCACTCCTGGGCAGGCTGGACTTTCATGCTGGGTGGCTCTCCTTACAGGGTGCACTTCTTGCACATGGGGCTCCCCTACACAGGGAACACCCCCATGTAACATGGCACTCCTTGCACACATCAGCACTGCATGTGGGCCAGTTGCACATGGGTTAAGGAGTCCCTGGGTTTGAACCATGGACCTCCCATGTGGTAGGCAGATACTCTATCCATTGAGTCAAGTCCACTTCTCTGAAGTATTTTTAAAATACATTCTGCCAATATGTGTATTTTGATTGGTGAGTTAAACTATTTATTTTTTATTTTTTTAAAAGATACTTAGATTACATAAATGATGTATAAAAAAACATAGGGGATTTCTGTATGCCCCATTCCCTACACCTCCTAAATTTTCCAACATTAACATCCTTCATCAGTGTGGTACATTCATTACAATTGATGAACACATTTTGGACCATTGCCTCTAATCATGGATTATAGTTTACATTGTAATTTATATTCTCTCCCACACAATTTTATAGTTATGGGAAGATATATAATGGCCTGTATCTGTCATTGCAGTGTCATTCAGGGCAATTCCCAAATCCCAAGAATGCCCCCATATTACATCAGTTTTTCCCTCTCCTTTCCCTCAGAACCTCTAATGGCCACTGCCTTCACATCAATGATATAAATCTTCCATTACTAGAATCACAATAAGTCTATACTAGGATACCAGAAGTCTACATTAGTCCATAGTTCATTCCTCCAGTGCTGAGGATTCTGGGATGGTGATGCCCATTTCACCTCTAATTGAGAGGGGGCTTTGCTCCCATAGAGCAAGATGCATGAGAATATCTTACTTACAGTTGTAGACTCTTTATGTTTCTTGGGATGGTTGTTGTGCCATCCACCCATCATTATTGTGCCATCATTTCCTAGTTAGTTGTACTGGGTGAGTCCAATGAACTGTTGAGATTCAAAGCCCAGCAGGGACATGGACAGTCCAAAGATTTAATTCTCTTGAATGTACACCTTATAATCTATTTATTTCGAATCAAGTATTTTGAAAAGCAGGATTTATTTAGGCATTTTAAATTCATTTCTTATACAACTTGTACTTTTCCCCCCTTATTTCCTCCATTCCTGCCTTCTTTTGTGTATAGTTGATCTTTTGTAGTGACACAGTTTTTTCCTATTCTTATTTCTTTTTCTGTATATTTTTTAGATATTTTATTTTTAGGGTAATGTTGGAGTTTATATTTAACATCACAAATTGATGATAATCCTCTTTGAATTGACTTGAACTTACCTTCAGTTTCAAGAGTAATAATAAGAAACTAAAGGGAAGCAGATTTTGACCAATAGTTAGGGCATCTGCCTACCACATGGGAGGTCCAAGGTTCAAATCCAGGGCCTCCTGACCTGTGTGATGAGCTGGCCTACAAAAAGTGCTGATGCACACAAGGAGTGCCATGCCACGCAGGGGTGTCTGCTGCTTATGAGAGCCCCATGGGCAAGGAGTGCACCCAGAAAGGAGAGCCACCCAGCATGAAAAAAGTGCAGCCTGCCCAGGAATGGTGCCACACACACAGAGAGCTGATGTAGCAAGGTGACACAACAAAAAGAGACACAGATTCCAGGTGCCACTGACAAGAATACAAGTGGACACAGAACACACAGTGAATGGACATAAAAAGCAGACAACTGGGGGAGGTGGTGAAGGGGAGAGAAATAAATTTTAAAAAATAAAAGAGAAACTAAAAGTTAATTATTAGATAAAATACTTTTAAACAAAATTAATTCAGAAATGAATTACATTTTAAGGCATATAACTGAAAACACCTTTAAAACTAAATGATCCTGAAAATATATGCACATTTAAGGGTTATGACTAGATTTTGGCAAGATGATGGCAGTTGTTTCATTTTAGAAAAAGAACTTAATATTGGGTTAATCAGATGCAGAATGAAAAGGACTGGTACAATAGAGACAGTGAGAACAAGGCCTATATTTAAGAGTGGAAGAAATATGGAACCAGGAAATACCCAGAATTAAGCTTCCATGTCTTTGAACACTTTACACAAACTACAGAAGAGACAGCTCTGTGAGGTTTGGAAAGCTGTTCTGAATCAATACTGCCTACAAATTCAAGGGAAAAAAAATCATAAAATAACCAATAGAAAAAATATTCATGTCAGTTGACATACAAAGGTAATAAAGGGCAAAAAAGGAATAAATGCAGAGTAACAGCATACAACAAAATGAAAAATCTTCATTTTGGTGTCCTTTATGGTGTAGTTTTTCAAAAAACAAGGCGTTAGGCATTAGGAAAATGAAGCAAGATATGAAAAGACATCAGATAATAAAAAATGAAGGGACAGAAATGTGGAAAGAATATGGAGAAAAAAGGAAAAATCACTTCAAAATGTAATGCAAGCTAGAAGAAACACAGTGAATGATAATGCCCTATAAGAA
The DNA here is from genome assembly GCF_030445035.2 of Dasypus novemcinctus. Classification (NCBI taxonomy): domain Eukaryota; kingdom Metazoa; phylum Chordata; class Mammalia; order Cingulata; family Dasypodidae; genus Dasypus; species Dasypus novemcinctus. The sequence continues at coordinate 1,391,840 of NC_080683.1, forward strand.
ATAGAATTTGAGAGAAAAAACTTATTCAAGAGAAAATAAATTTTTTTTTAAAGATTTGAGAAAAAGTGTCAAAAGCTAATGATAGGTACAGAAGAGCCAATACATGAATAACTGGAGTGCATGAAAAGACAAATCCAATGCAGAGACCTGAAACAAATTTAAAGGTATCATTTTTGTCTGTAAATAGAAGGAATGCTTTGAGCACTGAATGAGAATGAATATAATGACAATATACAGTCTAGTAGAATTGATGGGCTTTACAGAAAAAGAAAAAATCGTTTGTGCATTTAACACAATAGATAGAAAATTAGATCCTCATCAAGGTTTTGAAAACAATACATTGTGTCAGAAGAAAATGGAGCCATTAATTTTATACCCAACAAAATTGATTTGCAAGTATAAAAGACATGGAAGTCCACATTATACAATTAGACCCTGGGTAATATTGTTCCCACATTCCCTTCCAGCTGAGTGAACAGAGGTCAGTAAAGGTAGTGTTTAGAAAGACATTGGCCTGAGGACAGATGCTAAGTATTACATTTACACTTGTTCCACTATAACTAAATGGGGTTGTATGAGAGAGGGAGTGTCTTTGGTGAAAGCTACTAGAGAGACAGACATAGGATAATTCAAGAAGTTCTAACTCTCTTTAGGGTGCTTGATAAATATTTAGAAAACTTGTAGGAGATAAATATTCTTTAATATAATAATACCTAACATTAAAAATAAAGTCTCTTTCTAAACCTCACTTTAAATCTGTCAAACTAAAAACCAGACTTTCACTAAATCAGCTGATTAGGGAATGGGTATAAGGGGTTGAGTACTGAGGTATCTCCATTTCAGGGAATTATGCCTTCTTTCAGTCTGCAAACACCAGCTCCTCTGAGGGTCTGACAAAGACCTTCATTTCATGCATGGTCTTCATAGCTGTTGATACTAGGATCTGGAACACAGACACAAGTTCCAGAATCTGGAAAGGCACAGAGATTAATGGAAGAGGAATTTGTACACAGTGACCCTACTTGCCCTCTTGCCCAAATTAAGGAGCCATTGGATGGATAGCCAAGCAACTTAGGCACTTTAATGGAAAGGTGAGGTGAGGAGCCCCCGCTTCTCTAGACAGGGGGCTCGGGGTGGGGAGGTGCAGGCATGAGAGGATGCACAGTGACTCGAAGGACAACTGCGGAGACGAGGTGGATGGCGCAGGTCTGCTTTATTGAGGAAGTACAAGCAGTTTTATAGAGTATGAAGAGAGGGGATTGGTGGAGGGTGATTGGGTTCTGATAGGCTAGATTAGCTGTTATTACCTTATAAGGGCATAGAAGCAGAACTCGTCTACTAGGCTGGTCAGTAGTTACTAGGGAGAGCTTAAATTTGAGAGGGCTGAGCTGGATAGCTTGCTGATAGGTGGAAGAGAGCAGGCATGTCTTTACGAGGTAGGAGGCCCTGAGATTGGCCCAGACGGAGGTGGTGTGAGGGGGCTTGTGTGAGTTTCCCTGTGGGGAGGCGTAGGTGCATACCTCGTCCCGAGGGGCCAACCAAGGGAGGCGTATTTCGTGCCTCAGACCTTGGAGGCGGCCAGTTCTGAGAGCCAAACTTTTGCATGCTTGCCCTCAATTCCCCCTTTGTTTTCTTTTAAGGCTAGGGTGGAGATAGCCAGAACTCACTGGTTCTGCTTTAACGCGGTTAGGGAGGTAAAGACACATCTGAACACTATGAGAAGAATAACAGCTATTAGGAAAAGAATACCATAGAAAATGAGATTGGCAGGGTTGAAAAATTGGGTGAACTTATTGAGTAGCTGACTGAGGAGGCTAATAGTAAATTCGGGGACAATGAGGTCATTAAAGGTTTCTATGTCATGCTGCAGAGAGAGGGTATAATTCCAAAAGGATTGGTTATAGGATTGGCAACACTGCCAAAGGCTATAAGTAAGAAAGCATCTGGGGGGGGAGTAAGAGAGACAGTGAGAGTTATCGATGTGGGTACGAAGGTGGGGTTGCATGGTAGCTGTAGAGAGCAGTTGCTTAGGATGAGTTGGGGGAAAACAAGGCTCTGCGGGGAAAGGAAAAGGAATCCAGGAGGATGACGGACTGCCGCCCAGACATCCATGGCCTGGCCTGTAGAGGCGAGCGAGAGCATAGCAAGCAGCAGGGCAACGAGGTTAGGGGGCTTCGTTGGGCCAGTGGCTCTGGCTCTCCTATACAGGCGGATCAGGGCGGTGATGTCTGGAGCTTCATCCGACATGTTGAGGTGTTATATCTGGTGTTGGAGAGCTCACATCCGCCGGCGGTCCCTCCGGGACGGCTTCCATGGACCCTGACTGGGTCGGTTTGGTCTCTCCGGTTGCTGGGTGGACATTTCTTCCAGGGATTCAGATGGGCTGTGGGATGTTATCTGGAAAAATACAAGCAAACCCTCGTCCTTGGGTTAAAAGGGGGCTGGGTCCCTGCCAGTTGTTGGATTCTGGGTTCTTCCAATATACGAGGGGAAGAGGAGTAGATATTATAGAGGGCCCCCAATGCTTATGCATTGGCGAGAGGCCATTCTTGTCAAATGTCATCAAATTTAAGTGTATTAGGCATGAGGTTAATAGTTCATCTGGTGTAGCTTGGGGCTGTATACCCCTCTCTTTTTCAATGAGAACCTTTAAGCGAAGGTGTGTATTTTCTACTATGGCTTGACCTTGTGGATTGTATGGGATGCCAAAATTGTGTGTGATGTTGTATGTTCTGATAAAATTTTGGAACTCTCTGCTAGTATAGGCAGGGCCATTGTCTGTTTTTAGGTCCCAAGGCACTCCCATGAACAGGATGGCTTGTCGCAGTGCCTTTATGCAGTGCCTAGCCTTTTCACTGGCCAAGGCTGCTGCACAAGTTAAATGAGAATAAGTATCTATGATGACATGTACATATTTTAGCCTAGCAAATGTTGGGATGTGGGTCACATCCATTTGCCAGCGTGCGTTGGGCTTCAGGCCTCGGGGGTTAACCCCTTGAGGTTGTAGGGGTCCCAATGGTAAGAATGGTGCACAGGTTTTGCAAAGGCGCACTAGGTGTTTGTATGTGTCTAAAGGTACATCAGGGAGTAAGTGCTTTAAGGACGCAGCTGAAAAATGAAAGCGCGCGTGCAGATTTTTTCCCTGACTGATGGGATCAATGGTCAGTTGTTGCATTAGGAGTGCTGAGACTAAAGAGTCAACCAAATGGTTTCCTTCTGCTATAGCTCCTGGAAGTGAGGTATGACTTCTAACATGGCTGATATACCAGGGGTGATGTCTATGCTCCAGGGCCTTTTTTAGGTCAACCAGGGCTGCATCTAGAGGTGAGTCTGTGGGGAAGAAGGTGCAGTACGCTATGGTTTTACAAACCTGGCAGGCATACTGGCTGTCTGAAAATATGTTAAGTGGTTCCTGACTAAATGTTTGAAGGGTTGCTATGATTGCATGTAGCTCGCCCCTCTGGACTGAATTAGTTAACTTATAGGCCTGATATGAGGGTGTGCATTTGTTGGTTGTATATGCTACAAAGCCAAATCCACGTTTTGATGCATCAGTGAATACTATTGTGGCATGAGGAATAGGCGCTCCAGAAGGGAACGCATGGTTTTGTTCCATTAAGTTTATGCCTGTAAGGCCTTGCAACAACTTGCTTGAAGGGTAATGTGTGTCAAAGTCCCCAGTATACTGTTCCTTGAGCACTTGCATGCTATAGTTCTCCTGTAAGAGGGTGGTAGTTTGTTCTTTATTTAATGGCCATATAATTCCTGCAGGTTCTACATTGTACCTTTGCCTACACAAAGTGACATGGTCTGATGCCAAGGATATAAAGGCCTGTATTAGTGGCAGGAGCTTTGGAATGCGAGATTTAGACAAATGCACCCAAAGAAGAGGCCCATTTTGCCATAACACTCCCGTTGGCGTGCCTAAGGTTTTGAGGACTAGAGTTAAGATTGGTTCCTCTGGGTTATATCTATTGATAACTGCTTTCGACAAAGCCTGGGACACCCTTTCTATGGCTTGTTTGGCAGCCGGGGTGATTTTAATCTTTTTATGAATTATATTGGAAGGGCGTCCAGGTGTTTTAAGCAGCTGGAAAAGGGGGTTAAGGTCTTGTGTAGTGATAGGGATGGAGGCTCTAATCCAATTGATATGTCCGCAAAGCTGTTGCAGCTCAGTAAGAGTGAGAGCTTCTGGAGTCTCGAGTTGGGGTGATATGGGGTTTATATGGGAGGTTATTCGGTATCCAAGAAATGTGAATGGGGCTACATTTTGTACCTTCTCTTCTTTGATGGTTAAGTTTATTTGTTGGAGGTTTAATTTTAATTCGTTTAGCCCTTCGATTAGCATTTCTTCTTCACTGTGAGCGATGAGGATGTCATCCATATAGTGGATGATGTAAATATGAGGATCTAAGAGGTTCAATGGCCTGATTGACATAATTTTGGCACATTGCTGGACTGTTTCTCATACCTTGCGGTAACACGGTCCATTGATATCTAGCATTAGCCCCTTGATGATTGGGCAATGGAACTGTGAAGGTGAACTTTTCGCGGTCATTAGGATGCAATGGTATGGAGAAGAAACAGTCTTTGATGTCAATAATAAGTGTGTGATATTTTTTGGGAATAGCTGATGGGTGAGGTAGCCCTGGTTGCGGGGAACCCATTGGTTTTATATGCTTATTTATCTCGCGTAGGTCATGGAGGAATCGGTATGCCTGTTTGTCTTTTTTGTGTATGACAAAGACTGGGGAATTCCATGGGCTAACAGAGGGTTCTATGTGTTTCAGGTGTAGCTGCTCTTGTATTAATAACTTTAAAGCTTCCAATTTATGAGACGGGAGAGGCCATTGCTCAACCCAGATAGGTTCCTCTGTGTCCCATTGAAGAGGAACGGGTTGAGGTGGTAAATTACGAGCAATGGCGCTTAGAATTGGGGGTGCTCCGTAGACCCAGGGTGCTCGGTGGAGATGATAGCACCGCTTTGTTCGAGGATATCACAGCCCCATAGAATAGTAGGGAGTTCTGGCACAATGAGAGGCTGAAATAGCCCTTTGTGTCCATCTTTATCCTCCCATGGAATTAATTTCCTAGTCTTTCGGGAGGGCGCTTCCCCAGTGGCACCTTGTATGGGAGGACCCGGTATGGTTTCCCATAGGTGTTCATAACAAATGGGGAAACAGGAGACTTCAGCTCCAGAGTCAAGGGTGCCATGAAACCATTGCCCTCCACCTTTTCCTCCAACTTTTGTGGCTAGAAGAGGTTTATTTTGGTGGATGGGGATGGACCACATTATGGCTTTGGTGGTTTGCGTGCGGGGGGGGACCCCTTGGTTGTGGGGCCGGGGGGGAGAACCCCTTGGTTGTGGGGCTGGAGCCCGCCCCCTTGGAAGTTTAAAGGCTTGCCGCTCTTATTTGTGCATGACTGGCAGTCTCTGGCCCAGTGATAGCCATGCTCACACCTTGGGCAAGGAGTGGGAGGCCCTGGAGGACGATGGTTAGAAGGGCGGGGTCCTTGGGGGCAGTCGCGGGTGAAATGGCCCATTTCCCTGCATTTAAAGCAGCCTCCAGTAAGGGAGAGGGCCTCGGCCAGGGATGAGGCCAAGGTGTCGGCGAGGTTCTGGGTGGAATGGTTTATGGAGGTGGCTAGGGTGGTGGCTAGGACTTGGGTGGTTTGATCTAAGTCTTTGCACGCCAATATCCATTCATGTATGTCTTTATCACACACAGGCAAGATGGCCTGCTTGCAGGCCGAGTTTGCCCCTTCTAGGATAAGTTCCCTAGCGAGGGCTCAGCAGGCCTGATCATTTTCTACTTTTCGTTCACAGGCCTCTTGGACTCACGAAATGAAGGCTGAGAAGTCCTCGTCCCTCCTTTGGGTAAGTTTAGCGAGACCATCAGTCTTAATAGCCGAGCAGCTTTGAAAGGCTCGCAAGGCAACCAAACGGCATTGATCCCAAAAGGTGGCAGGCGCCCGGGCGTATACGCCAGGGCTGGCAAAAGGCCCGGTGCCTAAGAAGGCCTCGGCCGGGAAGGGGACGCCGTTCTGCAGGTTGGTGGCTGCCTGGAGTTTGGCTTGGTTCTGGAAATGCGCGCGCCAGTTGACAAATTGACCAGGAGTTAGGATGGCGTGGGCAACAGAGAGCCAATTGTAAGGGAGATTTAAGTGAAGAGAGATGTCATCGAGGAGCTGTCTGGCGTATGGGCTGCCGAGACCGTCCTCTTTCACTGCCTCCCTGAGGCGTTTGACCTCTGCGCGTTCGTGGGGGTACCAAGGGAGGGGGCACTGGCACTGTGGAGTCTGTTGGATGTTGAGGGGGAAGAGCTGGGGGAAGCCGGCTGAAGGCTGAGCGGAGCCACTCGGGGTGGGCAGAGGTGAAGGCTCCTGACACATCATTTGGAAGTGTGCAGCGGGAAATGATGGGGAATTATTATTTGGCTGCGACTCAAGACTGGAGGGGAACGGCCAAGGGGCAGACATGGAGGAGCCGGTGTGCCGGTATGGGTTGGTTAGTCCTAGGCAGGTGCTAGCCACCTGGGTGAATGGGGTGGTTGCGATGGCCCCGCCCTGCGGACAGGGAGGGTGGGGGAAGTTGGGGACTTCCTGTGCTGCGGCAGCAGGAAGTTCAGGGTAGAGTGACGTAGCCACTGCGGAGGGAGGTGGCGCCTTCCCCGGGAGAGGAGATGGGGGGTGGCCGCTTGGGTCCTTGGGCGTGGCGAGTGGGGAAGAAAGTGGAAGTGCGCCATGTTTGGGCTCGGACGGGGAAGAAGGCGGAAATGCGCCATCTTGATGCTTAAGCGGAGGTGCCAATGGCTCAAGATTTTGCACTTTAGGAGAGAGCGCCTGCGGCTGCGCGGGCTCTAAGAGATTGTTAAGCTGGGACACGAGGGAGATGGAGTCATCGTCCCTGTCATCAGTGGGGTTGGCCTCCTCACAGCTGTAAGCCACGGCAGGAAAGCGGCTCCTTGGAGGCAGGAGCGAGTGGTGATGAGGGTAGGAATGAGGCCAGGAGGGAAACGCTTATTTTCGTGCTCCATGGCAGAGGTGACCTGATCTATGAGCACACGATAAGTGTCTGGGTCCCAGAGCTTGGCCGTGGTAAGCCAGGGGTTAAAGGGAAGAAGGAGGTCCCAGAAAGTCTGAAGCTGACGGGCTGAGACTTTACATCTGTGGCAGTCTAAGAGGGCGGCAAGGGCCCGAACCTGCGGGCTTTGCTGCCAGGAGAGTGAGCTCCCCATGCTAGCTAGGGGAGGTGCACCCAGAAGAGTCCTTACCTGCTCCTGGACGATGGCGAGTGGTCGAAGCCAGGCCCCATGGGGAGCCCCATGTTGGGCGCCAAATGAGGTGAGGAGCCCCCGCTTCTCTAGACAGGGGGCTCGGGGTGGGGAGGCGCAGGCGTGAGAGGACGCACAGTGACTCGAAGGACAACTGCGGAGACGAGGCGGATGGCACAGGTCTACTTTATTGAGGAAGTACAAGCAGTTTTATAGAGTATGAAGAGGGGATTGGTGGAGGGTGATTGGGTTCTGATAGGCTAGCTTAGCTGTTGTTACCTTATAAGGGCATAGAAGCAGAACTCGTCTACTAGGCTGGTCAGTAGTTACTAGGGAGAGCTTAAATTTGAGAGGGCTGAGCTGGATAGCTCACTGATAGGTGGAAGAGAGCAGGCATGTCTTTACGAGGTAGGAGGCCCTGAGATTGGCCCAGACGGAGGTGGTGTGAGGGGGCTTGCGTGAGTTTCCCCTGCGGGGAGGCATAGGTGCATACCTCATCCTGAGGGGCCAACCAAGGGAGGTGTATTTCGTGCCTCAGACCTCGGAGGCGGCCAGTCCTGAGAGCCAAACTTTTGCATGCTTGCCCTCAGAAAGGGTTTCTGTCCCCTGGGTAAAAGTTGTCAGGGCATCTTTACCTCCTGTGCCTATTTTTACCAGCTAGTTCCCAGCTCTACTTGCATGTTCACATAAAATGTTAATTGTATGTTCCCCTCCGTTTTGCTGAATTTCCTGAAATGCCAAAAAGAAAGCTAGAAAAGCAGTGAATTGCATATGCACTTGTTTTCCCTCCCCTCTTCTTCTGACCTGCTCCACATTTCCTCCTCTTTCTCTTCATCTCTTTTTTCTTCCCAAGTCTCTTCTCTTGAACCAGTACAGAATAATTTCTGGAAACAGACTTGTTCTAGAACAGTGTTGACAGCTGGGGGAGGGAGGGAAGAAAACATTTATTCATGTCCAAGTGACCCAGTGCAGGAAAACTCCTGTGTGGCCTGAGGAAAGTTCACTGGGAGGGGGGTGGTAGAGTTTGGGGGACAGGGCTGACCTGTCTCACTGGAGCTGTGGGTTCTGAGAAGAGCAGGGAGTCCTGGGCCCTGTGGTCCAGAGACTCTGTGGTGGGCCTGCTTCATTCCAGGAGACCAGGTCAGCAGGAGTGTGAGAGCCAGTGTGTGGAACAAGTCAGGCAGTAGCCCCTTCACACAAGTCCTCCAGAAAGCCTGCCAGGCCTTGGGAAGTATGAGGGGCAGCTGGACAGCAATCCCTCTCAAATGAGGGCAAGTTCAGGTTTTATTACTAATCCTTGAATTTTGGATCTGGGTGTAGTGTGGAGGCTAGAAGTGTGTTCAAGGATATGCATCCCACTGCCCCTCTCCAGGACACACACTCACCCCCCTCCCCTGCCCTCACATTCACAAGCACACCACTCAGACTTGCACATAGACAGTCCACAGTCCCTGCACACAGAATCCATGCCACCTAAGCAAACACTAATGCTTATAAGAACTAGTTCTTTACCTGGAAAATCTCTTTAACCACACCCCAATCCTCATTTCTTCCAGGATATGGAAACAGAATGACTCTCCAGACAAAGCCAGGAAGAATGCTCTGATTTTCTTATGCAGATATTTCCTCAAGAGTGAGTGCTTCCAGAATACGTGCTGCTTTTGCTTCCGCTTAGCATCATTCCCAATTACAGAAATGAAAAGTCCTTTTTGGATCATGCTGTCTAGTGTTCACTCAGGTACTTTGTTCCCTGGTGCTTTAGAAGAACAGATGGGAAACGGTGGTCAAGTCAAAGGCCCCATAAGCAAGTGGAGGGACATCTGTGGCAGAGCACATGCTTTGCTTGAACATAAATATCTCAGGTCCATTTTGCTTTGTGATTACAAAATTCTTAATCAGTGGAGGAAAAAATGTTGCTGAGGTCAAGACCCCTACCATAGAGTTTATAATCTGCTGCCTTTTGTGGATGCCCTTTTAAAGAAGGGGTCCATTTGAAGAGGACCCCATTCGACACTTTTCTCTGCTAGGAAATTGTGTATATCAAATATATTATACATAATTAGATTTCCTTATCTGAATTCAGTGGAAAGAGAAAGAAACAAAAAAGGTAATATTTATATTTTAGACAAAGAATGGTGACCTCACCTCAGCATTAGATGGGCCACCTCATCTTCTTTGTCCTTGGGAAGCTCCACTATCATTTATTCCTTGGGAGCTCAGAGGTCTCAGAGTATCTGTGAGCACATTGGTGTTTAACCATGAATTACTAATTATTCAGGGAGTATTCTCACCTTGGGCAGGAGGGTAGAGTGGAGTTTGTGGATTAACAGGTACAGTATGAGCTGCTGCTGGGCCATCCTTCTTACTGTAAGAAGACTAGCAAAGACAGTAGAAGAAAAGAATTGTGGTTAATGGCAACCTAAAGTAACTTGTAATAATCAGTCTACAAATGGCTCTAAAATTCAATGACAAGTTCCCATGGTGCCTCCCATTTGTTCTGTATCTCACCTGAATTTCCAAAATTGCCAGTGTCTTCTTGACATCTTCCAGATCATTTCAACCTCCATGGAGTCACAAATGCTGACCCTGCTGATACCATATGTTCTATAGGAATTTCCCTAAAGAAAAATGACTTTGAATATCTTTTCACGTGCTTATTGGTAATTAATATATCCTCTGGAGAATTATCTTTTCAAGTCCTTTGCCCATTTTTAATTGGGTTTTCTTTTTGTTGTTGAGTTGTAGGTGTTCTTTTATACATACTGGCTATTTAAACCCATACTAGAAATGAGATTTGCATCTATTTCTGTAGGTTCTTTTCACTTTCTTGATAATGTCCTTTGACTGACAAAACTTTTTTTTTATTGACTTTGTAATAATATTACATTAAAAATATATATGTGAGGTCCCATTCAACCCCACCTCCCCACCACCCCTCTCCCCCCCCCCCCCCAACAACACTCGTTCCCATCATCATGACACATCCATTGGATTTGGTAAGTACATCTTTGGGCACCTCTGCACCTCATAGACAATGGTTCACATCATGGCCCATACTCTCCTCCATTCCATCCAGTGGGCCCTGTGAGGATTTACAATGTCCGGTGATTACCTCTGAAGCACCATCCAGGGCAGCTCCATGTCCCAAAGACGCCTCCACCTCTCATCTCTTCCTGCCTTTCCCCATACCCATCGTCCACCATGTCCACTTTTCCCAATCCAATGCCACCTCTTCTATGTGGACATTGGATTGGTTGTGTCCATTGCACCTCTATGTCAAGAGGAGGCTCAGATTCCACATGGATGCTGGATGCAATCCTCCCATTTTCAGTTGTAATCTCTCTAGGCTCCATGGTGTGGTGGTTGTCCTTCTTCAACTCCATCTTAGCTGAGTGTGGTAAGTCCAATAGATCAGATTGTAGGTGCTGGAGTCTGTTGAGGCTCAGGACCTGGCTATCACATTGTCAGTCCAGAGATTCAAATCCCCTAAATATATCTTAAACCCCAACATTAACTGCACCTCCAGCACATTAGCATGAAAGTCTTATGAAGGGAGATCCCATCTGAGTCCAGATTCATCACACATAAACACCATTTCCAAAGAGGGGCCATCTGCCCTGGTAGTTAACCCCATCGGCCATGACCATAACTCCCATGGGTCTCTTTAGCCCTCAAAGGAACCAATATCTGGGGGTTGTATCTGCTTTATCTGTCTCTCTGACTCTGCTCAGTTGTGCATGAGGGCAATCCTTCTGCCAGCCTCCAGACTCTTTTTTAGAAACTCGTAGCCATATAAACTCATTTCTCCTTTCCATTTCCCCCTTACTTTAGGTCAAACAGCATTTTAAAGTCATGGTATTTTATGTAGACATGGATATTCTGCTGATCCGCATTGAACCTTCCGTATAAGGTCATTTTCCAGTTGCATCATCAGTTGGTAGTTGATAGTGGTCCCTCGTTGCCAGGGAGGCTCATCCCCGGGTGTCATGTCCCACACTGGGGGAAAGGCATTGCATTTACATGCTGAGTTTGGCTTCGAGACTGGCCACACTTGAGTAACATGAAGGCTGACAGGAGGAAATTCCCAGGCACAATGTTGCTCTAGGCCTTGTTCTTATTTTAGGTTTGTCAGCTCAGAAGCATAGTCATTAGCATCAGGGGCTCACTGTTGAACCCTCACTCCCTCCCAGTCCCCGCCACTGTACCTGGGAGACTGTCGCTGCTCCCCTAGGGACCACGACAGAGCACCACTGGCCAGGAACCCCCCCTACTGTGGTTTTTAATTGTTGCTACTATGAGTATATCCAAACATTACCATGCACCCTGGACATATGTTCTGTACAGCTCCCTGACAGCCATATATCCCCTGTCATTGGTATCCCATACCAGTATCCCTCCATTGCCATTGTTGAAACACTCTGTGATCCAGAACTCCCCGAAATTTGAAGCCCAATATAATGACAAAACTTTTGACTTTTGATGTTCACTTCTATTTTTTGTCATTGTTGCACATAGAATTCTGTACCTCAGTTTTTCCACCTGAGGAGGAGGATAGTAAATCAACCATGACATTTGTCTATGAATGACTTAATGTATGTAAAGTATGTAGTGTAGATGCTCAGGAAAGTTAATTAAAGGTCCAATGTCTTGCCTGAGATCTCACAACTTAATAAGACTCAGAGCTGGATTCACACCTGGGAGTGGAAACGCCAAGGCCAGTGCCCTATCCATGAAACACAGCTGCTTTGCCAATAAATGACCACTTTATTTTAATCCTTGTTTAAATTTAAGTGTTTGTCAGAAATGGTGTAGAGGGTTGTGAGCCAGTGCCCTTATGGGTAAAATTGATGATAAGGTGGAAGGGTGTAGCTGTGCAGTGGCTGGGCATGACGGTGGTGCAGTGAGGCTATTGGGATGGGTGGTGCTGGTCTTCGAGGGGGTAGGGTGGAGGTGGGTTGCACTGTCCATGGAACTGGGACAAGGGTTGGGGGAGGGAACAGATGAGCTCAGGGGATTAGTTGTGTAGTGAATGGGTGTGACAGTGGTGCAGTGATGCTGTTGGGTTGGGTGGTGCTGGTTTTGAGGGGTTGGGGAGGAGAGGGTGGGTTGGACTGTACATGGAACTGGGGGGAGGGTTGGAGGAGGGAGCAGGTGAACACTGGGGATTTGTGGGTATGTGGTTGAAACGACAACATTGAGAATATTATTTTGGCAAATATGGAAGGGAGAGTTATTGGTTTAGGGTTTTGGATGTGGGGAGCATGCAGGACAGGGCCCACCTGAGGCAGGCTTCTAGGGAGTGTGTGAGTGTTCATCCCATCGTAGTATGTGTTATCAGAGGGTGGAGACCCACATAATGAGAGGGAAGCTGTGGCCTCCTGGGGAGTCCTGCTGTGTTCTCAAATAGAGTGGCAGGAGTCTCTTGAGATCATAGGCAATGCCTTAAATGGGAGGAGCCCATTTAAGTGTATGGAGCCCTCAGTGTATGGAGCCCTCAGTGTTGTTGTAAGGAGCTATGAATCTCATTCTTAAGGAGTGAAGCATGATGCTTGCCAGGTCCCAAGGGGAGGTGAGAGAGGAATAAAATAGGTGGAACTTGGGGCATTTTTGGGGTGATGGAATTGTTCCACATGGTCTTACAGTGATGGATGCAGGCCTTGTTAAATGTCATCAAAATTTATAAAAGTGTAGGGCCCAAATTATAAACCATAATGTAAATCATTGACCGTGGTTAGTAGCAATGCTTCAGTATTTGTACATCAGTTGTAACAAATGTACCATCCACATGTAAAATGTTATTGATAGGGGAAACAGGAAAAGGGGGAGGATATTGGGTATATGGGAATACCCTATATTCTCCACTATAACCTAAAGATTCTCTGAAGATACAATGAAGAAAATAAGACACTAGGGGAATAAATGGAAGAAAATGTCACTATACATACAAGACAACAGATCTTATAGTGATGGAAGGCATAACGAAAAATTTAAAAAAATTTTTTTAAATTTTTTAAAAAATTTTATTTTGTTATTTTTTAAACTATCATTTCATTTTCTTATTGTGTTTGGTTATTTCATTGGCTTCATTTTTTGAAGAAATGTTGGATCTAAGAAGGGTTCCAAATGTGGCAAGGGAGGATCATTGGTGTGGGGTGTTGATGATGGGGGATTCATGGGAAGAGGTTCACCTGGGGCATGTATGTGAGGCATGTGGTCAGATGTTAATGGGGCATTGTCACAGTGGGTGAAGAATCACACAATAACCAAGACAACGTTAAATTTCCAGTTCTGCCACATTCCCTAATGGGACAGCAAGAATTCCCTGAGTATAGGGGCATGACTAGTAAAAGAGGATGTGCCATTGATGGGCCCTTGATATTGATGACTGTACTTATGAACCTTTACTTTTGAAATTGAAACCGAGCTTAGTGTTATAGGCTGCCTAAGAGTTACCTCCTGAGAGCCTCTTTGTTGCTCGAGTGTGGCCTCTCTCTAAGCCAAATGCAACAAATAAATGCACTATCTTCCCTCTGGCATGGGACATAATGCCAGGGATAAGGCTCCCTTACAAAGAGGGATTACTACCAAGCACCAAGTAGCAATGCACCTGGAAAAAGACATTGACTGAAAGGGGGAAAGAGTAAAGACAAATGAGTTTATATGGTTAAGAGACTTCAGAGTGAGTGGGGAGATCATTCTAGAGGTTACACTTACACACATCCTAGTAGGATCTGATTGCCACAGCAAATAATTGCCTCAAATAGCTGGGTTCCTGAGAGTTCTGGAGGCATCCAGACACTATAGGCTGGGTTGGATGTCTGAGGAGTTTGGCACCCTGCCATTGGGTCCTACTTTGGAATTTATGCTCCCCAGTGTGACAGAGTTGGACTCAGTTGTGGATTCCAAACACATGACTCTTCTGCCAATTGTATTTGAACCTATAGTTAGTAATAGAATTGATAGGCTTATGTCCAAGAGACTTATAGTTTTGGGCTTTCTATGTGCCAGTTGGGCTCTGAAACTCAAGAGATTTGCAACACCTACTCTTCTGTTCATTGGACTCACCAAGGACATCTGACAAGGAGATGAGAATGGACAACAGCCATTCCAAAGAACAGACAGAGTCTGTAACTACAAGAAGATAGTCCCATCTGCCTGCCCCTTGGGATCTAAGCCTCCTCTCAGTTAGAGACAGACTGGGCATCACCATTCCAGAATACTTGCAATTGGGAAATGAATGATGGACTACAGTAGACTTACTGTTATTCTGTTACAGACTTATTGTGATTCTAGTAATGGGAGGACTTTTATCATTGATGAGGAAGCAGTGGCCACCAGAGGTTCTGAGGGGAGGGAGAGGGAAAAATAAGTGTAATAAGGGGCCTTTTCAGGACACTGGAATTGTGCTTAATGATGTTGCAGTGTCAGGTACAGGCCTTTATATATCTTGTCATAACTTATAAAATTGTATGGGAGAGTATTAAACTATAATGTAAACTGTAATCCCCACTTAGTGGCAGTGCTCCAATATGTGGTCATCAATTGTAACAAATGTACCACACTAATGAGGGATGTTGTTAATGTGGGAAAGTGTGGGAAGGGAAGGGAGTGGGGCATTTGGGAATTGGGAAAAGGAAAGATTTTCCTGAGCCCTTTACCCTTCCCAGCGCCCTAGGCCTTCTCTTTGCCAGAGCTCTGAGTGAGGGGCTAGGTGTGGTAGATTAAAACAATCATCTAGGCTGTGGAATTAAAAATCAGTTTGTCCTGTGGTTCCCCAATTTAAGCCTTTTAATAGTCTTAAAATAAGGGTGGTTAATAATCCTAGTAATGAATTTCAGGAAGCAAATGAGAAGTCCTTGAAAGCTATGGAAGATCTTTTCTAAATTATGATTGAAACAAATTAAGCAATTGTAATATATTCTAGAATCTAACATTCAGTATGCTTTTAAGATTATTCACAGTTTTAGAATTTTATTAAACAAGAGAAGTTTTAAACTTTTTGTAAAGGAAGGAAAAAGAACATTCCTGGAATAAACTATAATGATTTCAATTTTATTTAACTTAGATGTAATCTCCCTACATTTATAGGATGCCAATTAAATAAATATTATATTTATTAAGTCTTTAAGACAATGAAATTCTAAATTCATGTTTAATGGAATTAAGTTGAACAGAGGAAATGTAGATCTGGCCCTCTCTTCAACAAATAAAGTAAGCTTCATTGTCTGCTAATTGTAATTTTTTAAAAAAAGATTTATTTATTTCCCCTACCTTTTTGTTTTTGCTCTCACATCTGCTTCCGTGTCTTTTCTTTAAGAGACTCTGAGAACCGATCCTGGAACCTCTGATGTGGGAGAGAGGCATTCATTTTCACAAGCTGCCTCATCTCTCCAGTCTGCTGCATCTCTCAGTGTCTCTCCTCTGTGTCTCACTTTGTTGTGTCACCTTGCTGCACCAGCTCTGTGCAGGATGGGCTGTCAGCTCTCTGCTGTGCAGGCCATCAGCTCTCCATGTCAATGGGCTTTCAGCTCTCTACAGTGCTCAAGCCAGTTTGCCTTTACCAGGAGGCCCTGGGAATTGAAGCTGGGGCCTCCTATATGGTAGATGGGAGCCTGGTCACTTGAGTTACATATGCCTCCCTAATTGTAATTTAATGAGCTTATTTTAATGTGAAGTATCCATTCCATGTGGTTATGGTAAATTATATGGAGTTTGGAAAAGCATCTTCTAAACTGAAGCATTTAAGTGACTAATTCCAGGAAACCATTATTAATTAGAAATGTACATTGATATTAATAATGAAGGGTAACTTCATAGCAGGAAAACCTATCAGAGGCTACTTCAATCTGCATGTTAAAGTGGTGGTATGGAAAGATAATCTTGATTGCTTTGGGAACCCTTAGTTTTCATAAAATACTGGAGAAAGTAGTTTCTCCTATACTGCTAAAGTAAAATACCTGTTCATTTACATAACTTCACTCAAGTAATATCATTTAATATGTTATATATTATATTGGAAGTATTTAGAAAGTATATAAAGATAAACAATATGGAAGTCTATCTCTTTTAAACTATTGTGCATCCAAACCTGGCTGAAATATCCTGCATATTGCCTGTCCATTTGAGTTGTTGGCCAAGTTGGTCACTGACCTCTACAAAATAAAGGTATCTATCAGATCTCTGGTTATGCTCCTGAAGTGGATGAAGAGTACATTGCAGCTTCAGACTCCTGCAGCAGCCAGCGATGGATTAATAATGGGGAGATATACAATGGACATTGCCTCCATGGTGGCTCTGTTTCATAGTGTCGAAGGACACTATGCACCAGGCATGTGAAACACTGGAGCCTTACCTTCCTAGTCTCTCTCTAGGATCAGCTGTGCTGCAGCACGCTGGCTGTGTGAAGGACTCACCATGTGGAGCAACAATTATCAGAATACTGTGTGTAGAGCTTAAACACAATTGACATTATGGCCTGCTCCCATGGAGAAATAACATGTATGGTATTGCAAACCTGGAACTTAGATCTATTAATTACAGCTCAAAGAGGAATTTGTGCATTGATTCGTGCATTGATTAGTATTAAGTACTTACCTACATACTGATGAATATGATAAAATCTCTTCAATTCTAGATCATATGCAGAAGGGTTTTGAACGTGTTAAAAATCTTGGTAAACTTTGTTTTATAAGTAGGTAAAGAATGTAGCTGTAAGATAAAGGAATGGCTCTCTTAAGTACCATCTTTATTTTCTTTGCCATGTGCTTGTCTTGTCCCTATAATGTCTCTGTGAGTTTCTGTCTAGGGCAGTCCCTCTTCACACCTCTCCTAGCTGTCCTAAGCATAACCACCACTGTAGGAACTGGGATTGAAGTTCATACTGAAACCTAGCAGGTCTACTACAATCTCTCCCTAGAGTTAACCAGCAGCATAAAAGAATTCAAGGAAGAATGCTGTTCCCATCAAGTTTGGAAGGAAGCAGCCTCTGAAGGTACCTGTCCTTTCTCACTCTTGTGGTCTAGTATGTCATGACTGCAACCTTTTTGGGTCTTTTTGCCACCATCTTCTTTATCTCTTTATTGGGACCATGGATTTTCAAAATTTGAATTAAGTTTATTTCTTATGAATCAATACCTTATTAATCATGTGGGGATTTCATCCAGTTCCAACCAGGATGTGGACCCATCTTTCCTCAAACATAATAGTATAGCGAGAGAGGTTCATGCCCTGTCAGGCGGGGACTACTGCCCTAACCAGCAGGAAGCAACTACAGAAGAATGACCTTGGCCCCTCAGCACCCCTTTAAGAATAATGGCATGAACTCCCTGAGGGGCAGTTGAGACAGTTGAGTACAGGGAAATGAGGAGATGAGCTGCAATGTGGCTAACAGACTATGTGGCTATGAGACCCTACTGAGTCCTTGACCTTGACTTTCAGGTTCCAGTTGGAACTCTTTCCTGGGCTGAGGGGAGGCACTGCATATTCCAAAGACTACTCAACTTTGGCCCTCATTATTGGTGGGATAACCAATAGCAGCTTGGGCCCCTCCCATTAGCAATAGTAAGGGGAGGAAAAATTAATAGCTTTGAAGGTGACCACACAAACCAGAACTCACTTTCTCTGCCTAGAGGAGCCGACACTAGTATTGGTGCTTACTTCCATCCTCATTCCATTTCTCGGCAAGTTCTCTTCTTTCTCTCATTTCTAAATAAAATCTTTTTCCTGGCAAAAGAAAAGAAAGAAGGAAAGAGAGAGAGAGGGAGAGAGAGAGAAAAAAAAGAAAGAAAAGAGAGATTCCACAATAGATGTTACAGATGCAGCTGTGAATAGGGTTTAGTGACTTCCACAAATGACAGTCCACTAATTGGTGCTTATTTCCATCCCCTCCATTTCTCAGCAAGTTCTCTTCTTTCTCCCATTTCTAAACAAAATCTTTTTCCTGAATAAAGAAGGAAGGAAGGAGGGAGGAAGGGAGGGAGGAAGGGAGGGGGGTAGAGAGAAAAAAGGGAGGGAGGGAGGGAGGAAGGGAGGGAGGGAGGTATTCCACAATAGATGTTACAGATGCAGCTGTGAATAGGGTTTAGTGACTTCCACAAATGAAAGTCCACTAAGCAGCAGAACGTATCCAGGGTACAGGAAGCCTGGATGTGCAATTCTGAAATCTCAGAATGTTACCCCATTAGTAGGAGACCAACATTTTCATGGTTTGAATTCACATAATTCTGAGTAATGTACATGTTTTCAATATGCTTAGTAAGAGAATCAAGGTGTCTTGTGGCTGGCAGGATTTTTATGTGTAGATAGAAAAATTTAAAATATCAGTATACAAAATTACATCTATTCTTTCTTGCTAGAGGTTATTTCTAAAATAAAGTGTTTAAATACAGTATGTGCAAAAGTTACTGATGAGTTTTTGGACCATGAGATATATATAAGTTACTTTGGCAGATCTTTTATATGCCTGATAATAGGAAAACCAATTGTTGGTAAAATTGTAGGTCCTATTAAAATGACTCTGAATCTATATGATTGGGAATCTATAGCACTAGAAATAAAATTTTTAAAAAAAATCTAAAAATAACTGCCACCACTAAAACCGAATTAAAAGACTAAATAAAAAGAAAACTGAAATTCAAGTGCCACGTATGAATAAGAGTCATTGAAAGGGCAGCACTAAAATACAATGACGAACTAAAATTTAATTGTAAGAGTAAAATACTTATAAATATAAGCTTAAGTTCAAAAATAAAATGTATTTGGAGACATGTAATTGAAAACACCTTTAAAGATAATTGATTCTGAAAATATATACACATTTAAAGATAGTACCTAGACAAGATGGCAGTTGTTCCCTTCCAAAATAAGAGTTTAAATAAGGGGCAATAATAATCAGATGGAGAAAGAAACTAGACAATGACAGGTGCAGTGGAGAAAAGGAGTATTGAGGGACGAAACGGGGTCCCTGTTATGAGATGAGCGGGGTCCCTGTTAAGGGATGAGTGGGGTCCTGTTGTGGGATGAGAGGGGTCCCTGCGTGGGGAAGAAAGCCTCGTACGGCCGCTGAGGCTTCCCTCGGGAGCTCCGAAGGTGTGGAGGGTGCACGACCCAGGAAGGAGTCGCGGAGACAGGCTGATGGCACAAGTCTGGTTTATTCCGGAAGGGTACACACTTTTTATAGGGCTTAGGGTGGCGTAGAGGGTTCTGATTGGCTTAAGCTAAAGGCGACTTGTGGTTGGTTGCCATAAGCAGTTATTAGGGATGGGGGCAGATATCAGGTTAGCTCTGCTATCTATAGGGACGGGGATTAGTTGGGGACTGCATGGAGAGATTTGATAGGTGCAGGTGGGTACTGCTTCCTGATAGGTGGTTGTAAGCAGTTGCTAGGCAGAGGGCAGGCAGAGAGGTTAGGAATGGGGGAGGGGAAAGGGGAAGTGAGAGCCGACCAGATGTTAGGCTAGGTGGGAGATAGTGGGAGGCGACCATTATTGATGTATCTTGCCCGGGTAGGCTGAGGGCGCTTCGCCCGTACCAGGCTGAGGGCATGGTCGCCCATTCCAGCCACCCTGAACTGTGGCTTCAGGCTGTGCACACACCTGTTGCCGGGTCAGCTTAGCAACGGTGGCTCGCACTCCCACATCTCCCCCTCTGTTTTTATTAAGCTCCACCGAAATGCTTGATTCGGGGAGGAAGGGGGACTGTGCCTGTTTTAGGTCGGGATTGCGCCCAGCCGGGCAGTGCCCGTGCCACGCACATGGCCAGTCTTACCCGTCATGGGGAAGCACGGCAACAAAAGGCCGTGTCCCTGTCTTAGGTTGACTGGGGGGCCAATCCCGTTGTCCGTCATTGGCTAACCAGTCCGGCGCCTCGATGGGATGCTGGTGGCTTTAGGTAAACAGGGCGGGGGAGGGGAAAGGGTAAGGGTAAGGGGTTAGGATGGGCGGTGAGAAGGGGTATAGGTAAGGGGCTTGGAGCTTGAGTGCGCTGCAGGGCAGCTGGCCATTTGGAGGGGGAGGTGGTTGATGGAGACTCTCAGCGCTTCTTCTTCGGTGGTGCGGATTAGCTGGTACCGGACCTGAATGGGTTTACTGAGGACAGTGTTAATTTGATCTTTGATGAGCTGAATAATCTTTTTGATGGCCCATGGCCCTAGAGAGAGCAGCAGGAGAAAGGTAATGAGCGGGCCTAAGAGGGGAAGGAGGTAAGAGAGGAGAAGCCCATTGAATCCCCAGGAAAAGGCTCCTGAGGCTTCTCGCTCTAGCTTTCGTTTTTTAAGGCCCTCTCTGACTTGGGCCAGGTTGTCTCTAATGATGCCGGAGGGGTTGACAGAGAAGCAGCATTCTTCACCTAGAGCCACACAGAGTCCTCCTTCTTTAAGGAGGAGGAGGTCTAACCCCCTACGATTTTGGAGGGCTACTTCAGACAGGGAGTTGAGAGAGGTTTCTAGGTGGGCTATGGAGGTTTCTAGGCGGGCTATGTCCTCGTTGACAGCTTGCCTGGTGGAGGAAAGGGATGTATGTTGTGTGGTGAGAGCTGCAATCCCGGTGCTGGCTCCAGCGAGACCTAGAAGTGAAGCAAGTGTGATGGCAGTGATGATTTCTCATTTTTGCACGGAAGGCGGTAGACGGAGGTGCTGCCAGGAGTCAAAGAATTGGTTATCATTATGAAAGAGAACACGGGGGAGCAAGACAACAAGCATAATACCATTATCTCCCCCTGTTTTTATTAGCAGCCTTATAGTAATTTTGTTAATCAAGACTTACAATTTTTATCATTGTAGAGATCTTATTAACATTTAAACTTATGTATTAATATAAGCACTTATTTAATTTTTGGCCATTTGAATAGAGCTCTTTTATAAATTTTTATTAATTTATATTACCATCCGGACACTGACATTGAATGAACAGACAAACACAGAACAATCACAACACAGTAACAGAAACATACAGTTTACAATTAACTCATAATTCTTACTTTCTTGGTATAGCTGCTTTTAAGTTCTTATTAAGATTTCTTCTGGAATCCATGTTGCCTGTAACATGCAAGCTTGTGCTTGGAAACATTTTTATTAGTTATCAGCAATTAGTTAAGATAACTTGAGACAGACCCTTAACACACATTTTTGGATTATTACTCTGTAAGACTATACTGAGACTTGAAGTTCAGGAGTAAACTATTGATTTAAAACTGAAAATTCCTTTTTAAACCTTGATAAAAATTTTGTACTAATTTTAATATCTTGGTTAAAGAAGTCCAATTAGAATTAGCATGGAAATAAAACAGAACCCCAATGTTGCCATGTTTTTCTCTCATACCAGTGGATTAACTATTATTAGCCTTTACTAGCCCAGAGCTACATTGTCATGTAGATAGTAGGGAGCTTGAGGAGTTGTGAAAAGGGTGGGCGGGCGTTTGCTGGAACAGAGTTGATTGCCTTATAAGCTTGTCTGGATTTTCGGGCTTGTGGCTGGCCTTGTTGATAGGCGGGGCCAATTTCAGAACAAAGCCTGAAGTAACCAGACAAGTTCTCCTACTTTCTGTAAGGTCTAACTGCGGCCTGATAAGCTGCATTTGCATTTACAAAGGCAATTTGCTTTACAAAGTCTGTTTCTGTGTTGGTATCACCAAACAGTCTTTCTGCAGCCTTGCACAATCTGCCTACTACATTGGATATACGAGCAGGGGATCTCCGCTGGAAGAGGTTACATAAGGGGGGGGGGGTTAAATTGAGAGAAATATCGTCAAGGAGCTGCTGGGCATATGGACTGCCCAGTCCATCTTCTCGGACAGCCTCGCGCAAGCGCTTAATGTTAGGTGGGCTGTATGGGTACCAAAGAAGCGGGCGCTGAGGTGTCCGGATAACATTCATAGGGTACAGTTGTAGGGGCTGGGGTGTGAAAGAAGGGGAGAGCAATTGGGAAGAAGTGGAGGGAGGTGGGAGCGTGAGCGGGTGGGAGGTGCTGGAAGGGTGAGTAGGAGGAGAGAAGCAGCTGGGAAGGGGTAGTGGGGACAGTATATCATTGCTGCAGGAGGTTTGCTGAGGAAAGGGTTAAAGGAAGGCAGATGCATCCCTGGTGCCGAGGTGGTGGCCTCAGTGGGGGGGAGGGAGGGAGTAACAGCTTCTCTATGTGGTTAGTCACTTCCTGTTTGCTATGGGAGGGGGAGGGAGGAAGCTCAGGGTACAGCGACTTCCGCATTTGAGGCGGCGAGGAAGGGGGAAGTTCGCCATCTTGCTTGCCTGTTTCAGGGAACTGGCCGGCAGAGCGGCTTTTGGCGGAGCGGTTCCCTGCGTTGAGGTTATTTTGGATTTTAGGGAGCTGCAACGCAGGCGGGCAGTCCTCCTCGAGGATATTGTTAAGTTGGAGGACTAGAGAGGCAGAATCGTTGGGGCCGTCAGGCCTGGAGGGCTCGGGAGGGGGCTCCGGGGCACAGGGGAAGGTGGAGACGGGCGGGACAGTGCCAAGCAAACAGGAGCGGATGGTGATAAGTGTAGGGATGAGACCGGGAGGAAAGCGCTTGTTCTCGTCGGCGGGGGTAGGGAGAGCGGTGGGCCGCCAAGCTATGGAGCGAGGTGGCCGAAGTCCTTACCTGCTTCCAGGCGGTGGTGCTTGGCCCCATGCTGGGGTGGGGGAAGGGGCCGGGGGCCCTTACCTTTGGAGTGTCTCTGTGGTGGGGTTGCTCGGCCCCACGTTTGGGCGCCAGTTGAGGGACGAAACGGGGTCCCTGTTATGGGATGAGCAGGGTCCCTGTTGCGGGACGAGTGGGGTCCCGTTGTGGGACGAGTGGGGTCCCTGTTAAGGGATGAGTGGGGTCCCGTTGTGGGACGAGAGGGGTCCCTGGCGTGGGGAAGAAAGCCTCGTACGGCCGCTGAGGCTTCCCTCAGGGGCTCCGAAGGCGTGGAGGGCGCACGACCCAGGAAGGAGTCGCGGAGACAGGCTGATGGCACAAGTCTGGTTTATTCCGGAAGGGTACACACTTTTTATAGGGCTTAGGGTGGCATAGAGGGTTCTGATTGGCTTAAGCTAAAGGCGACTTGTGGTTGGTTGCCATAAGCAGTTATTAGGGACGGGGGCAGATATCAGGTTAGCTCTGCTATCTATAGGGACAGGGATTGGTTGGGGACTGCATGGAGAGATTTGATAGGTGCAGGCGGGTACTGCTTCCTGATAGGTGGTTGTAAGCAGTTGCTAGGCAGAGGGCAGGTGGAGAGGTTAGGAATGGGGGAGGGGAAAGGGGAAGTGAGAGCCGACCAGATGTTAGGCTAGGCGGGAGATAGTGGGAGGCGACCATTATTGATGTATCTTGCCCGGGTAGGCTGAGGGCGCTTCGCCCGTACCAGGCTGAGGGCGTGGTCGCCTGTTCCAGCCACCCTGAACTGCGGCTTCAGGCTGTGCACACGCCTGTTGCTGGGTCGGCTTAGCAACGGTGGCTCGCACTCCCACAAGTATGAAGACCCATATTTAAGAGGATATGAAAAGATCTTGCCAGGGAAGGGGTGAAAAGGGTTTGATGTTGACTATATGGGAGTCCCCTATATTGTATATGTAACTTTACTGTGATCTAAATTTTTTTGAAAATAAAATTAAAAAAAAAAAAAGGTGTAGGCACCGAGGAAGGAATGGAAGAGATTGCCTTGCCACTGTACATACAGGGCAACAGCTATTACAGTGATGAAAGGCAAAACATCAAAACCAGTTTTATATTTTTTCATTTTTAGTATCCCTGTTTTTTACTTTATTTCAGTTTTTCTAAATATGAATTTTGTTTCTAATCTTGAAACCTATTACTATTTCATTTTCATACTGATCAAATTTGGCAATTTATTATGCTTCATTTTTTAAGAAGTTTTGAATCACAGTGGGGTTCATCTATGGCAGGGGAGGAACACTGTTGTGGGGTGTCATTCATGGGGGGCACATGGCTGGGAGGGAGTTCTCCTGGGCATGTATATAGGGTATATAAAAATGTTTGGATATTCATTGGGTATTGTCATAGTAGGTAGAGTTACAAACAACAACTGAGTGCTGAGTTCCCAGCTAGGGGAGCTCTGTCACATTCCCCAGCAGAATAGCAACAGTCCCCCTAGTGCACAGGCAAAGACCAGTGAAGAAGGATGGTCCAATGATGGGCCCTTGGTACTGATGGCTGTGCTTATGAGTCTCTGCATTTGAAATTCTGACTAGCCTAGAGCTGCAGGGTGTATAAGAGTTACTCCTGAGAGCCTCCATGTTGCTCAAATGTGGCCTCTCTCTAAGCCAAATTCAGCATGTAAATGTGTTACCTTGCCCCCAGCATGGGACACAATTCCCGGGGATGAGCCTTCCTTGTACCAAGGAATTACTCCAAGCAACAGCTGGTGATGCAACTAGAAAAGGCCTTGAATAAAAGGGGGAAATGGTAAAGACAAATGAGTTTATATGGCTAAGAGACTTCAAAATGAGTCAGGAGGTCATCAGAGGGGTTGCACTTATGCACACCTCAGCAGGATCCCAGAGACTGCTAAAGTAGATAACCCCAGGTAGTGGTGCTCCTGAGGGCTACAGAGGCACACATGTTCCACGGTCATGGCAGATGGCTCTGGTGTTCAATGCCTTGCCAGTGGGCCCTACTTTGGAATTTGTGCCCCTGAGTGTGATGGAGTTGGACTCACATGTGACCTCTCTACACATGCCTCTTCTGTCACTTTTGCTGAACCTGGAGTTGGTGTATACTCAGTAGACTTGAATCTCTGGGCTGTCCATGTGCCAGCTGGGCCCTGAGTCTCAGCAGAGTTGTGGCACCTTACTCTCCGGTTCATTGGACTTACCCGGGTCAGCTAACAGGGAGGTGAGGATGGTGAACCACCACACCAGGGAACCAAGAGAGTCTACAACTGCAAGCAGGAGAATTGCATCTGTCAGCCCCCTCTCAGTTTAGAGGGGAGTGGACATCACTATCCCAGGGTCCAGAGGATGGTGGAATAAAATATGGATTAGAGTGGACTTAGTGGTATTCTACTATAGAACTGTTGTGACTCTAGCAATGGAAGAAATGATATCATTGATGTGGAGACAGTGTACAGGGAAGTTGCTGAGTACAGGGATAGGGAGGAAGAGGTGTGACATGGGGGCATTTTCAGGACTTGGAGTTGTCCTGAATGATATTGTAGGGACAGATGCAGGACATTCTATGTCCTGCCATATCCCACTGAATGGACTGGGGGAGAGTGTAATCTTCAATGCAAACTATAATCCAGGCGGTATAGCAGCGCTCTGAGATGTATTCACCAAATGCAGTGAATGTGTCCCTGATGAAAAAAGTTGTTCATGTGGGAGGAGTGGGGTGGGATGGGGTGTGGCATAATCAGAACCTCTTAATTTTTTTTATTTTTTAATTTTAATTTTAATTTTTTAAGATAATAGATCACAATAAATGTTACATTAAAATATATTAAGTGGGGAAATGGACTTGGCCCAGTGGTTAGGGCGTGCATCTACCACATGGGAGGTCCACGGTTCAAACCCCGGGCCTCCTTGACCCGTGTGGAGCTGGCCCATGTGCAGTGTTGATGCTCGCAAGGAGTGTCCTGCAACGCAGGGGTGTCCCCCGCATAGGGGAGCCCCACGTGCAAGGAGTGTGCCCCGTAAGGAGAGCTGCCCAGCATGAAAGGAAGTGCAGCCTGCCCAGGAATCGCACTGCGCACACTTCCCATGCTGCTGACGACAACAGAAGCAGACAAAAAAACAAGATTCAGCAAATAGACACAGAGAACAGAGAACCGGGGGAGGGGAGGAATTAAATAAATAAAATCTTAAAAAAAAATAAAATAAAATATATAAGTGTCTCCCATGTATGAGGGGCCATATATATGGTGAGAATCATTAGAAAGAAACTTCTGGTTGTAAAGGTGCACAATTCAAACTGAGTGGAGTAACTGTGAAGGTTAGGCTAATGTGTCAACTTTGCCAGGTAATTGTGCCCAGTTGTTTGGCCAAGCAAGCACTGAGCTAATTGTAATACAAGAACCTTTATGGACTTTAGTCACCAGTGACTTTACTGCATAGATGGCTGATTGTATCTCCATCAATCAAGGAGATTGTCATAAGCAATGAGTAATGCTTTATCCAGTCAGCTGAATGCCTTAAAAGGGGAAGTGATTCCAGCATTCCAGGACAATTTCCCAGCTCACATTTGGACAACAACTGTCTCCCAGAAACTCATCAAGGACCTTCATTGGACTTTCATCTGAGCCCTTGGTTTGCAGCCTGCCTGTGGAACCTGGACTTGTGCATCCCCACAGTCTTGTGAGAGACTCTTATAAAATCTCTTACTATTGACAGATATCTCCTATTGATTCTGTTTCCCTAGAGAACCCTGACTAATAGAGTAACCATGACTATTAAAAAGATGTCAGAATTTTGAATTGTTATGTAGACTCACAGGTATTTTCAATATAAAATATGGTATGTGTACTCTCAAATAATTGGATGTTAAGTGAAGGATTATTTCTAGAAACTGGTCAGAATTATGTTGAAGGAATACATTTTATTCCACTATTTTCAGAAACAGAGAAACATTTTAAGAGAAAATACATGTCCCAAAACTCCCAGATCAATTTTTCCCATTTTTTTATTATGTAGTACATTAAACTCATAAAATGTTGAAATTGAGGCAAGTTCCCTACATCAATTTTCCCATGAAAACTCTTTAAGGAAGACTATTCAAGAAACATTCTAATCAATGCTATCCCAGTCAATATTTTTTATTATTTAAGCAAAATATTTTAAAGCTGTAATATACTAATTTATGTTAAATTTTTTTTTTAAGATTTATTTATTTCTCTCCCCTTCCACCCCCACCCTGGTTGTCTGTTCTCTGTTTGAACAACAGAAGCGGATAAAGAAGACGCAGATATTTTGCTGCAACATCTTTTTCTGCCTCTGTTGTTGTCAGTAGCATGGGAATCTGTGTTTCTTTTGGTTTTGTCATCTTTTGGCATCAGTTCTCTGTGTGTGTGGCACCATTCCTGGGCAGGCTGCACTTTCTTTCACACTGGGCGGCTCTCCTTATGGGGCGTATTCCTTGGACGTGGGGCTCCCCTATGCGGGGACACCCTTGCGTGGCATGGCACTCCTTGTGCCGCATTAGCACTGCTGGTGGGCCAGCTCCACATGGGTCATGGAGGCCCCGGGGTTTGAACCGTGGAATCCCATGTGGTAGGAGGATGCCCTAACCACTGGGCCAAGTCCTCTGCCCATCTAAATTTTATTTCTTAAAGAATTATTTTTGTCATTGCTGTGTTTAGTTTTCATATCTAAGGATGAAACTTATGAAATGTTCTTTGATCTTATCTGCCACAGTGACTTTAGTTCATAGTTCTCTGATTCTTCTTAGACTTAAGTCTTCATGGTCCTACCATAACTATTTTTACCAAGATAAAATAGAATGGTAGATCTAGTAACACGATCTGACTTCTAAACTTTTAAAAATTGTGAATAGTTTTAAGTAGATTTATCTTTTACTGAATTCATTTTGCCTACTACAAATGGTCCAATTATTTTTGGTCACAGTTGGCACAAGTATCTATAAGCTATTTGTATGATGGTTTTCCATGGTATAAGTTTTTACTCATATATAAATATATCTCTGGCTTTTGAGGAAGGTGTGAGTCAGGAATGGGACCAAAGAAAATGCCTTAAGCAATTTAAACCACTGCTTGGTGTCATTTTGAAGTGACTTTGTACAAATCTAGCCTGTAGTCCTAGAACATGGACCAGAGTTTCATAGGAACAAAAGGGATAAATCCTTTGCCTTTAGTAAGTTTTAATAAGGAAATTTCCTTGGACACCTAGTACCTTTTAGTATATAATACTGCTACTATAAATACCTATTTTTATATCACACTAACACAACAATTTACTAAGAATAACTTATTTCCTAGTAAATGTTTTAAATAATTGGGAAAAATGGCTAGATATGAGTCTCTTAAAGATCTGCATATATCTTTTAATTTTTAACCCATTAATATTGGATTTTTCTATGTAATTGTTTATGTGTATGTCTGAGATGTGTCTGGTTCATTTGGTATCATTAGAGGAGTGATGTGCATTTGTTTTTTTATATTTTAATTTTTACTCATGTTAGACATGTAGCGTCAAGGTACCCAAATCCACATACATAGGTCATCAAATATTTAAAAATATATAAATTCCTTCCAGTGAATGATATACACATCAGTTGTTTATGTTTATTTGTAACTCTTCATACAATATGGGTTGAATACTGCAATTTCTATTTGTGATTCTTTCCATTTCTGATTATTCAATAGCATTCATTTTGGTATATTTTCATCTGAGCTCTGCAAGCAGTTACCTTATTCAAAAGCAAGCCTCTCACATGTCTAGAGAAGCCCTGGAGAGACACTTGAATGAAAAGGAAGACATGATTGTAAGTTTGGAATGCTGGTATAGTATTTAGGGCCTGGTCCTAAATTTATTGCATGACTGTGAGCAACTCTCAACCTGTAGGACAGCCAGACATTTTGCTTTAGCTTGTAAAATATTATATATAATTATGTAAGTGTGTGAAATGTAACTGAAGCTGAGTGAGACAATAGGAGATAGGAAGATAAAGCTCTAGCGGTTTCTCTCCATACATCAAAAGGATATTGGGAAAGAAGGAATCAGGTTAGCTCATAAATGGTGTGGGGTGTAGTAACATCACATGGAATCTATAGTCCATCTCTTGCAGTATCCTTGAAGATACCTCCAGTTCTAACAGGAAAAATTGGGTTATAAAGGCAGAGAGGATGGGGAGCTTCCCTCCTTCTCTGACTTCTGCATGTACACTGGAGGCAAGTGTCACCAGAGAGTCTGCTGCAGAACAGGCAGCAGAGTATGAAGCTAGGGCTGGAGAGCAGAGTGTGCACCTGTCATTGTGCAACCTTCTCAGTAGGGATGGGCTGCTGAGAGTTCAGGAATTCTTTCCAGGATTAGAAATGAAAAAAAAAAAACAGATATAGGTGTTGTTTTGTCTTGTTACTAAGAAACTTTAAAAATTTTAACTTGGGTGGTAGAACTTCTGCATAGATGACAGTTATCAAATTTGGTATCCAAATTTTGGATGGACAACCCCCATCCAAAAAACCCAAAGAGAGTATGTACAACTTCAAGCAAGACAATTCCTTCTATCTGCTGAATAAGATCTAAACCCCCTCTCATTCTTAAGCAGAGTGGATGTCATCCCCAATACCTCAAGACTGAGGGATAAACAAAGTGGGGAGTGCAACCATGGGCCACTGTAGATTTATTGCTATTATAGTTATTAGCATGTGTAATTGAAGAACTTGTAAAATCGATATAAAATAGCAATCATGAGAGGAGGAGTAGGGAAGAATAGATAGAACATGAAATTGCTTTAAGCTGAAGCAGTTTTGTTAGTGTGGGTGCAGTGTCTTTAAAGGAGCTCCCAGATAGCCTTTTGACCTGCACCCTGTGGATCCCCCACAGTGGCAGCCACCTGTTTGCCATTTCCTTCCTGGTGGGAAAATGCTTAACCCTGGAAGGATGGCAAGTGGGTTTGCCAGTCAGCCCCAGTATAGGAGTGGGATAGGTTTTGGAATAAGGGCTAGGAAGAGACCTGGGTTAAGCATGCCTTTCATTAACTACTTAGAAAATGAAGCTTACCAGGACCTTTTAACATGTTCAGTATCCCTCTGCATATTATCTAGAACAGAAATGTCTCATTATAATCATTAGGCATATAGGTACTGTGCTTAATACTAATTAATGCACCAACTAATGCATAAGTTTCTTTTTGAGTGGCAATTAATAGATCTAAGCTCTGGCTTTGCAATACCATACATGTTCTCTCTCCATGGGAGGAGGCCATAGTGCCAATTGTGTTTAAGTTCTACTTAAATGTCTCTGGTAATCCCTGCTCCACTTGGTATGCCCTTCATACAGCCAGCATGTTGCAGCACCATTGACCCTAGAGAAAAGCTAGGAAGGTAGTTTCCTGTATTCCACCAGCCTGGTGCATAGTGCCCTTCAGCACCATGAAACCGTGCCAGTCTGGAGGTGATATCATTGTATATCTCACCATTTTGAGCCATCATTGGCTGCAGCAAGAGTCTGAAACTCTCCCCCACTTTTCTCCATTAAGAAAATCTTTGATTAGTGTGGTACATTGGTTCCAGTTGTTGAACACATATTGAAGCATTGCTACTGAGCATGGACTATAGTTTACATTCTGCTCGACACAATTTTATAGATTATGACAAAATATGTAGAGGGCTGTATTTGTCATTGCAGTCTTATGCAGGACAATTCCAATGTCCTGAAAATGCACCCATGTTGAACCTATTCTTGTCTTTCCCTCCCCCTCAGGACCTCTGGTGGCCACTGCCTTTACAATGATCAAAGTAATTTCCATTGCTACAATAAAATAGCAATAAGTCTTTAATTGTATACTACTAAGTCTACTTTAGTCCATTGTTCACTCCCCAATCTTGAGGATTTGGGGATGGTGATGTCCACTCTTTTTTTTTTTTTTTTTGAAAGATTTATTTATTTATTTAATTTCCCCCCCTCCCCTGGTTGTCTGTTCTTGGTGTCTATTTGCTGTGTCTTGTTTCTTTGTCCGCTGCTGTTGTCATCAGCGGCATGGGAAGTGTGGGCGGCGCCACTCCTGGGCAGGCTGCTCTTTCTTTTCACACTGGGCGGCTTTCCTCACGGGTGCACTCCTTGTGCGTGGGGCTCCCCCACGCGGGGGACACCCTTGCGTGGCACGACACTCCTTGTGCGCATCAGTGCTGCACATGGCCAGCTCCACACGGGTCAAGGAGGCCCGGGGTTTGAACCATGGACCTCCCATATGGTAGACGGATGCCCTAACCACTGGGCCAAAGTCCGTTTCCCGATGTCCACTCTTGTTTCTAATTGAGAGGGGATTAGATCCTGTGGGGCAGATGGATGGGACCATCTTGCTTGCAGCTGCATACACTCTCTGTACCTTGGGATGGGTGTTGTCCATCATCATCTCCTCGTTAGTTGTCCTGGATGAGTCCAGTGAACTGGTGATTAGGTGTTGCAACTTTTCTGAAATTCAGGGCTCAGCCAGCACATGAACAGACCAAAGATTTAAGTCTCTGGGACATGTATTTAAAAGTATAGTGCTAATTTTAGTTTTATACTTTCAAAGAAATGCTTTTAATTCTGAATTAGTGATATATTTTATTATGACACCCTTCTTTTGGTATAGTTGATGGACCACACTTCTCTTATTATGTAATGTGATTTTTGTGGATGGTGTTTTGTTTTGTTTTGGTTTTTTTTTTTTTTTTTTGGATGCTTAGAATGAGTTTAGAGGACTTGGAATTTTTCTATTGGAAAAGTTGTGGTAGAAGAAGTATCCCTTGGCTACAATATTGAGCCTTGATATGATCCAGTAAATCTTTCTACATGCACTTGTAAGTTTTGGTCATCCATTTATCTATCTATACCTATATAATTTTTTTGGTGAAAATATTCTGTCATTCTGATGAACTATAAAGAGTCAAAACAATGATTCAAAATCCAGTGTTTCTTCTTACTCTATCACATTGTTTCTCAAAGTGGTTAGAAAGTCAAAGACTTTCAAAGTCATAAAAAACCCCTTCCATTTCTATGACATAGATTCTTCCTGAATTGTTGCTTTTTCTTGATTTCTGCAGCCCCATTGTTCAGATCCTCTTGGGCCCTTATTTCTCCCTCCTTTACACTTCCTCCACATTCTCAGTTTAATAGTAGTGGTTAAGGCTTTTTACTTTTGCTTTTTACCCCCTCCAGTCTTTTTCCCTTTGCAGACCTCTTATTTACCTACATTTACTTGTGCTTTTTATACAATTACCCACAAATCTGTAACTTAAGCATTGGTTTTTCATGAATTTGTTTGAATCCAGCATCCATCTTTTTTCTTTGGTAGCTTTTACATGAATGTCCCCTCTTTGGGTCTGATGTAGTGTGTCTAAAAAGTAATTTCTTATCTTTCTGTGAAACAAAGTGCCCTTTTGGAACTGATCTTGAATCTCACCTGGGATTGGAAACTCATATGTCATCCTTCACCTTATCCCCACCTTAAAAAATGCAGCATTTGAGTTCTGCAAATTCTGTCCTTTTAAAAATTCTTAGTACCACTTCATTGCCCCATGCATTAAGAGGTATTTATCTTTTGCCTTCAAGAATTTTTTTATTAGAGGGGTTGTAGATTTCCAGAAAGGTGCATTTCCTGCCCACATTTTAAACATTTTACATTAGTGTGGTACCTTTGTTACAATCAATGAGTAAATATTATCAATGTACTATTTTTTATAACCTTATTTCAAATTCAGAAAAATGTAACAGAAAAAACGCAGCTCAACAAGTTATGGATACATTCCTCCTAAAAAGTTCTTTCTCATCTTTATCTGGTCTAATTGCAAATTCTAACTCAGTTGTTCCTGTAGTGTTCATAAAGATACAGAGATTAGTTAAATATCATAATTATGCAGTATTAATGAAAAAATAATGAAGAGAAAAACTGCTTAATCTTATTCAGATTTCACAAAACCAAACTCCTGTCTTTTTTTTAACCCTAAGCATTAATGTAGTATCAACCTTGCTTTTGCTAGAAAATCATTGCAATGGTGTTAATTATAGTTCCAAATAATTTATATTTTTCCATTGTGTCAGCACATTCTTAACATGTAGTAGAAGTCCATTCCTCTATCTTAGTAATCACAATCTCCTGCCAAAATCATTGCTCTACATTCCCAATATTATTCTTCAGCTGTCCTTTAACTAACCTTAATTTTCCTAGACACTGTTTTTGGCCACATTTTCGTTCATAAATCATCAGTGTTTGTTACATTCATTATAATGTGTTGCCATCAAGTTCAAGCATTACCATATATGCATTTTACCTGATTAAGCATTCTGTCTATACCCAGCGTCATCTTTCCCTTTTCATCCACATTCCATCTCCCACTAAACTCCATTTCATAGTCCCAGCTCCATAAATCTACTCATTGTATTTAGATCATATCAGAGAGGCCATAAAATGTGTTCCTCCACATTTTCCTTGCCCCCCCAATTGATTTTTTCTTATTTCTGAATAATATTCCACTGTGTGAAAATACCAGATTTTGCTTATCAATTCATGGTTGATGGATACTTAGGTTTTTCCATCTTTTAGCAATTGTGAATAATATAATTGTCCTATTAATTATAGTACAACATTTCCTTTAGGGTTCACTGTATTGTGTAGTCTTATGGTTGTTTACTTTTAATTTTTATTCTATAAACATATATACCACCCCAAATTTCCCCTTCTATCCACATTTAGATATGTAATACAGTGGTGTTAATTATATTCACAATGTCTTGTTACCATCACCACTGTACATTAACAAAAGTAAGAGATCTTTTCACTTTATGGTTTCTTCCTTCTTCAGTCTGTAACAGTTCTATTCAGTGTGGACCATTTACTCCTCATGACTTTCCTTTTAGCCCAAAATCTTTAGTTAGTAGCTTGATCTATGCTTATTGGATCAAGTCCAAGCTCCATTCTCTGGTTTTCAGACCTCCTCAGACTTTTCCCTATTGTTTTGTAACTTACGGTTTCTTCTTTTTTAATATAGGCATTTATGGCTATGAATTTCCCTCTTGGCACACCTTTTGCTGCAAAACCATAGGTTTTGATATATTGTTTTGTCATTTTCATTCTTTCAAGGTAGTTACTAATTTCTTTTGTGATTTCCTACTTGACCCACTGCTTGTCTAAGAATGCATTGTTTAAAATGTATATTTTTGTGCATGATCTGGTTCTCTGCCCTTAACTAATTTCCACCTTCAATTCATTTTGGTCAGGAAAATGCTTCTGTATAACTTCTATCTTTCTGAATTCATTGAGAGTTGTTATGTGACCTAGCATGTGGTCTATCCTGGAGAATCATCCTTGTGTGCTTGAGAAGAATGTATATCCTGCTGTATTTGGGTGTAAGTTCTGTAATTGTGTATTGGGTCCAGATCCACTAATGTATAATTCAAAGTATTTGTTTATTAATTCTCTGTCTAGATGTTCTGTCTAATGGTGATAATGGTGTATTAAAATCTCCCACTATAATTGTAGAGGCATCCATTTCTCCATTTAGTTTTTCCAGTGTTTGCCTTATATATTTTGATTCATCCTGGTTAGGTGCCTAAGTGTTTATGATTGTTCTTTGTTCTTGATAGAGTGTCCCTTTTATTAATACATAGTGTCCTTTGTTTCTCTTACAGTAGTTTGCATTTAAAGTCTAATTGTCGGATATTAGTATAGCTCCTCCCACTGTTTTTTGGTTATCATTTGCTTGTAAAATTGTTTTCCAACCATTCACTTTCAGCCTCCTTTTGTTCCTGGGTCTAAGGTGCATTTCTTGTAGACAGCATATTGAGAGGTCATATTTCCTTTTCCATTCTGCCAATCTGTGTCTCTTGATGGGTGAGTTTAATCCATTAATGTTCAACTTTATTACTGTCAAGGAATTACTTACATTATCCATATTTTCTTTAAGTTTATGTATGCTACATGTTTTTATTTCTCTTTGAAATGAGAAATAGTTGCTGTTACACTCTCCTCCAACTCTCTCTCTCCTGTTTTTTCCTTTCAACCTTCAGAATTCCCTTTAGTATTTCTTGAAAGGCAGGTTTCTTATTGGCATAATGTCTTAGTTTCTGTTTATCTGTGAATATTTTGAATCTCTGTCATTTTTGAATGCCAGCTTTGCTGTTAAAATATTCTTGGCTGACAGCTTTTTCTTTTAGTATGTTAACTATGCCATAGTACTGCCTTCTTGCCTCCATGGTTTCAGATGAGAATTTCCACTTCATCTTATCAAGCTTCCCTTGTATGTTATGGATCTCTTTTCCTTTACTACTTTAGATATTCTCTGTCTTTACCATTGGACAGTTTGACAAGTGTATGTCTTAGAGTAGTAGGACTGTTATGATTTATACTAGTTGGGGTGTGCTCCACTTCCTGTACATGTACATCCATCTCCCTCAATAGATTTGGGAAGTTTTCAGCCATCATTTCCTCCAGTACTCCTGTCCCCTTTCCCTCCTCTTCTCTCTCTGGGATGCCTATAATGCATATGTTTGAGCATTTCATGTTGTCATTCAAATTCCCACACCCCTATTGGATTTTTTTCTATTGTTTTATCTATCTCTTCTACTCTCTTTTTTATTATTATTATTATTTTATTTTTCTTTTATTTAAAATATTACATTCAAAAAATATGAGGTCCCCGTTCACCCCTGCCGCCCCACCCCACCACTCCCCCCACAGCAACACTCTGCCACATCATCATGACACATCCATTGCATTTGGTAAGTACATCTCTGGGCATCGCTGCACCTCATGTTCAATGGTCCACATCATAGCCCACACTCTCCCACGTTCCATCCAGTGGGGCATGAGAGGATTTACAATGTCTGGTAATTGTCCCTGCAGCACCACCTAGGACAAGTCCAAGTCCCAAAAATGCCTCCACATCTCATCTCTTCCTCCCATTCCCTGCATCCAACAGCCACCATGGCCACTTTTTCCACACCAATGCCACATTTTCTCGATTATTAACCACAATAGTTCATGAATAGAATATCATTAAGTCCACTCTAATCCTTACTGTATTCCTCCTTCCTGTGGACCTTGTCTTGCTTGTGTCCATTCCACATCTATGTCAAGAGGGGGCTTAGATTCCACATGGATACTGGATGCAATCCTCCTGCTTTCAGTTGCAGGCATTCTAGGCTCCATAGTGAGGTGGTCAACATTCTTCAACTCCATGTTAGCTGAGTAGGGTAAGTCCAATAAACCAGAGTGTAGGAGCTGAAGTCTGTTGAGGGCATGGCTATCATATTGTCAGTCCAGAGATTCAAATCCCCTAAATATATCTTAAACCCCAGCACAAAATACAATTCCAGTAAAGTAACATGAAAGGCTTGTGAAAGGAGATCACTTCTGAGTCCAGCTCCATCATGCAGAAACACCAACTCCAGAAGAGGGCCAACCAACATGGCAGTGAACTCCATCTGCCATGACTATAAAACCTGTGGGTCTCTTTAGCCCTCAGAAGAACCAATACCAGGGGTTGTGTCTACTTTATCTGTCTCTGAGACTCTGCTCAAGTGTGCATAAGGGCAATCCTTCTGACAACCTCCAGACTCTATTTTAGAGACTCATAGCCATATAAACTCATTTGTCCTTTCCATTTCCCCCTTAATTTAGATCAAACAGCATTTTTAACTCCTGTTATTATATGTAGACAGGGATATTCTGCTGGTCCGCATTGAACCTTTAATTCAAGGTCATTTTCTAGTTACATCATCAGCTGGTACTTGGTAGTGACCCCCTCGGTGCCAGGGAGGCTCATCCCCGGGTGTCATGTCCCACACTGGGGGAAGGCATTGCATTTACATGCTGAGTTTGGCTTCGAGACTGGCCACATTTGAGTAACACGGAGGCTGTCAGGAGGGAACTCTTAGGCACAGTGCTGCTCTAGGCCTTGTTCTTATTTCAGGTGTATAGGCTCACAAGCATAGTCATTAGTATCAGGGGTTCACTGTTGGACCCTCATTCCTTCATAGTCCTTGCTGTTGCACCTGGGGGACTGCCACTGCTCCCCTAGGTACAAAGACAGAGCCCCCCCCCCCCGCCAGGAACGCAGTACCCCCCAAGCTGTTGTTTTTGTTTCCACTTTGAGTATATCCAAACATTTCCATGCACCCTGGACACATGCCCTGTAAAACTCCCTGTTAACCATATGTCCCCTGTCAATAATATCCCATAACCGTATTCCTCCACTGCCATTGTTGAACCACTCTATGATCCAAAACTTCATGAAAAGTGAAGCCCAATATAATGCCATGTTCCCTTAATAGTAAAATGGAATATAGCAATGAGTTTAAAGGTTAGATATAGAATACATATTGATTTGGAAAAATTCTATATCCTATCTTTTTCTTTTCTTTTTTCCTAATTATTGAGCTTCTCTTCACAAGAGCCTTAGATCACAGTAATTCATATATACAATATACAGTATTCCCACATATCCAATATAAAGCCTTTTCCCTTTCACAGCGATAATCTTTTAACATTCATATTATATTTACTGAAACTGATATACAGATATTGAAACAATAGCTTTCAAACAAGGTAACATTTGTGTTTAAATTGTGATTTATACTTTAGGCTATCCAGTTTTCTAAATTTTTTAGTTATCCTATGTTTTACATTATGGTTTACATTATTAGTCTGTCGTCCCCTGTATGTTTTTGGTGAAATATTACATGTTTTATATCCATCCTTGTGTTCTCTTGTGAAACACTTCTTTTGCCCTCACAGTTACTTTGGTTCCATCTATTCAATATCTATTTCCCCCTCCCCTTGGGGCCCACAGTGACAGTCAATCTTCATTTCTTGAGGTGCCATGTTCAGAGATTCTTGCAACAGTGTTGAGGGCTTGACATGCTCAACTGCCCTAATGCCCTGGGAGCCACCCTTTCTCTTGAGACATACAGTTCCCTCTCTTTGATGGCATTAGTCCTCCCCAGGATGTGGGTCTACCTTCACTCTCATTATATGGGTCTCTACCCAATGGTATAACCCACTCTGGAAAAATGAGCATTCAGATATTCCCTAGGAGTCTGTCCTGCATCAGATTATCCCCTTTGAGTTTCTTAAACAGGTAACTTTCCTAATTATATTTTGAAAAGGTTTTCTCAGCATTATACTCTCAACCAAAACCTGGCAATCTCCTATGTTCGTATGTTGCCCCACCCTCCCCCCAATTTCTTGGGCAATATTACCCATCCACCCATCCCTAGCTCCCCTCAAACCCCCAAAGCCCCACCCAAAGGTAACCCTATGCCCCCATTTTATCCCTTCCTTCTACCCATACTTACCTACAGCTTATCATAGATTTCACCCATGTATATGTCAGCTTACATCCTTCCACTACCCCCCATTTTCCTGTAAGCCTATCATCCAGTCCCTAGCTCTCTGAGGCAGCTTGCTTATTTCATATCATTGAGGTCATGTAGTATTTGTCCTTCAATGCCTGGGTTGCTTTACTCAACATAAGGTTCTCAAGATTCATCCATGTTATCACGTGTGTTTGTAGTGTATTTGTTCTTAAAGCTGAGGAGTATTCCATTGTATGTAATATACCACATTTTATTGACCCACTCATCTGTTGATGGGCATTTGGGTTGATTCCACCTTTTGGCAATAGTGAACAATGCTGCTATGAACATTGTTGTGCATATATCAGTTTGTGTCCTTGTTTTCAGTTCTGCTGGGTATATACCCAGCAGTGGAATTACTGGGTCATATGGCAAATCTATGGTTAGTTTTTTGAGAAACCACCAAACTGTCCTCCAGAATGGTTGGATCCTTCTGCATTCCCACCAACAGTGGATGAGTGTTCCCATTTCTTCACATCCTCTCTAGCATTTGTATTCTTCTGCTTTTTTCATAGCTGCCAATCTTATGGGAGTAAGATGGTATCTCATTGTAGTTTTGATTTGCATTTCCCTGATAACTAAAGATTTGGAGCATTTTTTCATGTGCTTTTTAGCCATTTGTATTTCTTCTTTGGAGAAGTGTCTGTTTAAATCTTTTTCCCATTTTTAAAATGGGTTGTTTATCTTTTTATTTTCAAGATATAGGAGTTCTTTATATATGCAAGTTAAAAGTTTCTTATTGGATGTATGGTTGCCAAATATTTTCTCCCATTGTGTAGGCTCCCTTTTTACTTTCTTGACAAACTCCTTTGAGGTGCAGAAGGCTTTAATTTTGAGGAAGTCCCATTTATCTATTTGTTCTTTTGCTGCTCGTGCTTTTGGTGTAATGTTCATGAAGCCATTTCCTATTACAAGGTCTTGTAGATGTTTCCCTATACTACTTTCCAAGGTCTTTATGGTCTTGGCTCTTATATTTAAGTCTTTGATCCATCTTGAGTTGATCTTTGTATAAGGTGTGAGATGGTAATCCTCTTTCATTCTTCTATATATGGATATCCAGTTCTCCAGGCACCCATTTGTTGGATAGGCCATTTTCTCCCAGTTGAGAGGGTTTGGTGGCTTTATTGAATACTACATGGCTATATATATGAGGTTCTATATCAGAACTTTCATTTCGATTCTATTGATCTATGTGTCTCTCCTTATGCCAATACTATGCTATTTTCACTACTGTAGCTTTGTAGTATGTTTTGAAGTCAGGTAGTGTGATTCCTCCAATTTTGTTTTTCTTTTTCAATATGTCTTTGGCCATTTGGGGCCTCTTTCCTTTCCAAATAAATTTCATTGTTAGTTTTTCTAGTTCCTTAAAGAAGGCTGTGTTGATTTTTATTGGGATTGCATTGAATGTGTAGATCAGTTTTGGTAGGATAGACATCTTAATAATATTTAGTTTTCCTATCCATGACCAGGGAATATCCTTCCATTTATTTAGGTCTTCTTTCATTTCCTTGAACAGTCTTGTATAGTTCTCAATGTATATGTTTTTTAGGTCTTTAGTTAAATTTACTTCCAAGTATTTGATTTTTTTTTTTTTACTATTGTGAATGGTATTTGTTTCTTGATTTCCTCCTGATCTTGCTCATTATTGGTGTACACAAATGCTACTGAGTTTTGCGCATTGATCTTATAACCTGCAACTTTACTAAATTCATTTATGAGTTCTAGAAGCTTTGTTGTAGACCTCTCAGGGTTTTCTGTGTATAGGATCATGTCATCTGCAAATAATGAAATTTTGACTTCTTCCTTTCCAATTTGAATGCCTTTTATATCTGGTTCTTGCCTCAGTGCTCGAGCAAGTACTTCTAAGACAATGTTAAATACAAGGGGAGACAGTGGGTATCCTTGTCTTATTCCTGATCTTAGAGGGAAGGATTTTAGGATTTCACCATTGTAAACAATGTTGCCTTTGGGTTTTTCATATATACGCTTTATCATGTTCAAAAAATTTCCTTGTATTCTGATTTTTTGGAGTGTTTTTCTCAAGAAAGGGTGCTGTATTTTGTCAAATGCTTTTTCTGCATCTATAGATATAATTATGTCATTTTTTTACTTCAATCTGTTTATATGGTGTATTACAGTGATTGATTTTCTTATGTTGCACCATCCTTTCATACCTGGAATGAATCCCATTTGGTCGTGGTGTATAATTAGTTTAATGTGTTGTTGAATACGATTAGAAAGTATTTTTGTTAAGTATTTTTGCGTCTAGGTTCATTAGAGAAATTGGTCTGTAATTTTCCTTTCTTGTGGTGTCTTTGTTTGGCTTTGGTACTAGGGTAATGTTGGCATCATAGAAGGAGTTAGGCAATGTTCCTTCTGTTTTGATTTTTTGGAAGAGTTTCAGCAGGATTGATGTTAGTTCTTTCCAGAATGTTTTGTAGAATTCATCCGTGAAGCCGTCTGGCCCTGGGCTCTTCTTAGTTGGGAGGTTTTTAATGACTGATTCTATCTCTTGTGATTGGTTTCTTTTTTTTTTTTTTTTTTTTTTAATTTTTTTATTTTTTATTGACTTTGTAATAATATTACATTAAAAATATATATGTGAGGTCCCATTCAACCCCACCCCCCCACCCCCCCTCTCCCCCCCCCCAACAACACTCGTTCCCATCATCATGACACATCCATTGGATTTGGTAAGTACATCTTTGGGCACCTCTGCACCTCATATACATTGGTTCACATCATGGCCCATACTCTCCTCTATTCCATCATGTAGGCCCTGTGAGGATTTACAATGTCCGGTGATTACCTCTGAAGCACCATCCAGGGCAGCTCCATGTCCCGAAGACGCCTCCACCTCTCATCTCTTCCTGCCTTTCCCCATACCCTTTGTCCATTATGTCCACTTTTCCCAATCCAATGCCACCTCTTCTATGTGGACACTGGATTGGTTGTGTCCATTGCACCTTTATGTCGAGAGGAGGCTCAGATTCCACCTGGATGCTGGATGCAATCCTCCCATTTTCAGTTGTAATCACTCTAGGCTCCATGGTGTGGTGGTTGTCCTTCTTCACCTCCATCTTAGCTGAGTGTGGTAAGTCCAATAAATCAGATTGTAGGTGCTGGAGTCTGTTGAGGCTCAGGATCTGGCTATTACATTGTCAGTCCAGAGATTCAAATCCCCTAAATATATCTTAAACCCCAACATTAACTGCACCTCCAGCACATTAGCATGAAAGTCTTATGAAGGGAGATCCCATCTGAGTCCAGATTCATCCCACATAAACACCATTTCCGAAGAGGGGCCATCTGCCCTGGTAGTTAACCCCATCGGCCATGACCATAATTCCCATGGGTCTCTTTAGCCCTCAAAGGAACCAATATCTGGGGGTTGTATCTGCTTTATCTGTCTCTCTGACTCTGCTCAGTTGTGCATGAGGGCAAACCTTCTGCCAGCCTCCAGACTCTTTTTTAGAAACTCGTAGCCATATAAACTCATTTCTCCTTTCCATTTCCCCCTTACTTTAGGTCAAACAGCATTTTAAAGTCATGGTATTTTATGTAGACATGGATATTCTGCTGATCCGCATTGAACCTTCCGTATAAGGTCATTTTCCAGTTGCATCATCAGTTGGTAGTTGATAGTGGTCCCTCGTTGCCAGGGAGGCTCATCCCCGGGTGTCATGTCCCACGCTGGGGGGAAGGCATTGCATTTACATGCTGAGTTTGGCTTCGAGACTGGCCACATTTGA
Organism: Dasypus novemcinctus; assembly: GCF_030445035.2. Lineage (NCBI taxonomy): Eukaryota > Metazoa > Chordata > Mammalia > Cingulata > Dasypodidae > Dasypus > Dasypus novemcinctus. The sequence goes on from NC_080683.1 coordinate 1,433,867, forward strand.
GTAACATGAAGGCTGACAGAAGGAAATTCCCAGGCACAAAGTTGCTCTAGGCCTTGTTATTATTTTGGGTTTATCAGCTGTGATTGGTTTCTTGAGATCATCAATTTCTTCTTTCGTCAATATAGGCTGCTTCTGTGTTTCTAGGAATTTGTCCATTTCCTCTGAATTGTCATTTTTGTTGGAATGTAATTTTTCAAAGTATCCTCTTATGACAGTCTTTATTTCTGTGGAGTCAGTGGTTATATCTCCTTTCTCATTTCTTATTTTGTGTATTTGCATCTTCTCTCTTTTTTTCTTTGTTAGTCTCGCTAAAGGTTAGTCAATTTTATTGATCTTCTCAAAAAAACCAGCTATTCGTCTTGTTTATCTTTTCAAGTACTTTCTTATTTTCTATTTCATTTAGTTCTGCTCTTGTCTTTGTTATTTCTTTCTTTCTTCTTCCTGTGTAATTACTTTGTTGTTTTTTTTTCTAATTTCTCCAAATGTGCAGTTAGTTCTTCAGTTTTTGCTCTTCATTTTTGATGTATGAATTTATGGCTATAAATTTCCCTCTCATTACCGCTTTTGCTGCATCCCCTAAATTTTGGTATGTTGTGTTATCATTATCATTTGTTTCAAGGTAGTCATTGATTTCTTTTGAGATTTCCTCTTTGACCCACTGTTTTTCTAAGAGTGTGCTGTTTAATTTCCGTATCTTGTGAGATCTGGGCCTCTGGCCCTTGTAGATTTCCAGCTTCACTCCACTGTGCTCAGAGGTATTATTTTGTATGATTTTGAGCTTTCTCAATTCATTAAGCCTTACTTTGTGGCCTAGCATATGGTCTATCTTGGAGAATGATCCATGTGCACTTGAGAAAAATGTATATCCTGCTGTGTTTGGGTGTAATGATCTGTATATATCTATAGATCCAGCTCCTCTAATTTTGTTCAAATATTTTGTTTCTTTAGTGATTCTCTTTTGAGATGTTCTGTCCAGAGTTGATAGTGTGTATTAAAATCCCCTACTATAATTGTAGATGCATCTATTCTTTCACTTAGTTTTTCCAACATTTGCCTCATGTATTTAGAGGTGCCCTTGTTAGGAGCATAAATATTTATGATTGTTCATTCTTCTTGAGAGAGTAGCCCTTTCCCTAATATGTAGTATCCTTTTTTGTGTCTCACAGTTGTTTCACATTTAAAGTCTATATTGTCTGATATTAATACACTACTCCTGCCTTTTTTTGGTTATTGTTTGCTTGTAAGATTGTTTTCCAACCATTCACTTTCAGGCTGCATGAATCTCTGGGTCTAAGATGTATCTCTTGTAGACAGCATATAGATGGGTCATATTTCCTCATCCAGTGTCCCAGTCTGAATCTTTTGATAGGTGAGTTTAATCCGTTGACATTCAGTGTTATTACTTTCAAGGAATTATTTATGTTAGCCATATTTTGATTGGACTTTGTCATAATTTGTTGGGTTTTTTTTCTTCTCTTTTTGTCTTTTTTGTTGCTGTTATACTCTCCTCCATCTCTGCCCGTCCTGTTTTTTCCTTTCTTCCTGCAGAACTCCCTTTAGAATTTCTTAAAGGGGAGGTTTCTTGTTGGCATATGCGGTCACCCCTCCGGCTGAAGTGTGGTTTGCTGGCCTGGCAGGGGAGCGACCGCAGTAGGCCTAATTCCTAGCCACTGCCCCCATAATAGGGTGGCTGGTCGGTCTCACCGCCACCCCTGAAGGGAGCTCGGCATGGGCGCAGAGTGCCCTCGGGTCTCCCCTTCTCGGCAGCCATGCTTCCGCAGCCGCCCCTCCTCCCAGATAGCGCCACACGATGCCTTATGAGGCAACACCCTTCTTCTTCTTTCTCCCTGCACAGGTGCAGGGTGGAAAATTCCAGTCTGCCCTTTCCCCCCCCCGACAGCAGCAACAGCCAGGCACAAGGTGGGAAACTCAAGTCTGCCCTCTACCCCAGCAACAGCAGCCACCAATCCCTAAACCCTGCCACTTCCCCCGGCAACAGCAACAGCCAATCCCTAATCACCACCCCTCCCCCTTCCAGTACCTCCCACCGACCTTTCTCCCCAGTAACTGCTTGCGGCAACCAATCAGAACATGGCATAAGCTTCGACCAATCAGCCTTCCCCAGCCCCTATAAAACAGTAGCCACTTCCTCAATAAAGTTGGACCTGCGTGTTTACCTCGTCTCCGCAGTAGTTCTTCTGCCGTGTGCCCTCCAGTCCTGAGAGCCCCCGACAAGGGCCTGGCCTCCCTTGTCCCCAGTTTGTCGCCTGCTTCTCCGGGCAACCCCTTTGTCGCCGGCTTCGCCAGGCGACCCCGTCAGCCAAACTGCGCAACCCCTGTGAGACCGACCCCTCGTCTGCTGCCCAACGACCCCTTGTCCCAAGCCGGACCGACCCCTTGTCCAAAGCTGGACCACCCCCTCGTCCGCAGCCAGACCCCACCGCCACCGACCGAGCAAGCCGCCGCAGCTGGTGCCCAATATGGGGCAGGGTGAGGACCCCCTTCACCTTGCTCCACCGCTCGTCATTCTCCTCTTCCCCTAAGGAGCTCTTAGTTCCGCTTTCCCCTCATCAGGGCCTTCTCTTGGCCTGCGACCACCGTCAGAGCCCCACCGGCTCCGACCCCTCTTCTCACCGCACCCCTCGGCTCCCATCGCCGTGCTCTCAAGGTAAGGGCCCCTTCTCTTATCGGCTCCAAAAGGCCATTAGCAATGGGTAACATCCTTTCTGCTAAACAAGCCCTGCAAGTTCGGGCCCTGGCCGGTCTCCTAGACACTCACTGGTGTAAGATCTCTTTGAAACAGCTCCAAGTATATTGGGACCTTCTTCTCCCCTTTAATCCGTGGCTTACCACGTGTCAGCTCTGGGACCCGGATACCTATACTTGCCTTATAGATAGGGTCACTTCTGCTGTGGAGCAGGAAGGTAAAAGATTCCCTCCTGGCTTATTACCGGCACTTTTTACCATCCGCTCCTGCCTTCAAGGCGCCCCTACCATTGACTCCCCCCGGCCGCGCCACCGCAGCCGCCGTGATTGTCATGACGGCGACTTTAACCGGGATCCTGATCGGGATCCTGATGCCGGCTCCAACTCCGACTCTGAGTCGCTTGTCGAGCACCTTAATAACGCGCTCGAAAATTGTCCCCCTAAACAGTGTAATCTTGCAGTGCCGAGCGCCGGTGAAGATGGCAAACTTCCGCCTTCTTCCTCGCTCAAAAATGGGAGGTCCCTTTACCCCTCCCTCCCCCCGATGACTTCCTGCCTGCGTTGGCCGGAAGCTCCCTCCCCGCCATTTTACCCCTCCGCGCAGGGCGGTCCGTGGCCATCTTGTAGCCCACGGCCATTTTGTGGCCCGCCGCCATTTTGTAGTACTGCTGGGGACGGCCTGCAGCCATTTTGTAACACCGCATGGGCAATGGCTCCTCTCACGCCCTCCGTGCCAGTGGCCACCCCGGCTCCGCGTCCCCCTGGCAGCCCCCTCCATCCAATCCGTGGCAAGCTGCCGCACGCGCAGCCCCTCTAGCCTATTTTTGGACCCATATTCCTCCCCCGCTGGGGCACCTCCACCTACCTCCCTGCCGCCTCCTACCACCTGCTTTCCCCTTAACGTAACTCCCACCCCTCAGGGCCCCTTTCCTTGGTACCCACATGATGCGGAAAGTGTTAAGCAGCTCCGCAAGGCCGTTAAGGAGGATGCGTTAGGCAGCCCTTATGCTCAGCATTTGTTAGAGGAGATGTCCACCCTTCTGTGCATCCCCCTCGATTGGCTCCAACTGGCCCATGCCATCCTCACGCCTGGGCAGTTTATAAATTGGTGCGCCCATTTTCATGCCGAGGCTGAAAAGCAGGTTGCAGCCAACGCCGCAATGGGTGTTAATCACCCACCAGAAGCCTTCACCGGCACCGGTCAGTTTAGACAGGCTGCGGCCTACTACCGTGCTCCGGCTGGCTTCTGGCTTCAGATTCATGAGGTCGCCCTACGGGCCTTTCGTGCCTGCACTGCCAGTAGTGCTGACAAGTTCACTAAGCTCACACAGACCAAGGATGAGGACTTTTCTACCTATGTTTCCAGAGTCCTCCGGGCATGTGAGCGCAGGGTCCACGATGAACAGGCTCGGCGCGCCCTCGCCCGTGAAATTATCCTTGGAGGGGCCAGCCCCATTTGTCAACAGGCGATTGCTCCCGTGAGGGAAAAGTTGATTGACGATTGGGTAATTGCCTATAACGGCCTCGCCCAACAGGCTGCTTCTTTCACCAAGGCTGTCACGACAGCCATGACACTTAACTCCTCCTGTTTCAAATGTGGTGAGCCAGGACATTTTGCCTGTGAATGCCCAGCAGTCTCCGCACCGCTGGGCCCTCCTGTTCCTCCCCCCCCACTGCCCTGACGGGGCCCTTCTACCCCCTGCCCCCGCTGCGGCTGGGGATACCACTGGGCTCGTGACTGCCGTGTGCAGCCTCCCCTGCAGTGGCAGCAGCCATCTTTAAACTCCAGAAGGGGCAGGCCTCAGCCTCACTCCAAAGAGGCTCCCTGTCCCAACCTTCCAAAGCCCTGATGTGGACAGTCCCCATCACATCCGCCAGACCTACCATGAGGCTTAAGATTCACCACCGCTGGTATTCTGGGACCCTCGATTCGGGTGCAGAGGTCTCTTGTTTCCCTGCTCATTTCACCGCCCAGTGGTCTGTTCAAGAAGGCCCTTCTGTCCAAGGGGCCACTGGCTCCTCTACCTCCCTTTGCGCCAGTTACCCTATTGCCTGGGAGGACAGTGAGGGACAGGTGGGCACATTCCGACCCCTCTTCCTTAGCACCCTTGATACTATACTTTGGGGGCGAGATGTCCTGGAGGAGTGCGGTGTCCAGTTAACCACTCAACCCCTCCAATAGTTTGTGCCACTGCTCAATTAACACCTCCCACACCCACTCCTCTGCGGTGGGATACAGAGGAGCCTATTTGGGTGGAGCAGTGGCCCTTGCCATCCCACAAACTCCATGCTCTTCGTGAGTTGGTTCGAGAGCAGCTTGAATCTGGACATATAGAACCGTCCACAAGTCCTTAGAACTCACTCGCTTTTATCATCAAAAAGAAGGCCACTGGCAAATACCGCCTTCTACATGATTTGAGGGAGATTAACAAGCACATCCTTCCCATGGGAACTCCCCAACCAGGACTCCCTCACCCAGTGGCCATTCCTAAACACTTTTTTGTGGCCATTCTAGATATTAAGGACTGCTTTTTTTCCATTCCGCTTCACCAAAAGGACTGCCCACGCTTTGCCTTTACCGTTCCTGTCCCCAACCACCAAGGGGCAGCCGATAGGTATCAGTGGAAAGTCCTTCCGCAAGGCATGCACAATAGCCCGGCCATCTGCCAGCTGTATGTGAACGCGGCAGTCGCCCCCTTGCGAGATCTGGGCTACCTCATCCACTATATGGATGATGTCCTGGTCGCGTGTGAGACCCATGAGAAGCTGCAGTATGTCCTCTCTCAGCTTCGGCATAATCTGTCCGTCATTGGCTTAACAATCCAGAATGACAAGGTCAAATTTGAACCCCCCTTAACCTTCCTGGGGTTCCGTATCTCCCAGCATGTAACCCCAATGGCTGTGCGATTAAATGTGCCAGACCGAGTCACCCTCACAGAGCTCCAGCAGCTCTGTGGAAATATCAATTGGGTCCATCTCGCTCTGCCTGTTACCACGGCACAGCTCCAGCCGCTATTTGCTCTCTTACAAACCAGTCACAAACCCCCCTCTGCCATGTCTGCAAAGATAACCATCACACCAGAGGCTCGAGCCGCCATTGCCGCTGTAGATAAGGCCCTTAATAACTGCTGCCTCCAGCGGTTCGATCCCCAGCGGCCTCTCCAGGCATTGGTCCTCCCCACCAAGGGAATGCCCACCGGAGTTCTTTGGCAGGACGGGCCCCTCCTCTGGCTCCATCTTTCTAAGAGCAAGATGCAGAAGATCTGCCCCGCAGTAAGGCTATGGATCGCTCTCGTGGCCGATCTAGTGCAGCTGTCCATCCATACGTTTGAAACTCAGCCTGCCGTAATTGTTTGGCTGCTCAATGCAAAAGAAACCACCTCCCTCATTAGGGATAATGAGCAAATGCAGGTGCTGTGTGAGGGACTTTCAGGCGATTTCTATTGCCATTTCCCTAGTCACCGCCTACTCCAAGGCGTGTCCAAATTTCCCTTCCGGAGTCCCTTTTTCCCCTTCCCATCTTCCTCCCCCTTTCCAAGGTCCATCACTATCTTCACAGATGCGTCTAAAACTAAGTACTCCATGGTCGTGTACCTGGATGGAGCCGCAGAGCCGAAAGTCTTTACGCATATTAACCTACACTCCGTCCAGACGGGAGAGCTTTTGGCTATTGTGGAAGCATTTTGCGCCTTCCCCTGTGAACCTGTTAATATCTTTACAGGTAGCCTCTATTCTCTGCAAGTCTGCAGGGTCTTGGCATTAGCTACATTCTTCCCGACCTCCTCTCCTATTGATGAGGCACTGGATGCCCTTAAGATCCTTCTTGAAAAACGCATGGCACCCTGGTTTATTGCTCATATCCGGAGCCACTCCAGGTTGCCTGGCCCCCTAGCGGCAGGCAATGACACCGCAGATCAGACGGTCTCTGCCCTTGCCCTTGATACAGTTGGAGATGCTATCAATCAGGCTAAGTCCTTGCATTCGAGGTTTCACTTTTCTGCCGCCTCACTCCATCACCTTTTGCCTGAGTTGCCAATTGAGACTTGTAAGCACTTAGTGCGGGCATGCAAAACTTGTGCCCCCTTCCTGCCTCTAGGGCCTCTACAACTGCAGGGGGTGAATCTCTGTGGCCTTAGGCCTAATTCCAGGTGGCAGATGGATGTCACGCATGTCCCGTCCTTTGGACGCCTTAAGTTCTTGCACGTTATAATTGACACCTTCTCCCGCATGTGCTATGCAGTCCCCTTGCCTGGGGAGACTGCTAAGCACTGCATTAAGGCCCTTCGGCAAGGGATTCTCTTCATGGGAGTCCCCTGGGACCTAAAGATGGATAACGGCCCTGCTTATCGCAGTGAGTCCTTTGCGAGGTTCCTTCAGCTCTACCAAATCGCCCATCATTTTGGTATTCCATATAACCCACAAGGACAGGCCATTGTGGAGAGCTCCCACCACCGTCTGAAACAACAAATGAAAAACAGAGGGAAATCCTCCCTCATGCTCCTCCCAGAGACATCATCACCGCTGTCCTAATCCATCTGAACCTCATGACCTTTGATAAGGATGGTCTCTCGGCAGTCCATAGGCATTAGGGCCCCTCGTACCGCCCCACACAGGCCCCCCTGGTCCTTTGGAGGGACCCTCAAACAGGTCAGTGGCGTGGCCCATGCCCCCTCCTTACCCAGGGCCGAGGTTTTGCTTGTGTCTTCCCGCAGGATGCCGCTCAGCCAATCTGGGTCCCCGGGAGATGCGTCAAACCCGCCACCTCAGCAGCGGATGTCCTGCAGGGAATGGCGCCAAATGCGAGTGATCCAGCACCAACTGAGCCAGCTCACCCTCCACCCCGAGAGGCAACCATCCAACCCTGAAGTCCGTTCGCTACTCGCACTCTACTGTCAGTGCAGACGCCACAACCCTCGCCATGCTGCCGAGCCAATTAACATAGTCTCTCTCCTTCTCCTTATGCTCTCCCTCGCCACCTCTGGCCAAGCTAACCCCTCTCACCAGTCCTTCAATTGGACACTCGCTCTCTGGCAACAAGAAAGAGTTCTCACCTATATGACCTCAGGTGCCCCGTCCTTCACTGCACGTGTGTGTACTCTCGCTAATCAGCAGAGCTGCTGGGGGTGTAAGCAACAATATGGCCCCCACAACCATCTTATATCAGGCTTTTACATCTGCCCTTCCTCTGCTCGAGGCTGCCACGACCCTGCACATTATTATTGCTCCTCCTGGGGCTGTGTAACCATGGCATACGGCTGGAGAGGCGCTCCAAACCGGGACCCTTATCTCTCCTTCCGCATTGCAAATACTTCCCAGTGGAACATAATCATCCTCACTGTTAAAGACCCTACTAACACTGCCTGGCTGCAGGGCCGTACGTATGGCATCCAGCTTTACATGTCGAGCTATGATTATGGCGCCTTCTTCATAATAAAAAATAAATTGCCTACTCCCACCCCTTCAGTTGCATTTGGTCCCAACGTAATCATCAACCCTCCCCCTCCTCCTTCTGCTGCACCGAGGCCACTCATCAATCATCCTTTTCCTCCTCCACCATCGACCATTCCCTCCTACATAACCTCCAGCAGTCAATCCTCTAATCCCGTCTGTACCCCTCCTACCCCCCTACCCCCACTACAGATCCATAACCCGCTTCTGTCTCTAGTCCAAGCTACCTTTCGTACACTTAACCACTCCAATTCTAACCTTACCGTTAGCTGTTGGCTATGCCTCTCCCCCTCACTTCCTCTCTACGAGGCCATAGCCACCAATGCCTCTTACCAATCTTCTGATAGCAGCAATCCCGCCTCTTGTAATTGGAACCAAACGAAGGTAGGACTGACAATCCAGTCTGTCTCTCAAAGCGGGCTTTGCGTCACCAGAATCGGGGGCGCTGTTCACCCCTCCATGAAGACTCTTTGCAATCTTACATTCACCCCTAACGTAACCTCAAAATTTCTTTTACCCCCCAATAATACAAGATGGCTGTGTTCCTCCACAGGTCACACCCCGTGTCTTACTGTTGGCACCCTCAACTCCACCAACAAAACCTGCGTGCTCGCAATCATACTCCCCCAGGTTTTTTATCATACAAATGACCAATTCTTTGATTCCTGGCAGCACTATCTTCTTCCAGTCCATGTGCAGAAAAGAGAAATCATTACCGCCATTACTATCGCCTGTCTTCTAGGTCTTGCAGGAGCTGGCACTGGAATTGCAGCCTTAACCACTCACAGCACCGCTTTCTCATCTCTCAGGGCAGCCATCGATGAGGATGTCGCCCGCCTTGAAACATCTGTCCGCCACCTAGAAAAATGGCTTAACTCCCTATCTGAAGTGGTTCTTCAAAATCGTAGGGGGTTAGACCTCCTCCTCCTCAAAGAGGGAGGCCTCTGTGCCGCTCTCAGTGAGGAGTGCTGTTTCTATGCTAACTACTCTGGTCTCATTCAGGACAATCTGGCCCAAGTCAGGGCCGGCCTGGAAAAACGAAAAAGGGAGAGAGAATCCCAAGGAGGCTTCTCCTGGGGATTCAATGGCATCCTCCCCTACATCCTCCCTTTCATAGGCCCCCTAGTTATTGTCCTCTTTGCACTGGCAGTTGGACCATGGGCCATTAGAAGGATCATCCAACTCGCCAAGGATCAGGCTAATGCAATTTTTAGCACTTACGTACAGGTCAGCTATCAGCGACTCGCCACTGCCGAGGACACCCCCCCCACTTCATCTTCTCGCCTCCTCCTACCCGACCTCTTCCTGCTCACTCTTCCCATAGGTGCCCCAAGTCTTCTGTAACTGTGGCCCCCCATGGTGCCATCGCTCTCAAGCAGCTCCAGCCCCGCTAAACGGCCCGCAACCTGCTTTCCCCAGCCCGCGGCCTGCTTTCTAGCATCTAATAACGTTCTAGCATCTAATAACGTTTCTGCTTTTGCCTCCCCATACTTCTGCGGAGCTTCCTCCTGTCTCGACCTCACTCCTCTTCTCAGCCATCCAAAGCGTCCTTTCTCGTCCCCTGCCTCCCTCCTTTTTTGCTTGAACCCCCATTGCGTTGTAGATTGGGCCGCCCCAGGTCAGCCCGCCCCATTAACATCGGCCTCTCTTGCGCCCGTGGAGACTTTGGCCTTCTTGTTGTCCTCGCCTACGTCTCCACCACTCCCGACGCTGCTGCCACCACGGCCGCTGGTGCCCTGACGCGACTTGTCCTCACAGCTGCGATCCTCCAGACCATCACACAGTCTGCCTCGGCCACTCTTCACCACCAAGAAGAGATCAACTACCTGTAACGCACTGTCATCCTGGACTTTTAACAGCAGATGGACCTTATAGCTGCTGAGATCAACAAGAATTGGACATTGGCCACCCTTGCTTGCAACGGCAAGATACCACCCCCCAAATTGTACATTTATATCCCCATCATACTCACCTCCCTCTTCAGCCCTGCCTCCCTCATTGCTTACTGCCCTTGGGCCTCGGCTACTTGTTGCTGCTGCCATCCTGGCCCTTACTTGAAAAAAAGGGGGAAATGCGGTCACCCCTCAGGCTGAAGTGTGGTTTGCTGGCCTGGCAGGGGAGCGGCCATGGTAGGCCTAATTCCTAGCCGCTGCCCCCAAAATAGGGTGGCTGGTCGGTCTCACTGCCACCCCTGAAGGGAGCTCGGCATGGGCGCAGAGTGCCCTCCGGTCTCCCCTTCTCAGCAGCCATGCTTCTGCGGCTGCCCCTCCTCCCGGATAGCACCATACGATGCCTTATGAGGCAACACCCTTCTTCTTCTTTCTCCCTGCACAGGCGCAGGGTGGAAAATTCCAGTCTGTCCTTTCCCCCTCCCCCCCAACAGCAGCAACAGCCAGGCACAAGGTGGGAAACTCAAGTCTGCCCTCTACCCCAGCAACAGCAGCCACCAATCCCTAAACCCTGCCACTTCCCCCAGCAACAGCAACAGCCAATCCCTAATCACCACCCCTCCCCCTTCCAGTACCTCCCACCGACCTTTCTCCCCAGTAACTGCTTGCGGCAACCAATCAGAACATGGCATAAGCTTCGACCAATCAGCCTTCCCCAGCCCCTGTAAAACAGTAGCCACTTCCTCAATAAAGTTGGACCTGCGTGTTTACCTCGTCTCCGCAGTAGTTCTTCTGCCATGCGCCCTCCAGTCCTGAGAGCCCCCAACAAGGGCCTGGCCTCCCTTGTCCCGAGTTCATCGCCTGCTTCTCCGGGCGGCCCCTTTGTTGCCAGCTTCGCCGGGCGACCCCGTCAGCCGAACCGCGCAACCCCTGTGAGACTGACCCCTTGTCCCAAGCCGGACCGACCCCTTGTCCAAAGCTGGACCGACCCCTTGTCCGCAGCCAGACCCCACCACCACTGACCGAGCAAGCCGCCGCAGCATACTCTTTCAGTTTCTGTTTATCTGTGAATATTTTGAACTCTCCATCATTTTTGAATGCTAGTTTAGCTGGATAGAGTATTCTTGGTTGGAAATTTTTTTCTTTTATTACCTTGACTATATCATACCACTGCCTTCATGCCTCCATGGTTTCAGATGAGAAATCAGCACTTACTCTTATGGAACTTCCCTTATATGTGATGTTTTTTTCTCTTGCTGCTTTTAGAATTTTCTCTTTGTCTTTAGCGTTGGATAATTTGACAAGTATATGTCTTGGGGTGAGCCTGTTGGGGTTTATGATGTTTGGGGTGCGTTGTGCTTCTTGGATATGTACATCTGTCTCTTTCAGTAGATTTGGGAAGTTTTCAGCCATTATTTCCTGCAACACTCCTTCTGACCCCTTTCCCTTCTCTTCTCCTTCTAGGATGCCTATAATATGTATGTTTGTGCGTTTTGTACTGTCATTCAGGTCCCTAAGTCCTAGCTGGATTTTTTCTATCTTTATATCAATCAATTCTACTATCTGTTTGATTTCCTATGTACTGTTTTCCACATCGCTAATTCTCTCCTCTGCCTCTTCTCATCTGTTCCTATTTGCTGCAAGTGTATTTTTGATTTATAAACTGTGGTGTTCATTCCCATCATGTCTGTTATCTTTTTGTGTATGTGTGCAATTTCCTCTCCAAGTGTTGTCTTCATATTGTGAACCTCTTCCTTTACTTCATTAAATTTTTCTGTGATATATGTTCTGAGATCTTTAATTACTTGTGCAAAGTTCTGCTCCCCTTCCTGGTTTTTAGTTTGTTCATTGGATTCAGTCATGCTTTCCTGATTACTGGTTTCGTTTGTAGATTTTTGTTGCTGTCTGGTCATCATTTTATCTTGATGGGTTTAATCAGTTCCTTAGCTTATTTGTCTAGTCTTGGGGATTGATTAGCTGTTGTTTTTGCATAAGTGTGATATCTTCTCTTTGTCACTTTGTTCTTCTTATTCTAATTTCTTGTTGCTGGCTGAGTTCACTTTGAAGGAAAGTATTAGGGCCAGGGAAAGGCAATTATGTAAGTAAGAAAAATGTGTAAAGTAGTAGTGGTAATAAATGTTAACAGGGCAACAATATGATATCTGCGAGTATGGATATTAGATTCATGTAAGTTGTGTAGAGTTATAGCAGTAGGTAGGGTACCTATAATGAGGTAGTTGACTGAATATGGGTGGAATATGGTATGAATTAAAAAGCTAGTGTTTTCATGAGAGAGGAAAGAGAAAAGAAAGACAATAGTTTCAAGAGTGGATAAAAGACAGAAAAGAAAACAAAGGTATTAGAAATTAAAAGTTAGACAATTTGGGGATCAAAGAAAGGGAAGTGGAATATAGGAGAGACAGTATATGATGGAGGATATCAATATGTGGGGGAAAGGGGATAGTGTAGGTAGCCAAAATCATTTCACACAGAAATGAGGCAATGGAGGATGAGGAAACCCAGCAAATGTCAGGTGTTCCCTGCAGTACTTATTGTATAATTAAGATAAAATAAAATAAGAAGAGAATGAGGGACAAGAGAAAAAAAAATGAGAAGAAAGTAAGAAAAAGGGGGGGTGGGTAAAGGAAGGGAACAAGTAAGGAAAAGAAAAGAAGATATAGAACAACAACAACAGCAACAGCAAAAAACCCTTAAATAAATTGAAAAAAAAAGATCTTAGGGGATACAATGGGAGAACAGACTATGAGATAATGCAATATTAGCAACTGGGACAATAGAAAATAAAATAAAAAAAATTTTAAAAAAGGCAAAAAAACAAAAAAAGAAAAAAGAAAAAATGCAAACGTTGAGGGCTAGGACAATCAAGGACCTCAGATGGACCTCAGGGCTTGGTGGATTCAGTGATGGAAAGTCTATGATATTGCAGACTCAAGAGGTGTGAGTCTCTGGGATGTGGGCCACCAGGGTTTAGGGGACACAGACCTGGCAACCTCAAATCTGGTTAACAGGGCATCTGGGAGCACCACAGTGCAACACGGCCTTCAGGGATTCCCGCAGCTGGGTGTCAGCCCTATGGGGGAGGTCACATCTGCAAACTCTGACCTATGTGTCAGAAACCCTCAATTCCCCCTCTCACTAGGGTCTCTTCTGTGGCTGTATCACCAATTTGACTTCAGGACACCTCCCGCCCTGCAAACCCCAAAACAGCCAGCTGGGGGTGCCTCTACACTGCAGCCAGTTTAAGGATGCTGCAGATCAGCAGCCAGGCCTAGGGGGCAGGGCTCCAGGTGGACGTGCCAATATCAGTGTCAGAAACTGAAAATCCCACGCTTTGCAAAAGATTCCCTTAATCGCCTTCCAGACACCTCCCACCCTGCAAGCCCCCAAAACAGCCTCCTGGTGACATCTCTTCACTGTGAGTGATCCAAGGCCGCTGCAGATCAGCAGCCGGGCCCAGGGGGGCCTCCAGCTGGAAGCGCTATTATTCGTGTCAGAAATCAAAAATTCCCCACCTCGCAAAATACTCCGTCTCACCAAATTGGTTTCCAAAGGCCTCTTGCCCTGCACACCCCTGAATGGCCCTCTCAGGGCTTATGAATTCCCCAACACCACAGAGCTTCCCGGAATCACTACTGTAGTGCTGGTGCCACGGTGCTGCCCACCCCAGGGGGTAGCATCCTGCACACAGCCCCTAACTCCATGTAAGAGAGCCTCAATTTTATCTTTTACACAAATCTTCTCTGTTACCTTCCCACCAAATCAATGTCCAGACACCTCCTGCCCTGCAAAATCCCAAAACTACCTGATCCTGAAGAGTTTCTAACGCTGTCCTGCCGCTCCTTTGCAGGAGAGACTAAGGTGCACTCACTCAGCCACCATCTTGCCCCACCTCCCTATCTGTTCTACTTTCTGCTTCCTTTCAGATGTACTGTGCTCCAAATCATTGATCATTTCTTCTGCTTGTTCAAATCTGATGTGCTTCCAGTGTTTTTTTGATTTCTTGGGTTGTGTCAATCATCACCATCATATCCGTTATCTATTTAATGTGTATTTACAATTTCTTTAGTATGTTTTCCCAGTGTCCTCTTAATATCTTTAATCTCTTCCTTCCCTTCATTAAGCTGCTCATGATACTTATTTGGACATGTCTGATTGTTCTTCCAAGTTCTGCATCTCCTCCTGCATTTTAGTTTGTTCATTTCACTGGGCCATGTCTTCCTGTTTCTTATGGGTGAAAATTGGATGTTGTTTAAAGCCATTACTTTTGTGATAACTTGGTATGTGGCCAAAAAAAGAAAACCAAAATAAATAAACAAAAGGTAAAAAAACCCAAAAAACCAACCAAGCTTCTTGATAGACTTTCACTGAGTGAAACTTAAAATAGGATATATCTTCATATGTGTGTACCTACTCCCAATTTTTTTTACTAGAAAAATGTTTGGTTTACAGAACATTCATAAATTACGGGATTCCCATATACCACCCTATTATTGACACTTTGTTGAAAATCTTATGATATGCTCAAACCCCTGGTCTCCATTTAAGAAAAGTTTGCACACAGAACATTTTAAAATGTAACAATGCTTACTATTTCCCTAAAAATATCTTCCCTGTGACCAGTAGATGGCAGTAGGTGTAGTTTTTTCCCATTCAATGTACTCAGTACTGGAAATTGAGGTTTATGTAAAAGGCAGAGCTGGTTTAGGTTTTTGAATAGAATTAAAGTAGCACTGCTACCCCACTTCCCCATCTGTACTTTTTTTTGCTTTCTTCAATGAGGACAGTTATAGTTAATTTAATGAAAGTAATGCTTTTTTTGTTTTGTAAATCTTTCTTTTTCCTATTTTGAAACAGTGAAATTGACAGAAAAGCAGTTTCAGTACAGGGACTTCATTTATCCAGACTCATTTGAGAGTAAGTTGTCAATGTCTATTTTCTACAAATCAGGAGATTTTTATACATGGCCACAATAGTCAACATCTGGAAATGAACATTGTCAAATTAATACCAGCAATTCTCTGATATCATTCAAGTTTCAGCAATTGTTCCAGTAATGTCCTTCTTAGCAAAAGGATGCAGTAGAGCATTATCTGTTGTATTTAGTTTGTCATGTCTTAGTGTCTTTCAAACTGCTTATGTTCCCCAATATTTCTAGAATTCCATGACCTTGGTACCTTGGAGAATACAGCCCAGCTATTTGTAGAATACCCCCCAATTTGAGATTCTGTTTATTATATTAGATCAAGGTATGCATCTCTGACAGGAAAATCACAAAGTGATGCTGTATTCTTATCAATGCCTCCTGTCAGGGAGCACCTGGATTCATTTTGTCCCATTAGCGGTGATGTTTGCTTCCATCATTCGATTGTTTTGGTGACTGCCAGGCTCCTCCTTTATTCTTTTCCTTTTTATAATTAAGAATTTTGTGGGGAGTTAGAGACTGTAGCAGTTTGATATTATTGATGAATTCCAAAAAGAAATATTGGATTATGTTTGTAAACTCATCTTTTCCTTTGGGCATATTAGATTATATTGGATTCATAGGTTTCCTTGATTACATAATTATGTAAGCCTCTTGTGCCAGTAGGGTGTTGAGTCCCCACTCTTTTGTGGGTGGGACTCACAGATAAAAGGCATGGCAAAGGACCGAGTTGAGGACTTTTAATGTTGGAGTTTGATGCTGAAGCTGGAGCTCCAGGGAGAGAGGCAAAACCTAGAGAGTCTCATCATCTACAGCTGATCTTGTGGAGTTAATAGAGGAGCTGAGCCCAGAGGAACCCAGGAAGCCTGAGCCCTTGCAGACTTCAGCAGCCATCTTGCTTCAACATGTGAAAATAGACTTTGGTGAGGGAAGTGATTTATGCCTAATGGCCTGGTAACTGTAAGCTCCTACCCCAGATAAATACCTGTTATAAAAATGAGCCAATTTCTGGTATTTTGCATCAGCACCCCTTTGACTGACTAATACAGAGACCATGCAAATATCCTCTTCTTCATCAAACTTTCAAATTACCCATTCATTTATTTCTTTTGGTATGGATTCATGAATTCCTATTATATGCAAGGGGTTATCATTGTATATTTTGATTCTCAAAATGTTTCAGATTTGATCAGTGGAATCCACTTTAAACTGTCTTCCATATCCTCTTGATAGAATTCCTTCATTAATTTATGGCAAAACCAAGTCTTCAAAGGCTCAGGAAGTACTTTCCCTGCCCCAGCCTGGAACCAGCTATTTTCCAAAAAGGGATATGTACTTTTAGTGGAGATTGGTATTGAGATACCAAGATCTAGGTGATAGGGAGCTCAGTGCTATTGGGTTGTCACTGTTTACAGTTCTCAGTAGACAGAGCTAAGGAATATATGAATATTTATACTGTGTATGTATATATCTGTATGTATATATGTAAGTGGGTAAGTTTACATCTATATTTCTATATCTATATATATTGAAAACCACAAATTCACCCAAAACCACCTACTTAATTAGCAGGTCCCAGTAAAAAGTGATAGCAGGACCCTTGTTGTAAAAGGAGGAAAAATTGACATTAAAGATTTTAAAATATAAGGCTTTTTTTCCCTTCCCCCACAATATCTCTACTTTTCATGGTATGTTTTACTTACTACTTAATACCATTCTAACTAAAGAAAAATTTAAAATTTAATTACCCTGAGTTGTACTGTTGCTCTTTATATTGTGCAGTGTCACTTAAATACAAATACAAGAGCATTTATCTTGTATGTGGAATCATGAAAATTACACAATTCTTGGTTCAAAGCTCTATTTCACTGTGCAGATGTTTAGTTCTTACCAGAATAGTGGAATCCTAAACAAAACTACCTCAACTGTTTATTTTTAAAGATTTATTTTTATTTCTCCCCACCCCCTTGTTTGCACTTGCTGTGTCTGTTTATTTTGTTCTCATCTTCCTTTCAGGAGTCATGGGACCTGAACCCAGGACCTCCCATGTGGGAGGGATGTGCCTCATCACTTTAGTCACCTCTACTCCCACCTTTGTTGTGTCTCTCATTATGTTTGCCCTCATTATGTCTCTTGTTGCATCATCTCATTGTATCAGCTCACCAAGCCAACCCATCACATCAGCTCACTGTCTTGGTTGCCTTCTTTAGGAACCAATCCCTGGACCTTGAATGTGGTAGGTGAGAACTCAGTTGCTTGAGCCAGATCTGCTTCCCTCAACGCTTTTCATTTTATTTATTAACATATATATTTTTATTAGAGAAGTTGTGAGTTTGCAAAACAATCCTGCATGAATGTGCAGAATTCCTATACATCACATCTCGATCAACAGCTTACATTGTTGTGGAGTATTTGTTATAGATTATGAAGGAACATCATCAGATTTTTACTATGATCCATAGTGTACATTTGGTATATTTTTTCTATTTAGCACAAGCTATTAGTATTGTATATTTGTTATAGTTCATGAGACAACCCTCACATATTTGTAGTGCTAACCACAGCCCACCTTCCACTACATGGTTCACTGTGTAATATAGTCCCATGCATTGAACAGTATATCCAAAATGTACATTCAGTGGTTCTCAATGTCATCACATAGTTGTGCATTCATCACCTCAGTAAATTTTTGAGCATTTTCCCTAGTTCAAAAGAAAATTCCCATACCACCCCTGTTATTGAAGAGATATAATACCTGCATCACAATGATGCAAGAATATTACAATATTGCTGCTAACTATAGTTCATAATTTACATTAATTGTCTTACCACTTTATAATTGTGATGTACCTTTGTTCTAGTTCATAGGAGAACCTTCTTGTATTTGTATGATTAACCACAATCCTCATCTACCTCTGGGTTCACTATGATTTCAGGCCCTAGATTATTCTCTGCACATCTTTCAATTGACATTTACATCCCTAGACTACCCCTTTTAACCACAATCCCATTTATAAACTGGCTGTGTGAGTTATGCTCTCTATAATATGTTACCATTGACTATCAATTTCCACACTTTTACAGGCAAGCTAATTAAAAGTCTACATCCATTAAGCATCCGTACCCCTTGTTATCCCCCATCCTATCTCCTATTAATGTATACTCTAGTTTTTAACTCCCTGTGTTTATTTTTTATATTTAGTTCATATTAGTAATACCATACAATATGTATCCTTCTGTGTCTGGCTGATTTCACTCAGTATAATGTCCTCAAGTTTCATCCATATTTTCATGTCTCCCAAGTTCATTTCTTCTTAGTATTCCATCATATGAATATATGACATTTTGTTTATCCATTCTTTGGTTGATGGACACTTGGGTTGTTTCCATCTTTTGCAATTGCGAATCATGCTGCTGTGAACATCGGTGGGCAATTGTCTGTTTGCATCACAGTTTTCAGTTCTTCTGGGTATATTCTTAGTAGAGGAATTGCTGGATCATATGGCAGTTGCATATTTAGCTTCCTGAGGAACTGCCAAACTGTCTTCCACAGAGGCTGCACCATTTTACAATCCCACCAACAGTGAAGGCGTGTTCCTATTTCTCCATATCCTCTCCAGTGCTTATTGTTTTCTCTCTCTTTTAGTAATGGCCATTCTGTGACGTGTGAGATTATATCTCATTGTAGTTTTGATTTTTATTTCCCTAATCGCTAGTGATATGGAACATTTTTTTCATGTGCTTTTTTGCATTTGTATTTCCTCTTTCAAGTAATGGCCATTTAAGTCTTTTGTCCATTTTTAAATTGGATTCCTTGCTGTTTTATTTTTGAGTTGTAGTATCTTTTTATATAGCATTGAAATGAAACCCTTAATGGATATTTGGTTTCCAAATATTTTCTCCCATTGAGTGGGCTGCCTTTTCACCTTCTTAACAAAATCTTTGGAAGCACAAATTGTTTTACATTTTAATATGTACACATTCAAACACTTCCCCCTTTGCTTAATCAGGAAGGGCTAGAAGGAAAGGAACTATTAGTTGACGTATCTTTCCCTTCCCTTTTTTAAAAAAGATTTATTCCTCTCCCCTTCCCCCCCCAACCCTCTTGTTGTCTGCTCTCTGTGTCCATTTGCTTTGTGTTCTTCTGTCACTGCTTCTATCCTTATTAGCAGCACCGGGAATCTGTGTTTCTTTTTTTGTTGCATCATCTTGCTGTGTCAGCTGTCTGTGTGTGTGGCACCATTCCTGGTCAGGCTGCAATTTATTTTGTCCTGGGCAGCTCTCCTTATGGGGTGCGCTCCTTGCACATGGGCCTCCCCTATGCTGGGGACACCCCTTTGTGACAGGGCACTCCTTGGGTGCATCAGCGCTGCACATGGGCCAGCTCCACACAGGTCAAGGAGGCCCAGAGTTTGAACTGCAGACCTCCCTTGTGGTAGGCAGATGCCCTATCCATTGGACCAAGTCCACTTCCTCCCTTTCCTTTTGTCATTTTCACTGTAAGAGGTTGACTTACAGGAGGAAGAAAGCATTTGATAGGAATCCTTGGTGGTTTTGTATTTCTTTGAAGGCCATTTTCTACCTTCTGCTTTGGAAGTAGCTCTAGTTTGAAAGAAAAGTGTGGCCTTTTAGAGCAGAGACTTGCTGAACCTCCACCCATCATAGACTCATTGTAATTTTGTGCTCATGGGATGTTGTGAATGCGACATGCTAATGGGGTGGCAAAGAATAATGGCAGACTTGCATAATGTGTGTATCTCTTTGGCTCCACTACACCGTTGTACTTCACAGACAAAACAGAGTGCCTGCCCTATGGAATTTGGACACATGAATAGAAAACCCTGACTGATAAACAGTTGCAGTTAAGTTGTTATCACATCAAACTATTGTTGTTGAGTTAGGATGTTGAATTTAAGCCCCCTGTATTCACAAAACAATCACCTGAAAAATATACAGAAAAAGAATGGTGAAGGGACTAAAAATGGTTTACTTCATAAATCAGTATGAAAGTAGGCAATAATGAAAGAATTGAGGTATCAAAAAGATTGAAGACTTGCAAAGCCAAGTGGCATGGCTATATTATATTTCAGAGAAGTTTTTAAAAATCATGTAGGAATTACCATTCTCTCCCATGAGGTGTCAGTGCCATGTGCACCTCCCAGACACCACCACCATGCTGAGTAAGAGGGAGACAGAGCACAGATTGTTGACTTGGAGAAGAAAAGGTAGAAGACTTGCTTTCTTCATGCACAACTTCACTCTACTTGAAAAGACAGGAAAAAGGAGGTCTTCCAGTGAGTTTTCTGTCTTGTGGAAGGGAGACAGCTACAACAGAGAACCTGGCAAAACTGAAAGTAAGAAATGAAAATAGGATGAAAGCAATCTTTCCCTCAGCATTATAGATACCAATAATGTACCTTATTATGCTTTAAACAACAGAACATTTTCAGAGAGAACCACGCTATCACTTGAGTTGTGGATCACATTTAGATTGTGTAGTTATAGAAAAAGAATTGGATATTTCCAATGTAGATATTCTGAGCTCTTTCAAAGCCAGATATCATTAAGGTTTTCAAACTAGAAATGTAGAAGCCACTGTGGCATTCTAGGTTATAATTTCTGATAAAGAACTAGGAAGAGCTAGTACCCACATAAACCCAAAGTTCTGTGGGGTCCTCCATAATTTTGTGGCAAGTGTAGAGGGTTTCTGACACCAGAAAGTGAGGAGAAACCCCTGAAGATGACCACAGCCTGGATTGGCCCATTGCTTGGATGACCTCACAAGGAACCACTGTGCAGGACCTGCCACCTCTATATAAGGCCCTGCAGCTGAGGCTCATGGTCTGCTTTCTCAGGAAGCTGTTTTTGGTGACCTGTGGACTAGGACTGCTCTTCACTGGTTTATTTCTCATTTGTGGATTCATTTATTTTGTTTCTTATTTTTTCTTTGTCTTAATTCTTTTTTCCAGATTTTGTTTTCTTTATTCTTTCCTTTTTAAAAAAATTATTTTGCTTTTTTCTTTTGCCTGTTTGTTGTTTTATCTTTTCCTTTTTCTCTTACTCCTGTTTATTTTTTTATTTTCATATTTTTTTATTTTCATTTTTTCTAGCATTTGATTTTTTTTATTAGATCAGTTATTCAGTCTTTCCTGTTGGAAAGTCTGCCTAGAGTCACCGGGTCTCCAGCCCAGCATAAACTCCAGCATCCTGTGGCCTCTCACAGCCTTGAGGGCTAAGGAGGAAACCAACCTCAAGAACGACCAGTTCCTTAGAAGAATAGGCAAGGGTGCCTTTTCTGTGATTTTTTTTTAGCACAGTACATCCTCACCGGTCATGAGGTGGCCATGAAAATCATATGCAAAAATGACGACCCCAGCAGCCTCTGCATGTGCTCCAGAGAGGTGAGCATAATGAAGAGCTTGAGCCATCCCAACATCATCTGGCTCTTTGAAATCATTGACAGCACCAAGGAGCTCTACCTCATCATGGAGTATGCCCATGGAGGTGATCTCTTTCACTACCTGGTGGCCCATGGCCCTCTATTAGAAGAGGGAGCCCAGGCAGAATTTTGCCAAGTCTTATCTGCTGTCCAGTACTGTCATCAGAAGTTTATTTCACACAGAGACTTGAAAGCAGACAACCTCCTTTTGGATGCTGCTGGGAATGTGAAAGTTGCCAATTTCGGCTTGAGTAACACATTTGACATCAGCCAGAAGCCCAAAACCCTGTGTGGCACTCCCTGTTATACTGCCCCCAAAATACTTAAGGGACACATGTAGGATGGGCCAGCCATGGATGTCTGGAGCCTGGGCATGAGTCTGTAAACCATGGTCAGAGGGAAGGTCCCATTTGTTGTGCAGAGCTTCATGCACCTGCAGGAGCAGGTGCTCAGTGGGGAGCTCTGCATCCTGGGCCACCTGTCTGTGGACTGTAGGAATCTCCTCAAAAAGTGCCTGACAGTGGATCCCTGTAAGAGGTCAAGCCTCCCAGACATAATGACTGACCCGTGGGTCAATACGGGCTATGAGCACACAAAGTTGAAGCTGTATGTGGAGCCCCTCCCAGCTTGCCAGGACCCCCACTGGATAGTAGCGATGGTTACCATGGGCTACAAAGAGGAGGAGATACAGGCGTCCTTGAGAGATGGTAGACATGATGAAATTATGGCCATCTATCTCTTGCTGGGCCACAGCAGATGGGAGCAGGGGACCTCCACCAGTGCCCTGCAGACCCAGCCCCCTGCCAGGCCAGGAGTGGGATAAGCCCACCTCTGTGCCCTCCCACCAGAGCCTGCCCCCTGCCCCAGTCCACCCTGCAGCTCTTCTCTCCTACAGAGGACCAGCCTCAGCCAGGCCTTCATGGATGAGGGCCAGGAGAGCCAGCACACAACAGAGACAGGAGCCTCCAAGATGTCGGCTTCACCCACAGGGCCCCTGGCCCTGCCTCATGTGCACCAGCAGCCCCAGATGGCCTGGGTGAAGCCCAACCAGGCCGCCAGGCCCTCCCCCAAGGAGCATCATCAGGAGGGTCCCCTGCTTGGCTCTGTAGTTACTGCCTCCTCCCACATCAGCAGCGGTAGGAAGGAGGCTCTGAAGGAAGCGCTTCTGCCCACTGTTGGCATGGGTGAAGCCATCCCTGGGGGAACACCCCAAGTCAGGGGTGAGCAGCAGAACTTGCCCTGCAGGGGGAGGCCCGCCTCCCCCCCCCCGCCAACAGCCAGGGCCAGCCAAGAACCTAGAGGCAATTCTGGACTTTCCTGAAGCATCACCTGTGCCTAGGGTGCACCTGCAAGGAGCAGCACCAGGGGAGGAATGACCAAGTGGGCCCTCAGGGGGCCCTGCCACAGTCCCGGGACCCAGAGTGGAGGATGAAGGTCACAAGCTCCCTGAAGCCACATGAGATAATGGGGGAGACCTACTTATATGTATAATTTCTGGAATTATTGCTACCTTAGGTCCCTTTGCATAAATTGGATGAAGTTTTCATATGGTTAATAAGATGTTCATTCTGAAAGAAACAACCTAATTGTAAAAGCTTTGCTTAAACTGAAATATTTAAATGGCTAAGTACAAAAAATCATTATTAAACAAAAACTGAATTGATAATTAGAAGCCACCTCAATCTGCATATTGCAGTGGTAATAGGGAAAAATAATTTTAATTCCATTGGAAATCTTAAGTTTTCATAAAATAATGAGAAAAGCAGTTTTTCTGCACTGTTAAAATAAAATACCTGCTAATATAATCATGACAATTATATGTTCTAAAAAATTTGCTTTGGGATAGTTTCCAAAATCATTTTAATAACTTATGTATTTAGGGTATTAACAATGTGTTTTATTGTTAAGGAAGAAGATAATAATTTTGTCCAAAAATAAAACTGGTTTATCTTAAGAAACTGAAAGAGGCAAAAAATTAGGACAAGCTACAAAGTCCTGTCTAAATGGTGTCTAGTTAAGTAAAAGAAAAAACTGTACTCTCTGTTGTAACTGATAAGGTTATGTGTTCTCATATTACTGAAATACTGAAAACCCTTCATTCCTCATTTTGCTCAGATATTAAAACTATTATATGTTAATTAGAAAAAGTTGTGCATAGAAATAAAAGCCTTCCCCAAGCAGACTGCTTTTAAAACAAAAACACAAGCTCAAGCTTGCCCTGTAAATTGGATATAGCCTGTACCAATATTGGCTGTGGGTGGGGTTTGTGGCAAAGGCAACTTTCTAAGCAAATACTACTTGAGTTTTAGTCACTGTTGCAAGAAAAAAGTACAAGACAAAAATAATGAACTATTGTGAACTACTCTCTGTGGAGAAGAGAAATCTGTGGAAGAACATCTGGAATGATAGCCAGCAGTGACAGGTAACTGTCTGTCATGTCCCTGCCCCCTCCTCTAATATCTCTCTTGGGATTGTTAAGGCAGATGCCCTCATAAACATCCAGAGTCATTCCACTGAAACCCAAAAAGCAGCAGAGTGGCTCCACCAAAAAAGCAAATATAATGTATACCAGACCTTGTAGTGCCTAGGCCTGCAGTTCCAACTGCCTGTCAGTCTCCAGCAGCTCATGAACATCACCCGTGAGTTCCCATCATGCTCACTCCAATGCCTGTGACAATTACCTCACTGAATGAGATACTGACCAAGCACAGTCTCCAGTAGCAAGATGGCAAGTGGATTACATCAGTCCCTCCCTCTCTCAGAAGGGGCAAGGTATGCTTTCAGTGCTGGAGACACTGCAATGGGACTCTTCTCACCTTATAACTGAATCCTTAACAACAATGGACTAAGTCTAAATTACTAAAGTGCCAGCTGCCCCAAGCCAAAAGGGTGCATAAGAAAGTAATTTTTCATTGCCTCTCCTTCAAACTATATAAACTGAGGAAAATGTAGTCATTTTGATCACTGTACTCATCTATGCAGCTCTCCTGGTTGGAAATCTTAAATCCATGAAAAAATCACTCAAAAACGCTGTTATGAAATCACATTTAATAATCTAGTCTTTTATTTCAGCTAAAATTCTATGTGTATAAGCCCATCAACTCATGTAATTTCACTAGCAACCATTAATGCCATTAGTGTTCAATGCTGAATGTATAATATTATTATTCCTTCTCCTCAGACTCCTGGAGGTGATAACCTCACAGCCCACCCTAAATTTCATGGTTAATTCTTACCTTTACCATAATTATAACTCTCACTCTCCTCCCATCAGCAGGTCTACATATCTTCCATGCAATAACTCAGTTTATCCAGACAGTCATCCAAGATGTCATCCATGATCATCATCTTGTCCAATTTATACACTGAATCATACAGCCAACAACTCAGGAATACATAAATGGCATCTTTCCACTGCATGAACAATTATATCAACCCCTGCAGGACCTGAAACCACAGCCCACCATACAGGATGGGAGAGAACCTCTTTTCTCCACCCCTTGACAGCAGAAAGTAGCCAGATCAAGCTGATACCCCAAATCCCCTAAACCTCCCATCCCATGCAGTACCATATACCCCAATACCAAGGTCCCCCTATATATGTATATATAAACAAAGAGGAATGTTAGAGGTTTGCAATAATTAACGAACTGTAGCTCTATTTCCCCTGATATACATTGGGAAAAAGGCTAACCCATCCCCCATAAGCCTATGTGTCTAAGGGCATGGAATGTCCCCACAGGTTAAACAAAGAAACCACATGGGGACAGAAGTAAAGGGAAATGGAAACCTTCCCTACCTGCATATCAGAGGAAGCTCAAGAAACCCTTTAGCCCTATAGATCAAAGAAATATCTGCTCCTACAGCATTCCAAGAAACCATAGCTCCCTAATCCACTATCTTCTAGTCATTATCAGGGAAAATTTTCACTTCTATGGCTTCCTATTAGTCCTTGAACCTCACTCAGACCCTCAACCCCCTCCTACTAACTATTGTTTCCCCACCTAGGAAAGTTATGTATAAATTCAAATCCCCCCTTCCACGAGTGGACTGAAGTCTCTCTTCAGATCCCACCATCATGGGGGCGGAAGTCTGTTCTTCAGACCCCCTCCTTTGGGAGAGGTTCTTTGCCTATGGTCTTATCAGTCTCTGTGTCCCAGTCCATGTAATTTTTTCTCCAACACAATTACAATGGTTTTACTGGCAGCCACAGAGAAAGAAAGCTTCCCTCCCATGCAGGCTTGGTACACAGCCAATGCATTGCTATCTCTGAAGAGAGTTGCAGTCAAGGATTCAGGCCCCCTTGCCAGGTCTGCTCTTGTGCATTTATGAACTCCTAGGGGAGGTTTCTCCTCTTGGAGACCTCCCTCCTGGCTGCTCAAAGCCAAGGTCTTCCTCAGGTACCACAGCTAGAAACCCTTCCCTCCTCCCATCCCCAGACTCTGGGTCTTCATCCATTTGACTCTCTCCTGATGGTACATTCCACAGGGAAATGAATAGGAGGGAGCAGCCATCTTTCCTCCCTGTGTGCTCTTACTTGTACTATCACAA
Source organism: Dasypus novemcinctus (assembly GCF_030445035.2). Classification (NCBI taxonomy): domain Eukaryota; kingdom Metazoa; phylum Chordata; class Mammalia; order Cingulata; family Dasypodidae; genus Dasypus; species Dasypus novemcinctus. The sequence goes on from NC_080683.1 coordinate 1,459,842, forward strand.
TAAGGGATTGGAGGCTTCACTGTCTACTTCCACTTTGACTTTGACTTTTTAAAATCTGCTACTTTTATCAACTGGCATTTCACATCAATCTGGTTTAGCTGTGCTCAGGGATCTCTCAGTTCAGCTCTCTAAGCTCTTGGTACCCTTAAGAGCACAAATTTCTTTCAGTTAAAAACATACAAAACACCTATCACTTTAATTCACCTCATCTGTGGAAACTATCTAAAGTAATATTTCACTTGGTGTTTTGTCCTCCTAAAATCTTAAGTTTATTAAACACAGTAGTTCTGTCGTATGTCTAATAAGTATATACCACTCTGCTCAGATATATTTCCCCAAAGCATTACCTACTTATTTTTGAAGAAAAATATATATTATAGAACTCCACATCTTAAATTCAACCATTTCCATGGATTTTATGGAAACATTTCAAGGTGTAATTTATTTTTTTCATTTTAGCTCTCATTTTCCAAATATAATTTACGTTAAATCATTTGAATTTATGTGGTGTGGATGAAGAAATAAAATAAGAGACCACTGCAAAAGAATAAAGGACACAATTACAAAAACCCTGAGACACATGCCCTTAATACAGAGATCATGTGTGATAATACAATAAAAATACACACTTTCAATGAATGATGTTTTGACAGATAATCATATTGGATAAACTAAAATTTGACTCCTATTTCTAAACATAAAAAGATGCAAATTAAAGGAAAAGGTATGAAGGTCAAAATTGTAATTATTTTTAGAGAATATCAAAGGACACTGTCTTCATGATACAGGGTAGGTAAGGAATTCTTAAGAAATAAAACACAAACCACAATAAAATATTCATACATTTAATTATATTGTAGTTGATAATTTCTCTCCCTCAAAGAATAAAGACAAGCACAAAATTCTATGTAATGGCCTCAAAGAAGTGAGAAGCTGGAACCCAGCTAGCAGTGAAGCAGCTAAATATCTCATGCCAATGGTGATTGTGGAAGCCAGCGACAGCCTCAGGAAAGGGCAAGATGTTGAGACTTCGGTCACTTGTCAAAGAGTTGGAAAAAGGGGTAAAGCACAACTCTTTGAAGGAATTATGGCTGGTGATCCATGGTAGAGTCTACGATGTCTCCGGCTTCCTTGCCGAGCATCCTGGTGGAGAGGAAGTTCTGCTAGAACAAGATGGTACAGATGCAAGTGAGAGCTTTGAAGATATAGGCCACTCCTTTGATGCCACAGAAATGCTGGAGCAGTATTATATTGGTTATTTCCATCCGAATGACATTAAAACTGAAAGTGATAGCAAGCATCTTTCAAAACATAATACATGCAAAAGTCGCTGGTCAAATTGGGTTTTCCCCATCGTAGGTGCTATTCTCTTAGGTTGCCTGTTTCCTTACTATACATTCCAAAGCAGATCGTCCAGAGGAGACCAGGTTGAAGTCTGGAAAACACATCCACTTAGGAATGAAAACTGAGATTTGCTTTGGGGTTGCAGCATTGCCCTCTCCTTGAATCCTTCCAGTTGTATGTACCCCTTCTAGCCAAGATGGCTGCTCAGCCATGCACCTCAGACGTGGGTGCAGATTCCATTATCTATCAGAGTCTCACTCCCAAAGTATCTCTTTACTGTTCTGAGTCCTTGCCAGGATTTATTCCATTCACTGGTTTTTCACAAGTACCTTTACAAATGTTCTGTTTATAATTACAATTCATATGTTCTAGTTAGATTGTCCTTCAGTCAAAATGCCTCCTTTCTAATACTTTGAATTGGAAAGTACATTAGACATTCTTAACCTGGTAGCATACTATGGTTTTGAAGGTTTTCTTTACCATTTTCCCTTTAAGTATTTTAAATTCTGAATTCAATTATTTGACCTACTTATCTAAGGGATTTAAATGATCAAGTTAAGGTGTATACCTGCTGCTTAAAACACAAGTGACAACCAATATTGTTGTCTATATTTGTTAAAACCAGAAAGAACTATGAGTACACCTTCTATTTTGTGTTTCTTTCCTAGCTCCCGTAGCAAGTATCTCTTCTCACTCCCAAATCCAGCCCCTTTTCTTCCCAAGTGGTGCTGGATAAAATTATCCTTCCCTTTTATTTCTTGGCTTTGGGGAGGGAGAGGGATAAGGAGGGGATGAATTGGGATGACAGGGTCTGGGAAATATATTGAAAAACACTATTTAGGGGTAGCAGTTAAGAAAAACACTCAAGACTAGTCTTGGGTTTGGCAGGAGTTTCTAGTCATCAGTTCTTTCCTCCTAGTCATCTTAAATACAATGCACATTTATGTCTGTAAACCTTTACCAAGAATTTTTGCTGCTTTTCTTATTTGCTTATTGAATAGAAATTTTTTATTACTCATTTTATAAATATAAGAGACTCCAAATTGATCAAAGTTACAGTTTTTTATTTGTTCCCCACCCAGTGCAATACTTTCACAGTAAAATGACATTTGAAAGGGGGAGATCATATAAGAATATGTTTTCAATTTGGTCTGTACTTCAACATTTGGTTTGTTCTATTTTCCATTGAGAATAATAATATTGTCTTTTTAAACAATCTGAGTGAATTTATCTGCCTCAAATCATGTAGATAGGAATTACATGTATATTTGTATGTAATATACATTTATATAAAAGTAAATTCAAATTTGAAATCACCACCAGATTATATATGTGCATGTATATCTGTTACGCAAATGTTCAGCATACTAAAAAAAATTTAAATATCCAACAACATAAAGCATTTTTAATTAGTTGAGCAGAAAGAACTCCCAAGCTTTGCTTAAGAAATTAGTGTGGTGTTGTTTTAATGTGCTTAGGCTATGTTATACTTGAATGAAACCTCAATATTCAATATAGAATTAGTTTTAATTCCTGGTTAATAGCCATTTTATGTTAGCTATAGCTCTTTCCTCTGGAACCAGATCTGAACAGTTCTACCCGTGTCAAGAGGAGACAGTTTATGGTAAAGATAATCAAGTTCTTATATTCACACTCTTCCCTTCCTTTGTCTTTTTTTGGGCCTAAGCTTGCTACACACTTAAGTTTTATGTCAATGAAGTATTGGAGAACAATCATCTTAAAGGAAGGTAGCACTAAAATATTAAGAATAACAAAAGCTACTTCAAATATACTTTATAAAAATGAAAGATTTGTATAGTACAATACAATGGACATACATTATAAACAAGAATCAAATTTTTTATTCGTTGGCCACTGAGACTAGGGTTCCTGGGATAACCCAACATTTAAAGCCAGTAATGTACTTAAGTATGAAGAAGAGTTCAATATTATTACCTTATTAATACTTAATTCGTTTAAAATTGACTCATTCAACCTATTCACATTTCCAAGAGTTATAGATTCATTTTCTTCTGTGTAATAGATAAATATGCATGACCCTATGCTTCCAGAGCAAGTTTGTGCCTTGTTAACTACTCTATATTTGAGAAGATTCACCTGTGAGCCACTGGCCATACTGAAAACTTAGAACACAACCATGTGATACAACCATGTGATAGAAGAGCATAAGACCGGAACTGACTTCATGAGGTGGGTTTTACGAATCTACTAGCTCACTAGTGGATTTTGTGTTTTTTCCTCAGATGTATTTAAACTCTAAATTTCCTGATCTCTAGAATGGTGGGAGGAGGCAGGTATTTCTAACCAGGGACATACAGATCAACTAGACCTGAAGCCAGAATTGTAATATGCTAACATAATGAATGAAAAAATAAGGATTTATGTGTAGATATAAATTCTCTTGAGATGAAACTGTAGTTCCTGTGTTATTGTAAGAATCAATGAATTGAAATCTAATTAGTGTCCAACCATCTGTTTATTTCCTTAATATTTGAAATAATTAATTTTCTTATGAAATATATGTTTTCTTGTCATATCTTTCCTTAAAATCTTTAATAGACATTTAGTCTAAGATAAGCACATTTTTCTCATCTTGATGAAGAAACCATCAAAATAATAATAAAGAAACATTATGACTATCAGTGATGAAGACAATAGGGAGGTAGTGATGAATTGACTTTCATAAACTTTGAAATCAACATAAGAAAATTAGTGTCCAATGAATGTAGGTGATAGGAGAGATGGAAACAGAATAAAAGAAAGATGTTATTTGACATGTTAAAAATCAGAAATGTATAGCCTATTGGAAAAGGAAAGAACATGCAATGCTGACACATAGTATTTGACTGAGTTTTGTTCAGAGAAGAATCAAGTACCTTACCTCATCCTGCTAACACCAGAGCACCAAACAGACAGCCATATGAACATTAAAACTATCTGAATGTTCCTGTTTATGGAAATAGATACTGAGTAAATTGTCAGGGGAACTAGCAGCAATTATGGACTGATGTCTGAGAGGAAAGAATCTTGCAATATGGCATTGATGGGACACACCAAATCATGTCCTGCTCTATACCTATATACCATTAGGCAGAACTCACCAGTTGTTTACCTCCAAGGTGGAGAGCTCCTCAGTATCTTCCAGTCACCTCAATTATAATTGTGAACAAACATCTCAATAGAACAGACTGAAATTAAGATTTTAAATGAAAAAGAACATAAAGAAAACATTTAAAAATGACCACAGTCTACTGAGGCAATTGATGAGAGAGTGTGACATTTTAATATCTCTAGCTTATCTTTTCAAAGAGCTAAGGGATAATTTTGCATTGTATCATGCTATAAAGAATATATATTACAGACTAAATGTAGCTAGAGTACTAAGGCCATTACATATTTGTACATACAGAATTTCTAATATTAAAAGTTAATTTTGTATGTTTGAAGAAACTTGAAGAATGTTTTTCATATATATTTATAATTGAAGTATGTTGAAAATATAGAAAAAGTAAACAATCATTCTAATCCAGAGATAAAAACTAAATTATGATTAACTATTATGAAAATCAAATACAAAGGAAAAATTTTCAGGAATTTAAAACTTAATATGCTGATTAATATAGTATACTACTTGCTGGGCACATTAATTAAATAACACATTAAAATATCAAGAAATGAATAAAATACAATATCAAATAAAAAATTTTAAATGAAAGAAAAAGAATTAGAAAGTATTCAATTTTTATTAGTTTCTTCTGACAATGAGAATAAAACTGAACCAAATATTCAAATATCTGGAAGGAAATAATTTGGACAGTTATTCTAAATGAGAATATGAATTTAAATATGAATTAGAGATCATGAAATATAGACATTCACACATGTGATGATTCAGAGCAGCAAAATCTAATCTTTGTAAGTTTGTTACCTAAATATAAAATTAATTGGTAATGTCTTTACCTAGGAAACAACTTTGGAGAAAACCCAGATGAGAAAAAGTTTTAAAAAGACATATGATGGATTCCTTAATTATCAAAGCATTACAATATAAGTATCATAAATATGAGTATATATTTTAGACATTGGTGAATATGAGCAAAGTTCATATTTTTACTAGGATTATGTCACAAGTGCTGTGTTCATCATTAACTTCTTTCATCTAAATCAAAACTGACCCATAATGAGACTGTTTTGCAAACTGTACAATGTGCAACTGAATATAAATGTGCATAAGTGCCTAAGAAGTAATTATTTTCTAGATGGAACACAGAGTTAAACAGGAAGCCTTCAAGGAATTCAATTCTAAGACATAAAAGGCTAACAACTTTTTAAGCTGCTAGAAGCTTTAAAAAGACTAATCCTCTAGGAATAAAATAAAGCTTAATCTTCAGAGTACAACTTTTCTATCTTATTTTTGGAAAAAGTGAGTCACATAGTATTAGCAAGATTGTTGTTCTGCAGACCAGTGCTTCACTGCATTCTATACTAAGGAATCTTGTTTTTTTATCATGCAGAAGGTTGAATGAAACAAGGGCAGCACACATCTTTCATGCAGAGCTGAGGAAAGACCTAAAACATGCAAACTATATTCTGTGTTAAAGGTCAGGATTTTTACAGGCCTTCTTTTGAACACCTCAATGGTTCTAGCATTAGTAGAGTTCTAAGTGCTATATCCATATGGAACCCTCAATTCCATAGTTGTCTCTTAGTTCTAGTCACTTTATTACTTAGACCAGGCATATGTACATGACTGAATGCAAGAAGAGGAACTCTAAAAGCATGCTGATCTAACAAAAAAGACTCAATATTTTCTTCCAGGGTAGATGTATTTATTACCATGAAATTATGTAAAAAGCATAGGGATCGGTTTAGCTACTGATGTATTAGGCATATTCCTATATAATGCCATACAGTATTTTTACTTCTAAACCATCATCATAATTTTCCAAAACACTTTGAAAATATAGAAAACCTTCTCAAGGAGAATACCTGAGTTATACAAATATAGAATAGAGTATGAAAAACTATGACAGAGATATATAGCTGATGGCTAATGTAAACAGTAAAATATAATGAGACAAGATAACTCTAGATACTTTCAAGGAAAGATTCAAACCTAAAAATGTACATCAAATATAAATGACACTTCCTTAAAATTTTGTTTTTACGTATTTTTTAACCACAGATAACCCTAGTTGGAAACTCTAAAAATCTGTTGAACACTCTGCCTAGCGCAGTGTTAATCTCTCTGTTCCAGAGACTATAGATGAGGAGGTTGATGAACGGGGGCACCATGGTGTAGAACATGCCTGTGAGCAGACTGCTAAGATATGCTTTATCTGCAACAGGACCTAAGACAGCAAGAAATCCAGAAATAGTAAATATAAGTAGAACTGCCAACTGTGGAGTGCAAGTTGATAAGGCTTTATATTATGGGCTTCCATGGAATGCATGCTAAGCACCATTGAAAATATATTAATGTATGATATAAACAACAAAGCAGAATTTATTAATCCTATGCATAGATTTAGAGCTAGTAACACAAATTCAGAAAACTGAATATTTGAAGATGAGATCCTCAAAATTTGAGGTATATCACAGAAATATTGATAGATTACATTTGACCCTGTGAAGGGAAGTCTGAATATGGTGACTATGTGGATGGTAGAGTTGACCAACCCACTTGCCCATGAGCCACCAGCTGCCTGTGTGCACATATGTGGGGTGATGGTGAGCCCATAGTGCAGAGGGTGGCAAATGGCAACATAGCAATCATAGGACATCACCACCAGGAAGGCAAAGTCTGTGGTTCCAAAGAAGATAAACAGGAAAATTTGAGCAGCACATGCTGTGACAGAAATTGATTTATTACCTGAAAAAGAATTCACAACCACTTTGGGAACAGTAAGTGAAATGTAGCAAAGATCTATCAGAGATAAATTACCTATAAAGAAATACGTTGGAGAGTGTAGTCGTGGGTTGGTCACTATGACAGTAATAGTTAGAAGATTCCCAATCAGTGCTCCCAGATAAATCATTAAGAACAGCAGACCTTGCACAACTTGTAGAGCCCGGGAGCTTGAGATATCCATGAGAATGAATTCTGTGATGACAGTGATGTTGCTCATATCAACTTACATGCTATGGTCTCCCTGGGAGTCAAGTTTAAAATTTTAAGATGATGCAAAAAAAAAAAGAATAAATAAATAAAGTAAATACACAATATCACAAAATAATACACAAATTTTTATATCAAAGAAAGACTTCTAACCTGGAAATCATGATACAGGAAATAAACAAATGGCAGATTTTAAAAATCAGTCAATACACATATGTCCATTTTCATCTTGGTCCTGTATACTCCAGCATTCACAGGATGAAATAATCTAAGAAAATAAATGTATTTACTATGAGATCAAGGTCCAGCAGCCTTTCAATCATTCAGGTACATTTCCAATATTTATTTAAATACATTTTAAAACTCAGCTTAAACACATGCAGTTATTCTCATTTTCTTTTGTATCAAATGATAAATGGGACTGGCTCTCTAAGAAAACTTATATATCTACCATTGGATTTGAACACTGCACAGCAGATGATTGTCTTCATGTACCAGGGAAGTAGAATGACTTCTGCTATCTCCCCGTCTATGACAGGAAGACCTAGAAAATTTTTCTGTAATAAAGTTAATGAATAGTTCCAAGGATCTTCTGAGAATGGCTTTATTCTAAATGAGACCACATATAATTCCTTAACTTTCCTTAATCTTACTTTCTTATAAGAAATGCAGACAAGTCCTTTCTTTTCTCCTCTATAACAATTTTCATAACAATTATGTTTATTCAAGAATCTAATCATTCTTCATGGCAGTGTGAATCCAGAGTTCCTTTACTGTCATTCTAGTTAACCATCTCTCCTTCACATGGTATCTAAGAAGAGAATTCCAGCTGGCATTACTCTACCACAAAGCATCCTCTCACAATCACACATGAATTTCAATATTTAAAGAAGGGTTAACACACTGCTGGTTTTCTCATATATATACTTTTCTAGGTTGCAGTAATCTCCTCATTCATAAATAATTGTGCTTACTTTAACTTACTTAATTATGCTTTCCTGAGACATTTCAAAGCTTATTGATTTCTTATTTCCTATTATTATTTTAATGATAAAACTAGTTATTACAAAGTGGATTTTTGGCCTTATTTAATTTTCATTTGTGGAAAGCCTAGATTTAAAGATTATAGATACAAAAATATGGAATTTGTATTTTACTATTTTATTTATATATAATCCCTTTGTCTCTAGAAAGATACTTGACAATTTTAACAATGATTTTAATAAATTATAATAATAATAGCATTGACTTGCTTATGTTGGTTATATCCAGATGAATTTCTATTGCATTGCAAAATATTTTGTCCAAATTCATTGATAAAATATCCATCCTATTGTATGTGTTTTCTTACAATGTCCTCATTTTTCATTACATTAGGCAGGTAATTTTATTAACTACCAAAATTTTACTCAGTGCTTAAGGTGATAAAATTCACCAGTAGTGTATATTACTGAATTAACCCACACTTACAACTATTGTTTGATTTTTAATATTTGCTTTATCAGAATCATGTGTTAACATTTCATCATTAAAGTATCCTTTCTATCTTCCATCTCTTCAGATTGCATCTTTCTTCCTAGTCTAGAAATTCTTAAGTTTCACTATGCTAAATTTGCCATGCATCTTCTTCAAAATGTATCATGATGATTAAATGAATACATTTGGCCTCAAAGAGAGTTGAGGGTTTTCCACCTATTTTTCTATAACCTCTTGGATATTTATAAAGTATTTTCTTCACAATTTTAAAATGTGGGCAATAATATATAGAGAGAGTTGCTAATTCCTTGTCTATTATTAAAAAGTGATAAACAGTATTATATTAAAATGATCAGCATACAGCAATGACACATTGTAAAATCAAGCAAATAGGTATCAGAAATTGTTCAATATAAAAAGTACATTGGAAATCTTATCAATTATTGGATGTTGTAACATTATTGAACTATTTTTATTTAGATTGATAGCTTTACAAGAAATTCTATCATAACTTTTGTTTGCCTATAAATTCCTTAGCTCTTATTTATGATCTAGCTCTAGAACTATCACATTCTTTTTGTTTCCAATACTTCAATTTCAGTGAATTTTGGTATCAATATATTTCCAATCTTTTAAGTCAAACTGTGTATTCACAAATAGATCTTCTGCTATCATTTTAAAACATGAATAACATTTAGGTCAGAAAAAATCCAGCCTACCTTATAAACAAAAATATAATATGTCATATGGGAAGTAAGTTATAATTAAGTATGCAAATGATCTTGAGGCATGGCAGGCTGTTTCAGAGAATTATTCATTAATAATATCAAAGAAATGAATCAATCAAATATAATATACAAATAAACCTGAAAGGTGAGGCAAGCGATCTTCTCTAACATGGCTATAACTTTTGAAATATTTAAATAATTGAAAAAATTCATGATCCTGTCACATCCTTCAACAATAAAATTCATTGAGTCTCTTCTCAGTGAGATATGCTCCTAATAACCAGTCTACTTCTAGATTGTTTATAAACACATATTTTTTCTTTAGAATGGATACATATATGTCTTACCTCTCATGAGCTCTGGTTAACTGTCAAGGTTAACCTCAAGAGGCCAGATTTCCTGCAATTGCTGCTTGGTAAGGAACCTTCCTTATCCATTGGAGATTAATTAAATTTGTAGTGATGTTTCTTTGAAAAAAAATTGTAATTTTTTGTTAAACATAACAAAAGAAATATTCAATAATGTTTTTCCAATTCACAGGAGGTTCAATACATTTTTAATTTTGTATCAGCTTATAAAAGTAATTTATTTACATACATAAAATCCATAAAATTGTTTTACCACCAATACACATTATGAAGATTTTTGGACTAATATTATGGAATTGAGGAAATTCATATACAGTTTAAATTTAACTAAAAAATTAAAAACCAATAATTGGCCAGCAGCTACTAAACTAAAAATAAATGAGTAAGTAAAGGCAACATTTAAGAATAGATTTGCGGGGAGGAGTGGGTTGGGGGGTATATGGGGACCTCATATTTTTTTAATGTAATATTAAAAAAATAAAGACAAAAAAGAATAGATTTTTAATATAGTTTTTAAAATTTTGTAAACATATACTTCAAGAATAGGTTTTAAAAGGTAAAGAGGTTAAAAAAAAGAGGTTTAGCAAAGAATGAGACTTACAAAAACTAGAATAAATAGGCCCTTGCACATGAGGTGTGAGCAGTGAAATTAGGTTGCACTTAGACTGTCAATTTTTACCCTTCAAAAGACTTTTTTAGAAAAGGAGACAATTGAGAGTTATTGTGACATTTTCATTAATGACTGCCAATCTGGAAAGAAGCATAATTTGGAAGAGGCTAAGAAGCTCCAAGGAAATCTTAGAAAAGAAGTCTCAAAAACCTCTACTTACCACTACAAGATATCAATTTAATTATGAAATTCTGCAGGGAAGTTTTTAAACAGTCAAATATTTTGAAGCAGAAATCTTTTCATTTTGAAAAGTTCTTTAACATCTGAATTGTCAAAGTTGTCAAAGTTTCTTTCAAACTTTTGCAACAAGATTTTTTAGTTGAAGATAATGAAGAAAATGTGGCTTCACGTGAGAGGAATGTTTACAAAAATATGGTTATAAAAGAAAAGGAGTATATTAATAGCACTTTCAGAAAACCAATGGTAATCTGGGTTTCTAAACCAAAGTTCAACAAATCCACAAATGGTGGTTTCTTAAATCATTTCAATTTGTATTCTACAACCACATATGAACTTTTCATATACTGTTGTATTTAATTCCATTGATATTTTTAGGCATTTGAGTGGGTCCTTTACACATGCATGATTTTAGACATAAAGTTTCATCTGGAAAATGTTGTCTCACAGAGTGTTGTACATCATCCAATATGATATAATTCTGTATATAATACCAAAAACAATTCAAATTTATAAATATTACCAAAAATCCTATCAGGAAAGTCTTTAAGTTTTGGGAAACTTTAATTCTTATGTGAAGGTCACTAATTCTCTAAAACACTAAATCATGTGAAAATCATTTTTTTACATTTATACATAATTTTTTAGGATTTTCTTATCATTTTTTTATTAGAGAAGAGTGTTCACAGAACAATCATTCATAAAATACAGACCTCCATATACCACCCTTAAATTAATGCCTTGCACTGGAATATAAGATTTGTTGCAATTGATAGCACATTTTTATAATTATAGTAATTTTTTTTCTTTTTCTTCTCTCTCTTATTTAAATATTACATTAAAAAAATATGAGGTCCCCCTATACTCCTACCCCCCTCACCCCACTCCTCCCACATCAACAACCTCTTTCATCATCATGGGAAATTCATTGCATTTGGTGAATATATTTTGGTGCACTGCTGCAACACATGGATAATGGTTTATATTGTAGTTTACACTCTCTCCCAATCCACCTAGTGGGCCATGGCAGGACATACAATGCCTAGCACCTGTCCCTGCAGTACCACCCAGGACAACTCCAAGTCCTGAATATGCCCCCACATCATATCTCTTCTTCCCTCTCCCTACCCTTAGCAGCTACCATGGCCACTTTCTCCACATCAGTGCTACAATTTCTACCACTACTAATCACAGTAGTTCCATAGTAGAATATCTGTAAGTCCCTTCTAATCCATACTCTATTCCTCCATCCTGTGGACCCTGGAATGGTTATGTCCACTCCCCCTCTATATCAAGAGGGAGCTTAGATTCCACATGGATGATGGATGCAATTCTCCTGCTTGCATTTGTGGGCACTCTTGGCTCCCTGGTGTGATGGTTGACCTTCTTCATCTCCCTGTCAGAAGACAGGATAAGTCCAATAAACCAGATGATAGGAGTTGCAAGTCTGCTGAGGCTCAGGGCCTGGCTGTTACATGGACAGTCCAGAGATTCAGGTCTGAGTGTACACTAACCCCAGGGCAACCACAGGGCCAGTAAAAGTAACAGAAAAGTTATGTGTAGAAAGGTCACATCTGAGTCCAACTCCATCACACTCAGGAATACAAACTCCAAAGTAGAGCCAACTGACATGGCACTGAACTCCAGAGCCATCTGCCATGACCATAGAACCTGTGGGTCTCTGTAGCCCTCAGGACAATCTGTACCTGGGCTTGTATCTACTTTGGCTGTCTCTGGGACCCTGCTGAGGTGTGCATAAGCATTACCCCTCTGATGACCTCCTGACTTTTTTTTGGAGACTCATAGCCATATAAACTCATTTGTCCTTTCCATTTCCCCCTTTTATTCAAAGTCAAAAAAAGCAGTTTTTAACACCTGATATTACATGCAGGCTGAGATATTCTGCTGATCTAGCTGTAGTATCAACTGTAGTCCATGGTCTAATTTAGAGATTGCTGTTTAGTGTAGTTCCATTGATTTTTATAATTATTATTCTGTTACCATTCATAAGGCTAACATTTCCTCTTTTAATCAAATTTAGATATATATTTCAGTGTTTGTAATTAATTTCACAATGTCATGCTACTGTTACCACCATCCATTACCAAAACATTCCCATCATTCCAGATAAGTACCTTGTACATTTAAAACCTTAATGTCACCTTCTCTATCCCCACCTCATCACTTAATAACCTATATACTAGATTTTGTCTCTATGAATTTGTTTATTCTAGTTGTTCAAATCAATGAAATCAAACAATATTTGTCCTTTTGTATTTGGCTTATTTCATTTATGATGATTTCTTCCATGATCATCCCTGTTGTCACGTATATCAGGAGTTCACTGTTTCCTACAGCTGAATAATATTCCATTGTATGTATTTACCATATTTGCTTTACTCATTCATCAATTGATGGACACTGGCTTGCTTCAATCTTTTAGAAATTACAAATAATGCTGCTATGAACATGAGGTTAGTAATAGCTGTTTCAGGCCCTGCTTTCAATTACTTTAAATATATAACAAGTAGAAGGATTTCTGGGTCATACAGCAGTTCTACACTTAGCTTTCTGAGGAACTGCCTAATTTTTTCCACAGCAGCTGCACCATTTTACATCCCCACCAGTGATGAGTTATTTCTATTTTTTATTCATATATCTCCCCACTTATAATTTTCTGATTTCATTTTTTTAACGGTAGTTGTTCTAAGATATCTGAAATGGTATCTCATTGTGGTTTTAATTTGTATTTACCTGATAACTAATGATGTTGTGCATGTCTTCATGTGCTTTCTGTTCAAGGTTTTTGCCCATTTTTTATTGGTTTCTTTTTCTTTTTGTTAAGTTATAGGATCTCTTTATATTCTTGATATTAATCTTTATCAGATATGTGCTTTTCAAATACTTTTTTCATTGTGTAGGTCATCATTTTATTTTCAGGATAAAGTCATTTGAGGATGAATTTTTTAAAAATTTATGAGGTAGTATTAATTTAAATTTTCTTTTGTTATTTGTGCTTCAGATATAAAGTCAAAGAAACCATTGCCTAGCCAATGTCCTCAAGAAGCTTCCCTACATTTTCTCTTCAGAGGAGTTTGATAGTTCTGGCTCTTTTATTTCAGTTTTTTATCCATTTGACTTGATATTCTCATAAAGTCTGAAGTACGGATACTTTTTTTTCCCTGTAAATGGAAATGCTGTTTTTCTGGCACCATTTGTTAAGGAAACATTTCTATAACATTTGAGTGGTCTTTGCCCCCTTGTCAAAAATCAGCTGGTCATAAAAGTGAGGTTGGATTGCTAAGGTCTCAAACTACCCTACTCTTAACACTGTGTATTGTACATTGTGATAGTTTATGGGAGAACCTTTTCTTATTTGTACAGTTAACTACAGTTTATCATCCACCATGGGATTCTCTGTGTTATGCAGTCTCATGCTTTGAGTAATTCATCCAAAGTGGACAATCAGTGTCTCTTTTTCATCACAGAGTTCTGCTGTCATTTCCAGAACACTTTCATTACTCCAAAAAGAAAAATCCCATATGCTGTACCATCTCCTATTGTTAACCCTTGGCATTGATATAGTACCTTCTATGCCACTGATGCAAGTATATTAAATTATCACCACTAATAACTGTAGCCCATAAGTTACATTTGTTGCATTTTCCAATGTCTCACCATATTCCTAATACCTTGTAATACAGACAAACATTGATTCTACTTCATAAAAGATCATTCTTTTATAGGTATTATTAACCACAATCCTTATCTACCACCAAGTTCACTATGTTACAAGGACCTACTTTATCTCTAACTTTCTTTCAGATGACATTTATGTCCCTAACCTACTCTATCAGTCACAATCACATTTATAAATCAGCAATGATAGTTATACTCACTATAATGTCCTTCCACCTACTCTATACATTTGCACACATTAAAGTCAACCTTATTAAATATTGTACATATTTAAGCATCAGTGTCCCCTTCAAAACCTTCATTCTATCTCTTACTAATCTATACTCTAGATTTTAACTCCTTGAGTTTAATAATTGTATTTATTTCATATTAATGGAAACATACAATATTTCTCCATTGATGTCTGATTTATTTCAAGGTTTCTGAAGTCAAATACTTAATCAATTCATTTATTCATAAAGCTGAATAGTATTCCTTCATATGTATATAACACATTTTTAAATCCAGTCAACAGTTGATGGACACTTGGGTTTTTTTCCCCATCTTTTAGGTACTGTGAATAAATCTACAATGAACATTGGTGCACAAATATGAGTTTGAATCCTTGCTTTTAGTTCATCTGAATATATTCCTAGTAGCAGGAAAGCTGGATCATAAACCAGGTGTATAGATAGCTTCCTGAGTAACTGCCAAACAGTCTTCCACAAAAGCTACACCATTCTACATTCTGACCCACAGTGAAGGAATATTCCTCTTTCTCCAAATCTTCTCCCGCACTTATAGTTTTCCAAATTTTAAAAAGGTGTGAAATATCTCATTGTAATTTTGATCCACATTTCCCTAATAGTTATGACATTGACATTTTTTTCATGTGCTTTTTGTTTTTTTATATTTCCTCACTGGAAAAAATGTCTATTCAAGTCTTTTAATGTGTTTAATTGGATCACTTGTCTTTTTATTATTGAGTTATGTGATTTCTTTATATAATGTGGATAACAATCCCTTGGCAGATATATGGTTTCCAAATATTTTCTGCCATTGATTAGCCTGCCTTTTTACCTTCTTGATAAAGTTTTTTAAAGTTCAAAATTTTGAGGCATTACCATTTATCTATTTCCTTCTTTCAGTGATCATGTTTTGTGTGTATGGTTTATATAGATCTTAGAAGAAATAGAAGCCTTCAGCAAATCTTTCACAAGTAAGGAGATTGAAATAGTCATCAAACCCTATCCAAAGTGAAAAGCCCAGGACCAGATTGCTTTACAAGTGAATTCTGCCAATCATTGAAAGAAGATCTATTACCAATCTTGATCAAAATCTTCCAAAAAAGCAGTCAAAATAGCTGCCAAACTCATTCTATGCGCCAACACCAGCCTAATAAAAAAGCCTAATAAGGATAAAATGAAGAAAATTATAGACCAATTTCTCTAATGAATGTAGATGCAAAAAATCTTCAACAAAATACTTGCTAATTAAATCCAAAAGCACATGAAAAGAATTATACATCATGAGCAAGTGGCTTTTATCAGAAGTATGCAAGAAAATCAATCATTATATTATGTCACAACACTAAACCGAAGAGTAGAAATGACATGACTATTTTGATTGCATGGAAAAGGCCTTTGACAAAATCCAATATCTTTTCTTGATAAAAATACCCTGAAAGATAGGAATAGAAGGATATTTTCTCAACACTTACTGTGCCTACATGAAAAATCCACAGTTAACATTGTACTCAATGGAGAAAGACAGGAAATGTTCTTGCTATCAGGAAGAAAACAAGGATGTCCACTCCCACCATGTTTTGATATGGTGCTAGAAATTCTAAATACAGCAATTAGGCAAGAAAGAGAAATAAAAGGCATCCAAATAGGAAAGGAAGAAGAAAAACTTTCACTGTTTGCTGATGACATGTTCCTATATCTAGAAAATCATGAAAAATCCACAAAAAAGTCACTGGAGCTAATAGATGAGTTCAGCAGATTGTCAGCATACAAGATTAATATGCAAAAATCAGTTTCATTTTTATACACTACTAATGAGAAATCTGAGGTGGGAGTCAGGAAAAATATCCCATATAAATATTGACTAAAATAATATAATATTTAGGAATAAACTTAACTGAGGATAGAAAAGATTTGTATTCAGAAAACTTCATCTCTTCCTCCCATTCCCCACACCCAGCAACCACCATGGACACTTTTTCCACACCAATGCCACATTTTCTTCAATTACCACTCATGTGTCTTCTAGTCCATGAATACAGAATGTCCTTCCATTTATTTAGATCATCTTTGGTATTTCAGCAAAGTGTAGTTGTTTTTTTAAATAAAAGTCCTTTAAGTGCTTGGTTAAGTTTATTTCTCTATCCTTGATTTCTAGTCACCACTGTAAATGGAAATTATTCTTGACTTAATCCTCAGATTGCTCATAAATAATGTACGCAAACACTTTTGATTGACTTTTGTGTATTACTCTTGTGTCCCATCATATTGAAGTACTCATTTATTAATGCTAGTAGCAATGTTGCAAAATTTTCAGGACTTTCTAGCTGTAGGATCATGTCTTCAATGAAAAGCAGGAGTTTTACTTGTTCTTTCTCTATTTGGATGCTTTTTATTTCTTTTTCTTGCCAGATTTCTCTAACTAGAACTTCAGGCACAGTAATGAATGACAGGAAAGAGAGTGAGCATCTTTGTCTTATTCTTGATATCAGTGGGAAAGCTTTCAGTCTTTCACCATTGGGTACATTACCTGTGGGTTTTTCACATATGCACTTAATCATGTTGAGAAATGTTCCTTCTATTCCTATCTTTCAGAGTGTTTTTATCAAGAAAGGATGCTGGATTTTGTCAAATGTCTTTTCTGCCTCAATCAAAATGGTCATGTGATTTTTCCTTCTCAAAATATTTAACATGATGTACTATATTGATTTTCTCATGTTGATCCACACTTGCATGCCTGGGATAACAACCTTTTGATAATGATGTATAATTCTTTAATATGATATTGTATTTGGTTAACAAGCATTTTGTTGACGATTGTTTCATTAGAGTACGTGGTCTGTAATTTCCTTTTTTGTAGGATCTTTACCTGGATTTGGTACTAGGTAATGTTGGCTACATAAAATGTGTTTGTAAGCATTCCCTCCTCTTCAAATTTTTGGAAAGTTTTGAGGAAGATTGGTATCAAATCTTTGAATGATAGGTAGAATTTCCCTGTGAAGCCAGCTGGTACTGAGCTGGTAATGAGCTTCTCATTTTGGGGAGGTTTTTGATGAATATTTCAGTCTCATTACTTGTGATTGTTTTGGTAAGTTCTCTATTTCTTTTAGGGTCTGTGTAATTTGTTCATGTTTTTCTAAGGAATTTGTGCATTTCATCTATGTTGTCTGAATTGCTATGGTTGTTTATGTTATTCTTATGATGTCTCTTATTCCTATGGGATCAGTAGTAATGAGCTTCCTCTCATTTCAGATTTTATTTATTTGCAGTTTCTTTTTTTCTTTGTCAGTCAAGCTAAGGGTTTATCAATTTTATTGATCTTTTTGAAGAATTATCTTTGGTTTTGTTGATCTCTTTTTTAATTTTCTTCTTAATTTCATTTATTTCTCTTCTACTCTTTCTTATTTCTTTCTTTCTATTTGCTTTTGAATTAGTTTTCTGTTCATCTTCTACTTCCTCCAGATATTCACTTAGGTCCTTTATTAGAACTTGTTTTTCTTTTTTAATGTAGGTATTAAGGACAATAAATATTACTCTCAGCATTGCCTTCACAGTATCCCATATGTTTTGATATGTTGTTTTCTCCTTTCATTCACCCAGGATATTTATTGTTTTCTCTTGTAATTTGTTTCACCCATTAATTGTTTAAGCATGTATTGTTTAACATCCATATCGTTATGAGTTTTCCCTTTATTTCCTATTATCAACTTTCTACATTCATTCTATTATGATCAAGGAAAGTGCTTTTTATAGTTTCAGTCTTTAAAATTCATTGAGAAGAGCCATGAGCACTTGGAAATAATGTATATCCTGCTGTTTTGGGGTGCAATATTCTATATATGTCTGTTAGGTGTAGCTCATTTATCATATTATTCAAAATCTCTTTTGTCCTGTTGATACTGTGTCCAGATGTTCTATCCA
The DNA here is from genome assembly GCF_030445035.2 of Dasypus novemcinctus. Taxonomy (NCBI): domain Eukaryota; kingdom Metazoa; phylum Chordata; class Mammalia; order Cingulata; family Dasypodidae; genus Dasypus; species Dasypus novemcinctus. The sequence goes on from NC_080683.1 coordinate 1,478,588, forward strand.
ATGATGAGAGTCATGTATTGAAACCTCCAATTATTACTGCAACAACTGTTTCTCCCTTTGGAGATTTCCCTTTGGTTTTGCCAATATTTGCCACAATATTTTTGGGCACACTGGTTATTTGCATTAATGTTTATTTTTATTTCTTCTTGGTGAATTGTCCATATCATTAATATGTAAAGTCCTTCTATATCTCTTTTAGTAGTTTTGAATTCAGATTTTATTTTGCCCTGTATTAGTCCAGCTACTCTGGATCTTTCTGGTTACTGATGTGTGGGATATATTTTTCCAAACTTTCACTTTCATCTTAAGTGTATCAATGCATCTAAGGTTAGTCTCATGTGGAAAGCACATAGATGATTACACATACATACATACATACATACATACATACATACATATATATGTGTGTGTATATATAGCCATTCTCCCCCGTGTCTTTTGACTGGTGGTTCAGTCCATTAACATTCAATGTTACTACTATAATGGCATTACTTTCTTAATATGTTTTATTCTTCAGTTTTCAATTGTCACATCTTATTATTATCTGTTTATCATTTTATTTACCTTTACAAATAAGCATTTCTAATTCTCCTGTCTTTTCCTTTCTGGGTACAGCACTCTCTTCTGTGTTTCTTATAAGTTTTGTCTCTTGGAGCCAGACTCTTTCAGCTTCTATTAATCTATGAAGATTTTAACATTACTTTTGTTTTTGAAGGACAGTTTTGCCTGGTGTAGAATTCTTGGCTGGCAGTTTTTATTAGCATGCATATCATACCACTGCCTTCTTGTCTCCATGGTTTCTGATGAAAAATCAGGTCTTAGTCTTATTGAGTGTCTCTTATGTATGATGAACTGATTTCTCATTGCTTTCATAATTCTACCACTGGCACTTGACATTTTGAATAGTATGTGTCTTGGAGACTCAACCTCAGTTACACCTCACTGTCATAACCTGGGTCACATCTCACTGTCATAATCCTATCAAAAACCCTAAAGAAATCTAATAAAAGATCACTTTGATTTTCCTTTTTCAGTCTTTCACTTCATATCTGATGCGTTTTCCCTTTCTCCTTCTTCAAAACAGTTTTTACTCTTCTTGGCTTTTACTCATTAATTAGGACTCTCTCCCATCCTTTGTGCTATTCACTTTATGTGATTTACTTGTAAAGATGTTACAAATTCTACAGTGTTTGGTATTGTTTTTTACTTAATCTGTCAATTAAATTTTAAAAGACTACTATTCACCAGAGGAAAAAAAAAGCAAACAAGCAAGAAAAATCTATTTTGTATTTATTTTCAGAAATCTTCATTTCTTTTTGAAAACCTCAGTTTCTGTTTGGTATCATTTTCCTTCAATCTGAAAATCCTATTTTATATGACAATATTTCCCATTCAACTCATAATGTATTAATTAAACCTAATTATTTTTAGCACTTCTCTTGTTACAAGGTGAAAGAACATATCCTTTGTGATTTTGCAAGAGTCCTCTGGAAAACCCAAAGATAGTTTGAGAATAAGATGTGATTTAGAGTTTGATTTTGAAAAGGCAAAATGTCAATATTCATTATGTTTGCACATTTTGTTCAATAGGAAAATGGATCACTTGAAACTATTTAGTTCCCTATTTCACCAAAGTGAAAATAAAAGATTGAAAAACTGATTAGGAAGTAGCATAAATTTAAAACAAAAAAGAAAGAACAAGCAAATCTTAGTTCTTTTAAAAGTGGGAAGACTTGTTTTCTAAAATAGTAAAGGATGATAAGGTCAATATAAATATCAATAAGGATATTCTTTTATTTTTCATTGTGTCTTTTAAAAACCATTTTTATTGATACATATTAGTAAAGCATACAGCCCATCCAAAGTGTATAATCACTGGTATTTGGTATAATCACATAGTGTGTACTCAACATTTCATTTATTATTATAGCATTTTCATTGTTCCATTGATAATACAAATAAACAAAAAACAGATGAACATAAAAACTTCTGCCCCTTAAAAATCACCTCTCAATCTCTCTCTGTTTCCCCTACTTACATAGATTTGTTTTTTCTGTTTCTCTCTAATTTATTTGCATTTATATTTTGTATAGATGGAGTCAAACAATATGTAGTGCCTTTTGTCTAATTTCTTTCACTTAATGTATTTCCTTTTTTTACCCTTAAAGGAAGATTATTAATATATTACTATATGATACTGCCTATATTTTGCTTTGGTTGTATTTTTGTCTGACATTAACATCTTGTAACATTGATGTATGTTTGCTCAGTTTCAAATAAAAAGTCTTAATATGCAATATTATCCATATTCATATTTCACATGAGGTTTTTAAAATAAAATTTCACTGAAGTATATCATTCATACATGGCATACATAAACAATAAATATACAGTTATTGACAGGTGATATATGGTTGACAGGGCATGTGTCTGCGGTGCATGGAAATGTTTGGATACACTCATAGTGGAAACAATTAAAAACAACAGCTGGGGGGGTACTGGGTTACTGGCTGGGGGGGGACTTTGTTGTCCCCCAGGTACAATGGTAAGTATCAGGAAGGAATGAGGGTCCAACAGTGAGCCCCTGATACTAATGACTATGCTTGTGAGCCTATACACCTGAAATAAGAACAAGGCCTAGAGCAGCACTGTGCCTAAGAGTTCCCTCCTGACAGCCTCCATGTTACTCAAATGTGGCCAGTCTTGAAGCCAAACTCAGCATGTAATTGCAATGCCTTCCCCCCCAGCGTGTGACATGACACCCAGGGATGAGCCTCCCTGGCACCGAGGGATCACTACCAAGTACTAGCTGATGATGTAACTAGAAAATGACCTTAAATTAAAGGTTCAACATGGACCAGCAGAATATCCCTGTCTACATATAATAACAGGAGTTAAAAATGCTGTTTGACCTAAAGTAAGGGGGAAATGGAAAAGACAGATGAGTCCATATGGCTATGAGTTTCTAAAAAAGAGTCTGGAGGTTGTCAGAAGGATTGCTCTTATGCATCTGAGCAGATTCTCAGAGGCAGATAAAGTAGATACAACCCCAGATATTGGTCCTTTTGATGACTAAAGAGACCCACAGGTTCTATGGTCATTGCAGATGGGGTTCACTGCCATGCCAGTTGACCCTTCTTTGGAGCTGGTGTTTCTGCGTGATGGAGCTGGACTCAGATGTGATCTCTTTTCGCAAGACTTTCATACTACTTTACTGGAATTGTAGTTGGTGCTGGGGTTTAAGATATATCTAGGGGATTTGAATCTTGACTGACAATATGATAGCCAGGCCCTGAGCCTCAACAGGCTTTAGCTCCTACACTCTGATTTATTGGACTTACCCCACTCAGCTAACATGGAGTTGAAGAATGTCAACCACCACACCATGGAGCCTAGAGTGCCTACAACTGAAAGCAGGAGGATTGCATCCAGTATCCATGTGGAATCTAAGCCCCCTCTTGACATAGATGTGCAATGGACACAACCAAGCCAAGGTTCACAGGAAGGAGGAATACAGTAAAGATCAGAGTGGACTTAATGATATTCTATTCATGAACTATTGTGGTTAATAATCGAGAAAAAGTGGCATTGATGTGGGAAAAGTGGCCATGGTGGCTGCTGGGTGTGGGGAATGGGAGGAAGAGAAGAGATGTGGAGGCATTCTCGGGACTTGGAGTTGTCCTGGGTGGTGCCACAGGGACAATTGCTGGATGTTGTATGTCCTCCCATGGCCCACTGGATGGAACGTGGGAAAGTGTGGGCTATGGTGTGGAACACAGGACATGGGGTGCAGCAATGCCCGGAGATGTACTCACCAGACGCAATGGATGTGACATGATGATGGGGGAGAGTGTTACTGTGGGGAGTGATGAGGAAGGGGTGGTGGGGGCGAATGGGGACCTCATATTTTTTAAATGTAGTATCTTTTTAAAAAATGAATAAATTGAGTAGAATTTGAAAAAAAACCAATAAATATACAGTAAAATTTTTGAATTTACAAGACAATCATGCATATAATCATACAAGGCTCCTATACCACCAACAACTTACATGTCAGAAATATTTGTTAGAAATTATGAAAGAGCATTGTCAAAACATTACTATGGAAAGTGGATGTGGCTTAACGGATAGAGTTTCTGCCTACCATATAAGAGGTCTGTAGCTTGATGCTGAGGGCCTCCTGGACCGTGTGGTGAGCTGGACCATGCAGAATATTGCTGTGCATAAGGAGTGCTGCCCTCCAAAGGGATGTCCCTGTGCAGGAGTACAGTCCACCCAGGATTGGTGTCACCCACACAGCTGATGCAACAAGATGACACAGCAAAAGGAAACACAGAGAAGAGACAATATGAGATTTAGAAAACTAGGAAGCTGAGGTGATGCAAGAGAATGATTGCTTCTCTCCCACTCTGGAAGGTCCCAGGATGGGTTCCCAAAGCCACCTAATGATAATACAACAGACACAGAAGAGCATACAGCAAATGGACAGAGAGAGCAGACAACCATGGGGGAGGGGGAATAAATTTAAAAAAGAAATATTAATGTGAACTGTAGCCCAAAACTTACATTTGTTGTATTTTCCCCCAACCCACCCAATTATTAATACCCTATATTAGTATTTTATGTTTACTGTTGTTCAGGAGAAAACTTTCCCTTGTCTTGTTACAACAGTCCATCATCCACCATTGGATTCCTTGTTTTATACAGTCTCATGCTTTATACGATCTATTGAAATTGACACTCAGAGATTCTCATTTTTATCATGGAGTTGTGCAATCATCGGCTTAGTCAATTTTAGAACGTTTTCATTATTCCAAAAGGTAAAATCCCATATACTCCTATATCCTCTATCGTTCTTCCTTAGTATTGAAAAAATAACTCCTTGGCATTGTTGGAAACTATTCCAATATTGCTATTGACTATTGTCCATAGTTACATGGGTTGTAATTTTCCTATGCATCACCATATTCTTAGCACTTTGTAAAAGAAGAGCATTCTTATATTATTAACCACAATCTTCATCCACCACTGAAATCACTGCTATATATACGCTAGATTATTCCCTAGTTTCCTTTCAATTGACATTCACTTCCACATACTACCCCTTTCAGCCACAATCTCATTTATAAATCAGCTGTTTTAATTATACTCATTATCATGTATTCCTATCAACTCTATTCATTTCTAAACTTTTACATTTAACCTTATTAATAATGCTGCATACATTAAGCATCATTTCCCAATCTCAACCCACCTTCTATTTCCCAGTAACTTATAATTTGTTACCTCCATGAACTTACTTATCATATTTAGTTCATATTAATGAGATCATACATTTGTCCTTTTGTGTCTGTCTTATTTCACTCGCCATAATATCCTCTGTGTTTATCCATATTGTCATATACATGCTGATTTCATTTCTACTTACAGATGAATACTATTCCATTGTGTGTATATGCCACATTTGTTATCCATTCTTCAGTTGATGGACACTAGGGGCTGGTTCTATATTTTAACAATTGCCAATAATGCTGGTATGAACAACAGTGTGCAAACATTGGTTTGCATTCTTGCTTTCAGTTCTTTGAAGGCTTATCTAGTAGCGTGATTGCTGGATCATGCAAAGTCTTATATTCAGCTCTTAAAGTATTGCCAAACTGCCTTCCACAGAGGCTGCACCATTGTCCATTCCCATCAACAGTGAAGGGGTGTTTCTGTTTCTCCACTTCCTTTCCAGCACTTGAAGTTTTTCTGTTTTATATAATGGACATTCTATAAGGTGTAAAATTGTATTTTCTTGTATTTTTTAGCTGCATTACCCAATAGTTACTGAGTTTGAGCATTTTTTCTGATGCTTTCTGTTTATATTTCATCTTTGGAGAAATGTCTGTTCAAATCTTTTGGCCATTTTTTTAATTGATTTTGTAAAAATATTACATTAGAAAAAAAATATATGAGGACCCATTCAACCCCACCACCCCCACCCCACCACTCCCCCCCCCAGCAACACTCATTCCCATCATCATGACACATCCATTGCATTTGGTAAGTACATCTCTGGGCACCTCTGCACCCCATGGTCAATGGTCCACATCATGGCCCATACTCTCCCCCATTCCATCCAGTGGGCCCTGTGAGGATTTACAGTGTCCAGTGATTGCCCCTGAAGCACCATCCAGGGCAGCTCCAAGTCCCAAAGACGCCTCCATGTCTCGTCTCTTCCTGCCATTCCCCATACCCATTAGCCACCATGTCCACTTTTCCCACTCCAATGCCACCTTTTCTCTGTGGACATTGGATTGGTTGTGTCCATTGCACCTCTACGTCAAGAGGAGGCTCAGATTCCACATGCTAGCCCTATTATCATTGAGTTGTGTGAGCTCTTTATATAACATGGATATCAAATCCTTATTGGACATGTGGTTTCCAAATATTTTCTCCCATTGAGTAGGTTGACTTTTTACTTTCTTGACAAATTCTTTTGAAAATCAAAAACGCTTCCTTTTGAGGAGGTCCTATTTATTTTTTCTTTTGTTGCTTGCATTTTGGGCTTATGGTTTAAGAAACTACTGCCTGTCACAAGATCTTGAAGATGTTTTCCTACATTTTCTTCTAGGAGTTTTATGGTTATAGCTTTTATAATTAGGTCTTTGATCCATTTTGAGTTACTTTATATATAAAGTGTGAGACAGAAGACCTCTTTCTTTTTTTTGGATATAGATATCCAATTCTTCCAACATTTGTTAAGTAGACTGTTCTGGACCAGCTGGGTGGGTTTAATAGGTTGTCAAAAACCACCATACCATAGATGTGAGGGTCTGTTTCTGAGTTCTCAATTCAGTTCCATTGGTCCATCTATCTATCTTTATGCCAGTACCATGCTGTTTTTAGCACTGTAGCTAAGTAATATGCTTTAAAGTCTGGAAGTAAGAGTCCTCCAACTTTCTATTTTTAGACTTTTTTTGTGTATTCAGGGCCCCTTATCCTTCCAAATAAATTTGATACTTGGCTTTCCATTCCTGCAAAAAAAAGGCTGTTGGGATTTTTATTGGGATTGCATTGAATCTGAAAATCAGTTTGGGTAGAATTGATGTTTTAACAATCTTCCATCTTCCAGTCCATGAAAATGGAATGTCCTTCCATTTATTTAAGTCTTTGTCAGTTTCTTTCAGCAATGTTTTGTAATCTTCTGAATGCAGGTCTTTTATGTCCTTGTTTGTTTCTTCCTAAGTATTTGATTCTTTTAGTCACTAGCATTAATGGAATTTTTTTCTCTGATTTTCTCCTCAGATTGCTCATTTGTAGATTGTAGAAACACTATTGATTTTTGCATATTAATCTTTTATCCCACTGCTTTGCTGAACTTGTCTACCAGTAATAGTACCTTTGTTGTGGATTTTTCTGGATTTTCTAGATAGAAGATCATGTCATCAGTGAATAGTGAAAGTTTATTTCTTCCCTTCATATTTGGGTGCCTTTTATTTCTTTGTCTAGCCTAATTGCTCTAGCTAGAACTTCTAGCACAATATTGAATAATAGTGGTTGACATCCTTCTCTTGTTCCTGACCTCAGTGTGAAATCTTTCAGTCTTTCACAATTGAAGACAATGCAAGCTGTAGGGTTTTCATATATGCACTTTACCATATTGAGAAAACTTTCCTCTATTCCTATCTTTTGGAGTGTTTTTGTCAAGAAATAATGCTATATTTTTCAAATGCCTTTTCTGCATCAATTGAGAGGATCATGTGATTTTTCTTCTTCACTTTATCAATGTGCTTTACTGCACTAATTGATTTTCTGGTGTTGAATCACCTTTGCATAACCTAGGATAAAATCCACTTGATTGTGGTGTATAATATTTTTAATGTGCTTTTGGATTCTTTTTGCAAGTGATTTGTTGAGAATTTTTGCATCTTATGTTCATCAGAGATAATTGGTCTGTAATTTTCCTTTTTCATAGTATCTTTATCTGTTTTTGGTATTAGGGTGATGTTCATAGAATGAGTTTGTAGCATTCTTTCCTGTTCAATTTTTTGGAAGAGCTTGACAAAGATCAGTATTAGTTCATCTTTGAGTGATTGCTAGAATTCACCTGTGAAGCCATCTAGTTCTGGGCTTTTCATCTTTCGGAGGTATATTAGTCGGCCAAAGGGGTGCTGATGCAAAATACCAGAAACTGGTTGGTTTTTATAAAGGGTATTTACTTGGGGTAGGAGCTTACAGATACCAGATCATAAAGCATAACTTACTTCCCTCACCAAAGTCTATTTGGAGTGATGGCTGAAGACGTCCACAAGGGTTCAGACTTCCTGGGTTCCTATGTTCCTGGGGCTTGCTTTTCTTGAGTTCAAGATTTCTTCCTTCCTGGTGCTGGCTTCTCTTTCATCTGGGTGCTGACTTCCTGGGTCTTCAGCATCAAACACTAACATCAGAAATCCTCAACTCTCTTCTTTTCCATGCCTTTTATCTGTAAGTCCCCACCGACCAAGTGGTGGGGATACAGCACCCTAATCATAACTCAACCATGCCCAGATACAGATCAGATTACAAGCATAATCCAATATCTATTTTTAGAATTCATAACCATATCAAACTGCTACAGGAGGTTTTGGATGACCCTTTCAATCTCTTCACTTGTGGTTGGTTTGTTGAGGTCTTCCATTTCTTCTAAAATCATGTAGGTAGTTCATGTGTTTCCAGGAATTTGTCCATCTCATCTATGTTTTCTATTTTTTTTTTTTTTTTTTAGCATACACTTGTTCATAATATCCTCTTATGATCTGTTATTTCTACAGGGACAGTGGTAATATCCCCTCTCTTGTATCTGATTTTATTTATATGTGTCATTTCCCTTTTTTTTTTTTTTTAGTCTATATAAGGGTCTGTGGATTTTGTCAATCTTCTCAGAAACCAACTTTTGGTATTACTGATACTCCTTATTGCTTTTTTTTGTTCTTGATTTCTTTGATTTCTGCTTTGATCTTTACTATTTCTTTCCTGTAATGTCCCCCCTCTCATATCTGATTTTATTTGTATGTGTCATCTCTTTTTTTCTTTGTTAGTCTAGATAAGGGTCTGTGGATTTTGTTGATCTCAAAAACCTACTTTTGATATTGTTGATTCTCCCTATCATTTTATTGTTGTTGTTCTTGATTTCTTTGATTTCTGTTCTGATCTTTACTGTTTCTTTCCTTTTGATCAGTTTGGGATTAGCTTGCTGTTCTTTTTCTAGTTCTTACAGGTGTGCAGTTAGATTACCAATTTTAGCTCTTTCTTCTTTTTTAATGTAAGCATTAAACACTATGAATTTCTCTCTGAGCACTGCCTTTACATTATCCCATAGGTTTTATGTTGTGTTCTTGTTTTCACTCATCTCAAGATATTTGCTGAACTCTCTTGCAATTTCTTCTTTGACTCACTAGTTTTTAAGAGTTGTTGTTTAATCTCCATATATTTATGAATTTTCCCTTTTCTGTCCATTATTTCTTTCCAGCATCATTCCATTATAATTAGAGAAAGTGTTTTGTATAATTTCAATCTTTTAAAATTTATTAAGACTTGTCTTGTGACCCAACATATGGTCTATCTTGGAGAAGGATCCATGAGCACTTCAAAAGAATGTATTATATATCCTGCTGGTTTGGAGTGTAATGCTCTATAAATATCTGTTAGGTCTAGTTCATTTATCACATTATTCAAGTGCTCTGTTTCTTTATTCTCTGTCCAGATGTTCTATCCAGTACTAAGAGTGATGTATTGAAGTCTTCAACTGTTATTGTAGAGACATCTATTTGCCTGCTTTCCCAGTGTGTACCTCATGTATCTGGGGGCTGTGAGGTTATGTGCACAAATGTTTAGAATAGTTATTTCTTCTTGTTGAATTACCTCTTTTATTAATATATAATGACCTTTTTCATTCCTTAGAACAGCTTGGCACTTGATATTTATTTTGTATTTTAGTCTTTCTACTCCAGCTCTTTTTTGGTTACTATAATGTTTGCATGGAGTATAATTTTCCTGCCTTTCACTTTTAACCTGGTTGTGCCTTACATCTGAGGTGACTCTCTTGTAGACAATATAAATGGCATATAATTTAAAATTCATTCTATCAGTCTGTGTCTTTTGATTGTGGAGTTCAAGCCATTAACATTCAATGTTATAATGTTAATTTAATTCAATGTTTAAAGGCAGTACTGCATCCATTTTGACCTTTGACTTTCAGTCATGACATTATACTCTAGTCTATTTGTTTACTATTTCAAATATTCTTAATTTCTACACTCTTTTCCAAGTCTCTCACCCTTGTTTTTTCCTTTGAGACTGCTGCAATCCCTTCAGTATCTCTTGTACTTCTATCTTTTTTGGTAACATATTCTATCATTTTTTGTTTGTCTGTGGAGACTTTGAACTCCCCTTCACTTTTTTTTTAAAGATTTATTTATTTATTTATTTATTTATTTCTCTCCCCTCTGCCCCCTGCCCTGGTTGTCTGTTCTGTGTGTCAATTTGCTGCATCTTGTTTCTTTGTCAGCTTCTGTTGTTGTCAGCAGCATGGGAATCTGTGTTTATTTTTGTTGCATCATCTTATCTTGTTGTGTCAGTTCTCCGTGTGTGTGGCACCATTCCTGGGCAGCTCTCCTTATGGGGTGCGGGCCTTGCTCATGGGGCTCCCCTACATGGGGGACACCCCTGCATGGCAGGGCACTCCTTGCACACATCAGCACTGCACATGGGCCAGCTCCACACGGGTCAAGGAGGCCCAGGGTTTGAACCACAGAGCTCCCGTGTGGTAGGCGGATGCCCTAACCACTGGGCCAAGTCTGCTGTCCCTCCCCTTCATTTCTGAAGGACAGCTTTACTGGATACAAAATTCTTGGCTAGCAGTTTTTCTCTTTCAATACCTTAAATACATCTTACCACTTTCTTCTCTCTCTTCTTTCCTGGGGAGGCAAACCCCTGTGGCCTACCTTTCATACTTAAGTTACCAAAAGATCTTGGAAACTGTCTTCAAGTTGACATCCTAAAAATCATAATTTTTCTTAATATAAAATTTTTTAGAAAATAAATTAATTTGGTTAAATGCAAATTAACATTTTTCATCATTGTAAAGATCTAGTAGATACAATGCCAGTTTATCAGTAAGCTGTATATATTTAGGGAAAGCATACCTAAGCAGAATTAAATTTTGTCTGTATTGTACTTGTCCTTAATAATTCAGAAGGCATAGTTTTTTTAACAATATTAAACTAATCTCATTTATCGAAGGTTTATCAAAATTACATGAACTTGAGTGTTTTTTTAAACATTTAGATGTAGTTCTAATGAATACTCTTTCACTGGAAATATTCAAGTCTTGGTTTCCTTAAGATTTCAGGAATATTCATACTTAAAGTCTTAATTATCTTTAAGGCAATTTGAGTACAGCTCTTTTAAGAAGTTTTATGTTAATTTGGTAATACCATCAGAAGGTATTATACATCAAACAAACATACTGACAGACACAAATAGAGAGCTTATAGCTTCAATCACAAATTTTTCATCTAAGATGTAAGAACACAGAAATACAGAGATATAAAACTCACTAGTTTATATGCAATTTTAGAGACTCACAATTTCTCAGTAGACTCTGAGTACCTATTGAAATTGGCATCCAATTTGGCCTAATATGGGAGCCCTGTTTCTTAAATGCAGTCTCTGGGTTGAGTAAATTTGCCTCTTTGGAACATTCCCTATATTCACTTTTACAACTCTGGATTGTCTTTAATGAGATTTTGCTATTTGGCTAGATAAGTGCAGCTTTTAGCCCCATAATTTTTGAACATATAGTTGCCAAAGTGCAAAAGATTTTAGAACTTGAGGGTCTCATCTTTTATCATTTCACTTACCTGTGCACAGAACAAAGAAGCCATCAGTAGCAAAATTGAAACTGCAAAATGAACCAAAGACTAGGGACTCAGACTCAAAATTTGTGTCTATTTGTCAATAAGATTAACCCATTAACCTGGACAAAGCACTTTTTAAAAAGTTAATAGATTTTATTTTTAGAACAGTTGTAGATTTACAGAAAAATGAGTAATTGTATAGAGAGTTCCCACATGTCCCCTAACTGCCATTCATTCTTCCCTTTTATCAACATCTTATATTACTATTGTACATTGCTACAATTGATGAAGTATTATATTGAAGAAGTATTAATAACTAACGTTCTTAGGAGGGGTGGGGCAAGATGGTGGCTGAGTGAGCTTACCTGATGGTCTCTCCTGCAAAGAAGTGGCTGGGCAGCATTGGAGGTTCTCCAGGACCAGGCTGTTTTGGGATTTTTGCAGGACAGGAGGTGTCTGGACATCGATTTGGTGGGAAGGTAATGGAGAGGATTAGTCTATAAGATATAATTGAAACTCTATTGCATGGAGGTGAGAGCTGCACACGGGATGCTCCCTCCTGGGGTGGGTGGAGCCATGGAACCGGCGTTGTGGCCATGCTTTTTGGAGGCTCTGTGGTACTGGGGAATTCATGAGCCCTGGGCGGTCTGTTAGGGGGTTGACAGGACGGGACGCCTTTGCAGACTGATTTGGAGAGACAAAAGGGGGTTTTGTTGTGAAGTGGGGAATTTCTGATTGCAAACACAAGTAATAGCGCTTCCGCCTGGAGCCCCCCCCCCAAGCCCAGCTGCCAATCTGCAGCGGACTTAGATTGCTGGCAATAAAGGGACGTAACCGGGAGGCTGTTACAGAGTGTGGCGGGGGGGGGGGGGGGGGGACACGTCTGGAAGCCAATTGGGGGAATATTTTGCGAAGCTTGGGAATTTCAGTTTTGGACTCTGTTGTCAGCATTTCTGACTGGAGCCCCACCCCCGGGCCTGGCTTCTGATCTGCGTCATTAAATTGGCTGCAGTGTAGAGGAGCCCTCAGGTGGCCATTCCAGGGGCATACAGGGTGGGAGGTGTCCTGAAGCCGAATTGATGATACAGCCACAGAATAGACCCCAGTGAGTGAGTGAATTGTGGGGCTCAGACACATAAGATAGAGTATGCAGATCTGACTTCCCCCATAGGTCTGGCACCCAGCTGTGGGGAGCCCTAAAGGCTGTGTTACACTGCAGTGCTCCCAGGCTCCCTGTTGACCAGATTTGAGGTTGCCAAGTCTGAGTCCCCTAAACCCTGGTGGCCCACACCCCAGAGACTCACACCTCTTGAGTCTTCAATATCTCAGACTTTCCATCCCTGAATCCATCATACCCTGAGGTCCATCTGAGGTCCTTGAATGTCCTAGCCCTCAACGTTTGCATTTTTTATTTTTTGTTTCATTTTGTTTTGTTTTTATTTTGATTTTAGCTTATTTTTTATTTTTTTAATGTCCTGATTGCTAACATTGTATTATCCCCTAGTCTTTTCTCCCAGCGTATCCCCCAAAGTCTTTTTTTTCTCAGTTATTTAGGTTTTTTTCTTGTTGTTGTTGCTGTTGTGGTTGGTGTATATCTTTTTTTTTCTTTTCCCTACCTGTTTCCTGCCCTTTACCCACCCCCTTTTTCTTTCTTCCTTTCTACTCTTTTTTTTTCTGTTTTCTCTCTCTCTCTTGTCCCTCATTATCTTCTTATTATATTTTATCTTAATTGTACAATAGGTGCTGCAGGGAACACCTCACATTTGCTGGGTTTCCTCATCCTCCACTGCCTCATTTCTGTGTGAAGAGATTTTGGCTATCTACACTATCCCCTTTCCCCTACATCTTGATAGCCTCCATCATCTACTGTCTCTCCTATATTCCACCTCACTTTCTTTGATCCACAAAGTGTCTAACTCTTATTTTCTAATCCCTTTGTTTTGTTTTCCATCTATAATCCACTCTTGAAACTATTGCCTTTCTTTTCTCTTTCCCTCTCTCACGAAAACAATAGCTTTTTAGTTCATACCATATTCCTCCCACATTCAGTTGACTACTTAATTATAGGTACTCTACCTACTGCTATAACTCTACACAACTTACATGAATTTAACCTCCATCCTCCCAGATCTCATATTGTTGCTTTGTTAACATATATCACCAATACTACTTTACACTTTTTCCTTGCTTACGCAATTGCCTTTCCCCGGCACTAATATTTTCCTTTAAAGTGAACTCAACCAGCAATAAGAAATTAGAATAAGAAGAACAAAGTGACAAAGAAAAGATGTAACACTTACACAAAAACAACAGCTAATTAATCTCCAAGACTAGACAAAGAAGCTAAGGAACTGATTAAACCTGTCAAGATAAAATGATGACCAGACAGCAACAAAAATCTACAAACCAAGCCAGTAATCAGGAAAACATGGCTGAATCCAATGAACAAACTAAAAATCAGGAAGGGGAGCAGAACTTCGCACAAGTAATGAAAGATCTCAGAACATTTATCACCAACAAATTTGATGAAGTAAAGGAAGAGGTTAACAACATGAAGACAACACTTGGAGGGGAAATTGCAGACATACACAAAAAGATAACAGATATGATGGAAATGAACACCACAGTTCAAGAAATCAAAAATACACTTGCAGCAAATATCAACAGACTAGAAGAGGCAGAGCAGAGAATTAGTGGTGTGGAAGACAGTACATTGGAAATCAAACAGACAGTAGAATTGGTTGATAAAAAGATAGAAAAATCCAGCTAGGACTTAGGGACCTGAATGATAATGCAAAATGCTCAAACATACATATTATAGGCATTCCAGAAGGAGAAGAGAAGGGAAAGGGGTCAGAAGGAGTGTTGCTGGAAATAATGGCTGAAAACTTCCCAAATCTACTGAAAGAGACAGATGTACATATCCAAGAAGCACAGTGCACTCCACTGGCCATAAGCCCCAACAGGCCCACTCCAAGACATATACTTGTCAAATTATCCAATACTCAAGACGAAGAGAAAATTCTAAAAGCAGGAAGAGAAAAGAAAACCATCACATACAAGGGAAGCTCCATAAGATTAAGTGCTGATTTCTCATCTGAAATGATGGAGGCAAGAAGGCAGTGGTATGATATAGTCAAGGTACTAAAGGAAAAAAATTTCCAACCAAGAATACTCTATCCAGCTAAACTAGCATTCAAAAACGATGGAGAGTTAAAATATTCACAGATAAACAGAAACTGAAAGAGTATATCAACAAGAAACCTTCCCTTCAAGAAATTCTAAAGGAAGTTCTGCAGGAAGAAAGGAAAAAATAGGACAGGCAGAGTTGGAGGAGAGTGTAAGAGCAACAAAAAAGACAAAAATAGATGGAAAAATATGCAAACAAAATATGACAAACACAAATCCAATCAAAATATGGCTAACACACAAATAATTCTTTGAAAGTAATAACACTGAATGTCAATGGATTATACTCACCTATCAAAAGATTCAGACTGGGACATTGGATAAGGAAGTATGACCCATTTATATGCTGTCTACAAGAGACACATCATAGACCCAGAGACTCATGGAGGTTGAAAGTCAATGGCTGGAAAACAATCATACAAGCAAACAATAACCAAAAAAAGGCAGGAGTAGCTATATTAATATCAGACAAAATAGACTTTAAATGCAAAACAATTGTGAGAGACAAAGAAAGATACTACATTTTAGTGAAAGGGACAATCTATCAAGAAGATTGAATGATCATAAATATTTATGCTCCTAACAAGGGCGCCTCTAAATACATGAGGCAAATGATGGAAAAACTAAGTGAAAAATAGATGCATCTACAATCATAGTGGGGGATTTTAATACACCACTATCTACCTTGGACAGAACATCTCAAAAGAGAATCACTAAAGAAACAAAACATTTGAACAGTATATTAGAGGAGCTAGATCTAATAGACATATATAGATCTTTACACCCAAACACAGCAGGACATTCATTATTCTCAAGTGCACATGGATCATTCTCCAAGGTAGACCATATGTTAGGCAACAAAGAAAGGCTTAATGAATTCAGAAAGATCGAAATCATACGAAATAATATCCCTGACCACAGTGGAGTGAAGCTGGAAATTTGCAAGGGTCAGAGGCCCAGATTTCACACAATGATTTGGAAATTAAACAGCACACTCTTAGAAAAACAGTGGGTCAGAGAGGAAATCTTATGGGTGTAAGATGGTATCTCATTGTAGTTTTGATTTGCATTTCCCTGATAGCTAGAGATTTGGAACATTTTTTCATGTGCTTTCTTGCCATTTGTATTTCTTCTTCAGAGAAGTGTCTGTTTAAGTCTTTTTCCCATTTTTTAAATGGGTTGTTTATCTTTTTATTTTCAAGATATAGGAGTTCTTTATATATGCAAGTTATAAGTTTCTTATCAGATATATGATTGCCAAATATTTTCTCCCACTGTGTGGGCTCCCTTTTTACTTTCTTGACAAACTCCTTTGAGGTGCAGAAGGCTTTAATTTTGAGGAAGTCCCATTTATCTATTAGTTCTTTTGCTGCTCGTGCTTTTGGTGAGATATTCATAAATCCTTTTCCTATTACAAGGTCCTGTAGATGTTTCCCTACACTGCTTTCTAAGGTTTTTATGGTCTTGGCTCTTATATTTAGGTCTTTGATCCATCTTGAGTTGATCTTTGTATAAGGTGTGAGATGGTAATCCTCTTTCATTTTTCTACCTATGGCTATCCAGTTCTCCAGACACCATTTGTTGAATAGGCCACTGTCTCCCAATTGAGAGGGTTTGGTGGCTTTATCAAATATTATGTGGCTATATATGTGAGGTTCTATATCAGAGCTTTCAATTCGATTCCATTGGTCTATGTGTCTTTCCTTATGCCAATACCATGCTGTTTTCACCACCGTAGCTTTATAGAAATGAGTTTATATGGCTACGAGTTTCTAAAAAAGAGTCTGGAGGCTGGCAGAAGGATTGCCCTCATGCACAACTGAGCAGAGTCAGAGAGACAGATAAAGCAGATACAACCCCCAGATATTGGTTCCTATGAAGGCTAAAGAGACCCATGAGAGTTATGGTCATGGCCGATGGGGTTTACTACCAGGGCAGATGGCCCCTCTCTGGAAATGGTGTTTATGTGTGATGAATCTGGACTCAGATGGGATCTCCCTTCATAAGACTTTCATACTAATCTGCTGGAGGTGCAGTTAACGTTGGGGTTTAAGATATAGTTAGGGGATTTGAATCTCTGGACTGATAATGTGATAGCCAGGTCCTGAGCCTCAACAGACTCCAGCACCTACAATCTGATTTATTGGACTTACCACACTCAGCTAAGATGGAGTTGAAGAAGGACAATCACCAAACCATGGAGCCTAGAGTGATTACAACTGAAAATGGGAGGATGGCAGCCAGCATCCATGTGGAATCTGAGCCTCCTCTTGACATAGAGGTGCAATGGACACAACCAATCCAATGTCCACATAGAAGAGGTGGCATTGGATTGGGAAAAGTGGACATGGTGGACGATGGGTATGGGGAAGGGCAGGAAGAGATGAGAGGTGGGGGCGTATTTGGGACGTGGAGCTGCCCTGGATGGCGCCTCGGGGTTAATCACCGGACATCGTGGATCCTCACAGGGCCCACTGGATGGAATGGAGGAGAGTATGGGCCATGATGTGGACCATTGTATATGAGGTGCAGAGGTGCCCAAAGATGTACTTACCAAATCCAATGGATGTGTCATGATGATGGGAACGAGTGTTGTTGGGGAGGGAGAGGGGGGGGTGGGGGGTTGGGGTTGAATGGGACCTCACATATATATTTTTAATGTAATATTATTACAAAGGCAATAAAAAATAAATTAATTAATTAAAAAAAAAGATTAAAAAAAATAAAAATAAAATAAAATGCTGTTTGACCTAAAGTAAGGGGGAAATGGAAAGGAGAAATTAGTTTATATGGCTATGAGTCTCTAAAAAAGAATCTGGAGTTTGTCAGAAGGATTGCCCTTATGCACACCTGAGCAGAGTCTCAGAGACAGATAAAGTAGATACAACCCCAGTTATTGGTTCTTTTGAGGGCTAAAGAGACCCACGGGTTCTATGGTCATGGCAGATGGGGTTCACTGCCATGTCAGATGGCCCTTCTTTGGAGCTGGTGTTTCTGCGTGATGGAACTGGACTCAGATGGGGTCTATTTTCACAAGACTTTCATGCTGCTTTACTGGAGTTGTAGTTGGTGTTGGGGCTTAAGATATATTTAGGGGATTTGAATCTCTGGACTGACAATATGAAAGCCACGCCCTGAACATCAACAGACTTCAACTCCTACACTCTGATTTATTGGACTTACCCCACTCAGCTAACATGGCATTGAAGAATGTCAACCACCACACCATGGAGCCTAGAGTTTCTACAACTGAAAGCAGGAGGATTGCATCCAGTATCCATGTGGAATCTAAGCCCCCTCTTGACATAGATGTGCAATGGACACAACCAATCCAAGGTCCACAGAGAAAATGTGGCATTGGTGTGGGAAGGGTGGACATGGTGGCTGCTGGGTGCAGGAAATGGGAGGAAGAGATGAGCTGGGGAGGCATTTTGAGGACTTGGAGTTGTCCTGGGTGGTGCTTCACGGACAATTACAGAACATTGTAGACCTCCCCAGTGCCCACTGGATGGAACGTGGGAGAATGTGGGTTATGATGTCGACCATTGACTATGGGGTGCAGCGATGCCCAGAGATGTGCTTACCGGGTGCAGTGGATGTGTCATGGTGATGGGAGGGAGTGTTGCTGTGGGGGGCGTGGGGGGTGGGGTCGGTGGGGTTGAATGGGACTTCATATTTTTTGAATGTAATATTTTCTAAAAAATGAATTAAAAAATCTTAAGGAAAAAGAAAAGAAATGCATGCAAAATTAGATGAAGAAATTAAAATAATCAGTGAATTTGAAAATCATGTAGAAAGATTCCAAACTGAAAAAGCATTGCTCCAGTTAGAACTCTCCTAACTGGAAAGGGAGAGGCAAAAGCTCCAGCAGAAACTTCAAGTCCATCTGCATCAAGAAAAGGAGACAAGTTTTAATCGAATGGTCAAGTTAAAGAGAATTTACTCCATAAAGATGGAGGAATATTTTTCCAAAGCAAATAAAGACATCAGCAATGTATGTGCAAAGCTGAAAACTTGTAAAATTCAAGCAGAAATCATTGCAGAAAAAGTTAATAGAATCACTGAGTATTATGAAAGCCTTATTTCCCAGAGGCATAAAGCTCATTATATGTAAGTAAGAGCTGTGATACCTGGGAGAAACCTATTTCAACTGAGAAAAGAAAGCACTTCCATGGCACAAAAACTAATCAAGGAAGAACATAAAGTTTCTGAAAATTATCATTCCACCCCTCATGTTTCAAATGGAGCATTTGGCAGAGTTCTGGAGCCACAACCAGGAATCCTCTGGATCAACAGTTCCCCAAGGAAGGAGGAACATCAGGCTGAAATGGTAAAGCCATGCCCTGTATCAACCAGTTACCACACCCTGGGGGCCCTGAAGTTGGGTCAACCCCATCCAGAGTCAGCAGGTGCCACAGGAGGTCAAGACAGATCTTGTCTTGTAGCTCCTCTCACAAGCAGAAGCAGCTCAATAGAATCTTCTTCAACCCTCTCACCTGATAGGGGAGCAGCCAGCCCAGGCTCTGTTCTTCCACATTGCCCTCCTGTCAAATGTCAGAGGTTAAGAAGGAGTCCCAGGAGGAATGTTCTGAGAAGATGATATGCTGTTCTTTCCCCTATTTTGGAAAGTGAGGAGGAAACTCCCCAAGAGTTCATTTACTAGGGGAATTCCTTGGCTCAACACTAATCTCCACTGGTAACAATAATGTACCAACACCAACCTCTTGACTCCAGCTTCTGTTTATATAACCTGGAAACAAATGTAGCACCTGTTCTGTGGATCCTGATTCCAATGGTCTACTTTGAAGACCCACAGCAGCAAGACCTTTTTGTCTCAACTGATACATTTTATTTTTTCTCATTTAGTCTTATTCTATTAAGAGAGTATAAAAGTGGCATAATTGGATATTTGATAAGTTATAACTGTTAGTATATTTCATAACTGTGTATTATATAATATGAATCCATAAATTTATTCTATTCTATTTAAATATTGTTTATACTATTTATTTATTCTATTTAATTTTAATTATATTTCTAGGTAGGCTTCGCTTGTCATTTGTAACACCAGCTGTAGTAGAGTTTCATATGAGAATGTTTATTTCTGTTTATCAAGTGGTCAATACCCTCTGGTTAAAACATTAATGAAATTTACCATTATAAAATTTGTATAATTAATAAAACAAAGTTCATATAGCTTCTGTGTGCTGTTTTGATTAAACATCAGAACATGGGATGTGTTTATCAATAATATACAACTTAATCCATTTTACTTACTAGAAAGGCCTATGTTTCCTGAACAGTAATTCATCATGTGGGGACCTTTATTTATTTGTCATATTTCTGTATGTCTGCATTTCTTAAAATATATTTTGGAAGAAGTCTTTCAGGCACATGAAAAATGCTTCCACATAGACCACATATTTGTTCTGTATTTAGGTCCCATGATTTCAGGGAACCACCTCCCTTATTTATCCCTATTTACCCAGCATCAAGAGTAGTTCCTGATAGGAGCAAGGACCCATAAGTAATTGTTAAGTAAGTGACAGGAATCAGTTTTTTAAGTGTGCAATACTTTCACTCATCTTTCTGAAGCCATTCATTTCCTTTCTCTAAAATATGTATAACAGTTTTATTGAGGTATGATTCACATACTGTTGTAGATTGAATTATCTACCCCAGAAAAACAAAACCACATTCCTAATACTAGTCCTGTTGGCATGAACCTATTGCAAACAGCACCTTTTGAAGATGTTATTTTTTTATTAAGGTGTGGCCAACTGAATCAGGATGGGTCTGAATCCTGTTTTTTAAGGTCTTATAAAGACAAAGTCATGCGGAGAAGCAGGAAGTCAGCAGGAACATCCAGATATGAAAAGACAGGATATAACCTTGGGCTTGAAAAGCCAAGGAACCCAAGAATTTTCAGATTGTCAGCCAGCCAGAATTCTACAAACTCTGGGAGGAGGCAAGCCTTCTAGCCTCTGAAACGTTCAGCCAGTAAATTCCTGTTGTTAAGCAAACCTATTATGTGGTATTCGTCATAGCAGCTGTAAAAACTAAGACACATATCATACAATTCATTTAAATTGTAAAATTCATTCTTTTTAATACAGTCACAGAAGTGTGCAATCATTATCATTGTCAATTTTAGAACATTCTCATCACTAAAAGAAACTCTGTAAATTAGCAGTCCCTCCCCATTTCTCTCCAAGTCCCCTAGCACTATGTAAACTTTAGTGCTTTCTATCCCCATAACTATACCTCTTTTGGACAATTCATATGAATAAAATAATACAACATGAGGTATTTAGTAGAAAAATATTTATAGAATTATAGGGCATGAGTTGAATGATTTTAAGACAGCTCATACAAGGCAGAGAGTGTGTGGATGTGGGCAGAAATTATTTATTTTGGGGAATGTAGCAAGGACACTTTTTTGAAGAGAGTCTTGAGGGGCAAGCTCTTTGTCTTGATTCTTAAGCCATTTAGACCTTTCACAGTTTTAATTTCCAAGAGCAAGTATTCATGGAGCATCCATTTACACTACTTCAGCTTGGTCTCAGTATTGTTTAACATAAGAGAATTATCTTGGCTTTAGTTATTAAGTCCTTTAATTTTTTTAACAATATATTTTTATTTGTGTTATCTATATTAATTAGTGCCTCCTCATAATATATGACAATGATGTGTTGTTTCTGATTTTAAACAAATGCTTCCAGTAATTCCCTATTATACTCTTGGATTTATTTAAGGGTTCTATAATTAGTGAGCTTTCTTTTCTATTATACTTTTTATCTTTATTTTTATTACATATTTATTTTTATTACTACATGCATATTGTGTTATTTGGAATATTCAATTAAATATTCATTATGGATTGCATCCTTTACTATTATAAAGTATACATCATCATTTCTTGGCTTATTTTTTGTCTTTTGGTTTTCCCTTTTTGTATTGCTCTATATTCATCTTTTGGGAGCACCCCCTCCAACTCTAAGTTGACATGGTTTAAGTCAGTTTATTCCACATGTAGCTCCAGGGTGGTGATACCTTCCAAGGGTGACTGGTCAAAGTATAGGTAACTGCAACAGGGATACAAATAGAAACAAAACCATAAAAGTGAACAAGAGCACAGGGGAATTTGATCAAAGATAAATAGACTCTCCAATTTTTTTTTTTTTTTTGCTAAACTGGAAATTGATACTCCTAGAACTGATGGTGTTGGGTACATCCTGTCTTAGAAAGAAACCAGTATAGATGTAAGCTTCAGAGAGAAGTAGATAGATCCTTACAACATTCCTGAGGAACTAGATCAAGTCACAACTTCAGTTATCAGTACCTTTTGACATTTAATCAATGTGATCCAAATAATTACACTGCTTTGGGGTTGATTTGTGTTATTTACCACTAAAATTACCCATTCCAATACAAGCAGTGGTTTTTCTAGGGTCCTATTTACCCCCTCAGTGTCAAAATGTCTTCCACAGAACACATATCATTTAAAAATTCATTGAAAGTCTTTGGTTAACTTCCAGAATTCTAAAAATATTGACTCTGACAACTTTTGCTGGGCTTTTTTTGGCTTTTATGATGGGGTAAATTTTCAGAGGCTCTTAATCCACCATTTTGCTGATATCCTATACAAGATTGTTTATCATAGCATTGTTTATAATACAAAAAAAAAAGGAGAAACATGCAAATGCTAGTCAACTCATTAAACAACATGTGAAGCCTTTAAAAATAATCATATATGGAAATATTTGTGATATTTTTATCATGACTTAAGATTCAAGAAAATAACTTGAGCAACAATTATTGTTCACTTTCACATGTCAAACGTGATACATGCTTTGCATGCATAATCCCATTTTATTTTCACAACAATGCCATGAGGAAGATATTAAGATATCTATTTTACAGGTGATGAGACTGAAGCTTAAGGTTAAGTGGCTTTTCCAAGGTCAGAAAGGGAGCTAAAGTCAGATCAAGTATCCAAACTGAGGTATGTATGACTCTAACAATGTCTCAATGACTAAAACCCTAATCCTCTAGATCTCCCCCACTCCTTTCTTCCATGCAGCCCTAGAGGCTCTTGCATTTCCCTCACAAGGTAGATATATCCATTTATCATAACTATTTAACTGTTAGACCTCCCATTAATATATGAGCTTCCTGAAGAGATTAGCTATCTATCTTGATCATTACAGTGTCTCACAGATCAGGCACTCAACATGAATATAATGATTTTTCAGTTATCAACACCAAATAAGTAAATGAGTTAAAGGGTATATAAAATTTTTATTAGTTCTGTGGTTGGTAGCATCATCAAAATTGTATTCAATGATAAAATGCACTACTGGCAGATGAGAAGAAAAAGCATTGAAATTGTTTGCATGATATTATTAGCATGAAACATTCTTCAGGATTCCTAATAAAATAGGAGATAGTAGGAGCTGCTCTAGCTAAGGAAGTTTTAAGAGAGACTATTTGAGATACAGATATACATTATAATAAGTGAGGTTTAGGGTGCAAACTATAAGGTGAGTTAATATCTAAGAGACAGAAAATGCCTCTCTGGTGAAAAAGTGATGTTTAAATTGTGACCTAAAAATAAATCGCCAGGGGAGCAAAAGAGAAAATTACTAACTGAGACAATAGCACATGCAGTGCTACTGTGGTATGAGAAAATGTAATAAACCTGGGGTACAAAAAAGAGGGATATAAGAGGTGGAAAAGAAAACTGAAGTCCGAGGAGTAAGAAATTACTCCCAAGGTTACATGGGGTCTTTATATGTTATTTTAAGTATTTTGTTTTTGCTTATAAAGACAGTGGAGGTCACTGAATGGGTTTAAACAGATAATTAACATTCTTAGAATTATATTTTAAAAAGAGCAACCTGGCTGCACTGATCCTGTAGAAATAAAAGAGATCACAAGAGGATACTATGAATAACTGTACACCAAAAAACTAGATAATGTAGATGAGATGGAAAAATTCCTAGAAACACACAACCTACAATGACCCTAGAAGAAATAAAGTACCTCAACAAACCACAAGTGAAGAGACTGAAACAGATATCAAAAACCTCCCAAAGTTGGGACCAGATGGCTTCATAGGAGAATTCTACCATTCAATCTAAAACCAATCTTTCATAAGCTCTTCCAAAAAAGTTGAACAGGAAAGAATACTACCAAAGTTGTTCTATGAAGTAAGCATCACTCTAATACCAAAACCAGATAAAGATACTACAAGAAAAGAAATTTACAGACCAATATCTTTAATGAATATAGATGCAAAATACTTGCAAACAGAATCCAAAGGCACATTAAAATAATTATACACCATGATCAAGTAGGTTTTATCCCAGGTATACAAGTGTGGTTCAACACAAGAAAATCAGTTAACGTAATAAACAACAATGATAAATTGAAGAAAAATCACATGACAATCTGAATTGATACATAAAAGGCATTAGACAAAATACAGCATCCTTATTGATAAAAATATTCCACAAGATAGGAATAGAAGGAAGCATTCTCAATATGGTAAAGTACATATATAGAAAGGCTACAGCTAGCATTGTACTCAATGATGGAAGGCTGAAGGCTTTCTCACTGACCAGGAGCAAGACAAGCTCTAGCTAAAGCAATTAGGCTAGATAAAGAAATTAAAGAATCCCAAATAGAAAAAGAAGTTAAACTCTCCCTATTCACTGATGATATGATCCTATATTTAGAAAACCCTTAAAAGTCCACAACAAAGTGACTAGAACTAATAGATGAGTTCAGCAAAGTTGTGGGATACAATGTTACTCTGCAAAAATTAATAGAATTTCTATACAACACTGATGAACAAACTGAGAAGAAAATCAGAAAAAATTTCTGTTTACAACAGCAACTAAGAGAACAAATATTTAAAAGTAAACTTAACTGAGGACATAAAGGACCTATATTCAGAAAATTACAAAACATCGCTTAAAGGTACTGAAGAAAACTTAAATGGAGATTCCATGTTCATGGACTGGAAGACTAAATATTAAGATGTTAATTCTACCCAAACATATTTACAGATTCAATGTAATCCCAATAAAAATCCTAACAGACTTGTTTGCAGATATGGAAAAACCAACTATCAAATTTATTTGGAAGGACAAAGGGCCCCAAATAGCCAGAAATGTCTTTTAAAAAAAGAAGAATGAAGTTGGAAGATTCTCACTTTCCAACTTTAAAACATTTTACTTACCTACAATGGTAAAAGTAGCATGGTACTGGCATAAAGACAGACAGATTGACCAATGGAACCAAACTGAGAACTCAGAAATCACCCTCACATCTACAGTCAAGTGATTTGTAAAAGACTGTCAAGTCCTCCCAGCTGAGTCAGAACAGTCTATTCAATAAATGATTCTGGGAGAACTGGGTATCTGTAATCAAAAGAAAGAAAGAAGACCCCTATCACACACCTTATACAAAAATTAACTCAAAATGGATCATGGACCTAAATATAAAATTGATAACCATAAACTCCTAGATGAAAATGAAGGAAAACATCTTCAAGACTTTGTGGTAGGCAACAGTTTCTTAAACCTTACAACCAAAGTATGAGCAACAAAAGAAAAAAATAGATAAATGGGCCCTCTTCAAAATTAAGCAATTTTGCACCTCAAAGAACTTTGCCAAAGGTTGAAAAAGCAACCCACTTAATAGGAGAAAATATTTGGAAATCACATATCCAATAAGGATTTAATATCCATGATATAAAAAGAGATGCTAAAATTCAGTATTAGACAGACAAACTACCTGATTAAAAAATGGCAAAAGACCTGAATAGACAATTATCCAAAGAAGAAGCACAAACGGTGAAAAAACACATGAAAAAATGTTCAACTTCACTAGTTGTAGCAGTTTGATACAGCTATGAATTCCAAAAATAGATATTGGATTATGTTTGTAAACTGGTTTGTACCTAGGCATGATAAAATTATGATTAGGGCTTTGATTAGGCCATGTCAGTATGGCATTGGCATGGCAAAGGACAGAGTTGGAGCATTTTTTTTTTGATTTTGTAAAAATATTACATTAAAAAATATGAGGTCCCATTCGACCCCACCACCCCCACCGCACCCCTCCCCCCCCCAGCAACACTCACTCCCATCATCATGACACATCCATTGCATTTGGTAAGTACATCTCTGGGTATCTCTGCACCTCATGGTCATTGGTCCACATCATGGCCCACACTCTCCCCCATTCCATCCAGTGGGCCCTGGGAGGATTTACAATGTCTGGTGATTGCCCCTGAAGCACCATCCAGGGCAACTCCAAGTCCCAAAGGCGCCTCCACATCTCATCTCTTCCTGCCATTCCCCATACCCAACAGCCACCGTGTCCACTTTTCCCACTCCATTGCCACCTTTTCTCTGAGGTCCTTGGATTGGTTGTGTCCGTTGCACCTCTATGTCAAGAGGAGGCTCAGATTCCACATGGTTACTGGATGCAATCCTCCTGCTTTCAGTTGTAGGCCCTCTAGGCTCAATGGTGTGGTGGTTGCCCTTCTTCAACTCCATCTTAGCTGAGTGAGGTGAGTCCAATAATTCAGATTGTAGGAGCTGGAGTCTGTTGAGGCTCAGGGCCTGGCTATCATATTGTCAGTAAAAAGATTCAATCCCCTAAATATATCTTAAACCCCAATCCCAACTACAATTCCAGTAAAGTAGCATGATAGTCTTATGAAAAGAGATCCCCTCTGGGTCCAGTTTCATCACACAGAAACACCAGCTCCATAGAAGGGCCATCTGACATGGCAGTGAACCCTATCTGCCATGACCGTAGAACCCGTGGGTCCCTTTAGCCCTCAAAGGAACCAATACCTGGGGAGTGTATCTACTTTATCTGTCTCTTATACTCTGCTCAGTTGTGCATAAGGGAAATCCTTCTGACAACCTCCAGACTCTTTTTTAGAGACTCATAGCCATATAAACTCATTTCTCCTTTCTATTTCCCCCTTACAGTAGGTCAAACAGCATTTTAAAGTCATATTATTCTATGTAGACAGGGATATTCTACTGATCCGCATCGAACCTTCAATTCAAGGTCATTTTCCAGTTGCATTATCAGTTGTTAGTTGATAGTGATCCCTCGGTGCCAGGGAGGCTCATCCCCGGGTGTCATGTCCCACGCTGGGGGGAAGGCATTGCATTTAGATGCTCAGTTAGGCTTCGAGACTGGCCACATTTGAGTAACATGAAGGCTGTCAGGAGGAGATTCCCAGGCACAGTGCTGCTCTAGGCCTTGTTCTTATTTCAGGCCTGTAGGCTCACAAGCATAGTCATTAGTATCAGGGGCTTACTGTTGGACCTTCATTCCTTCTCGGTCCTTGCCGCTGCACTTGGGGGGCTGCCGCTGCTCCCCTAGGGACCACGGCACAGCACCCCTGGCCAGGGACCCAGTACCCCCCCAGCTTTAGTTTTTAATTGTTGCCACTATGAGTATATCCAAACATTACCATGCACCCTGGACATATGCCCTGTATAGCTCCCTGTCAGCCATTTATCCCCTGTCAATAGTATCCCATGCCAGTATTTCTCCGCTGCCATTGTTGGACCACTCTGGGATCCAGAACTTTCTGAATATTGAAGCTCCAATATCATGTCAGGATCTCTTACTAGCAAAATGGAATATAGCGATGGGTTTAAAGGTTAGATATAGAATACATGTTGACTTGGGAAAATTCTACATCCTATCTTTTTCTTTTCCTTTTTTTCCCCCCCTAATTATTGACCTTCTCTTCACAAGAGCCCTAGACGACAGCAATTCATGTATACAATATACAGCACTCCCACACATCCATTACAAAACCTTTTCCCTTCCACAGCGATACTCTTACAACCTATTCACAACATATTTACTTAAAGTGATGTACATAGTCTGAGACAATAGCTTTCAAACCAGGTGACATCTGTGATTACATTGTGGTGCATACTTTAGGACATGCAGTTTTCTAACATTTTTAGTTATCCTATGTTTTACATTATGGTTTACATTGTCATTCTGTCGTCCCCTATATGTTTATGATGTAATATTACATATTTTATATCCTTCCTTGTGTATTCTCACGAAACTCCTCTCTTACCCCTCATTTACGTTGGTTTCACACATTTAACATCCATTTTCCCATCCCCTTGGTGCCCACAGTGACAGCCAACCTCCGTTTCCCGAGGAGCCACGTCCAGAGATACTTGCAACAGTGTTCAGGTCCTAAATTGCTCAGCTGCCCCAATGCCCTGGGAGCCACCCTTTCTCCAGAGAGATACAGTTCCCTCTATTTGATGGCATTAGTCCTCCCCAGGATGTGGGTCCACCCCCACTCTCACTACTTGGGTCTCTACCCAATGGTATCACCCACTCTGGCAAAATGAGCATTCAGACATGCCCCAGGAGCCCGTCCCACATCGGGCCATCCCTTCCGAGCATCCTAAACAGGTAACCCTCTTAATTATATTTTGATACGATTTTTTCAGCATTTTACTCTCAGCCAACACCTGACACTCTCCTGTGTTCGTATGCTACCCCTCCCTCCCCCCACTTATTGGGCAATATTACTCATCTGCCCATCCCCAGCCCCCCTCAAACCCGCAAAGCCCTCCCAAAGGCAGCCCCTTGCCCCCATTTTATCTCTTCTTTGTGTTCATACTTACCACCAGCTCATCATAAATTCCACCCCTGCAGACGTCGGCTCACATCCTTCCTCCACCCCCTGATTTCCTGTAAGCCTATCATTCAGTCTGTAGCTCTCTGAGGCAGCTTGTTTATTTCATATCATTGAGGTCATGTAGTATTTGTCCTTCAATGCCTGGGTTGCTTCACTCAACATAAGGTTCTCAAGATTCATCCATGTTATCACGTGTGTTTGTAGTGTATTTGTTCTTACAGCCACGTAGTATTCCATTGTGTGTATATACCACATTTTATTGATCCACTCGTCTGTTGATGGGCATTTGGGTTGATTCCAACTTTTGGCGAGAGTGAACAATGCTGCTATGAACATTGGTGTACATATATCGGTTTGTGTCCTTGTTTTCAGTTCTGCTGGGTATATACCCAGCAGTGGTATTGCTGGATCATATGGCAAATCTATGGATAGCATTTTAAGAAACCGCCAAACTGTCCTCCAGAATGGTTGGATCCTTCTGCATTCCCACCAGCAGTGGATGAGTGTTCCCCTTTCTTCACATCCTCTCCAGCATTTGTATTCTTCTGTTTTTTTTATAGCTGCCAATCTTATGGGAGTAAGATGGTATCTCATTGTTGTTTTGATTTGCATTTCCCTGATAGCTAGAGATTTGGAGCATTTTTTCATGTGCTTTTCAGCCATTTATATTTCTTCTTTGGAGATGTGTCTGTTTAAATCTTTTTCCCATTTTTTAAATGGGTTGTTTATCTTTTTATTTTCAAGATATATGAGTTCTTTATATATGCAAGTTATAAGTTTCTTATCAGATATATGGTTGCCAAATATTTTCTCCCACTGTGTAGGCTCCCTTTTTACTTTCTTAACAAACTCCTTTGAGGTGCAGAAGGCTTTAATTTTGAGGAAGTCCCATTTATCTGTTTGTTCTTTTGCTGCTCGTGCTTTTGGTGTGATATTCATGAAGCCATTTCCTATTACTAGGTCCTGTAGATGTTTCCCTACACTGCTTTCCAAGGTTTTTTGGTCTTGGCTCTTATATTTAGGTCTTTGATGCATCTTGAATTGATCTTTGTATAAGGTGTGAGATGGTAATCCTCTTTCATTCTTCTACATATGGCTATCCAGTTCTCCAGACACCATTTGTTGAATAGGCCACTCTCTCCCAGTTGAGAGGGTTTGGTGGCTTTATCAAATATTATATGGCTATATATGTGAGGTTCTATATCAGAGCTTTCAATTCGATTCCATTGGTCTGTGTGTCTCTCCTTATGCCAATACCATGCTGTTTTCACTACTGTAGCTTTGTAGTATGTTTTGAAGTCAGGTATTGTGATTCCTCCAATTTTGTTTTTCTTTTTCAGTATGTCTTTGGCTATTCGGGGTCTCTTTGCTTTCCAAATAAATTTCATAGTTAGTTTTTCTAGTTCCTTAAAAAAGGCTGTGTTGATTTTTATTGGGATTGCATTGAATGTGTAGATCAGTTTTGGTAGGATAGACATCTTGATAATATTCAGTCTTCCTATCCATGAACAAGGAATATTCTTCCATTTATTTAGGTCTTCTTTAATTTCCTTGAACAGTCTTGTATAGTTCTCGGTGTATAAGTTTTTTACTTCTTTAGTTAAATTTATTCCTAAGTATTTGATTTTTTTATTTACTATTGTGAATGGTATTTGTTTCTTGATTTCCTCCTGATCTTGCTCATTATTGGTGTACAGAAATGCTACTGATTTTTGCACAATGATCTTATAACCTGCAACTTTACTAAACTCATTTATGAGTTCTAGAAGCTTTGTTGTAGATCTCTCAGGGTTTTCTATGTATAGGATCATGTCATCTGCAAATAATGAAATTTTGACTTCTTCCTTTCCAATTTGAATGCCTTTTATATCTGGTTCTTGCCTCAGTGCTCGAGCAAGTACTTCTAAGACAATGTTAAACAGGAGTGGAGACAATGGGCATCCTTGTCTTGTTCCTGAGTTTAAAGGGAAGGATTTTAGGATTTCTCCATTATAAACAATGTTGGCTGTAGGTTTTTCATATATACTCTTTATCATGTTCAAAAAATTTCCTTGTATTCCAATCTTTTGGAGTGTTTTTATCAAGAAAGGGTGCTGTATTTTGTCAAATGCTTTTTCTGCATTTATAGATATAATCATGTGATTTTTTTCCTTCAATCTGTTTATATGGTGTATTACATTGATTGATTTTCTTATGTTGAACCATCCTTGCATACCTGGAATAAATCCCACTTGGTCGTGGTGTATAATTCGTTTAATGTGTTGTTGAATACGATTAGCAAGTATTTTGTTGAGTATTTTTGCATCTAGGTTCATTAGAGAAATTGGTCTGTAATTTTCCTTTTTTGTGGTGTCTTTGTTTGGCTTTGGTACTAGGGTAATGTTGGCGTCATAGAAGGAGTTTGGCAATGTTCCATCTGTTTCGATGTTTTGGAATAGTTTCAGCAGGATTGGTGTTAGTTCTTTCCGGAATGTTTTGTAGAATTCACCTGTGAAGCCATCTGGCCCTGGGCTCTTCTTAGTTGGGAGATTTTTAATGACTGATTCTATCTCTCTGCTTGTGATTGGTTTGTTAAGATCATCAATTTCCTCTTTCGTCAATATGGGTTGCTTATGTGTTTCTAGGAATTTGTCCATTTCCTCTAAATTGTCATTTTTGTTGGAATATAGTTTTTCAAAGTATCCTCTTATGATAGTCTTTATTTCTGTGGGGTCAGTGGTGATATCGCCTTTCTCATTTCTTATTTTGTGTATTTGCATCTTCTCTCTTTTTTTCTTTGTTAGTCTCGCTAAAGGTTTGTCAATTTTATTGATCTTCTCAAAAAACCAGCTCTTGGTCTTGTTTATCTTTTCAAGTGCTTTCTTATTTTCTATTTCATTTAGTTCTGCTCTTATCTTTGTTATTTCCTTCCTTCTTCTTCCTGTTGGGTCACTTTGTTGTTGTTTTTCTAATTCCTTCAAATGTGCAGTTAATTCTTCAATTTTTGCTCTTTCTTCTTTTTTGATATATGAATTTATGGCTATCAATTTCCCTCTCAGTACTGCTTTTGCTGTATCCCATAAATTTTGGTATGTCGTGTTATCGTTATCATTTGTTTCAAGGTAGTCATTGATTTCTTTTGAGATTTCCTCTTTGACCCACTGTTTTTCTAAGAGTGTGCTGTTTAATTTCCAAATCGTGGTGTGAAACCTGGGCCTCTGTCCCTTGCAAATTTCCAGCTTGACTCCACTGTGGTCAGAGATATTGTTTTGTATGATTTTAATCTTTCTGAATTCATTCAGCCTTTCTTTGTGGCCTAGCATATGGTCTATCTTGGAGAATGATCCATGTGCGCTTGAGAAGAATGTATATCCTGCTGTGTTTGGGTGTAATGATCTACATATGTCTATTAGCTCCAGCTCCTCTATTATACTGTTCAAACGTTTTGTTTCTTTAGTGATTCTCTTTTGAGATGTTCTGACCAAGGTAGATAGTGGTGTATTAAAATCCCCCACTATGATTGTAGATGCATCTATTGTTTCACTTAGTTTTTCCAGCATTTGTCTCACGTACTTAGAGGCACCCTTGTTAGGAGCATAAATATTTATGATTGGTCGATCTTCTTGACAAATTTTCCCTTTCACTAAAATGTTATCCTTCTCTGTCTCTCACAATTGTTTCACATTTAAAGTCTATTTTGTCTGATATTAATATAGCTACTCCTGCCTTTTTTTGGTTATTGTTTGCTTGTATGATTGTTTTCCAGCCATTCACTTTCAATCTCCATGCGTCTCTGGGTCTAAGATGTGTCTCTTGTAGACAGCATACAGATGGGTCATATTTCCTTATCCAATGTCCCAGTCTGAATCTTTTGATAGGTGAGTTTAATCCATTGACATTCAGTGTTATTACTTTCAAGGAATTACTTGTGTTAGCCATATTTTTATTGGATTTGTGTTTGTCATATTTTGTTTGTATTTTTTTCCCCGTGTAGTTTGTCTTTTTTTGTTGCTCTTATAGTCTCCTCCAACTCTGCCTGTCCTGTTTTTTCCTTTCTTCCTGCAGAACTCCCTTTAGAACTTCTTGAAGGGGAGGTTTCTTGTTGGTATATTCTTTCAGTTTCTGTTTATCTGCAAATATTTTGAACTCTCCATCATGTTTGAATGTTAGTTTAGCTGGATATAGTATTCTTGGTTGGAAATTTTTTTCCTTTAGTACCTTGACTATATCATACCACTGCCTCCTTGCCTCCATGGTTTCAGATGAGAAATCAGCATTTAATCTTATCGAGCTTCCCTTGTATGTGATGGTTTTCTTTTCTCTTGCTGCTTTTAGGATTTTCTCTTTGTGTTGAGCATTGGATAATTTGACGAGTATATGTCTTGGGGTGGGCCTGTTGGGGTTTATGACCAGTGGAGTGCACTGTGCTTCTTGGATATGAACGTCTGTCTCTTTCAGTAGATTTGGGAAGTTTTCAGCCATTATTTCCTGCAACACTCCTTCTGACCGCTTTCCCTTCTCTTCTCCTTCTGGGATGCCTATAATATGTATATTTGAGTGTTTTGCATTGTCATTCAGGTCCCTAAATCCTAGCTGGATTTTTTCTATCTTTTTATCGGCCCCTTCTACTATCTGTTTGATTTCTGATGTACTGTCTTCCACATCACTAATTCTCTGCTCTGCCTCTTCTAGTCTGTTGATATTTGCTGTAAGTGTATTTTTGATTTCTTGAACTGTGGTGTTCATTCCCATCATGTCTGTTATGTTTTTGCGTATGTCCGCAATTTCCCCTCCCAGTGTTGTCTTCATGTTGTTAACCTCTTTCATTACTTCATCAAATTTGTTGGTGATAAATGTTGTGAGATCTTTCATTGCTTGTGCGAAGTTCTGCTCCCCTTCCTGATTTTTAGTTTGTTGATTGGATTCAGCCATGTTTTCCTGATTACTGATTTGGTTTGTCAATTTTTGTTGCTTTCTGGTCATCCTTTTATCTTGACGGGTTTAATCAGTTCCTTAGCTTCTTTGTCTAGTCTTGGAGATTAATTAGCTGTTATTTTTATGTAAGTGTTATATCTTCTTTTTGTCACTTTGTTCTTCTTATTCTAATTTCTTGTTGCTGATTAAGTTCACTTTAAAGGAAAGTATTAGTGCTAGGGAAAGGCAATTGTGTAAGCAAGGAAAAAGTGTAGAATAGTATTGGTGATGTATGTTAACAAAGCAAGAATATGAGATCTGGGAGGATGGAGGTTAGATTCATGTAGATTGTATAGAGTTATAGCTGTAGGTAGAGTACCTTTTATGAGGTAGATGACTGAATATGGGAGGAATATGGTATGAACTATAAAGCTATTGTTTTCATGAGAGAGGGAAAAAGAAAAGAAAGGTAATAGTTTCAAGAGTGGATACCAGACAGAAAACAGAACAAAGGTATTAGAAATTAAGAGTTAGACACTTTGTGGATCAAAGAATGGGAGGTGGGGGGTGGAATATAGGAGAGACAGTAGATGATAGTGGATATCAAGATGCAGGGGAAGGGGGATAGTGTAGGTAGCTTAAATCAGTTCACACAGAAATGAGGCAGTGGAGGATGGGAAAACCCAGCAAATGTGAGGTGTTCCCTGTAGCACCTATTGTATACTTGAATTAAAATAAAATAAGTGGAAAATGAGGGACAAGAGGGAAAGAGAAAACCGAAAAAAAAACTAATTATAATAAAGAAAAAAAGAAAGACAAGAAGAAAGGAAGAAAGAAAAAGAGGATGGGCAAACAGTGGGGAACAGATAGGGGGAAGAGAGATACAGGTATACACGTGTCACAATTGCAACACTATCTAAAACAACAACCAAAAAACCCCTAAATAAATGTATAAAAAAAAGGACTTTGGGGGACACGCTAGGAGAAAAGACTAGGGGATAATGCAATATTAGCAATCAGGGCGTCAAAAAGAGTAAAAAATAAGATAAAGTGAAAATAAAAACAAAACAATATGAACCAATAAAGATAAAACGCAAACGTTAAGGTCCAGGGCACTCAAGGACCCCAGGTAGACCCCAGGGCGTGATGGATTCAGGGGTGGAAAGTCTGAGACACTGAAGACTCAAGGGTTTTAGTCTGGGGTGTGGACCGCCAGAGTCCAGGGGACCCAGACCTGGCAACCTCAAATCTGGTCCACAGGAAGCTTAGGAGCCCCACAGTGCAACACAGCCCTCAGGGATCCCTGTAGCTGGGTGCCAGCCCCGTGGGGGAAGCCAGGTCCGCAAACTCTATATTAAATGTCTGATCCCTGCAATTCACCTACTCCTCAGGGTTTCAGCCTTTGGACAGCTCCCTCCCTGTGCTCCCACAAAACAGCCACTTGAGGGCGCCTCTACATCACAGCCAGTTCAATGACCCAGATCCCAAGCCCTGCCGGGTGGGGTGGGCTTCAGCTGGAAATGCCGAAAACAGACTCCAAGACCTGAAATCCCAAACTTTGCAAAATATTCCCCAATCGGCTTCCAGATGTGTCCCCCTCCCTCACTGCACCCTACAACAGTCTCCCAATTGTGTCCCCTTATTGCCAAAAATCCAATTCTGTTGCAGATCGGCAGCCGGACCTGTGGGGATGGAGCTCCAGGCGGAAGCGCAACCCCCCCTGTCCGGTGACCAAAACGTCCCCCGCTTCACAACAAAACACCGTCTGTCTCCCCAAATCAATCTGCAAAGGAGTCTTGTCCCATCAACCCCTCACCAGCCGGCCCAGTATCCGTGAATTCCTCAGCACCGCAAAGCCTCCAGAAAAAGGAAAAAAAAAAAAAACCCTGGCCGCGGCGGCTCCCCCAGCTGCAGCAGTGCCCGATACCGCGGCTCTGCCCACCCAAGGAGGGAACTTCCCGCGCCCAGCTGGGACCTCCGTTTATATATTATAGACGTATCCTCTCTGTTACCTTCCCACCAAATTGATGTCCAGACACCTTCCAACCAGCAAAAATCCCCGAAACAGCGCGGTCCCAAAGAGCCTTCAACGCTGCCCAGCCGCCCCCTGCAGAGACATTACCAGGTAAGCTCACTCAGCCACCATCTTGCCCCCTCCTCCCGAGTTGGAGCATTTTGATGTTGAGGTTTTTAATGTTGGAGTTTTGATGTTGGAGTTTGATCTGAAGTCTTTTTTATTTATTTATTAATTTTTTGCACTTTTAAAATTAAAGTTAATAGATCACAAAGACTGTTATTTTAAAAAACATAAAAAACATAAGAGCTTCCCATATACCTCACTCCCCACCACTCAGCCCATTATTTTTCTAATTTGTAGTTTTTGAAAATAAATGCATCACACAAAAAATGTAACATTAAAAAATATGAGGTTCCCATATACCCCAACCCCCACAACACTTCTCTCACACCAACAACCTCCTCCATCATTGTGGCACACTCATCGCCCTTGGTAAACACATTTTGGAGCACTGCTGGATCACACAGATAATAATTTACTCTGTAGTTCACACTCTCCCCCAGTATATTCAGTGGGTTACAGCAGGATATAAAAAGTCCAGCATCTGATCCTACAATATCATTTAGGACAACTCCAAGTCCCAAAAATGACCCCACATTACATCTCTTCTACCCTTTCCCTGCCCTCAGCAACTACTGTGGCCACTTTCTCCGTCTGAATACTACAATTTCTTCTATTACTAGTCACAATAGTTTTATACTAGAATATCAGTAAGTCCACTCTAATCCATATTTTATTCCTCCACCCTGTGGACCCTGGGATGGTAATGTCCCACTCCACCTCTAGATCAAGAGGGGGCTTAGATTCCATATGGAGGATGGATGCAATTCCTCTGCTTGCAGTTGTTGGCATTCTTAATTCCCTGGTGTGGTGGTTCACCGTCTTCACCTCCCTGAAAGCTGACCTGGGTAAGTCCAATGAACCAGAGAGTAGGAGTTGCAACTCTGCTGAGGCTCAGGGCCCAGATAGCACATGGGCAGTCCAGAGATTCACATCCTCAGATGATGCACCATCCCTAGCACCAACCACAGGTTCAGTAAAAGTGACAGAAGAGGCATGTGTAGGAAGGTCATATCTTAGTCCAGCTCCATCACACAGGAGCACAAATTCCAAAGTAGGGCCCTCTGACATGGCACAGAACTCCAAATCCTTCTGCCATGACCACATACCTTGTGGATCTCCATAGCCTTCAGGAGAACAAGAACCTAGGGTTGTATCTACTTTGGCTTTCTCTGGGGTCCTGCTGAGGTGTACATAAGCATGACCTCTCTGATGACCTCCCAGCTCTTTTTGGAAGATTCTTAGACATCTAAACTCATTTGTCTTTGCCATTTTTCCACTTTTATTCTAGGTCAAAAAATAGTTTTTAACCCTTGATCCAACATGTTGACTGAGATATTCTGCTGGTCAGTGTTGACCCTTTTACTCAAGGTTTTGTTCTAGTTGGAACACCAGTTAGTGATTGGTAGTAATCCCTTTGCACTAGGGAGGCTCATCCCTGGGAGTCATGCCCATGCTGGGGGTAAGGTAATGCATTTACATGCTGAGTTTGGATTAGAGAATGGCCACATTTGAGCATCATGGAGGCTTTGGGGAGGTAACTCTTAGGCACCAGCAGCTCTGGGCCTAGTTCATATTTCAGGCACACAGGCTCATAAGCATAGTCATCAGTATCGAGGGCTCATTATTGGACCATCCTTCACTGTTGCTCTTTGCCAATCCACTTGGGAGATTATTGTTTTTCCATTGGGGAATGTAGCTCCCTAGGTAGGAACTCAGCACTTCCTCAGTTGGAGTTTGTAACTGTAACTACTATAAAAAAAATCCCAAATATATCAGAACATTTTTATGTCCCCTATGTCCATGCCCTGGAGAACTCCCCCAACTCATGTGACCCCCATCAATAACACCCCACACCAGTGTTCCTCTCCTGCCAATAGTTGAACCTCTCTGTGGTCCAAACCTTCTTCAACAATGAAGCCTAATATATTGCCAAATTCAATTAATAGGAAATTTAAATATAGTGATGGGTTTAAAAGTTTAGAAATAGAAAAATTTAGAAATACTAAAATAAAGTAAAAATAAATTGGTGTATTAATAAAATGAAAAACATTATAAAGCTTTGTTTCAAACATTTTGCCTTTCATCACTGTAATAGGTGCCCTGTATGTACAGTGCAAGGCACTTTCTTTCATTTCTTCCTCAGTATCTACATACTTTCTTCCTTTTTTTCCCCCTAATGTTTAATTTTGTCTTCAAAAAAGGTTTAGATAACAGCAATTCACATACACAATATAGGGAACTCCCATATATCCAACATCGAACCCTTTTTCCCTTTCTTCAGCAATGATCTTTTACATGTTCATGTTATATTTGCTGCAGCTGAGGTACAGATTTTGAAACATAGCTATCAAACATGGTTTCATTTTGGTTTACATTATGGTCTTTATTTTAGACTGTACAAATTTCTAAATTTTTAAATTTAATACATTACGGCTTACATTTTAGCATATAGACTTTTATACATGTTTGGTGTAAGTTAACATGTCCTATATCCATCATTGCATGATCTTGTGGAGCGCTTCCATTGCCCCCCAGTTGCCCTGCTTCCATCTATTCTATAACTCTCTCCCCCTTCCCTCAGGGCCCACAGTGATAATCAACCTTCACTACTTGAGGGACGAGATTTACAGATACTACAACAATGCTGAGAGCTTGACATACTAGATTGTCTTAACTAATTGGGAGCCACCAATTCTCTCGAGAGACACAATTCCCTCTATTTGGGAACACCAGGTCTCCCCAGGTTGTGGGTATACCTTCACACTCAATGATATAACACACTATGACAAAATGAGCACTCACACTCTCCCTAGAAGCTTGCCCCTGTACGAGATGCCCCCCCTTAAGCACCTTAAACACATAATCTGTCCTTATTATATTTTCTTAAGAGTTTTCTCAACATTATAGCTTCAAACATATACCTGACATTCTTCCATATTCAACTGTTCCGCCCCCCCCAAGCTCTCCCCCAAATTCCTTGGGCCATCTGATCCTTCCTCCCAACACTAGCCCCCCTTAAGCCCCACCCAAAGGTATCCTTATGCCCCATCTTTTCCCTTCTCTGTACAAATACTTACCTCCAACTTATCATAGACTTCACCTATGTAGGCATCAGCTTGCAACCTTCCTTTCCCCCACAAATTCCTTTAAGCCTATCTTCCAGTCTCTAGCTCTCTGAGACAGCTCAGTTTGCTGGTTTCATATCAAAGAATTCATTGGTATTTGACCTTCAATGTCTGGCTTGCTTCATTCAACATAATGTCCTCAAGATTCAACCATGTTATCACATGTGCTTGTACTGTACTCCTTCTTAAAGCTGAGTAGTATTCTATTGTACATATATTCCACATTTTATTTGTCCATTCATCTGTTGATGGGTTTTTGGGTTGATTCCAAGTTTTGGCAATAGTGAATAATGCTGCTATGAACATTGATATGCATATATTGGTTTGTATCCTTATCTTCAGTTCTTCTGGATATATACCCAGCAGTGGAATTGCTGGGTCATATGGAAAATCTATAGCTAACTTTTTGAGAAACCACCAATCTGTCGTCCAGAATGGCTGGACCCTTCTGCATTCCCACCAGCAGTGGATGAGTGCTCCCATTCCTCCACATCCTCTCCAGCACTTGTAGTCTTCTGTTTTTTTTGATAGTTGCCAGTCATATGTGAGTAAGATTGTATCTCATTGTAGCTTTGATTTAGTCCCTAAGTCCCTGCTGGATTTTTTCTTTTTATCAATCAATTCTACTATCTATTTGATTTCAGATGTACTGTGTTCCACATCACTAATTCTTGTCTCTGCCTTTTCAAATCTGTTATTTGCTGAGTGTGTATTTTTTTATTTCTTGGATTGTGCTGTTCATCCCCATCATCCTGTTATCTTTTTGTGCATGATTGCAATTTCTTCTGTATGCTCTGCAAGTGTTTTCTTAATATGCTGAATCTCTCCCTCCACTTCATTGAATTGGTCCATGATGCATGTTTTGAGAGCTTCAATTACTTTTTTGGTTTTCCACTTTTCTTCCTGGTTTTTAGTTTGTTCATTGGATTGGGTCATGTTTTCCTGATTATTGTTATGGTCTGTAGTTTTTTTTTTTTTTTTCTGTCTGGTCATCATTTTATCTTGCTGGGTTTATTCAGTTGATTAGCTTCTTCATCTCAGGATTTAATTAGTTGTTTTTGTGTGTGTGCTAAGTCTTTCTCTTTGTCACTTTGTTCTTCTTATTCTATTTCCTTGTTGTTGACTAAGTTCCCTTGAAGGAAAATATTAGGGTCAGAGAAAGTAAATGGGGTAAGAAAATAAAATGTAATAGTATTGCTAGTGAATGTTAGCAGAAGAACCATGTGAGATCTAGGAGAATGGATATTTAACTCACATAAGCTGTGTATTGTTATAACCTAAAAAAGTGGAGCACCTATAATGAGATAGTAAACTGAATATGGGGAGGAATATAGTATGAATTAAAAGGCCAGTGTGGAAAGGATAGAGGGAAAGAGAAAAGAAAGGATAGTAATGTAAAGAGTGAATAGAAGATAGAAAACAGATTAGAGATATTAGATATAAAATGTCAGAAATATTGGGGCCTAAACAAAGAGAGGTAGAATGTAACAGAAACAATAAAGGATGGAGGATAGAATGATGTAAAGGAAAGGGAATAGTGTTAGTAGCCAAAATCAGTATACAGAGAATAGAGGAAATTGAAGATGAGGAAGCACAGCAAATAAGAAATGTTGCCTGCAGCACTTAATATAAAAAGAAAAATAAAAAATTTCAAAAAAGCAACCAAAAAAAAAAAAGAGAGAGAGAGAGAGAAAGTAAAAAAGGGGGGCCATGGGGGAATAAAGAGGAAAGAAAAACAAGAAAACAAATCAACAAAAAAGACCAGATGAGGTCTCAGGCAAGGAATCCTCTTTGCAATTGAATAAACTGCTTAGGAGTCTGACCTTCCCCTTTTCTCCCTTCCTCACTTCCCTCTCTCCCAGGGCAATATGAAGGCTATGTGAGGGCTCCTGTAGGAAATTCCAATGGGTCCCTTGTGAACCAACTCACCTCAGAAAATAATTTTTCTTAATTTCTTGAGAGGGAGAACCCACCCCTTGCCAGGAACCCTAAATATGCTATTGGAAGCCTGCATAGCACATCCTACTGTCCCTCTCCCTTAGGTGTACTACAGGGGAGATAGTTAATTTTCTGACTCCTTCTTCTCCCAGACCAAGTTTCCTATCCCAGGACAGTTAAATCAGGGTCTCTCAGCAGATTCACCTCTTCTCTCTTCTTAGGCTCTGCCCAAGTCACCTGATATGCTCCTTCAAACTCAAAACAAGGGGGAGACCAGAATTGAACATGCACTCTTTGGGGATCTCTGAACCTCCTGCTTACACCCTCCCACTTCTGGAGTTAGTCCAGGACCAGAGAGGTAGGACAATGCCAGATTTCTGGGAGTGCTGGGCTCAGAAAACCAAGGCCTGGGAGAATGGGACTTAGGGTATATAGATATGTGAAGTGTGGGTTGTGGGGGTTCAGGGAACATGGGCTTGTGGTTCATGTATTTGGGGAACATGGGGCTTGGGAATGCTGCCACATGACCAGCAGCTCTCCTAGAGTGCTATGCCCTCAGCCCTAGGGGGAAGGGATTTACCTTCTCAGGGCTTCCAAGTTCAGGGTTAGAAACTCACAATTCTACCTTGAGCAAGCACTAATTCTGCTGCAGTTTCTCCAGATCAATGTCCAGACAACCCCTGCCATGTAGGTTCCTGAAACAGCCTACTCCAACGGAATTGTCACCATACAGCCTGTCCTTTACAGGAGAGATGACAACAGTGTACTTACTCAGATGCCATCTTGCCCTGCCTCCTGATGCTGAAGACTCAAGCTGGAACCCCAGGAAGTAAACACACAGAGGAAAGAGAGGCAAGCCCCAAGCAGAGAAGAACACTGAGTCCAGAAAGAAGCAAGCCCTGGGAAAAGAGGAGACCAGGAACACTGAACCCCGGCAGACATTAGCAGCCATATTGCTCCAACACGTGGAAATAGACTTTGGCGAGGGAAGTAACTTATGCTTTATGGCTTGGTGTCTGTAAGTTCCTATGCAAAACAAATACCCTTTGATTTCTTGTATTTCGCATCAGCACCCCTTTGGCTGACTAATACACTAGATTAGGAAAATGGACATCAAAACTATAATGAGATATCATTTCACACCTATTAGAATGGCCACTATTAAAAAGTTGGAAAACTAAAAGTTTTGGAAAGAATGAGGCTAGATAGGAAAGCTTATTCTTTGTTAGTGGGCATGTAGAATGGTACAGCCACTCTGGAGGACTGTTTGGCATTTTCCAAGGAAGTTGAATATAGACTTGCCATATGACCCAACAATATCACTACTAGGTATAGACACAGAAGAATTGAGAGAAGTGACATGAACAGAAGTCTGCACACTGATGATCATAGTGTTACTATTCACAGTTGCCAAAAGATGGAAACATCCCAGGTATCCATCAACCAATAAATGGTTAAATTGTGTATACACACATTGAACTATTATGCAGCTGTAAGAAGAAATGAAGTCATGAAGTATACTTACAACATGAATGAACCTGGAGGACATTATGTTGAGTGAGGTAAGCCAAACAAAAAAGGACAAATACTATATGACTGTACTATTATGAGCTAAATATATTATGTAATCTCAGAGTTAATAATTAGAATATGGGGCACCAGAAACTAGAATAAGGGTAGAGAATGGAAAGCTGGAGGTTAATCTGTGCAGAATTGGTAAAAAGGTAGTTTGCAAATTTTTAGAAATGAATAGAAGTGTTGAAAGCACATATAGTGTTTTTAACTAGCATAGGTAAGGACAGTGATTGAAAGGGAAAGTCTAAGAACAAGTATATTACTAGCAGGAAAGCTAAAAAACTTAACATGGAGCTGTATAACATAATGAAACCTCATGTCAAATACAAACATGAGTAATAATGCATATAAAAGCCTGTTTTTAAAAAATACAAATACTAATAAACTAAAGAGAAAGAAACAAAATAGCAGCTATGTACAGCAGAAGCACAGAGAGATTGAGAGGTGATTATTTTGTTTGCTTATTATTATTGATTTAATGAAAATACTTTCATACTGATTGAAGTAATGAGTGCAATGCACAACTATGTGATTGTATCAAATGACATTGATTTTGCACTTTGGATGGATTTATGCTTTATTAAAATGTATCAATAAAATTGATTTGTTGAAAATGTATCAAAGACATAAATACAAGAATCAAAACTGTATATCTCCTAGAATAAATACTAGGGAAGTATCTTCAGGACCTTGTATTATGCAGTAACTTCTTAGATGTAACACCAAAAGCATGAGTAAAAAAAGAAAAATTAGATGAATGGGATGTCATCAAAATTTAAAGCTTTGAGCATCAAAGAACTTCATCATGAAAAGAAAAGGACAACCTACAGAACAGGAGAAAATATTGGGAAATGATACATCTGATAAGAGTTTAATATTCAGAATATATATATATATAGAAGTCCTACAATTCAATAACAAAAGATAAACAACCTTATTAAAAAATTGACAAAAGAATCGAATAGTCTTTACTCCAAATAAGATATACAAATGACCAAAAGTACATGAAAAGATGTTTAAAATCATTAGCCATTAGGGAAAACAAACCATAACCACAATGAAATACCATTTCTCACAGATATGAATGACTAATATTATTTTTAAAATGGAAATTAGCAAATAATGGAAAGGATTCAGAGAACCAGAACCACTTATTCATTGTTTGTCGGACTGTAAAATGGTGCCGCTGCTATGGAAAACAGTTTGTTAGTTCTGCAGAAAATGATTTGCCAGTTCCTCAGAAAGTTATGTACAGATTTACCATAAGACTTCGTAAGCCCACTTCTAGGTATAAACCCAAAATAACTAATAGCTGGAACTCAAATGATTATTTGCACACTGATGTTTAGAGCAGCGTTAATCATAATTCCTAAAAGATGGAAGCAACCTGTGTCCATCAACAAATGAGTGAATAAACAAAATGTGGTATATCCATACAATGGCATATTATTGAAGAATGAAGTTCTGATACATGATACACTATGGATGAACCTTGAAGACATCATTTGGAGTGATTTAGGCCAGACCAGAAGGGAAAATATTGTATGCTCTAATGGATATGAAATAATTAGAA
Organism: Dasypus novemcinctus; assembly: GCF_030445035.2. Taxonomy (NCBI): domain Eukaryota; kingdom Metazoa; phylum Chordata; class Mammalia; order Cingulata; family Dasypodidae; genus Dasypus; species Dasypus novemcinctus. Next base: position 1,522,617 of record NC_080683.1, read on the forward strand.
TAAGCAAATTAGTAGACTCTGAAACTAGAATATGTTTTACCAGGTACCTAAAACCTGTTTAACTAGTTTCTCTTTTGGGTGATATACAGCTTTAGTAAAAAATGGTGTTGTTGATAACACAACATTTTGAATGTAATTAGCACCACTAAAATATATAGTTGAATGTGGTTGAAAGGAGAAATTTTAGATTGTATATATATTACCAGGATAAAAATATTTTAAAAACCCTAAGACTATACAACACAAACAGTGAACCCTAATGTAATCTATGGACTGTTAATAGTACAATTATAATCATATTCTTTCATCAATTGTAGCAAAGTTACCACACTGCTAATACAAAGTGTTAACAATAAGGAAAACTGTGTATGGGATGGTAATATATGGAAACCCTGTATTTCATGTATGAATGTATTTATGTTTCTACAAGTAAAAGAAAGAAAGGAAGGAAGAGGAAGAGGGAGGGAAGAAAATGAATGAGATGACAATTAAGTGCAATACATGATACTGGATGGGATCTAAGAATGAAGAAGTTCAAAAGGACATTATTGAGACATAAAAAAAATTAGAGTGTACTCTGTTTTCACTGGGTGCAATGTTCTATATATGTCTGTTAGGTCTAGTTGGTTTAGTGTATCATTCAAGTCCACTACTTTCTCATTGCCTAGATATTTTGTCCATTATTGTGAGTGGTATGTTAAATTCTCATACTATTTCTGTAGAACCATTAGTTTATCCTTTCAAATAGGCCAGTGTTTGCTTCAAACTTTTCTGGCTCTGCTGGTAGGTACATATATATTTAAAATATTACATCCTTTTATTGAATTGTCTGCTTTATCAGTATATAATGACCATATGTATCCCTTGTGACTGTTTTGTCTTAAAGTTCCTATTTAATATGATACTAGTATAGCCACCACAGCTCTCCTTTAGTTATTCCTGGTGTGGTATATTTTTCCCCATCATTTCAACCTCGAACTACTTGTATTTTTTAATTTAAGATGAGTCTCTTGCAGACTGCAAAAAGTTGGGTCATTATTTATTATCTAGTCTGCAAATCTCTGCCTTTTGACTAGAGAGTTTTATCCATTGACATTTAAGTCACTATGATAAAACAGGACATCCTTCTGCCATGTTTCTATTTAGGCTCTGAAGGTCTTACATATTTTATTGCCCCTTAATTCCAGTAAAGTCTAATTTTATATTTATTTGTTTTCTTGTGTTGTATCATATTGAGTGTCTTCTCATTTCTATCTGGATATATTTTTTTCCTTCTGTTTTCCTTGTGGTTATTATAGAGCTTAAATTTCACATCCCAAATATATACCATATTTGGTTTGATACCAAGCTAACATAGTAGCATGCACCTCTGCACCCCATGATTTTTCTGTACTCATTACTACTTATATCTTTGTACATTTATCATTACTTTTTATGCATTTGCATTTTAGCACCAGTAGGAACTAAGGCATAAGTTACATATGATAAAATACAATACAATATAATAATACTGTTTTGTATTACCCAAATGGTTACATTACCACAGGTCTTTATTTCTTTACACTGCTTTCAACCACTCTCTACTGTTCTTTTGTTTCAGTTTTAAGAACACCCTTGTTGTTTTGGTGTAAGCAGTGAGTCCTGGAGCTCCATACTCTAACATATACCCCAGAAGTTCTCTTCCTGCATTCTTTTTGACTGGCAATGGATCCTTTCAGAAAATTTTTTTTCTTAGTTTTTAATTTCAGAATTAGTGTTTAGAATTCTAGGTTAACTTTTTTCTTTCTTTCTCTATATTAAAATGTCCCTATGGTCTTGGCAGATGGCTCTGCTGTTCAGTGCCATGTCAGTGGGACCTACTTTGGAAATTGTGTTCCTGAGTGTGATGAATTTGGACTCAGATGTGAACTTTCTATGCATGCTTCTTCTGTCACTTTTACTGAACCTGTGGTTGGTGCTAGGGTTGGTGTATACTCAGGAGACTTGAATCTCTGGACTGTTCATGTGGCAGCTGGGCACTGAACTTCAGCAGAGTTGCAACTCCTACTCTCTGGTTTGTTGGACTTACCCAGGTCAGCTAACAGGGAGGTGAAGATGGTCAACCACCACACCAGGGAATCAAGAATGCCTACAACTGCAAGCAGAAGAATTGCATCCATCATCCATGTGAGATCTAAGCCCCTTCTTAATACAGAGGTGGAGTGGATATCACCATCCCAGGGTCCACAGGATGGAGGAATAAAATATGGATTAGAGTGAATTTACTGATATTCTACTATGGAATTCTTGTGACTAGTAATGGAAAAAATTGTAGCATAGATGTGGAGAAAGTGGCCATGGTAGTTGCTGAGGGCAGAGAGAGGGAAGAAGAGATGTGAGGTGAGGGCTTTTTTGGGACTTGGAGTTGTCCTAAATGATATTGCAGGGATGGATGCTGAACATTATATATCTTGTCACAACCCACTGAATGTACTGGGGGAGAGCATAACCTGCAATATTATCCTTGTGGTACAGCAGTGCTCAAAAATGTATTCACCAAATGCAATGAATGTGCCACAATGATGAAAGAGGTGGGGGATGGGATATATAGGAACTTCTTATATTTTTAAATGTAACATTTTTTGAGTTCTATGTATCTTCAAAAATACAATTAAAATTGATGGGGGTGGGGGTTGGAGAGTGGGATATATGGGAACCTCATGTTATTTAATGTAACATTTTCTGTGGTCTAATAAACTTGAAAAAAGATAATGAAAAAATTAAATTAAATTTTAAAAAACTGTAGTACAAACCATAATGTAAACTATAGATAATGGTTAGTAGCAATGTTTCAATATTTATTCATCACTTGTAACAAATGTACTACAGTAATGAAAAATGCTATTAATAAGGGAAATTGTGATAAAGAAATGGGGTGGGGTATGTGGGAATCCCTTATATATATTTTTTTTAAAGATTTATTTTATATATTTCTCTCCCCTTCCCACCCCCCTGCCTACCCACCCACCCACCCCAGTTTTCTGTTCTCTGTGTCCATTTGCTGCATGTCCTTCTTTATGTCTGCTTCTGTTGTTGTCAGTGACATGGGAATCTGTGTTTCTTTTTGTTGCATCATTTGTTGTGTCAACTTTCCGTGTGTACAGTGCCATTCCTGGGCAGGCTGCACTTTCTTTCATGCTGGGCAGCACTCCTTGGTGTGGGGCTACCCTATGCAGGGGACACCCCTGCGTGGCATGGCACTCTTTGCGTGCATCAGCACTGCAAATGGGCCAGCTCCACATGGGTCAAGGAGGCCTGAGGTTTGAACCATGGACCTCCCATGTGATAGACGGATGCCCTATCCACTGGGCCAAGTCCGCTTCCCCCCTATATATTTGATGTAACTTTCATGTAACCTATAGCTTCTTTAAAAATAAAAGAAAATTGTCAGGAGAAAAAAATGTCACTCCATTATTTTCTGGCTTGCAAATGTCATTATCAGAAGATATTTTCACCCTTAAGTTTTTCTTCAGTCTATAATATGTCTTTCTTTTTACATTGCTGTGTATAAGATTTTTATCTTCATCATTGTTTTCTTGTGAATTTGATTGTGATGTCCATTGTTATTATTTTATTTATGTTTATCTGCTTGAAAACATTTTTTCATCAAATTTAGAAAAAATTGTTTTTGTTCTTCCAGTATATTTCCTTTCTGTATCCATCCTATTTCTTTCTAAGCACACAATAATATACACTTAATATTTTATTGCAAGTGAATTATGCTCTGTTCATTTTTTAAAGTTATTTTTCTTTTGATGTTTCTTTTTAAGGATCATATCTATTACTACATACTCATGTTCACTTATCCTTTCTTCTGTGGTCCTATTTTCCATTTTAGATACTGTATTTTCATTTCTAGATTTTTAAAAATATTTTATATTTCTCTTCTTATCATAATTTTTTCCACTGCCTTTTTAATCCTATGAATTCTTTCATCTCCGTCATTTATGTGTCTCTTTTTAATAATTTATTTAACTCTCAGAAATGTTTATTTTCATGCCTAGTAATTTTTATCTGATACTTGATATTTTCAATTTTATGATGCTTAATGTTAGATGTTAGACTTTTTGTATTCTTTTTATATATTGATGGACTTTCTCTGTGATTTAGTTAAATTAACTGAGTTAATTAGACCTTTTCAATTCTTGTTTTATGATTTGTTAGGATTAGCACAGAGCAGTCTTTATTGCAGGGCTAATTTGGCCCAACTACTAATAAAATGACCTCAAGAATTTCTTAAAAGTTTCACTAGTGGCCCAGACATGGGAGGCAAGGCAGATCCAAAAACCTTTTGTTCCTAGGGAACACCCTAATGTATTATAGTAGGAGGAAGAACAGGTAAAGCAAAGAGTATCTGAAAAGGATTCTGATTATTCTCTTTTCTTTGGTTCAATCCAAGACCTAATCTCAATTCTACTGACTTTCCAATCCCTTGCTTTTGTTGGCACTAGTTTGACATTGTGTAAAAATTTCAATTAAAAGGAGCAAACTACTGATACAATAGACTTATCGAGAAACAAGATTATTCACACTTTACTACTTCATTCACATGAAATTCTAGAGAGGCAAAACTAACATATAGTTGGCAGATATCACATCAGTTGTTAAATGAAAAGGTTCACATGGGAATTCTTTGGAGATGATACGACAATTGACTAGGGGAGGTGGTAACATGGATGTATGTATTTTTCAAAATTCATTTGTATATACACTGGAAATGGGTGCATTTCAAATATAAAATTACCTTAACTGAGTTGGCTTAAATTGAAAAAAAGAATATATAAGGAATATAAAAATTACAGAGATGTCTACCTCAATTGAGTTGGCTAAGAATGAAAAAAATGAATACATAAGGAGTGTCAGAATTACAGAGATGAAGGTAATATACTCAGGTTTGTCAGACATTCCAGCTGCCAATTAAACAAATTTTACTTTATGAAATTAGAAGCATATTTAGAATTAGAAGTTTCCATTTAGGATATGGAACATTTAAGAAGGGATTCTAGCCAATAGCTGCACCTTAGAATTGATAGTGGAGATACTGAGTAGACTAAGGTCTGCCTGGACTCAATCCCCAGAGAGACTGATGCAATATTTCTGTTGAGGAAATCAGGATATAGTATTTATTAAAAGCAGTCAAGTAATTCTCATGACCACCCAGAACTGGCACTTCTAATATGAAAGATAGGTGATGTTATGATAGTAGATAAGAACTCTTCCAGATTGCTCATAAAATGAAATAAAGAACAGGAGAAACTATCATAGCCTGGAGATACCATTAAGATTTTAGTTTAGGGAAACGGACTTTGGCCGAGTGGTTAGGGCGTCCCGTCTACCATATGGGAGGTCCGCGGTTCAAACCCCGGGCCTCCTTGACCCGTGTGGAGCTGGCCATGCACAGTGCTGATGCGCGCAAGGAGTGCCGTGCCATGCAAGGGTGTCCCCCACGTGGGGGAGCCCCACGCACAAGGAGTGCGCCCGTGAGGAAAGCCGCCCAGCGTGAAAAGAAAGTGCAGCCTGCCGAGGAATGGCGCCGCCCACACTTCCCATGCCACTGACGACAACAGAAGCGGACAAAGAAACAAGACGCAGCAAATAGACACCAAGAACAGACAACCAGGGGAGGGGGGGAAATAAAATAAATAAATAAATCTTTAAAAAAAAAAAAAGATTTTAGTTTAAATATTAGGATGATGTGGCAATGAACAAAGCCTTTAAAATGATAATAAGATAATACTATGAACAATTCTATGCCAATAATTTTGACAACTTGAAATGGACAAATTTTTGAAAATACAATTTATCAAATCAACACAGGAAAAAACAACCCTATACCTATTTACCTATTAAAGAAATTAAAATTTGCATGGAAAGATAAAAAAAAAAAAACAACACAAAAATCTCCAGGCCTGGCTAATTTCACTGGTATGTTTTATCAAAAATATTCAATCAGGGAATAGTGCCAATCTTACATAAATGATTTAGGGAAAGAAAGATCCCTGCCCAACTCATTTCATGAGGCAAATGTAATGCTAATAATAAATTCTGATAAGTGTATTACAAAAAGAATATACTACACTGATATACATGATGTCAATAGATGCAAAAATCCTTAACAAAATATTAGCAGATCACATGAAATAATTTCATAATTCATGATATATTATCTCTGGAGTACAGGAATTAATCATCCCAGAAGAACCACATAGAAAAAGGGGTAGCTCCCAGGAGGAAGATGGGAATTTGACAAAAATAAAAAAACTAAAAAAGCAAAAACAATTAATGTCTACTACAAATGGTGAAACTTCTGAATATTTTTAATGAAATTATGCACATTTTTGCTATGGGTCATTAGCCCAGAGTTTAGAGAGAAAAAACAAAAACCAACAACAATGCTATGTTGCCCCAAGGGAATGAATGTGCTTGGTTTCCTCAATTTTACTAAGAATGTTACCAAGATAGAGAAAAGATTATGACTCATTAATGAGGATCCTAAAGCATTAGAGTGTGATAGAAACAGGAGTTTTAACTCCTCATCTTCATTTCAGCACACTCCCTGAGTTAAGAATTAAATTAACAGTAATTATTTCTAAGTTCTAATAGTCTTTCATACCCTCTCCTTTTAAAGTGCACTTAATATACTCATTATAAATCTGGTCATCATGACTTAATTACTACACAATATATTATACCTCAAGTAAAACACATTTAGATGTTTTTTGTCATGTCTGTTGGCTGTAATCATCATAAAAACTTTCTTAGCAGTGGAATATGTTGTTTGTCTGTACTGTCCACGTGGTGCAGCGGTGCTCCAGAATGTATTCGCCAGGTGCAGTGGATGTGCCGCGATGATGGAAGAGGTTGTTGATGTGGGTGGGGTGGAGGGTATATGGGGACCTCATTTTTTTTAATGTAACATTTTTAAAAAATGAAAAAAAACCCCATCATAATCATGACCTCTAAATATAGCAGTATATAGCTAATTAAGCCTACTGTACATAGAATGTGTGAAGTTTCAAGAAGCATGATCTTTTATGTCATTTCATTTAGACTTCAGTTCATACATCCTGTGATCTGTCATCCACTTCCCTATTTATCCTTCATGTTCTTGGCTTGTATAGTAGAAATTTAAATTAAAACCATTTTTTTATTTGCTCAGCAATCATCAGATTTAATCTAGTAACAAAATTATACAGTAGGGACTTCTTTATGTGCCAATCTTCAATCTTATCAGAAAATTAGAAAAGAAATGGAGAACAATTTCAGAAACTGGACAGAGCACTTGGCTGGTCAAATATCCAGCTTCAACATGTGCTGAGTAGAGGAAAGTAGAACTGCTATAGCTTATGCTATCTTAGTCCATAGCTCAGAGGAAGTAACTTTTATTTACCTCAGTGCTAACAATAGAACTATATATTTTCCCAGATTCTATTCAATTGGAAAGAGATAAGGGAGAAAAGCAGGGGAAATTTAATGAAAGGAAAGATAAAGGAAAAGGAAACAGGAGGCATAAGGAAAAATATGATTAAAAATATGATAAGGAAAACTCCAAGTCCTGAAAATGCCCCAATATTACACCTCTTTTTCCCTCTCCCTGCCTTCAACAACTCCCATGGCCACTGTTTCCACACTAATGATATAATTTCTTCCATTGCTAAAGTCACAGTAATTCTATAGTAGAATACCAGTAAGTCCACTGTAATCCATATTTTATTCCTCCATCCTGAGGATCCTGGGATGGTGATGTCCACTCCACCTCTAAATTGAGTGGAGGCTTAGATCCCACATGGCTGATGGATGGAGTTCTCCTGCTTGCAGCTATGGTAGACTCTCTTGATTCCCTGGTGTAATGGTTGACCATCCTCACCTCCTTGTTAGCTGGCCTGGATAAGTCCAAAGAACCAGAGAGTAAGTTTTGCAACTCAGGGACAGATGCTGGACATTATATATCCTGTCATAACCCACTGAATGGACTGGGAGAGAGTGTAAACTACAATGTAAACTATAATCCATGCTGTGTGGCAATGTTCCAAAATGTGCTCATCAAATGCAATGAAAGTACCACACTAATGAAAGTTGTTGATGTGAGGGGTATGGGGAGTGGGGTATATGGGAACCTCTTATTTTTTTTAATGTAACATTTTGTCTAATTTATGTATCTTTAAAAAAGGTAATAAAAATATGATAAGGAAATAGAAATAACCAGACACTCTATAGAAGCTAGTGCTAGAAGGCAACTGTAGTGGTAGGCTAGATAATGCTGTAGTAACAAATAACCCCAAACTTCTGTGGCTTACTGTATGTTATGTGTCTATCATGAGTTAGCAGAGGGCTTCAACTCATCACCATCACTCAGGCCCCAGCCTGGTGAAGCAGCAACCTTTGGGAATATCACCAGATCCATTCCAGAGTGGAAAATTCAACACTTGCTCTTAGTTTTTCCAGGGAATGATCTGTATCACTTATTTCATTGTTACTGGCCAAATTAAGAAGCATGATCCACATCTAATTTCAAGGAGGTAGAGAAATACCATCCTGCAATGTGGGAATCTTAAATTTTTGGCCAAGTAACACATGATACTATTAGTGTCACAGTGCAGATAATGAAGTTTATATGCCATGTAGAGCACTGTACTCAATTGGCTACTGGAAAGCCAATCTCCCTTTATCCCTTACAAGAAATAGTATTTTCCCTGAACACTGAAAAACTACATTTTAAAATTCTTCTGTAGATAGAAGTAGCAATTGACACAGGGCTGGCCATACATATCAGTGGACCCCATTAGGTAGTGTTTCTAAGAATGCTCTGTAAAACAGGCACAGCCTCAACTGACTTTCCTCTGCCATAGTCGTGATGCCACGGGAGTTTGGGAAGAGACACCTTGTGGCATGAGAACAGTAGTTATGCCCTAATTGTGTTATACTGTAAGCCAGGGGCACTAATGGGACTATTGTGCTGATGCACCAGGTTTGGATTACCAACTTTCAAGTTCCCCATTGTGTGAGAAAAAAATTAAAATTTAAAAAATCTGTTTTTTCAGCTACTTCAAGTATAGTTTTCTTCTATATGCTGTTGGACCTATTCCTGAGTGATACAAACTTTGAAATCAGTGAGGTGATGATACAAATAGCAGATGCTAAACTTTAGAATTGACTTATTGAAGACCTTAGAAGAGCAGGAATTATGAATCAACCCATTTTTCCCTACATACTATTCATTACTATGGCAGCAAAATAATATTTTTTCTCTCTTATGATTATCTAGGATCACTTTCCACATTGTCCCCGGTCTTTTCATGACTCTGTGTTTCTTTGCAGTAAGGAAAGTAGAGAAAAAGAGGATAGCCACAGTTTCTGACTAGAACCTTATTCTGAGATATTAATCCCCTTAAACTGATTGACTTAATTAAATTAGTTTTATCAGTTAGTCTTGGATAGTTTATCCTTAAACTTCCTCCCCTCTTTGGAAACTCACATCTCTGAATCTCTCCATTTATGCTGCCCAACGTGATCCCAACCTCTTTAAAAGCCTTTGGTGTGCTTTCTAGTCACTATTCAAAAGACAGGGATGAATACAATGACATTAGGGTGGGTTTCTAAAGGTGGAAACAAATTCTCTAGTCTGGAGGGATAAAGGTAAGAAGGCAGGAAAGGAGATGGAAGTTCTATTTCTAGGGCTACCACTAGGAGCATTTCACAATTGCAATTAGATTTATCAACTTTTGTATATTCAACCTTTTAAAAATATTTCCAAAGTTTTCTTCCAATCATATAAATATTGCCACAGTTTGGCCTTTGGAAAAGCTTTCTTAGTAAAATGTTCTTTAGTTATTTAATATATGTGAATCCCATCTGTGAGATATTCCTCTCATGTAGATAACAGTGTCACAGAGAGTAAACATTAAGGAATGGCTCTATATGGAGGTACATTTTCAGAAAACCATAGAAAAAATAATGACCCAGTAAGAGAACTGAATTCAGTTTTTCTGTTGGAAATAGAGATAACTGTATGCCTTTCTCTCTTGAGTTCCTCAATCAGTCAGCACTCCCTAGCATAAGCATATTATAAAGAATGTCAGGTGTCAATTCAGAAAGCTTCTACTAAAAATATGTTGATTTAGAATTGTCTTAGGGGAATAAATAAAAAGCATTCACAAACTATGTTTGCCCTTACCCATCCTGAAAGACACTCTGAAGGAGGCCTGATTACACCAGTTTTAGGAAGATGAAACTTTCTCAAATCAAGTTTCCTTAAATGAAATGTCTTCATTTAAACAACAATATTATACTTCTATTTGCAGTGTTATGTACCCTCTTTTAAACTGAAAACAATTTAAAATGCTGGAGTAAAATGCTTTCAGAATCACATTTTAAAAGTATTGTTGATCTCCTAAAAAATCAGATAGGTACAGAGGCAAACAAACAAAAGTGGTCCTAAAAGAAAGAAAACTTCAAAGTGGAAGCAGATATTCTGTGAAGAATAAAAATAACTCAAGTTCAACATCACATCAAAATAAGTTATGGCTGTGATCTCTCCTGAGGCAAAATCCCTCTCCATCTGTGGACCTGAGAAACATGGAAAATAAGTTATGTGCTTCCAAAACACAATGGTAGAATATGCAGAGGATAGGCACGCCTATTCTGTAACAAGAAATTGGAAGGAAAAGGGAGTCACAGGTTCCAAGCCGGGCCAAAGCCCAGCAGAGCAAACTTCATTAGATTTCAAGGTCATCTCTGGATTGAGGCTTTGTCCTCTGAGCCTGCTGGAGGGGCAGCCCCAGCCTTTCCAAGAGCTTGTGGGAGCAGCCATGCTCTCCCCAGTGCTGGAGCCCAGGTCACACTGAGTCTGAGGACTGCAGGGACAATCTCACTCTGCCTGAGGACTGCTGTGTGTGCTCCAGTTTCTCCACCCCAATGCTGACTGGACCCATGCTCACCCACAGCCTCTTTAGCAAAGGATTTCCTAGCCATACCCTCATCAGGAGTCCCATTCTCTGGGAATGCACTCTCAATAGTTCATGGAGGACCCTGATAGAGTCACTTCTGGCCCTGGTCTCACAGAACACTATCTGGACAGAATGAGAATTTTCCACATTATCAGTTGCTGGCTCCTATGAGTGTAAGAAATCAGTTCTCATTTTATTCCTTTCTGCTCTCATTTTACTGTGTTATAAGGAGAAACAAGTCTTAGCTTCCACACTTAGCTTGAAAATCTCCTCAGCTAAATATCCAGGTTCATTGCCTGTAAGTTCTGCCTTCCATTGAACATGAGAACACAATTTCAGCAAGTTATCTGCTATGTTATAACAAGAACCACCTTTTCTCCAATATCCAATAACACATTCATCATTTCTTTCTAAGGTCTCAATGGAAGTATCTTTAACATCCATATTTCTACTGACAGATTCTGCAAAGCAACCTGGTCTGCTTACCAAGTACCTCAAATTCTTCCAGCTTTACCCATTACCTAATTTCAAAGCCTGTTCCACATATTTAAATGTTTGTTAGGGCAGCATTCCACTCTCAGTACTACAATCTGTATTCATCAAGATTCTCCAGAGAAACAGACCTGGCAGCAATAATTCATATACACATACATACCTACATATATAAATATATATGTACATATGTATGTCTATATATACATGCACATGTGTGTGACATAAATATTAAGGATTTATTATAGGAATTGGCATGTGTGCCTGTGGAGATTGTCAGCAAGTTGCAATTCCATAGGACAGACTGCAAGTTGGAAACTACAATGAAGGTGAAGTGAAATTCTCCAGGTGAAGCTGGCTGGCTGAAGCAGAGATAAAGTCTTCTTTTTAACTTCTGAAATCCTTAGTTCTGGTTCTTAGACCTCTAACTGATTGATGAGGAGATTCCCCTTATGCTGAGGGCAGTCTTCTTTCTTGGTTGTAGATGTAATCAGCTATAGATGCAATCCACTGACAATATGTGTGACTCTCTCATGAAATATCCACACAGAAACAATTGTAAGGGTAAGGCCACATTGGGAAAATAGGAATAGAACTATATTGGGAGGTGGGAATTGCAGGCGCCTTCAGATAGATAAATGACTTAAGGCAGCCTCCAAGGAGAGTGCCAGTAAATAATTTAAGGTGGCTTCCAAGGAGAGTGCCAATAAATAACTCAGGACTGCCCACAAGAAAAGTGCCAATAAATAACATGGGGCTTTTAGAAAAAAATAGATACACTATCTTCAGCTAACCGCAATGTTCCACTTCTGTGCCTGCTTGCTTGCTCGTAAACCCCCTCCCCCTCCTAAAAGGCTATAAAAACACCTCTTTCCTGAGACTCGGGGCTGCTCTCTCCTCTGCGTAGGATGGGACAGTTGCCTCGTGGCTAATAAAGCTCTCAATTGGAACTATATTCAAAGTCTGAGTCTGGTCAATATTGATAATCTATAACATTTGGAGGCTCCAGCGAGATTGATCAATGAGATCCCCCACTCCAGCAGGGTTGATCTCCTCAGACTCAGGGAGACAGGTACAGTCCAGGAACAGACCGGCAGTCTAGGGGGAAGCCTCAGAGGGACGTTCCTCCATCCTGAACACCGCCCGGCCCTGGAACTTGTCTCCACCTAAATTCTATCTGGAGAGCATCAAGAGTTCCTGGGCACAGGATCAGCAAATGGGACATCCCTCAGTAAGTCTGTTTTCTGGAAAACCTCTGCAGAGTCTGTGGAATGTGGGGGAATGGATCTGCTGGACACAGCAAATAGATCCCTCCCACCGGTCAGAGCGAGACATCGCTCTTGACCTCGGTTCAGGTTGTCTGGTTTATCTTTTCATCTGTCTTGTTTGTCTTTCTGTATTTCTGTTCTGTGTAATTTGTGAAAAATTATGAGTCAGATTGTAAACTGTATGTTTCTGCTAATGCGTTATAATTGTTTTGTGTTTGCCTGTTCAATGTCAGTGTATATTTTAATACCTCCAGATGGTGATATAAATTAAAGAATAACATTTTTTTAAAAAAGAGCTCTATAAAAATAGCCAAATATAAAATAAGTGCTTATATTAATACATAAGTTTGAATGTTAATGGGATTTCTACAATAACAAAAAATTGTAAGTCTTAACAAAATTACTATGTCTTTTCATTAAAAAAATAGTTCTTGTCTAAATTGAAATGAATATTTTTCTTCACAGGATAAAATGAAGAATGTAAAACTTGAATATTTTAAAAAAGTTAAAGGTTTGTGGGAATGCTGACTGAAATTTAATGATTTTTTTCTGGAAGGATGTATTTTGTCCTAAAATGGAATGACTGATTTTCATGAACTCTTGGAATTCAGGTGTATGTGGCAAGTTGTAAAATGTATTGTGGTAAATTTAAGTAAAAAAAATGTGTTCTGTAAAGGTAAAATTTGTCTTAAAATTATAAATAATTATAAAAGGGTTAACAAAGCATTGTTTAAATTAAGGTATTTAAATGGATAATTCCAAAAGTCTTTATTAAAAAAACCTGAATTGATAATACTACTAATAAAAGGTAATTTTATAACAGGAAAACTTGTTGGTAGCCAGCCTCCGCTGCCAACTTGCTTCCAAAAGACTGTTTCTGGTATTGCATGCTACTAAGTATTAGTAAAGAAAAGTTCATTATTTTAACAAACTTGTTTTGTGTTAATGGCAATTATATGTTGTGAAGAGTTTACCTGGTAACTTGGTATGTGGGATATATGGAATATGTCTTTATTGTTAAGGAAACAGGAGATGATTTTGTCCTAAGATAAAAATGATTGATTGTTAGGAAAGAGTAGAGTGTGGGACAAAACCTGAATGAATACTGAAAATGTAGAAGGTTTGTGGAAAAGAATTTTTATGATTAAAATTGAGTAAGATTTGATGGGTCTGTCTATAAAGTTTTAAAAGGTTTAGTATCAAATAGTATACTGATGCAAAGTTAAAAATTTTGTTCCTTCTCAAGGTCTCTCAAATCTTTACTTTGTTTTGGTAAAAATTTCCTGAATAATCAGTATACAAAGAAAGTCTGTTTTATCAAATTAGCTTCTTGTGCTTTAATCTCATCATTTCCTCAGTGTTTAAAGAAGAAAGGGTCTTATCTCTTTTAAAGGAAAATAATGTTCAAACCTGCTTTTTAAAAATCAAATCCTGAAAAATAGCTTCAAACTAACTGCAAAAGATTTGTTCCTTTATCTTAAAAAATAATTAAAGTAATAGTTAAGTTCATTTAATATGTTATAAGTTGAATGAAAGGTGTTTAAAAGTGTTATGAAATTAACAGGTTTAAAAAATTTAATAAAAACATATCTAAGAGTTAAATGACTACTAGAATTTTATTATCTCCAAGGACTGGGGGGGAATAAAAGAAGTCTCCTGCTTTAACTGTCAGTATTCCTAAGAGTGGCAATTCATGAGAAAAACCAGTCTGTCCCCCTAAAGCTTCAAATAGCTCCCATAAATATACATAAAATTAGTCTTGTTGCTTATCCGAAATTCTGCTGGGTTCAAAGTAAAGTGTAAAGTTCTGAAACAAAAAAATAGTGCTAAAGCATTAAAAACATTTTATTTACAAGCCATTAGTAAAAAACAAAATTCTTGTGCAAAACAGCACAGTCATAGTACAAATTTAAAAAGTTTCAGGAATCTTTAAAATGTTTTGCAGTCACACTTTTTTGTAAAAGATGAAAGTTTTAAGTAGCTAAAGTTATGTTTTTGTGACAAACTATTCATGTCTGCCTATCTGCTCAAATTGTTGAAGGTAAATAGGCAGTTACATAAATAATAAATATTTCTGAAACCCAAATTAAGCTAAACAGTATATAAAATAATGCAAATTATAAGTAACATAAATGAATTCTGTTTCTTTTTTTCCCCAAATCTACTCAATTTATTCATTTTTTAAAAAGATATTACATTAAAAAAATATGAGGTCCCCATTCACCCACACTGCCCCACCCCACCACTCCCCCCCCAATAACACTCTCCGCCATCATCATGTCACATTCATTGCATCTGGTGAGTACATTTCTGGGCATCGCTGCACCCCATGTCCCATGTTCCACACCAGAGCCCACACTTTCCCACGTTCCATCCAGTGGGCCATGGGAGGACATACAACATCTGGCAATTGTCCCTGGGGCACCACCCAGGACAACTCCAAGTCCTGAGAATGACTCCACATCTCTTCTCTTCCTCCCCTTCCGCGCACCCAGCAGCCACCATGGCCACTTTTTCCACATCAATGCCACATTTTCTCGATTATTAACCACAATAGTTCATGAATAGAATATCATTAAGTCCACTCTGATCTTTACTGTATTCCTCCTTCCTGTGGACCTTGGCTTGGTTGTGTCCATTCCACATCTATGTCAAGAGGAGGTTTAGATTCCCCATGGATATTGGATGCAATCCTCTTGCTTTCAGTTGTAGGCACTGTAGGCTCCATGGTGTGGTGGTTGACATTCTTCAACTCCATGTTAGCTGAGTGGAGTAAGTCCAATAAATCAGAGTGTAGGAGCTGAAGTCTGTTGAGGTCAGGGCCTGGCTATCATATTGTCAGTCCAGAGATTCAAATCCCCTAGATATATCTTAAACCCCAGCACCAACTACAATTCCAGTAAAGTAGGATGAAAGGCTTGTGAAAAGAGATCACATCTGAGTCCAGCTCCATCACGCAGAAACACCAGCTCCAAAGAAGGGTCAACTGACATGGCAGTGAACTCCATCTGCCATGACCATAGAACCTGTGGGTCTCTTTATCCCTCAAAAGGACCAATACCTGGGGTTGTATCTACTTTATCTGTGTCTGAGACTCTGCTCAGGTGTGCATAAGGGCAATCCTTCTGACAACCTCCAGACTCTTTTTTAGAGACTCATAGCCATATAAACTCATTTGTCCTTTCCATTTCCCCCTTTATTTAGGTCAAACAGCATTATTAACTTCTGTTATTATATGTAGACAGGGGTATTCTGCTGGTCTGTGTTGAACCTTTAATTCAAGGTCATTTTCTGGTTGCATCATCAGCTGGTACTTGGTGTAGGGTGACACCGTGTGGGAGCGCGGCGACAGCAAGTGTCGGCTCGTCTCCAGGCGCCCGTGCGAGTCGGACCCGGGTGGTGGGAACGGGTGTTAAGGCCCTCCGCTTGGGGTTTGGGCATACTGCCCGCCCCTCTGCCCAGCTGCACCCACTTCCCCCTCGGTGGCCTTAACCCCGCCTCTCCCCCGAGGGCCACCGCCGCGCCATGACAGCCCCGCCTCGCTGCCGCTGAGAACCCTGGCTACCCCGTCTTCTGCCCACAACCAGTGATGCACCCCTGCACGAACCTATCAGCCATCTGCCACCCCCTGGCCACGCCCCCTGCCCCTCCCTCATCTTCGCCCTATATTAACCGCTGTACTTCCTGAATAAATCAGACTTGCGCACGGATCCTGGTCTCCTCGGTAGTCTTCTTCCTACCGCGCGTCCTCTGCACCTTGCCGGCCCCAGACCGCCTTCTTGGAAGGCCCCTCCATATGTTGCAGCCCTCCGCCCGAACCCACACCGCCCCTGCAGCGGCCCTCCAGGCGAGCCCACACTGCGACAACTTGGTAGTGATCCCTCAGTGCAAGGGAGACTCATCCCCGGTGTCAATTCCCACACTGGGGGGAAGGCATTGCATTTACATGCTGAGTTTGGCTTCGAGACTGGCCACATTTGAGTAACACAGAGGTTGTAAGGAGGGAAGTCCTAGGCACAGTGCTGCTCTAGGCCCTGTTCTTATTTCAGGTGTATAGGCTCACAAGCATGGTCATTAGTATCAGGGGCTCACTGTTGGACCCTCATTCCTTCCTGGTCCTTACCGTTGCACCTGGGGGACTGCCCCTGCTCCCCTAGGGACCACGACAGAGCCCCCCCCCCTTGGCCAGGAACCCAGTATCCCCCCAGCTGTTGTTTTTAATTGTTTCCACTATGAGTATTTCCAAACATTTCCATGAGCCCTGGACATATGCCCTGTATAACTCCCTGTCAACCATATATAGCCTGTCAATAACATCCCATACCAGTATTCCTCCGCCGCCATTTTTGAACCACTCTGTGATCCAAAACTTCCTGAAAAGTGAAGCCCAATATAATGTCAGGTTCCCTTACTAGTAAAATGGAATATAGCGATGAGTTTAAAGGTTAGATATAGAATACATGTTGATTTGGAAAAACTCTACATCCTATCTTTTTCTTTTCTTTTTTCCTGATTATTGAGCTTCTCTTCACAAGAGCCATAGATCACAGTAATTCATATATACAATATACAGTACTCCCACACATCCACCATAAAACCTTTTCCCTTCCACAGCGATAATCTTTTAACTTATTCATATCATATTTACTGAAACTGATGTACAGACTCCGAGACAATAGCTTTCAAACAAGGTGACATCTGTGCTTACATTGTGGTCCATACTTTAGGATATACAGCTTTCTAAATTTTTCTATATGTTTTATATTATGGTTTACATTATAGTCTGTTGTCCCCTATATGTTTTTGGTGTAATATTACATGTTTTATATCCATCCTTGTGTACTCTCACGTAACTCCTCTCTTGCCCCCACATTTACCTTGATTCCATCCATTCAACATCCATTTCCCCCTCCCCTTGGGGCCCACAGTGACAGCCAATCTCCATTTCCCAAGGAGCCACGTCCAGAGATACTTGCAACAGTGTTCAGGGCCTGACTTGCTCAATTGCCCTAATGCCCTGGGAGCCACCCTTTCTCTCAAGAGATACAGTTCTCTCTATTTGATGGCATTAGTCCTCCCCAGGATGTGGGTCCACCCCAAATCTCACTTCTTGGGTCTCTACCCAATGGTACAACCCACCCTGGCAAAATGAGCATTCAGACATTCCCCAGGAGTCCATCCCGCATCAGACCATTCCCTCCGAGCATTCTAAACAGGTAACCCTCCGAATTATATTTTGGTACGATTTTCTCAGCATTTTACTCTCAACCAACACCTGACACTCTCCTATGTTCATGTGTTGCCCCTCCCTCCCCACAATTTTTTGGGCAATATTACCCCTCCACCCATCTCTAGCCCCCCTCAAACCCACAAAGCCCCACGCAAACACAACCCCTTGCCCCCATTTTATCTCTTCTTTGTGCTCATACTTACCGCCAGCTCATCATAGATTCCACCCCTGCAGACGTTGGCTCACATCCTTCCTCCACCCTCTGATTTCCTGTAAGCCTATTTTCCAGTCTCTAGCCCTCTGAGGCAGCTTGCTTATTTCATATCATTGAGGTCATGTAGTATTTGTCCTTCAATGCCTGGGTTGCTTCACTCAACATAAGGTTCTCAAGATTCATCCATGTTATCACGTGTGTTTGCAGTGGATTTGTTCTTAAAGCCGAGTAGTATTCCATTGTATGTATATACCACATTTTATTGATCCACTCGTCTGTTGATGGGCATTTGAGTTGATTCCAACTTTTGGCAATAGTGAACAATGCTGCTATGAACATTGGTGTACATATATTGGTTTGTGTCCTTGTTTTCAGTTCTGCTGGGTATTTACCCAGCAGTGGTATTGCTGGGTCTTATGGCAAATCTATGCTTAGTTTTTTGAGAAACCGCCAAACTGTCCTCCAGAATGGTTGGATCCTTCTGCATTCCCACCAGCAGTGGATGAGTGTTTCTCTTTCTTCACATCCTCTCCAGCATTTGTATTCTTCTGTTTTTTTCATAGCTGCCAATCTTATGGGAGTAAGATGGTATCTCATTGTAGTTTTGATTTGTATTTCCCTGATAGCTAGAGATTTGGAACATTTTTTCATGTGCTTTTTAGCCATTTGTATTTCTTCTTTGGAGAAGTGTCTGTTTAAATCTTTTTCTCATTTTTTAAATGGGTTGTTTATCTTTTTATTTTCAAGATATAGGAGTCCTTTATATATGCAAGTTATAAGTCTCTTATCAGATTTATGGTTGCCAAATATTTTCTCCCATTGTGTAGGTGCCCTTTTCACTTTCTTGACAAACTCCTTTGAGGTGCACAAGGCTTTAATTTTGAGGAAGTCCATTTATCTATTTGTTCTTTTGCTGCTTGTGCTTTTGGTGTGATGTTCATGAAGCCATTTCCTATTACAAGGTCTTGTAGATGTTTCCCTACACTGCTTTCCGAGGTCTTTATGGTCTAGGCTCCTATATTTAGGTCTTTGATCCATCTTGAGTTGATCTTTGTATAAGGTGTGAGAGGGTAATCCTCTTTCATTCTTCTACATATGGATATCCAGTTCTCCAGGCACCATTTGTTGAATAGGCCATTCTCTCCTAGTTGAGAGGGTTTGGTGACTTTATCGAATATTATATAGCTATATATATGAGGTTCTATATGAGAACTTTCAATTCGATTCCATTGGTCTGTGTGTCTCTCCTTATGCCAATACCATGCTGTTTTCACTACTGTAGCTTTGCAGTATGTTTTGAAGTCAGGTACTGTGATTCCTCCAATTTTGTTTTTCTTTCTCAATATGTCTTTGGCTATTTGGGGCCTCTTTCCTTTACAAATAAATTTCATAGTTAATTTTTCTAGTTCCTTAAAGAAGGCTGTGTTGATTTTTATTGGGATTGCATTGAATGTATAGATCAGTTTTGGTAGGATAGATATCTTAATAATATTTAGTCTTCCTATCCATGAAGAGGGAATGTTCTTCCATTTACTTAGGTCTTCTTTGATTTCCTTGAACAGTCTTATATAGTTCTCGGTGTATAGGTTTTTTACCTCTTTAGTTAAATTTATTCCAAAGTATTTTATTTTTTTATTTACTATTGTGAATGGTATTTGTTTCTTCATTTCCTCCTGATCTTGCTCATTATTAGTGTACAGAAACGCTACTGATTTTTGTGCATTGATCTTATAACCTGTGACTTTACTAAACTCATTTATGAGTTCTAGAAGCCTTGTTGTAGATCTCTCAGGGTTTTCTATGTATAGGATCATGTCATCTGCAAATAATGAAATTTTGACTTCTTCCTTTCCAATTTGAATGCCTTTTATATCTGGTTCTTGCCTCAGTGCTCGAGCAAGTAGTTCTAAGAAAATGTTAAATAGGAGCAGAGACAATGGGCATCCTTGTCTTGTTCCTGAGTTTAGAGGGAAGGATTTTAGGATTTCTCCATTGTAAACAATGTTGACTGTAGTTTTTTCATATATACTCTTTATCATGTTCAAAAAATTTCCTTGTTTTCTGATCTTTTGGAGTGTTTTTATCAAGAAATGGTGCTGTATTTTGTCTAATGCTTTTTCTGCATCTATAGATATGATCATGTGATATTTTTCCTTCAATCTGTTTATATGGTGTATTACATTGATTTTCTTATGTTGAACTATCCTTGCATACCTGGAATAAATCCCACTTGGTTGTGGTGTATAATTCGTTTAATGTGTTGTTGAATACGATTAGCAAGTATTTTGTTAAGTATTTTTGCGTCTAGGTTCATTAGAGAAATTGGTCTGTAATTTTCCTTTCTTGTGGTGTCTTTGTTTGGCTTTGGTATTAGGGTACTGTTGGCATCATAGAAGGAGTTAGGCAATGTTCCTTCTGTTTCAATTTTTTGGAAGAGATTCAGCAGGATTGGTGTTAGTTCTTTCCGTAATGTTTTGTAGAATTCATCTGTGAAGCCATCTGGCCCTGGGCTCTTCTTAGTTGGGAGATTTTTAATGACTGATTCTATGTCTTTACTTGTTATTGCTTTGTTAAGGTTATCAATTTCTCCTTTCATCAATATGGGTTGCTTACGTGTTTCTAGGAATTTGTCCATTTCCTCTGAATTGTCATCTTTGTTGGAATATAGTTTTTCAAAGTACCCTCTTATGATAGTCTTTATTTCTGTGGGGTCAGTGGTGATATCTCCCTTCTCATTTCTTATTTTGTGTATTTGCAACTTTTCTCTTTTTTTCTTTGTCAATCTCACTAAAGGTTTGGCAATTTTGTTGACCTTTTAAAAAAACCAGCTCTTGGTCTTGTTTATCTTTTCAAGTGCTTTCTTTTTTTCTATTTCATTTAGTTCTGCTCTTATGTTTGTTATTCCTTCCTTTTTCTTCCTGTTGGATTACTTTGTTTTTTTTTTTCTAATTCCTTCAAATGTGCAGTTCTTCGATTTTTGCTCTTTCTTCTTTTTTGATGTAGGAATTTATGGCTATAAATTTCCCTCTCATTACTCCTTTTGCTGCATCCCATAAATTTTTGTATGTTGTGTTATTATTATCATTTGTTTCAAGGCAGGCATTGATTTCTTTTGAGATTTCCCCTTTGACCCACTGTTTTTCTAAGAGTGTGCTTTTTAATTTTCAAATTGTGGTGTGAAATCTGGGCCTCTGGCCCTTGCAAATTTCCAGCTTCACTCCACTGTGGTCAGAGATATTGTTTTGTATGATTTCGATCTTTCTGAATTCATTAAGCCTTTCTTTGTGGCCTTGGAGAATGATCCATGTGCGCTTGAGAAAAATGTATACCCTGCTGTGTTTGGGTGTAATGATCTATATATGTCTATTAGATCCAGTTCCTCTAATATACTGTTCAAATGTTTTGTTTCTTTAGTGATTCTCTTTTGAGATGTTCTGTCCAGAGTTGATAGTGGTGTATTAAAATCCCCCACTATAATTGTAGATGCATCTATTCTTTCACTTAGTTTTTCCAGCGTTTGCCTCTCGTATTTAGAGGCGCCTGGTTAGGAGCATAAATATTTATGATTGTTCCTTCTTCTTGACAGATTGTCCCTTTCTCTAATATGTAGTATCCTTTGTCTCTCACAATTGTTTCGCATTTAAAGTCTATTTTGTTTGATATTAATATAGCTACTCCTGCCTTTTTTTGGTTATTGTGTGCTTGTAAGATTGTTTTCCAACCGTTCACTTTCAGCCTCCATGAATCTCTGGATGTAAGATGTGTTTCTTGTAGACAGCATATAGATGGGTCATATTTCCTTATCCAATGTCCCAGTCTGAATCTTTTGACAGGTGAGTTTAATCCATTGACATTCAGTGTTATTACTTTCAAGGAATTATTTATGTTAGCCATATTTTGATTGGACTTGTGTTTGTCATATTTTGTGGTTTTTTTTCCTTCTCTTTTTTTCTTTTTTGTTGCTCTTACACTCTCCTCCAACTCTGCCTCTCCTATTCTTTCCTTTCTTCCTGCAGAACTCCCTTTAGTCTTTCTTGAAGGGGAGGTTTCTTGTTGGCATACTCTTTCAATTTCTGTTTATCTGTGAGTATTTTGAACTCTCCTTCATTTTTGAATGCTAGTTTAGCTGGATAGAATATTCTTTGTTGGAAATTTTTTTCTTTTTGTACCTTGACTATATCATACCCCTGCCTTCTTGCCTCCATGGTTTCAGATGAGAAATCTTAATCTTATGGAGCTTCCCTTGTGTGTCATGGTTTCTTTTCTCTTGCTGCTTTTAGAATTTTCTCTTTGTCTTGAACATTGAATAATTTGACAATTATATGTCTTGGGGTGAGCCTGTTGGAGTTTATGATATTTGGGGTGCATTGTGCTTCCTGGATATGTACATCTGTCTATCTCAGTAGATTTGGGAAGTTTTCAGCCATTATTTCCTGCCACACCCCTTTTGACCCCTTTCCCTTCTCTTCTCCTTCTGGGATGCCTATAATATGTAACTTTGTGCATTTTGCATTGTTATTCAGGTCCTTAAGTCCTAGCTGGATTTTTTCTATCTTTTTATCAATCAGTTCTACTATCTGTTTGATTTCCAATGTACTGTCTTCCACATCGCTAATTCTCTCCTCTGCCTCTTCTAATCTGCTGCTATTTGATGCTAGTGTATTTTTGATTTCTTGAACTGTGGTGTTCATTCCCATCACATCTGTTATCTTTTTGCGTATGTCTGCAATTTCCTCTCCAAGTGTTTTCTTCATATTGTTAAACTCTTCCCTTACTTCATTAAGTTTGTCTCTAATGTATGTTCTGAGATATTTAATTACTTGTGCTAAGTTCTGCTCCCCTTCCTGGTTTTTAGTTTGTTCATTGAATTTAGCCATGTTTTCCTGATTACTGGTTTGGTTTGTAGTTTTTTGTGGCTGTCTGGTCATCATTTTATGATGGGTTTAATCAGTTCCTTAGCTTCTTTGTCTAGTCTTGAGGATTAATTAGCTGTTGTTCTTGCATGTTATATCTTCTCTTTGTCACTGTGTTCTTCTTATTCTAATTTCTTGTTGCTGACTGAGTTCACTTTGAAGGAAAATTTTAGGGCCAGGGAAAGGCAATTGTGTAAAAAAGGAAAATGGGTAAAGTAGTATTGGTAATAAATGTTAACAGAGCAACAGTATGAGATCTGGGAGGATGGATATTAGATTCATGTATGTTGTGTAGAGTTATAGCAGTAAGTAGATTACCTATAATGAGATAGTCAACTGAATATGGGGAGGAATATATTATGAATTTAAAAGCCAGTGTTTTCATGAGAGAGGGAAAGAGAAAAGAAAGACAATAGTATCAAGAGTGGATAAAAGACAGAATACAAAACAAAGGTATTAGAAATTAAAAGTTAGACAATTTGGGGACCAAAGAAAGGGAGGTGGAATGTAGGAGAGACAGTAGATAATGGAGGATATCAAGATGTGGGGGAAAAGGGATAGTGTAGGTGGCCAAAATCAATTCACACAGACATGAGGAAATGGAGGATGAGGAAACCCAGCAAATGTGAGGCGTTCCCTGCAACACCTATTGTATAATTAAGATAAAATAAAATAAGAAAAAAGAGAGCACAGACAAAAGAGAAGAAAAAAAGGGGGTCAGGCAAAGAAAAGGGAGGGAAACAAGCAAGAAAAAGAAAAGAAGACAGAAAAAAAAAACCCTAAATAAACAAATAAAGAACTGGGGGATACAATGGGAGAAAAGACTAGGAGATAATGCAGTATTAGCAGCCAAGACAATAAAAAAAAAAAAGAAAGAAAAAGTAGAGAAAAGAAAAAAAACGCAAATGCCAAGGGCTAGGACCTCAGATGGCCCTCAGGATTCAGGGATGGGAAGTCTGTGATATTGCATACTCAAGAGGTGTGAGTCTCTGGGTTGTGGGCCACCAGGGTTTAGGGGACACAGACCTGGGAACCATGAATCCAGTTAACAGGGTGCCTGGGAGCACCGCAGTGCAACACAGCCTTCAGGGATCCCTGCAGCTGGGTGCCAGCCGTATGGGGGGGGGTCACATCCACAAACTCTGACTGCTGTGTCCAAAACCCAAAACTCCCCCTCACAAGAGTCTCTTCTGTCACTGTCTCACCAAGTCGACGTCAGGACACCTCCCACCCTGCAAGCCCCCGAAAGAGCCTGCTGGGGATGCCTCTGTATTACAAACAATTCAAGGACCACTGCAGATCGGCCACCAGCCCTAGGGGGCAAGGCCCTAGCTGGAAGCTCTGATCTCTGTGTCAGAAACCCAAAATTCCATGTCTCAAAAAAATCTCCTCTGTCTCTGTCTCACCAAATCGGTTTCCAAACACCTCCTGCCCTGCAAGCCACTGAATAGCCTGCTCAGGGCTTAGGAATTCCCCAGTGCAGCAGAGCCTCCAGGAATCACCACTGCCATGCCACCCGCCCCAGGAGGAAGCGTCTGGTGCGCAGCCCCAATCTCTGTGAAAGAGACCCTAAATTCTACCTTTTACACGAATCTTCTCTGTCACTGTCCCACCAAATCGATGTCCAGACACTTCCTGCCCTGCAAAACCCTCAAACAGCCTGGTTCAGAAAAATTTCCAATGCTGCTCAGTCACTTCTTTGCAAGAGAGTATAAGGTGCACTCACTCAGACACCATCTTGTCCCACCTCTCCTCTCTTTAATTCTGATATTTGTCATTCTGAATAGTAAGTGTCTCAGGGTAGATCTGTTCAGAATTATTCTGTTTGGGGTGTGTTGTTCCTTTCTGATATTGATATATATGTCTTTCATAAGTTATGGGAAGGTTTTGCTCAATATATCCTCAAATATTCTTTCTTTCCCTTTTCCATTCCCTTCTCCTGGGACAAAGAAAAATGTGAATATTTGTGTGTTTAAACTTGTTGTTCAATTCCCTGAGACTTTGTTCTGTTTTTTACATTCTCTTCTCTTTCTATTCTTCTGTCTTTTCCAGTAGAGATGTTCTGTCTTTGAAATCAGTAATTCTGCCTTAAGCAATTCAAATCAGTTCTTATGTGCCTCTAATGTATTTTTTCTCACCCATCATATCTTTCATTTCTTTAAGTTCTCTTACTTTTCTTTGTAGGCTTTCAAAGTGTTCTTTATGCTCACCCAGTGTGTTATTAATTATCCTTTATTTCTTTCATCATATTCATTTTAAATTCTTTGAAGAGATTTAGGAGATTTTTGTGATTCACAGATTTATTTTCTTAAATCCTGGATATTTGGTTTGTTCCTTTGGCTGGGCTATCTCTTCCTTATTCCCATTATGGCTTGTAATTTTTGACTGATGTCTTGGCATCTGAGTTGATGAAACTATTCTGATGGTTATTCTATCTCTCTTTCCAATAGTTTTGTTTTGTTTTATTCCCCTCCCCCCCTTGACTTGCTTGCAGTCTGCTCTCTGTGTCCATTTGCTGTGTGTTCTTCTGTGTCTGTATTTATTTCTATTTAACTCCCCCTCCTTGTGACTTGCTTATTGTCTGTTCTTTGTGTCCATTCACTGAGTGCTTTTCTGTATTTTTACTTGTCCCTATTTTTGTTGCATCATCTTGCTGAGTTGGCTCTTTGCAGCACTTGTGGGCTGGTGGCACTCCACAGTGCTTGTGGTCTGGCAGCTCTCCACAGTGTGTGGGCAAGCCTGCCTTCACAAGGAGGTCCTGGGACGTGAACCCAGGGCCTCCCATATGGTAGATGGGAACCCAACTGATTGAGCCACAGCCACTTCCCCCCAATAGATTTTTTTCACAGCTCTTCTTTGATATTTAGTTCATCTTATTCTAAGTTTTTAAAATTGCCAAGTTTAGGTTTTCAAAATTGGACCAGGGACCCACAAGTGGGGCATAGATTTTCTCCTAGAGGTAAGGATATTGAGAGATCTGAGAACAGTTTTTGTCCATGCATTTCCAGGCCAGCCAGCAGATGGCACACATCAATGCACCTTTCTATGGAGGTGTTTCAATCTCTGATTTCATCTGTTGAATCTCCAGAGCAGATTCAAAACCAGCTTTGCTGGCAGAATTCACTGAGGAAAAGCCCCCCAATACCCCTTCCCTTTTCCCCTGAAATAGCTAACAGGGAGGAATATATCTGTTACCCTCTCAGTTGGCTGAGTGAGCAGGGGTTTTACCCCAGCTTAATATTGAGAAAGAAAGGGTGAACCCTTCATGGCTGATCCCCAAACCAGATCCTCTAGACAGCTTTTGGCTCTTTCTCCATTGTTTTTGTGAGAACATTGAACTCTCTCTGTTAGTCTAATACCATGGTCCCACAATCCTCCCTCCAAAGAATTATTAATCTCATCCTTTGTGTCTTTCATTTCCTCAAGTCTATTAATTTTTTTGCAGGCTTTCAAATAGTTCTTTGTTTTCACCCATTGTCTCATTAATATCCTGTACCTCATTTACTGTATTTTCTTTTGATTCCTTGAATTTATTTAGGAGAGTTTTGCGATTATCATTGATTAATTTTCATAAATCCTGTATCTCTTCAATATTTGGTTAGTTCTGGCTCGGCCATATCTTCCTATTTCCTAGTATGTCTTGTAAATTTTTCCTGATGTATAATCATCTGAATATGTTGGTGAATTTACTCTGATGCTCAATTTCTCTCTCTTGCCAATAGATTTTTTTTTCACTTTTCTTTGATATTTGGTTCAACTTACTCTAATTTTAATAACTGCCCAGGTTAAGTTATCAAAATTGGACCTAGTACTCACTAATGGGGCCCAGATTTTCTCAGGTTAAGAGAGACATCTAAAAGCAGTTTTTCTCTGTACAATTTTCAGAGCAGCCAGCGGGTGGCATTCTTGGTGCACCTTTCCAAGGAGGTCTTTCTCTGCTTTCCTGTGTTTTGGTCTGGCTAGAGTCAAGATTCAAATTGGTTTCTTCTGGCTAAATTCACTTAAGAAAAGTACTGCACACCCCTTCCCCTTTTTCTTGAAACAACTGACAGGAAAGATGTCTGTTCCTCTCTCAGTTGGATGCAGTAAGCCAGAGGTATAACCCCAGTTTAATGTCTTGTGTTGT